>NW_024412418.1:12789072-12958948 GCF_014898765.1 Herpailurus yagouaroundi | reverse complement strand
AAAAAAAGAAATTTAATTGTTTCCATTGTATGTTATTACTATTATCATTACCATTACTATTAGTATTTATGCCAGTTATGGGATCAAAATTACTTGGCACTGGGTATTTCCTTAAAGAAATGAGCTACTTGCCTTTTACAAAGCTGGAGCAGTGACAATTGTTTAGGATTTAATCTATAGACGAGTTTCACACAAGGGAAGATCTAAATCTCCTTTTTATTTGTAACCTCATAAAACTGATGCACCTCTTTCGAGGTAATTAAGCTCAAGTCACAAAAGGATTTGGCCACGGAGCTCAAGGGAACTGGTAATAAGATATTCAGCCTTTTATCTCCATGCATTTGGTGTGAGAGTGTCTAGGGCTGATAATGGATAAAAACAGCAAATGTATGCCAATGGACTCAGGGTTCCTGCCAGCCAAGTTCATGATTCCTTTTCTGTTTTCACGTTTCACTTGCGAACTGGCTACTAATTTGTCATTTGAAGAGCAGAATCATGCTATTAAATGCTTCCCTACTTTAAACATTTGATGTTCTTTAAATTTATGTTTATCCTCACTATCAACCTTTAGAGTAGTCAGATGTTATGATCCCCGGTGGATTCACAGACCGATTACACATTCAAGGACACGGAAATAATTGTTGACTAAATCGGCACTTAACCTAAAAGTGAACAAAGATGCTGTTCTAAGCCACCTGAAGTGGTCAGTTGTACTTTGAGAGGTTTCCTGGCAAAAATTCCAATACCAAACTTTATTTTCCCGATTGGAAGATTATAAAGAAAAAGAAAGGGGTACGGGTGGAAAGGGAACTAGTCCCTGAGGCCTACCTTACAGCAGGTATTTAGTAAAATTTCTTAAAATTTCCTTTTATTCTTACAACCTCTGTTAAAAGGCATTATTATTGTCATTTTACAAACTGTTGAAGTTGAGAATGGTGGATATGTACTCCTCCGTTTTCTATAAGAGTTTTTCTCATAGATTTTTGTTTTACAATTTTTTAAACTTGCGTGATTAGATATTTATAAAATTAACTAAAAGATATGTTACTCTTACAGAAAAAAGTACTTTATATCTAAAATACAAAGAGGAACAAAAATATTTTCTTCCCACCAAAACTGCATCTTTTTTGGAATTTTAATTTATGTCAAAATGTTATATCTTAATTGTTTTCTTGTTATTCAGGCTTATTATGAAAAACTTATTCAAATAATATGGAGGTAGATATTGCATCCATATTTACACAAGATATCATCAATTTTAGTGTTCTATGTTTATTCTTCTAGACCTTTAAAAATATTAGTATATTGCATTTGTTAATTTGCAAGAGATTTTTTAAAAAAAATTTAATATTTTATTAATAACACTTTTCTGTGTTAGTATACATAGATATCTTTCATGACTGTATTACAATCCTTGGTATACAGTGTCCACTTATTAAACTGATCTCTTATTCATTTCTTGTTATTATCATTAACATTGTAAACATTCCTGTGACATTCCTGCACATTTACTGAAGATTTTCTTAAGGTAACTCATTAAAATTAGAATTTCTGGGTCAAAATATATGAACATTATATTTCAGTACATACTCATTTATGCATCCACACATTCATCCATCCATCCATCCACCCATCTATTCTTCATTCATTCAGCAAATATTGAGTATGTTCTGTGTATCAGGCATGGTTTTAGATGCTTGAGTTTTATCAGTGAATCAAATAGACTAAAATATATCTAGGCTCCTAAAATTTACACTATATTGAGGGGAGAAAGACCATTTGAAAAAAATGTTAAATAAATTATGCTTAATGGTGGTATGTTCAAGGAAAAAATAGCCCAGAGTTGGGGAGTTGAATTACAATTTTCCACGGGGTGGTTAGGGTAGAAATCATTGAGAAGGTAACCTTAAATAAAGAATTATACATTTTTATTAATGTACATCCCCAGTAATAAAGTACGAGAGTGACTATATTCCCAATCTTTGTTAACATATGGTGTTATCAATCTTGTGAATCTTACATACAAAAATGATACTTCGCTCCTCTTTCAGTGTAACTTCTTTAGTTGAGAGAATGTTGAAGATCTTGTTATGTCTTTGAGAATCAGTTGGTATTTTTTCACTTGAGAATTTGTTATCTGTTATCTTAGCCCATATTTCTAATGGTTTATTTATCTTTTTTTGTCTACTAATATTTAAGTAGTATTTATGTAGCAATGGTATTAACTCCTTTTTTTTCATAAGTCAACATTTTTCCAGTGTATTTGTTTTGTCTTGTTATCTGATTATAATTGTGCCTGACAGTCCTCAGAAATGACTTCTCTTTCTCATCCAAATATATTACCTCATTGTGTGAAAGAAGATAAAATATCACTGCACTGTGAAGCTTGTCCTGATTAGTCCCACCTTCCCCCAGCAGTACTCAAAGTCTATATTATACAAGGTTATACAGTGTTTTCTAATTTGCTTATCTGCATTTTTGTTCTTCAATCAAATGACCAGCTATATGTTCCCAAATTTCCTTGAACTGATCAAACAATAAAAGATCAAAAGCAAAAAAAAAACAAAACAAAAAAAAAAAATCAAAAGCAATGACTCTGGAAAACAAATATAACAAAACAAATTAAAAAACATGCCTTTAAAACAAAAAATGGAAAACAACTCTGTTGTGAACCATTTCTTTTTGACATAACGTGGATGTCATCAGCAACCTAATATGAAACAATGTTGTGTGGTTCTTAGACATGCTAACCTGAAAATTTATCATCTACCCTGATGGTCTTACACTGAGATTCCTCACACTTCCTTCTCCTGAGGTTTCAGAACAGCACAGAGTCTACACCATCTTGGCAAATTTGGGCAAACCCAATCCTAAACCTTTGGCTGCCTGCCTGCTTTTTCCAGTCTTAATCTTCCCACCTAACAAGACCTGGTGCTGAAACCAAACTCATCTTCATAGTGAAATCTCAGTCTAAAGTAGGAAGGTTGGACCTGAAAACCAAAAATTTATTCAAAGGTTCTCAGGGAACAGAGGTCAACATCCCTGGGATGGCTGGAGATCTGTGTGCAACTTGTCCAGGTTGTTGTGCCAAAGGCAGAAGGAGACTTCAGAACTAGATGCGAAGTTGTGTTTCTAATGACTCATTGTCATTCTAAAAAGGAGTCAAGGTAAGCCCAGTGAGCAATATGGCATTGTACTAAGTTTAAGAAACTAAATTAGCATGGCATGCAACTTTACATAATCAAGAGAATACAATGGCAACAACTTACTAAAATAGCTTTACCATAAAATTAATCTTCTTTATAAAACTTAATTGGATAGAGGGAGATCAATATAACACAGTATTAAATTACTTGGATGTGTTCTATTCACTCACCCCTTTCAGGCATTTACTATTATTTATCCTCTCTAACTTCTAGGTGGCTGATGCTCTGAGACCGTGCGCTCCGTAAGTAGGGAGTATTTATTACGCCAAGTTGTGCCTCAGTATTTCCTGGACTCTGCTGACTCATATTTTCTTTCTACCATGCCTAGATACCTAACCCACCTCATCTAAAATTTTAGTAAGCAGATCCTCAAGCATTATCATGCCTTTCTTTCTCTTTGCTGTGCTGTGGCACCCTAGGGTCTAGATTCACTACTTCTGTTTGCCTGCCTAGATTTTATTCATCCATTCAAAAACAAACAAACAAACAAGCAAAACAAAACTTATTGAGCACATTCCTATGAATCAAGTACCATGTAAGGAAATGAGGAGACGGAATTGGTTCCTAGAATTGCACCTAGAGATTTTACCATCTTGTGAAGGAGACAGGCATATAAGTACATGTTTAGAATACACCGTGGAAAGATGATCTATGATGGAGTCATGTGAGGAATATTTCGAGAGCACAGGAGGTGGTAGGGGTCAGTGGGATAAATAGAGGAAGCGATGCTGAAAATAAGTAGAGAATTCTAATAATATGTTTGGTACATGAGCTAGACCCTCACTTCTTAACCTCCTTACTCTCAATTGTACTTTGTCACTTTATTTACAGACTTCAACTTTTCTCAGCAGTTATTTTGGGGGCCCTTTTCTGGATATTACATTACTATATGTTCCCTGGTTTTTGTAATCCTTCTGTCTTACTGTTCTCTGTTAATGGCCCAGGATATCACTTTCCATGACTATTTCTTCCTCTTTGTTCACTAGTTTGCCAATATATAGACCTAACCTACATTTAGCACAAACCTGACTTAATTTTAATACCCCAGTGCTAAAATGGCAGGTATATTTAAAATACACATCCTGACAAAAATGAGCTTGTTCTCTACTACCTATACTCTCTGTTTTAAACACAGCTGGCATTCTATTAATAAATGTAAGGCATTATTTTAGTTGCTTTCTTGAGCACAGGCACTGACACATCTTGTGTTCACATTTGGTGCTGAAGTAGTCTGCATTCTCATAAAGCAAAAATCCAGGAGAAAAAAATGCCTAATTTTTCTGCTTTTTTATCCTTGTTTTAATACACAATTTTTTTAGCACTAAAAATCTATTTGTTATTCTACCATGAACATTTTTAAATATGAAAGTAATGAGAATATTACCTAAATCCAGAATCACTATCCACACCACATTAAATTGAAATTTCAGCAAAAATTAGCTAATACGTTTATTTAAAAAATTTTTAATCTTTATTTATTTTTGAGACAGATAAAGACACGGCATGAGTGGAGCAGGGGCAGAGAGACAGGAAGACACAGAATCTGAAGCAGGCTCCAGGCCCTGATCTGTCAGCACAGAGCCTGAGGTGGGGCTCGAAGCCATAAACTGTGAGATCATGACATGAACCGAAGTTGAACGCTTAACTGACGGAGCCACCCAAGCGCCCCTATGTATTTTTTAATATTTGCATCACCCTCTTATCTCAAATGACATTACATTACAAAATCTAAACAACAAATTAATGATGAGCTATATCCTTCAGATTAAGGATAATGTTCCTTATTTGCAAGTACCATATGTATTTTTAAGGTGGTATCTGATCCGGGTTTTACATAATAAAAATTTTAAACATGCATGTATTAGCCTCCATAATATATGACTTTGCTCCAAACATATATGTATATCTGAGGACTTGAATTAGAATTTTAGAGAATAGGTTACATTTTTGCCTAAAAATTAATATATAAAATATCCTTTGATGGTGATAATATAATAAATTGGACACCATCTATTGCCCAAAAATGCTACTCAAGAAAACACCCACCAAACTTCACTGGGATACAATAAGAAATGCTCATTTTTATTTACCATCTATGGGTTATGTGGACAGTTCTGAAAACAACTTGGCTCTTTCACACAACTGCCAGCCAAGGAAGCAGTTCTGCTGAGTTAGAATGAGCTCTCTTTCATGTAAGTTTGATGTAGGCTGGGTCTAGGCTGGTATACACTGGACTCGGGATAACTGAGTGTACCTGGCCTCTCATTGTCCATCAGGAAAGCTCAAGCTTACTATCATGGTGGAGAGGGGATTTTAAGGGAGGACAGAGGCAAGCAGGGCTGCTTGAAGCCTAACTTCAGAACAAACACATTATCATTTCTTCCACATTCCGTTGGCCTTAGCAAGTCACAAGATAAACAAGATAAACTGTTTCAGTGAAGCAGAGCCTACCTCTTGATGGGAGAGTCACATTGCACAGAGATTGTGGAGAATTGGAGTCTTTTTCTAAAAACAATCTACCACAAGCACTGACATTTATTTCTGGTGAAACCAAAAGCAGATATTTTTAAAAAATTATTATGTGAGACCAATTAGACCAAAATCTATGTAAAACTTTTTTGATTGTTTGTAATCATTGATCAGTTGATATATTTTCTATGAATATAATCAAAGAAATGCTATAAAAACATAAAATATTTCATGGTGAAAATGTCATCTCACAATTTTTTTCTGTTATATAATGAAAGACAAATGATCACGTGATCAACAATATAAGACTGATTAGCCTAATTGATGGCATTTGCTCTAGAATATCATGCAGTTTTAAAAACAGTCATAAAGTTTAGAGCAACATAGAAAACATAGGTAAAAAAGTAAAAAATAATATTCACAGTCAGTTAAATATGGAATATCATACAATAATGCAGAAAAACATAATATTTTACTGTTATAATTATTATTTAAATATATTTAATGGTAGATAGCTCAACCTCTTTTGACTAATTTTCCAAAACTTAGTCAATTTGAATCTTATTTTCTTGGTTTTCTTAAACATCCAAATTTATTTTTATATAAAAATTATAAAATGAAATCTCTTATGACTATTAATAATGTATAGCAAAGTAGGGGAGGAGCCAAGATGGTGGAACAGCATGGAAGATTTTTTTGCATCTTGCATCCATGAAATACAGCCAGATCAATGCTTAACCATCCTGCACACCTAGAAAACTGATCAGATGATTAACACAATATGCACAACCTGAACCACAGAACTCAGCAGGTACATGGTACAGAGAGGTTAACTGCAGGAGAGAAAAGCAGCGAAGGGCAGGGAGCTGTTTTTGCTTGCAGAGAGAGGACGGAGGTGGGAGAGAGTACGGGAAAAGCACCCCCACCCCCAAAAGCAGCTTGGGAGAAAGTGGAAAACTGGAAACAGCCACAGGGACTGAACTAAAAAGGGAGAAAGGAGAGGGTTTAAATTCCATTACGACTCTATAAACAGGGGGAGCTCAGAGTCTGAAATTCCACAGCTTGATGCCTGGTGATGCTCTGGTGGGAAGGGCGAATCCCCAGGAGCAGAGTGGGTTCCAGAAGGTTCTCAGGCCACACAGGAGAAGTGGTTCAACTGCTGGAAGGACATATGGTAGAGGCTCTGCAGCCACCCAGTCCCAGCAAACCCCAGAGAACAACCACATCCTCTGGTACTGGAACAAGGTTGTTAAGGATGAAGCCTGATGCCAGATGTGTGTTGTGATTTTCCATAATCCCATAATCCCATAATCCCATAATCCCAATGCTGCTGCTACACGACCACATGAACTTTTTCTGGGGTGGGTTGGCACCCAGCTGCAGTCTCTGCATCGGCAGCAGCATGATCCCAAGAACATTCCTAGGTGTGGCTGGCACCCAGCCATTGCTTGGTGAGACCCTCCCTCAGAGGATCTGAGCAGGTCAAAGCTGCAGTCTCTCAGAAGTGAGGGGTCAGGAAACACAGCCGCACCTGAAATAAAACTTAGGAGGGACGTGCTGCCTGGCAACCTCATGGCTTTGTCACGGACAGTTTAAAAGCAGGGAGTGGACAGAAGCTGGAGATAAAGTATGGGCGCCTGATTGCTGATCTGGGAAAAGGCAGTTCTGATACTAGAGACTAGGTAGCTGGCTGACGCCATTTTCACTGCTTCCGCGCATACACATACACACCTACAAGAGCTACAACAATCCACCCCAGTAAGCTAAGCAGCACCATCTAGTGGAGAATGGAGCCGTTACACTAAACCCCGCCCAAGTGAGCCAACCTCGTTCTTCGGGAACACCACAAGTCTCTCTGCTTGCTGTTTATGGACTATAAAGTGCTTCATAGTTTGACTTCTAGGTGAAAACGATGTAATTTCAATCGTATTTCAGTCATTCACTGGTCCATCTATTCAATTATCTTTTTTTTTATCTTTTTAATTTCCTTTCTTTTTCTTGAATACAGAAAAAAATTATTTTTAGTTTCAATCTTTATTAAAAATATTTTCTTTCATTTTTTTCTACTACATTTTTACTGTTTTATAAATTTTTCAAATTCTATTTTACTTCCATCATTTCATTTTATTCTATTTCATTATATCATTTTTTCAAATTTTCAAAAGTTTTCCTTTTTTTCCCTTTTTCTTTTTTTTCTTGTCTTTTTCTTTACTTTTCCCCTCTTCTTCTCTGATCTATAAAGCTCCTTTAAACAACCAGACCAAAACACACCTAGGATCTAACATCATTTATTTGATTTGTGTGTGTGTGTGTTGTTTTTAATTTTTTACTTTTACTTTTTTTTACTTTATTAATTCCTTTTCTTCCTTCAAAATGATGAAATGAAGGAATTCACCCCCCAAAAAAGATCAGGAAGAAATGACAGCCAGGGACTTAACACAGATACAAGCAAATGTGTGAACCAGAATTTAGAATCACAGTAATAAGAATACTAGCTGGTGTCAAAAATAGATTAGAATCCCTTTATGCAGAGATAAAAGAAGTGAAACCTAGTTGGGATGCAATAAAAAATACTGTAACTGAGCTGCAATCTCGAATGAATGCCGCGAAGGCAAGAATGGATGAGACAGAGCAGTGAATCAGTTATATAGAGGACAACCTTATAGAGAATGATGAAGCAGAAAAAAAGAGGGAGACTAAGACAAAAGAGCACAATTTAAGAATTAGATAAATTAGTGACTCGTTAAAAAGGAACAACATCAGAATCATAGGGGTCCCAGAAGATGAAGAGAGAGAAAAAGGGGTAGAAGGGTTATGTGAGCAAATCACAGAAACTTTCCCAACCTGGGGAAAGACACAGACATCAAAATCCAGGAAGCACAGAGGACTCCCATTAGATTCAACAAAAACTGACCATCAACAAGGCATATCATAGTCAAATTCACAAAATACTCAGGCAAGGAAAGAATCATGAAAGCAACGAGGGAAAAACAGACCTTAACCTACAAGGGAAGACAGATAGATTTGCAGCAGTCCTATCCAGAGAAACTTGGCAGGCCAGAAAGGAGTGGAAGGATATATTCAATGTTCTCAATCAGAAAAATATGCAGCCAAGAATTAGTTACCCAGCAAGGCTGTCATTCAAAACAAAAGGAGAGATTAAAAGTTTCCCAAACAAAAATTAAAGGAGTTTGTGACCATTAAACCTGCCCCAAAATAAATGTTAAGGGGGATTCTCTGAGGGGAGAAAAGACTAAAAAAACAAAAAAACAAAAAACAAACCAAAAGCAACAGACTAGAAAGGGCCAGAGAACATCACCAGAAACCCCAACTCTACAAGAAACATAATGGCAATAAACTTTCAGTACTCATTCTAAACATCAATGGGCTAAATGCTCCAATCTAAAGACATAGGGTAACAGAATTGATAAGAAAACAAGATTCATCTATATGCTGTTTACAAGAAACCCACTTTACATCTAAAAACACCTTCAGATTGAAAGTAAGGGGATGGAGAACCATCTATCATGCTAACGGTCAACAAAAGAAAGCCAGAGTAGCCATACTTATATCAGACAATCTAGACTTTAAAATAAAGACTGTAACAAGAGATGAAGAAGGGCATTATATAATAATTAAGGGGTCTATCCACCAAGAAGACCTAACAATTGTAAACATTTATGCTCCAAATGTGGAGAAACCCAAATATATAAGTGAATTAATCACAACCATAAAGAAACTCATTGATAATAACACCGTAATAGTACGGGACTTCAATACCCCACTTACAACAAGGGACAGATCCACGTAAACAGGAAATCAACAAGAAAATAATGGCTTTGAATGACACACTGGACCAGATGGACTTAACAGATATATTCAGAACATTTCATCCTAAAGCAGCAGAATATGCATTCTTCTCCAGTGCACATGGAATGTTCTCCAGAGTAGATAACATACTGGGACACAAATCAGCCCTCAACAAGTACAAAAAGATCGACATCATACCATGCATATTTTCAAACCAAAATGCTATGAAATTCAAAATCAACCACAAGAAAAAATTTGGAAAGATAACAAATACTTGGAGACTGAAGAACATCCTACTAAATATTAAGTGGGCTAACCAAAAAGTTAAAGAGGAAATTAAAAATACATGGAAGCCAATGAAAATGATAACACCACAGCCCAAAACCTCTGGGACACAGCAAAGGAGGTCATAAGAGTGAAGTATATAGCAGTCCAGGCCTTCCTAAAGAAGGAAGAAAGGTCTCAGATATACAATCTAACCTTACACCTTAAAGAGCTTGAAAAAGGACAGCAAATAAAACCCCAAACCAGCAGAAGACTGGAAATAATAAAGATTAGAGCAGAAATCAATGCTATCAAAACCAAAAAAAAACAGAACAGATGAGTGAAGCCGGAAGCTAGTTCTTTTTTTTTTTTAATTTTTTTTAACGTTTATTTATTTTTGAGACAGAGAGAGGCAGAGCATGAACAGGGGAGGGGCAGAGAGAGAGGGAGACACAGAACTGGAAGCAGGCGCCCCCAGAAGCTAGTTCTTTGAAAGAATTAACAAAATTGATAAACCACTAGCCAGTTTGAACAAAAAGAAAAAGGAGGGGCGCCTGGGTGGCGCAGTCGGTTAAGTGTCCGACTTCAGCCAGGTCACGATCTCGCGGTCCGTGAGTTCGAGCCCCGCATCGGGCTCTGGGCTGATGGCTCAGAGCCTGGAGCCTGTTTCCGATTCTGTGTCTCCCTCTCTCTCTGCCCCTCCCCCGTTCATGCTCTGTCTCTCTTTGTCCCAAAAAATAAATAAACGTTGAAAAAAAAATTAAAAAAAAAAAAGAAAAAGGAAAAGATAAGTAAGAATGAAAGAGGAAAGATCACAACCAATACAGCAGAAATAAAAATAATAAGAAGAAAATATTATGAGCAATTATATGCCAATAAAGTGGACAATCTGGAAGAAATGGACAAATTCCTAGAAACATATACACTACCAAAACTGAAACAGGAAGAAATAGAAAAATTGAACAGACCTATAACCAGTAAAGAAACCAAATCAGTAATCCAAAATCTCCAAAAAAAACAAAAACAAAAAAAAAAAAACAAGAGTCCAGGGCCAGATGGCTTCTCAGCGGTATTCTACCAAACATTTAAGGAAGAGTTAACACCTAGTCTCTTGAAGCTGTTCCAAAAAGTAGAAATGGAAGGAAAACTTCCAAACTCGTTCTATGAAGCCAGCATTACCTTGATTCCATAACCACACAAAGACACCCACTAAAAAGGAGAACTATACACCAATTTCCCTGATGATCATGGATGCAAAACTCCTCAATAAGATATTAGCCAACTGGATCCAACAATACATTAAAAAAGTATTCACCATGACCAAGTGGGATTTATACCTGGGATGCAGGGCTGGCTCAATATCCACAAAACAATCAATGTGATTCATCACATCAATAAAAGAAAGGACAAGAACCACATGATCCTCTCAATAGATGCAGAGAAAGCATTTGACAAAATACAGCATCCTTTCTTGATAAATACCCGTAAGAAAGTAGGGATAGAAGGATCATACCTCAAGATCATAAAAGCCATAGGTGAAAGACCCAACGCTAATACCATCCTCAATGGGGAAAAACTGAGAGCTTTCCCCTAAGGTCAGAAACAAGACAGGGATGTCCACTCTCAACAGTGTTGTTTGACATAGTGTTGGAAGTCCTAGCATCAGCAATCAGACAACAAAATGAAATAAAAGGCATCAAAATTGTAAAAGAAGAAGTCAAACTTTCCTTTTCACAGATGATATGATACTCTATATGGAAAACCCAAAAGATTCCACCAAAAAAACTTCTAGAACTAATTTGGTCAGCAAAGTTGCAATATATAAAATCAATGCACAGAAATTTGTTGCCTTCCTATATACCAATAATGAAGCAACAGAAAGAGAAATCAAGGAACCAATCCCATTTACAATTGTACCAAAAACCATAAAATACCTAGGAATAAATCTAACCAAAGTGGTGAAAAATCTATATGCTGAAAACTATACAAAGCTTATGAAACAAATTGCCGAAGACACACACAAAAAATGGAAATATATTCCATGCTCCTGGATAAGAAGAACAAATGTTGTTAAAATGTCAATACTACCCAAAGCAATCTACATATTCAAAGCAATCCCTATCAAAATAACACCAACATTCTTCACAGAGATAGAATGAACAATCCTAACATTTGTATGGAACCAGAAAAGACCCCAAATAGCCAAAGCAATCTTGAAAAAGAAAAGCAAAGCAGGAGGCATCACAATCCCTGACTTCAAGCTGTATTACAAAGTTGTAATCATCAAGACAGTATGGTACAGGCACAAAAACAGACAGATCAATGGAACAGAATAGAGAACCCAGAAATGGACCCACAAATGTATGGCCAACTGATCTTTGACAAAGCAGGAAAGAATATCCAATGGAATAAAAAGAGTCTCTTCAGCAAGTGGTGCCAGGAAAACTGGACAGAGACATGCAGAAAAATAAACCTGGATCACTTTCTTACACCACACACAAAAATAAACTCAAATGAATGAAAGACCTCAATGTAAGATAGGAGCCATCAAAATCCTCAAGGAGAAAGCAGCCAAAACCTCTTTGACCTTGTCTGCAGCAACTTCTCACTTAACACGCCTCTGGAGGCAAGGGAAACAAAAGCAATAATGAACTATTGAGACCTCATCAAAATAAAAAGTACAGCAAAGGAAACAATCAGCAAAACTAAAAGGCAACTGACAGAATGGGAGAAGATAATTGCAAAAGACATAGCAGATAAAGAGTTAGTATCCAAAATCGATAAAGAACTTCTCAAACTCAATACCCAAAAACAAATAATCCAGTGAATATATTGGCAAAAAACATGAACAGATACTTTTCCAAAAAAGACATCCAGATGGCCAACTGACACATGAAAAAATGCTCAACATCACTCATCATCAGGGAAATACATATCAAAACCACAAGGAGATACCACCTCACACCTGTCAGAATGGCTAACATTATCAACTGAGGCAACAACAGATGTTGGCAAGGATGCGGAGAAAGACGATCTCTTTTGCACTGATGGTAGGAATGCAAATTGGTGCAGCCACTTTGGAAAACAGTATGGAGGCTCCTCAAAAAATTAAAAATAGAACTACCCTACGACCCAGCAATTGCGCTGCTAGGTATTTATCCAAGGGATACAGGTATGTTGTTTAGAAGGGGCACATGCACCCCAATGTTTATAGCATCACTATCAACAATAGCCAAAGTATGGAAAGAGCCCAAATGTCCATCAATGGATGAATGGATAAAGAAGATGTGGTACATATATACAATGGAGTATTACTCAGCAATCAAAAAGAATGAAATCTTGCCATTTGCAACTACATGGATGGAACTAGAGGGTATTATGCTAAGCAAAGTTAGTCAGTCAGAGAAAGACAAATATCATAGGACTTCACTCACTTGAGGACTTTTAGATACAAAACAGATGAACATAAGGGAAGGGAAGCAAAAATAATATAAAAACAGGGAAGGGGACACAACATAAGAGATTTAAATATGGAGAACAAACAGACAGTTACAAGAGGGGTTGTGGGAGAGGGGATGGGCTAAATGGGTAAAGGGCATAAAGGAATCTACTCCTGATATCATTGTTGCACTATATGCTAACTAATTTGGATGTAAATTAAAAAAATAATAGGTTAAATAAAAATACCAAAAAAAGAATACATAGCAAAGTATACCATTTTTAGAATACGATTAACCAAAAAAGTCCCAAACCTATGCACAGAAAAAAAGACTTATCTGTAATTATTGTGCAAAAATTTTTAATTTTTATGTATTCAAATAATCTGTTTAGAATATTTTCTATACCTATGCACAGTAATTGCTCCTAATCGCGTGCTGCCTTTACATAAAATTCCAGCATATGCATATTTCTATAATACCCACACAAGGAAAAGAATTTAAGGGCACAAACTTGGAAACCATATTGTGCTGTGAAAATGTTTTGAAATTAGGAAAGTTGACATAAGGATAGGATCCAAGAAAAGCTACTGGCATTTGATCACTGGAAATTATGGAAAAGAGGAAGTAATGATGAATTAGGTCTGACAGTGGTTCCAAGGGAACTGGGTGCTAGAACACCACCTATAAGAATCTCCAGATGTTTGGATCAGGGTGATTTACCAGACAACTATAACTTTTTAAGATTCTCTAATTCCTCTGCCTGGTTCATATTCAAACAATCACACTGCTGAGCTAAAACTAATTTACAAAAATGATTTCCTGCTTCATACAGAGTAAGTGGACTTAGTCAAATAAATGTTTGATGGTTGTTGTTTCATGTCTGCCTCAGACTGATGATCAAAAACCCATACTTTAAAATAATGTAATTATTTCTACAACACAGATCAGTGCTGTGGAATATGGACTTTGAGCTTCCAGTCCTGCGAAGCTGAATACCTGGATTAGTACCATCAGTGCTTGCAAAGTGGTCAGAGTTGGATGGATATCATGGGGAATGATAGTAGAAGATTCATAAAAACAAATGAATCTGCATTTTCTGTTTCTAAGTGTGCATAGCTCATTTTAAGTGTTATCATTATCGTTGTTAATTTGATGCATTAACTTAGCTAGGTAGGCTATGGTACTCAAATATTTGGTCAAACACCAGTCTATAGCAGATGTCAAACACCAGACGTCATTGTGAAGGTATATTTTGATGAGATTAACATTTAAATAGTAGACTAAGTAGACAAGATTACCCTCCATAATATGAGTGGGTCTCATCCAATCAGGTGGAAGCTTTAAGAGAAAACTACTGAGATCCCTCAAGAAAGAGAGGGGGAATTTTTACATCTAGACTCAAGCAGCAACATCAGATCTTTCCTGGGTCTCCAGAGTTCAGACTTGCCAGTCCCCACAATGTTATAAGCCAATTCCTTAGAATCTTTCTCACCTCCTCTCTCTCTCTCTGTGTCTCCCTGTCTCTCTCTTCCTCTATGTAGATACATGACAGATAGATAAATAGATACACAGGAAGATATAGATTTTCACGCATGCACTCGTGCGACACACACACCTTACTGGTTCTGTTTCTCTGCAAAACTTTGAAACATCATATTTTGTGTTCCGACATATTTTAGCTATTTTAAGATTTAACAATCTATACCTATGGTAAACAATATTTTCTGCTCTCATATCATTCCCTTTTCATGGCAACTCGGGGGACCATATCTTCTAGCCTCCTTTGTAGTTGTGTTGAACCTATGTGACTGAATTCTACCCAGTGGAGTGTCAGTGGAAGTAATGTAACCCTCTTCCAGACTTAGTCCTTAAAATCATCCTACTTAACCCTCCAACTCACTCTTTCTCTTACAAAGCAATCTTGAAGGCCATGTATCCCAGAAGACATGAAAACAAGATAAAGAAAAGCTCTCTGATCCACACGAGACTAGTTTAAGCAAGAAGTGAGCCTTTATTACATGCCGTGATTGAGTTACAGGGATTTATTTCTTACTGCAGCATAGCCTAGTATTGTCTTATTTATACCATGCATCAGGTTGGTTGCCTATAGCAAGGTGTAACAGAAAAGCCAGAATCTGACTAGTCTCAACAATATGGAAATACATTATCTCACATAATAGGAAGAGAATAAGTTGGATATGTTTCACAACTGGTTGAATATGTCAATGATGTTTCAAAGTCTGTCTTTTAAAAAATACTTCTATTCTCCTGTGTTTCAGCTTTGCCTTTATGCTGGTTCTCCTCATACTCATTTGGCCATGCCAGATACAGACTTCACATCCAGATCCACTACTTCCCAGAATTGCTCAACAGTCCTACCTCCTCGTGTTCCATTGAACATAAGGTGAGTTACACACACCTACCACCTGACCAATCAATGGCAAGGGGATTAGGAACACCATCATTATTTTAAATAAATAAAGATTTCCCTCCCTGGGACTAACGTTAGGGTATGTACTCCAGAGTCATGTGAAAAAGAAGTTATTTTAAGCAAATCAAAACTCTGTCAATAGAATGTATCAAACTCAAGGTCATTGGGACACTAAGTTTTGAAATTATGCTTTGGACCTGTGAACAGGTCATTACCTAATATGCCTAAGAATCAAGCTATAAAAGGGTCACTACCTAAGGTGAAGAATCCTGACCAAACTCATCACCATTGCTTCTGAATTAAGGGTATATATGTAGTGCCAGAATCACATTCCTACATTGTATGACACAAGTAGGGCAAGAACGTGTATGTCCTGAGCCTTATGCCATACACTAACTCTCAAAAAGTTTATTTTGGGGAACGCCTGAGTGGCTCAGTATGTTGAGCAGCTAACTCCTGAGTTTGGCTTAGGTCACGATCTCACAGTTTGTGGGTTCAAGCCCAATGTCAGTCTCTGCACTGGGAGAATTGAGCCTACTTGTGATTCTCTTTCTCCTTCTCTCTGCCCCTCCCCCACTTGCACTCTCTCTCTTTTGCAAAATAAATAAGTAAACATTTTAGGGGCACCTGGGTGGCTCAGTCAGTTGATCGTTTGACTTTTGATCTTGGCTCAGGTCATGATCTAAGTTTGTGAGATAGAGCCCCCCGTCAGGCTCTGTGCTATTAGCACAGAGCCTCTTTGAAATTCTCTCTTTTTGTCTCTCTGCCTTCTCCTCTTAAAATAAACAAATAAGCTTTAAAAATAAATAAACACCTAAATACATACATAAACAAACACTTTTAAAAAATAAATAAAAAGTTTGCTTTTCTACTATCATAAGCTGTTAGTGATTTCTCTCAGTAATAAAGAATGAGGACAAGGCTAGCCCTTTCAGTAAATTCTCTAAAGGAAAATAAAAAGTAATAGGGTGATATGTAAAATGCCTTACTGGGAATTCAATATGAAAATGCATTAATTTCAGCTTCAAACAACAGAGAAATACATTTCATAATACATGACTACATTCTTTTATCACTCAAGAGAATAGCAAAAATGGGGGAGGAGAGAAGTTTGGAAAAAAAGATGAGAAAGATGTAAGAAAAATTAAGGAACAATATTAATGAAAAATGCCATTATACTTCATAAAATTAATTAAGTCTTCTATTGAATGTCACCCCAGAGCCACATAATCCCTGCTCAAAAAGACTAACCCAATTTGTGCCAATTAACCCCAAGCAAATCTAGGGTTTTTGTATATGTTTAACAGAAGCATACACAAAATGATACAACACATCAGGATTAGAGAGGAGTCATTATAATTCTATCTTATTCAGTAAGCATTAAAACAGAAATAAAACGTTATCTATTCAGTTGTTGAGTGCATTCAAAATGTCATTTAATACAGGTGCAGAGTATAAAGTTAGTGCCCATGATCTTGACTTTACTTTCCTGACATTCTATGAAAGCTCAGCACAAAGTGGAAAATGTTGATTTGGTTGGGGAGTTAGGATTTCTAGTTTTAAAAATCTCTCACTTATTACTTTTGTAACCCTGGGCAATTCACTGAAACTTTCCTAGGTTCTGTTTAGTTACCTAGAAAGTAACAACAATGAATATATTCCTGTAAACCTTCAAGAGTTGTGCTATTTAAGTAAGTACCACCCCAAGGTTAGACAAAAGAGCTGATCTGAATTATCACTGACATACTATACTGATCAAACATTTATAGTCTTGAAATAACTGTTCATTATAATACTATATACCTCATTCAGCATTTGGCAGCTCTAAAGCCTTATTCCTTTATTACCATTCAGTTGCTAGACATGGAGGACCGACTCCTGTACTCAAAATAGTCAAGAAAGGGCTAATGTCACAGCTTTTCATTGCCCCCCCCCCACTGCTTTATTGAGGTATGTTTAATTATTTTATTTGTATTTCAGGGGTACAACATGATGTTTTGATATACATGTACATTGTAAAATGATCACCACAATCAAGGTAATAATACCCATATTTAACTTTTAACACATATTTAACTCTTTTTTTTTTTTTTGGTAAGAACACCTAAAATCTACTGTTCAGCAAATTTTAAATATAAAATACAGTATTTACAGTTACTTATTTACCCTGCAGTTCTGAAACTTTGTACCTATTGACCAACATCTCCCCAGTTCCCTATACCCCGGTCCCTGGCAACCACCAATCTACTCTCTGCATCTATAAATTTATGTATTTTATACATATATCAAAGATCATATAAATGTGTGAGCTTATTTCTGGGCTCTCTATTCTGTTCCATTGGTCTATATGTTTGTTTTTTATGCTAGAACCACACTGTAACTTTGCAGTATATTTTAAAATCAGGAAGTGTGATGCTTTGTTCTTCTTGTTCAAGATTGCTTTGACTATTCCGTATCTTTTGCGGTTCCACATGAACTTTATGATTTTTTTTTTCTATTTCCATGAAAAATTCCACTGGAATTTTGACAGGGATTACATTGAATCTGTAGCTCAGTTGTGGTAGTGTAGACATTTTAACAATATTAATTATTCTGATCCCATGAACATAGGATAGCTTTCCATTTGTGTGTTTCTTCTTCAATATTTCATCAGTATTTTCTAGTTTTCAGTGTACAAAATTTTTACCTACCTGGTGAAATTTAATTCCAAGTATTTTACTCTTTTTGATGCTAGTATTAATGGTATTGTTTTCTTAATTTCTTTTTTGGGTAATTCATTATTAGTGTACAGAAATGCAACTAATTTTTGTATGTTAGTTTTGTACGCTGCAACTTTACTACATTTGTTTATTACTTCTAACAGAGTCCCCCCCCCCCCAGGGGAATCTATAGGGTTTTCTATATAAAATTGTCATCTATAGACAGAGACAACTTTACTTCTTCCTTTCTGATATGGATGCCTTCTATTTCTTTCTGCTTACCTAATTGTCCTGGCTAGGATTTCCAGTAGTATGTTGAGTAGAAATTGTGTGAGTGAGCATCCTTATCTTGTTCCTGATCTTAAAGGAAAAACTTTCAGCTATTCACCATTGAATATGATGAGGTTAGCTGTGGGCTTGTGATATATAACCTTTATCATGTTGAGGTATATACCTTCTATAACTAATTTGTTGGAAGTTTTTATCATGAAATAATGTTTTATGTTTATTCATCTATTGAGATGATTATATGATTTTTAGCCTTCATTCTGTTAATATGGTGTATCACATTTAATGATTTGCCTATGTTGAGCCATCCTTGCATCCCAGAGAATAAATCCCACTTGAACATGGTGTATGATACTTTTAATATGCTTCCAAATTGAATTGTCCATAGCGGTTTCTTATGATCCTTTTTATTTCTGTGCTATCAGAAATAAAAGTTACAATGTCTCCATCTTTCATTTACAATTTTATTTTATTTTATTTTTAATTTTTTTTTCAACGTTTTTTATTTATTTTTGGGACAGAGAGAGACAGAGCATGAACGGGGTAGGGGCAGAGAGAGAGGGAGACACAGCATCGGAAACAGGCTCCAGACTCCGAGCCATCAGCCCAGAGCCTGACGCAGGGCTCGAACTCCCGGACCGCGAGATCGTGACCTGGCTGAAGTCGGACGCTTAACCGACTGCGCCACCCAGGCGCCCCTCATTTATAATTTTATTAACGAGTCTTCTCTCTTCTGTCTTAATATAGCTAAAGGTTTGTTAGTTTTATCTTTTTTTTAAAAAACAAATAAATCCTGTCAATCCTTTATATTTGTTTTTCTCATCTCTATTTTATTTATTTCTGCTCTAAACTTTATTATTTTCTTCCTTTTGCCAATTTGGTTTGCTTTTCTTTTACAAGTTCCTTGAGGTGTAAAATTAGGTTATTTGAAATCCCTTTTTTTTTGTAATTTAGGCACTTTTTCTGCATCCTGAAAGTTTTGGTATGTTGTGTCTTCCCATTATTATTTGTCTCAAGACGGTTTTATATTTCTCTTTTGATTTATTCTGTGACCTGTTGGGTGTTCATTTTCATGTTGTTTAATATTTCCATATATTTATGAATTTTCCAATTTTCTTCCTGTTATTGATTTCTAGTTTCATACAATTGTGGTCAGAAAAGATACTTGATTTGTGTCTCAGTTTGTTAAGTCTTATTGTGTGACCCAATAAGTCTCAATTTGTTAAGACTTATTGTGTGGCCCAATGTTCCATGGGTGCTTGCATAGAATATATATTTTGCTGTTGTTGATGGGAATGTTCTATGTCTGTAAGGTCTATTTGGTCTATAATTTTATTCAAGTTCACAGTTTCCTTAGTAAATTTCTATCTGGAATATCTATCCATTGTTGAAAGTGAGGTATTATAGTCCCTACTATTATTGTATAGTTATCTACCTTTCCCTCTTCTGTTAATATTTGCTTTATGTATTTAGGTGCTCTGATGTTGAGTATATGTTTGTAGTTGTTATTAACTTTTTTATATAAACTTAAGGCAGTTCCTTTATTTTGAACAAGAAAATGGCATCAACAATTCAGAGTATCCCCCCAATGAATATGAGAGCTCACCCCTGACAGCACTCCCCACTCAGGGGAGAAAAGTGTCTTCTATCTAGCCAGTCCTGTAATCTACTATGACTCCTTCTTACAAGGCAGGCATGAGACAGACTGACATCTGCCTACAGTAGAAGGACCAGGTCTGGATGGATCAGCTTAGTGCTTACATTCAGGGAGATGACTCTCATTTGGGTCAAAGTCCAATGCATATGTTAATACAGAACTGATGACCACTGATCTTGAATAAGGTAAAATTAATGTGATTTGTCCACATTTCCACAGTTGCTTCCATGTAAAAATTCCTTTTATAATAAATCTCCTTTCCTTAAAACATACTGTGATCAAATAATCATGCAAAGAAAAGTTCACCTAGTCCCCCAATATAAAAGCAAGGAGAGAGGACAGGTTCTCTACTGTGATCATGTTCAGGAAATTCACAAAGGCAGAGGGTGAGCTAGGCCCTGGGAGCACCACTGCTCTGTCTGCTAAAACTTTCATGTACTGCCCCTCCAGCCTCAAATTGGTCAACTAGCCAGTTGTATGCTGTCCACACTGGTTCTCCCACAATCAGACACAGGACCTTCACTTAGTTCTTTTCATCCAGTGTGGAGTGGTGATAAATCCCTACAGGAAGAGTTATCATGTCTCCTTTTTCCATGAAGATGTGGATCCACTTGTCCTCTTTGTCTCTCACATCAAAGTACTCACTGCCATCCAAGATGTAGCAGATCTCATCGTTGAGGTACAAATGCTCCTTGTAGAATATCTTCATCTTTTCTTCATTATTTGGTAATTTATCCTTGCATATGGTTATTATGTCTATCCAGTAGTAGTTTCTCTCTTTTTGAATATTTTGTTATTCTGGACAATTCTTATATATGTCAGCAACAAGCTTACAGTAAAGAACTCCCAGCTGGCACAGCTGCTCCAGGTGTATGGGCAGGGGATGGCTTGGCGTGGTGGGGCCACATCAGGTTGTGGGCAGACTTGTCCATGTCCCAGGCCTGTACCATGGCCCTAGTCGGGTACAGGGAACACCTGCTTGTTCCACTGCCCAGGCCATGGCCAGCTGATCCCACACAAGCAGCTGCAGGAGGTAGTGGAGAAAGGAGGAAGGGGGCCATTATATATTTTTGATGATGAATTATTTTTCATTGTATGATGACTTCTTGGTCTCTTTGTGACAGTTTTGATTTAAAATCTAATTTGTCTGATAGAAGTGTGGCCATCCCTGTTCTCTCATGGTTTCCATTTTCATGGACTATCTTTTCCCATTCATTCACTTTCAGCCAGTCTATGTCCTTAAAGCTATAATGAATCTTTTGAGGACAGCATATTATTTGACTTTTTGTCTTCTCACCCATTTAGCCATTCTATGCCTTTTGATTAGGAAATTTAATCCTTTTACATTTGTGATAACATGAAAGCTTCTCTAAAAGTACTCATGACATACCAGGAAACCCCAATAAGGCTATCATTGGATTTCTTAACAGAAAATTTGCAGGCCTGGAGAGGGTAGGGCAATATATTCAATGTGTTGATAGAAAGAAAAAAACAAGAAAAAAGAAAACTATACCTGGCAAAGCTGTCCTACAAAATTGAAGAGGAAGCATAAGCACAGGAAGTTTATCATGACTACACCTGCTTTATAAGAAAAGCTAAAGGGGATTCCTAAAATCAAAATGAAAAGACAACAAGAAAACATATAAAACTCACTGTTAAGTAAGCATATAGTCAAATTCTGAATATTCTAACACTCCAAATAATTATAAATAAGTTTTAACTCTGCTTATGGCCCAGGACATTCTGAAGTCATATTTCATTCATTATGTATTAAACTCATCACCACATTCTTACATCAACAATGTTTATACATACACTATTTTCTGGGATTTTCAAGATCAGACACTACAGCTGTTTTATTCACTACTGACATACATAGTACCATACCTGACACATACAGCTAGTCCGTAGCCAAAAAAAAAAAAAAAAAAAGGTTACACATGCCATTTAATAGTCTTAGTTGTGCCCAGAATGTGTTCCTTGGACCAACAGTATTGGCATTACTGGGACTTGTTTTTAAACTGAAGTCCATGAGTCCTACACAGACCCATAAAATCAGAATACATAAGGGTTGGGACCAGGAATAAAATAATAAAATCTCTAGGTGATTTGTACACTGACTAAAGTTTGAGAAGAGTTGGTCTAGGTAAAGTCTTTAAAAGGCAGGTAAAATACTTAGAACTTTTATTTTCAAACATTGAAAGTGTAATGCCATTTAAAGGGGACATTATTACAGTCAAATCAGATACAGTGCGTAGTTAGCACATGTGATGTAAAGATAAATTCTTCTGGATTTAGAGTCTATATGTCTTAATTTATTTTCATATTTCACAGAGTTAGGTGACCACTGTTGACATGTTAGTGGTATTAATGAGTGTGCCCTGGGTATACAACTACATATTAGAAACTTGGCATATAGCTGAGGTAAAATCCTTGCATGATAATATGTGAGTTATGACAAATAATGAGTGTGTCATAAAAATTCAAATAAAATTAATCTCTTCACAAGAAAAAAAAAACTCAGTAGTCAAGGAATATGATGACAGCTTGGGAGTGTTGCTAATATTGAGAAAAACCTTTTGGAAGAAAGCATATCCTGAATTATTCTTAAGTAGAATACTAATTCTTTATTACAAAGAAAAGAAAGCACTACGACTTAGTAAAAGTTTAAGAAAAAAAAAAAAGAAAAGCATACATTTGGCAATTTATAAAGCAGAAATATTGACCAGAAGGGAAAATAGACCTTGAAACACAGAGAAAAGTGACAGTAACAATAAAAAAAAAAAAAAATAATAAGCTAGAGATAGAGAGTCAATGGGGATATAGCCAGAGGTAGAAGAAAAGGACAAAAGGACCATTAATAAACCCATGTGCCAAACAGAGGCAATTAGTCAAAGACACGTAAACTCCTAAGTATATATCTTAGCCCCCTTGCATGGGGGCTTCCTAATTGCTTAGACACTCAATGAGGTGTATGTGGATTATTCACGTGTTTCCTGCCCACCCCTCTCTTGCTTGTAACTACAGACAAAAAGGAGAAGATTGAGAACTGTGTTTGGAACTCTATTCTAATGGCATTTTTGTCCTGGTGTGTAGGAAGTGTTAAAAATAATAAGTCTGTACGTGGCAATGAGAAAAAATGAAATATGGCCTTTTGTAGCAACGTGGATGGAACTGGAGAGTGTGATGCTAAGTGAAATAAGCCATACAGAGAAAGACAGATACCATATGGTTTCACTCTTATGTGGATCCTGAGAAACTTAACAGGAACCCATGGGGGAGGGGAAGGAAAAAAAAAAAAAAAGAGGTTAGAGTGGGAGAGAGCCAAAGCATAAGAGACTGTTGAGAACTGAGAACAAACTAAGGGTTGATGGGGGGGTGGGAGGAAGGAGAGGGTGGGTGATGGGTATTGAGGAGGGCACCTTTTGGGATGAGCACTGGGTGTTGTATGGAAACCAATTTGACAATAAATTTCATATATAAATAAAAAATAATAATAAGTCTGCTTTTAAGATACCATTCCTTGGCTTTCTATGGGAGAAGTATCACCTCCAGGGTAAGATAACAATCTACTCAGAATTCAAAATCCTACCCAGGAGGGACACAGGATTGAAATCATGGTAATGTAACATGTTATTGTAAGAATTGTCTTTTCTTTCCAAATTTCACAAGGAAGAGCACATTTTCAGACTTTTATTACTTTAATAAACATCACTACAAAAGCAGGTCATTGTTATTTTTTAATTAAAAACAATTTTTAGAACAATATCAAACCTTCAAGGTAAACCTACATAAGGAGAGAGAAACTGGTCAGTTTTAAACTGCTATAACCACACTATTGACTGACATCTTTACATGGACACATTTATGTGCATGTGAATTTTAGAAAAAGAAGCTCCCAGGCTGCACCAATTTTTAGTGCCAATCCACCAAGTAGCTACAATCATTGCTATTTTAATAACTGTATTCATTTCAAAGAAACCCAAGTAATGCAGCTTTCTGCAAAAGCCTTGAAACTGACTAAGCCCTTGGGGTATCAGCATTTCTAAAGGAAAGAGGTTCACAGTTTACCATGCTATTTATAAGCATATTGAAAGAGAAAGATTAAAAGCAGCATTGTAAGTGTCTCCCTGCATTTTATGCCTGCCAACTCTTTACTCATATCAGAAAAAAGAAAAAAAGAAAAGAATGTAAACTAAGGGGATATAATCTACTCATACCTTGCTTAAACTAAGGCAGAAAAACCCAAAAGTTTCTGTGTTGATCTGGAGAAATGCCTCTAAGAGTATCGAATGGAGTCAGTCATTCTGCAAAAGCCCTCACATTTGTGGGGGCTGTCATATACTCATCTAGCTGACCGCCTCCATGAAGCGTTCAGAGATCAATCCAGTTTTATACAAATTTCTTCCCTGCTCATATTATATTCTCAGATTATTCCCAGATTATATTCTCAAGTAGGATATATAAATCTTGATGTGGGTTGACATTCCCTGGCTAGATCATACAGTCTTGAAGAAGCTTCCCTTACAACCCACCTAGGATGCAATATAGTATCTCATGCACAGAAGGTTCTAAATATTTCAGTTTAAACCTGAGTCATCATACTTAATGTATTTACCAGGGATTCCATATTTGTCACACAAGGATATTTGACTCAGCCAGTATTGTAACCACATATAATTTGTTTAGGGGCTGAGTACTTTCATAATGGTTGCCATGGGTGATAAATCAGCAAAACTCAAAACCGACAGTTTGTATTCATTATAAAGTTTTCTAAAGTGGGAAAAAGTCCATGCTTTTTATATGCAACATTTCCAAAGAGGATCTTTGAGGGAAAATTCTTGCAAGTTTGGGAGAAATGAGAAAAAAGACAACATTTGTAAAATTGACATTTTTTATTCTATCCTTCCATAGCCGGGGATTTACTTTGGGATTCAATGGGTCATGGGTACATTGGTCATGATTGCCAAGCCCAAAAATCTGGAAGCTGTCTGCTGAGGCCATATTTGTAATCAGGATTGTTGAAAAATCGGGAATAGTAGCCAAAGACAGGAGCCTTCTTATACCTCCCTCATTTAGGCTTGGAAAAGTTTATGTTCAGGATCCAAGATTTCAACCTGGCCAAAGAGAGTTCAGAGAAAAAAATAATTTCTGCTCTTCTGAAGGGGAAGTCTGCATACCACCTTCAAGTTGTTATCTTGCAGCATAATTACTGTGGACATAGCCAGTTCTGTAGAAAATTTCACTACGTTTCTGAGGATATCCAGTTTTTCTTGGAAAGTTTTACAACTCTAACAACAGTTGCTAGTCTATAGCGGGCTATGGCTCTTAAAAAGCATGAAGCAACCCTTGTTGGTGATCATTTCTAAAAACAATGTCACACTCTGCATCCAGATACCACGTGAAAATTCCTCCAGTGTGTAAAGGTTTGAACACGTTTTGTCCCACATGTCTGGAGTGTTTCTCAAAATATTAAGTTTACCTCTTCAACATTCCCAAACAAATGCCTTAGTGTATATCCAAGATAATCACAAGGTTTAACTTTTCAGGCAGGGGAAAGATAACACATTATGGAAGATTGGACAAAGATCAAGATTGGGTACCAGTCTGCTTGGTTTCTAATCTCATCTGTGAAATAATCTTGGGAGTACATATCTTTAGCTCTCTGGAATTCAGCTAAACAATTTCTATAGTCTTGTCCAGCTTTATTCTATAACATGAGGAGCTTGGAAATATCTCTATTCTTTCTTGACCATTTCCATGATAACATTACATGGTTAATAAATGTATATGATAGATATTCTCTCTTTCTTTCATCTGCATAACATGCTGTTGTTGCAGCCAGATATAAAACTGAGGCATTTATAAAGCCTGTATTAATCAGGGTTCTTGAGGCCACTCCTAATCAAACAGTACCCCAAGCTTCCCCGCCCCGGCCATGCAGATCATCTCCATTTCTCCCCTCCTCCCCTTTTGAAAATTCTACAATCTTTTCTAGTGTAAAGTAAAGTGAAGTGTAAAGCTCTCTTTTTCCTAATGTTTCAGGTCTATCTACCAATCACTCGGAATCAGTAATACAAAGACAAGGGAACTTAGGTGGAAAACTTGAAATCAAGTTTAGAAAGTAAGAAAAAGAGGAAAAAAGAGAGAGATGACCTCAACAGAGATATTAAAAAGGGGAAACTTTGAAAACTTTTATAATTTTACATATTCTATTATTTTCTGTACTTTAACATACATGGGGAAAGGGACAGCAGGCTCCTGACCATCTATATGAAAAGAAAATAGCTGTCCTCTAGAATGTACTAGAAACAGTAGAATGGGTATTTTCAAGGGCATCTTTTTTCAGTCTCTGCTTTTTCTGTGTGTGCATGTTTGTTTCTTTCTTCTCTCCTACTCTAGAAACTGTTCTTGACTGCATTTTTGCCTTTATATGGGAAAAAGCATATTTCCACGGAGTTTCCATTTAATATGTTATATATTCAGCTGCCAAGAGAATAAATCAACTCTTTGTAATAGGAAGGGAATCTGATTCAGTTTAGATCTCAGGTCCATTTCACATCTAATTAAAAATGGCCAAGGTGACTGGTTCATATTTTCCCAAATACACCTTAAAATGCATACAAACAGGATTTCTTAAAATGCAGTGGAGGGTATGGTCTGAGAAGACAATGCAACTGGTCACTTACAAGGCCAATCATAAATTTCAAGTCCAGGTGTAAGAGTAAACTTTTGGATTCTTTAGATAGGCTTAGAGTACCATTTGTCTCCTCTTAATTGTTATTTTAGTTGTATTTCATGTATCTCAGTTTCAATGATGCATCCCTCATTGTAGGGTGAGCTATTTGAAAATAGATTTCTAGAGGAGCACCTGGGTCCCTCAATAGGTTAAGCATCTGACTTCAGCTCAGGTCATGACCTTGAGGTTTGTGAGTTTGAGCCCTGTGTTGGGCTCTGTGCTGATAGCTCTGAGCCTGGATATTTGGATTCTGTGTCTCCCTCTCTCTCTCTCTGCCCCTCCCCTCTTGTGCTCTCCCTCTCTCTCAAAATAAATATTAAAAAATTTTTAATAAAAAATGTTTTCAAATACATTTCTAGAGATAAAATGTTTTCTTCATTATTCATTGTATATCTTCACACAACATTGTCACATGTATTAGTTTTCCTGATGAAACACTGATTTTTATTTTTATCCAGAATCTTGCTTTCAGATTAGTAAGATATTTAAACGTTTCAATATATTCATTGTATATGATACAACTAAGAGACTTATCCAAGACCACACAGCTGGTAAGAGAAAAATGCAGTAAGCAGTAATTCTAGATCTTTACTTTTCATTTAGTTTCACCCGTGGGCCTATGCAGTGTCAGTAAACCTGTTTTGTGCATTGGAGGAAGAGTCAATTTAGGATTGGCTAGAGTATGCAATCTTCGGAGAAAGATAAAGGTAGAACCAACAGCTTTGGAATTTAAAACAGGTTAATATGCTTAGTTACATACAAAGTCATATGACCCAGGAAATTTATAAAACTCTGAATTTTCTTTGTGTCCTAACACCTACAGTAATAGTGAATTCTACCATAGCTGTAACTGTACATAAGAGGTTTTAAAATGACCTTCAATCAAATACCTACATTTCAGGCATACAGAAAGAATACATTTAGAATGTAAAAATGGGGGCACCTGGGTGTCTCAGTCAGGTAAGCATCCAACCCTTGATTTCAGCTCAGGTTGTGATCTCACAATTTGCAAGATCGAGTCCTGCCCCAGGCTTGTGCTGACAGCACCAAGCTGTGGGATCATGTCAGGGTCACCAATTGTGGGTTTGGCTTCCAGCTTTGCCCAGCAAAGCCGAGGATGGCAGAAAGGATTACTCAACACTTCACAAGAGAGGAGAGGGGGAGGCCAAGGGAAATCTCCCCGAGCTACTCTCAAGCTCCTGCATGTATTAGGCATACATATAGGGAAAACATTGCACAATATGTCAGTGGCTATATGCCAGTGAGATTGTATAGAAAGCATGCAAACAAACAAGGCATTCCCACAGCTACAAAAGAGCAGATGCAGAAATCAGAACAAGACATTCCATAGATAACATGGTCGAAAGGAATTCATGAGCACAGGCAGGATCCAATCCCTATATACACATTAACTAGATACTGGTCTGCTGTTTTCAGCAGGGCCAGAAAGCAGTGTAATGCGTTCCCTATAATCTCCTTAACCAGGACATAGCTATTTGATTTCCCACAGGAAGGCTGCTTGGGATTCTCTCTCTCCCTCTTTCTCTGCCCCTCCCCTGCTCCTGTGTACGTTCTCTCTAAAAATAAATAAACATTAAAAAAAGAATATAAAACTGGATTTAAACTTTCCTTAGATCCACATAGATTTTGCATTCAACTATTTTTACATCAATAAAGAAAGGAAAAAGATCATCTACCTAATTTGATCATGATAAGGTTGGGAAGGAAGATGGGCAAAGATGGGGTCCAAAGAGTTAACTACACTGACTAGAGAGACCAGCAAAACCATGGCACAGAGTAAGCTGCAAAAGTTTTCTTGGTGATCGAGCTATGTAGAGCCTTGACTTCCTAAGGGCAGCAACAAAAAGAGCTGGATTACAGAGAGATCCAGATCAAGGAAGTCTCCAGTCAAGGCCAAATTCACACAGATAAATGCACATTGGAACATAGAGGGTAGGTGCAATAGGAGTTAGGGCTAGTGGAACTAAGAGGCAAGTCAAAAATATTTATAGATGAGTCGGTAAAAGCCAACCAAACTTGGGGGATTTTGTCTTTGTAATAGTTAATTTTATGTATCAACCTGACTTGGCTAATGGATGCCCAGATAGCTGGTAAACTTTATTTCTGGGAGTGTCAGTGATGGTGCTTTTAGAAGAGGCTAGCATTTAAACGGGTAAAGAAGTTCCCTTCTCACCAGTGTGGGCAGGCATCAGCCCATCTGTTGAGGGCCCTAAACATAATTAAAAGGTCGAAGAAGGACACATTCTCTCTCTCTCGTCTTGAGCTGGAATGTTCAATGTTCTTCTTGAATGGGGACATCCCACGTTGTCCTTCCCTTGGACATTGAAGCTCCTGATTCTCCAGCCTCTGGCCTCAGTTTGAATTACACCACCAGCTTCCCTAGTTCACCAGCTCACAGTGGCATCTTGTTAAGGGCTGTGGTTAGTCTTCAGTGGGCTTCATGTGTAACACCACAGTGATTTATGATGCATTACTTAGAATACCGATAATTTTGAATTGGCTCATGATGATAGGGTTGTTATGAATACATACTTTTAAGTATATGATAATCTTTTAAAAGATGCTTTCCACTTGGGATACACATTTTTTAGTCCTGAAATCTTAACAAAATTCTGGTCTTTTTCACTCAACCCATCAGTTTCAAATTATCTCTGTTTGAAAAGTATGAAAAGTATCTCTCATTCTCTTTCTTCTAAATGCCTCTTTGGAATTTGACTTCCTCTTTAAAATAGAAATGGTACAAATACTCTGAGACAGAATTGCTGTGGCATAGTCAACAAACACTCTATTTTCTTGATCCTCATTCAGAAAGATCTCTGGTTCTTTCCACATTTCCAACTCACACACATTCCTTATATTCCTCATGTTCAGCCTGGATATTAGAAAGAAATTCACACTGCATAGGATTCCTGGTGAGCAGTAAAGACAAATTCAGCCTTCTTAAATTTCAAGATTTGTGTCCATGAAAAGAAGAATTGAAAAGAGAAAATGTAAAAGTTCCTAAGCGGGACTAGTTTTTTTAAAGATCTATTTAAAATGTACAGGGCACCTGGGTGGATCAGTCGGTTAAGCATCCGACTTTGGCTCAGGTCATGATCCCATGGTTTGTGGGTTCGAGTCCCTAATCAGGCTCTGTGCTGACAGCACAGAGCCCTGAGCCTGCTTTGGATTCTGTGTTTCCCTCGCTCTCTGCCCCTCCCCCACTCATGCTCTATCTCTCTCTCTCTCTGTCTCTCTGAAAAGTAAATAAATACTTAAAAAAACTTAAAAAAGATCTATTTAAAATGTTATACATATCTTTAAAAAATCACACATATCTATGATAGCTTTTATACATATATACGTATATATAAGATTTATAGCTTATAAGCTATAAACATAAGCAAATAAGACTTCTAGTTTTCTTACCTGTAAAATGGGGATATTAACTTACTTCAAGGGTGATTATGAAAGGAAAAATAATTATTAAGTGTTGTCTAAAAGTGCATGACATTATTATTATTGCAGATGTGCAGCTCCATTGGGTTGGTATTTCAACAAGAGGCTACCAAATGTTAAACGCAGTTGAGATGATCATAGTAACTACTCAAATCTTGAATTTGGAAAAATACAAATTCAGGGGGCCTGTGTTGTACACAGACCATGGTTTAAGGTTACTGCTTACCCAGACTTGCAGTAGAGCCATAAGAAAAGAAAAAGAGCGAGAGAGAGAAAGGGAGAGAGAGAGAGAAGTGTACTACTTTCTTTTAAGGCCACAATCCAAAAAGTTGTTCATATCTCTTTTACGTTGGACAGAATCTAGTCACATGGCCATACCTAGGTGCCTACAAGACTGTACAGTAGGGGCCTGGATGTATAGCCATGTGCTCAGGTAGGATAGATAGATGATAGAGATGATATAGATATAGATGATAGATATAGATATAGATGATATAGATATAGATAGATATAGATAGATATGGACATGGAGGGGGAGGCAATGCCAGCCTCTGTCATTGTCCTCATTGTTTTGAAGATAAACATTGTTAAGTGTTCAGAAGAGACACAGTTCCAGTTTTTTCCACCTTGATCCTATTTCCTGACCTATCTCACCTTATCCCTGGTTAGGATTTAATAAAGAAAGCCTATTTAAGTCAAATCTTAGAATAGCAATCTTGCAGCATTGGTAAACATTTCTTCTTCTTCTTTTTTTTTTTTTTTTTTTTTTTGACTCTGCCATCTCTATAGATGTTAATGTGGTCTTAATGGATGAAAGCTTTAAAACAAAAACCAGGATTTTTTTTTGTAAGGAAAATACACTTTCTATTGACATAGGGCAGCTTCAATGCCTTCTATCAAATTAAGCAAATGTCTTCCACTACTGAAAGCAGCATCAAAACGTTAAAAGGACATTGAATATTCAACAAATGTCAGGCAACTTAGGTCTTAGTCTTGACTCTACAGGTGAACAGCTGACTGGCCTTTGGCAAGACCTTTGTGATATTAATGTTGTGGGCAAAGTAATGGCTCTCCAAAGATGTCTGGGTCCTAATCCCCAGGACCTGTGGATATGTTAGGTTATATGACAAAGAGGAATGAAGTCCGCAGGTGGAATAAAAGCTGCTAATGAGCTAACCTTGAGATGATAAATTATATTGTATAATTCTGGTAGACCAAATATAATTACAAGAGTGTTGTTTTAAATCCTTAAGTTTGTGGTAATTTGTTATACCATTAATGGGAAACAGATAACATTATTTATATTACACTTAGATCAATCGTTTTACTACATGATTCAAAGCATCTCTTTGACTCTCTGAAGTAGGTATTGAAGACAACCCAGGATTAAGGAAGTTAAGTAGCTTTCTCAAAGTCACCCCAAAATTGGTGAAGAAAGTACTCAAATATGTTCAAAAGTCTCCAGTATCTTACTTAAGACACAGTCTTTGTATTCAAGGATCTGAGAGGAGTTCTGATTCATTAATATTATGATATTTTGAAGAGCATAGAACAGGAGTTGACAAACTTTTCTAAAAAGAACTGCATGGGAAATATGTTAGGCTTTGCAGGCCAAGTGTTCTCTGTTCATGCTCAAATCTGCCATTGTAGCATAAAAGCAGCCACACACAAAAAGCTAACAAATAAAACTTTATTTATAAAAATAATTCTGGCAGCGAATTAGCCTATGGGTATGGTTTTTTAACTACTGCTCTAGAATATAGGAGCTTAAATACAGGGAATTCTATTAAATGGCTTTGCTTACACTATTCTCTGTGTATAGGTAAAGATTTACTAGAAGGAATAATTAAGAATGAATTGGATTTCATACTGGTACTTTTCATTTACTATTCCCTTCCTGATATGCTACTTCTCCCCCAACTCCTATATCTACACAGCTAGCTCCTCTTCTCTTTTCAGTCATCATATCTGATCTTCTCCATGAAATCTACCCTGATCAACCCTTTAAAATTATAACGTATTTGTCATAACTGCATGATAGATCCCCTTTTCCCTATTTTACATTTCCCCTCCTAAGGTATTTATTACCTTCTAATATATAACATATTTATTCATATTATCTATGGTTAAGTGCCTGTCTTGCCATAATAAAAATGCTCTTTGGGGCAGTGGGGTGGCTCAGTTGGTTAAGCATCCAGCTCTTGATTTCAGCTCAGGTCATGATCTCATGGGTTTCTGGAATCGAGTCCCATGTTGGAGCCTGCTTGGGATTCACTCTCTCTCCCTCTTTCTGCCCCTCCCCAACTTGTGTGTGTGCTCACTCTCTCTCCCTCTCTCTCTCAATCAAAAATAAATAAAGCTTTAAAAATGATCTTTGCCTTGTTTTGTTTGCTGACATATCAAGTATCTTAATATAGAGTACTTAGTACATAGCACTCTCTCAACACATATTTGTTGACTAAATATTGTCCATGGTATCTTACTTGTTTCTTGTTAGGTCAGACTTGTAAAGCATTAATTTCTTCATACTTGAAGTGTGTATGTGACCAGAAGCCTTCACTTAACATTAAATTTCATTTTCTATCAGTATATCACACTTTCACTGCCTTATTAAATACAAACATAATTTCATTTAACCTACTGAGTCTCCTTCCATTCAAATGGATTTGAGGTTTTCTATTGCTGTCTCTAAATTCACACTGCAATGTAATTCCAAATATGTGTTGCTTTTCTCTCCAGAGAATCTCACATCAGTGATCGCAAAGCACTTTGGAAATATTTCAGAAACAAGTGGCTATTTAAATGCAAGCTCCAATATGGTAATGAAGAAAAGGAGAGACATTGCAAGACACAAGTGAAAGATAGAGCATGCTTGTGTTTATCCTAGAGCTGTATTGGGATTCCTATAATGATTAATGATGCAATAATATAATAAGAACTCAGTGGCCATGAGGCAGTGGCATTTGCAAATAAAGAATGAGATCGGAAAGTAATCAGCAGCAACTTCGAACTTAGTTAAGGTTCCAAGTTATGCACCATTTTTTATATCATGTTAGTTCATTTCCTTTCATATTACTACCCTAAATCATTTTGCTCTAAGGAAGAAAGAACAGCTGAGTTGAGTATGAAGATTAACGGGCAGTATATCTATCTTTGTTTGCTAGGATGAGCACCTAAAGTTTAGAAAGCAGATCAGAACTTCTCGGTTTGCAAATTGGACTGGAAAAATGCCCAAGAACAGGTTTTTTACTAAACACACTCTCTAACCCTGGTCATACTGGAAATGCCATGCTGGTCCTTAGTTCGCCAGAAAAGCTCTGAAGAGAACACAAATATATGACTGAAAATCACAGCAAATTGAGAGAAACTGAGTCTCCATAACAGTTTAATCAAAGTTGAAAGCCTGATTATTTGAATGTGGGACATTTATTAATTGAAAGTATACTTCTCTGGACTTTTGCATCTCTCTTTCTTGACATCAATACCTTTCGGACACTCAGACTTGCATTTCTAACTGACTGTTTGACTTCTCCATCTCAGTGTCTTGTCCAAGGGCCACTGATACCATAAACACATCATGTTCAAAATCAAATTCGTCACCTCTCCCTTAAAATGGCTGCTAATAGCACCAGTCACAGAGATTTGATTCCTCCTTCTGACTTCTATTATCTAATCACTTACTAAAATCACATGGATTCTACATTCTCAGTGCCCTTCATATTTTGTTCATTCTCACCTACATTACCCATTATAATACAGGCCTTTATAACATTTCTACTTTGTCATTGTAATAGCCCTCTCACCGGTCTACCGCCTTCTTTGTCTCCAAGGCAACATCCTGCAACCAGATTAATCTTCTGAAATTATATCTCTGACAATAACTTGCTCAAATACTTACCATCTCTTCAATATCTCCCAGATTAAGGATGACTTCTTTGTCTTTGCATTCCAGTCTTCCAAGCTATTATTGAACTCCCTTTCCAAAAGCATCTCCATGATGCTGCCAAACACAGAGACCAAAATGTAGCCCAAACCCCCTTAACTTTCCAATGTGAGTGCTTTTGCTCTCAGTACATTCCTTATATGGAATGACCCCCCTTAACTCTTCTGCCTGTGAAATTTTACTCATTAATCTCACACACAAATTCTTCATTATATTCCTATTTTCCTTAAAATGTTTTATCCTACCTCTGTTGAATATACATAATCCTTTCTTAGTATTTTCCTATATCCTCACCTCACCCCCAATTAGGTCAAGAAGGACTGTGCTTCATCCATACTTGTGTCCTTTTTGACATATCACACAGGGTACCACACATAGCAAGCTCTTGTTACATGCATGTGGCAATAAGTTGAAACCAGAAATATGAACAAGGATATGACTAAATATTTCTAAAGGTCAGTTAGTGGTTTCCAATCATTTTAAATTTCAGTCACTATAACTGTTTTTCCCCTATCCTGAAAATTATGAATAATATTTTTTCATAAGGGAAGAAAAATGTACTGAAATTCAGGTAACCAAATTCAGTTAATCTTTAGGACAGTGTCAAACAACAAAATCCAGCCATAAACACCTATTCAACTTGAAGTAGCAAGGGGCATATATGTTTTGGTGAGAAGCACTCCCAATTACCTTGCCCAAACCTTTGTCTTTCCAGAATCATTGTGTCCATTCATTCAAAGTATTAACTATTCCCACATTACTAAATCTAAAAACCTGAAGACAATTTTGTGGTTGGTCCTATTGGATTATTCCTACCACTTCTCTGTTTTCTTAGCAATTGCCTAGAGAACTGACCATATTTCTGAGACACCTCTTCAGACTAAGTTACATGTATTCTGCTGAATGTTATTTGCTCGAAGGAAAACAGAAAGATCGCATCCATGGGAAAAAAAATTCTTGTTTTATTATATTACAATATAAGTGTACAATTTAAAATTGTAAATCTGATTTCGCAAACCCAAAGGAAAAGTGTAATTATTAATTATCATGATACCATTTCATCACTGCATTTGCAAATATTTGTTCCAAACCTAGTGACAGGTTCTATATTAAAAATGAACACTTTTGATGAAACAGTCACTAATTAGAAAACTAATGTTATAGTGAGCTTACTCCAGACATTTGTACCATCAAAAGAGAATATAAGTTTGATCCAGTTTTTCTAAAGGAAGGAATGCCTCACTGCAGCTGCTGTGTTCCACCTATATAACCCAGATGCTGAGTATGATTCTTCCTTCTTAGTCAAATGCAGGAGATTCCACTACTAGTGTTTCCCCACCATGTCCAGTAATGATACACTTGGAGTCTCCGATATCTCTTTGCCTGAAAGTTTGCCATTTGCTTGGTTTCTTTGCCTGCATGAGCATGAACAGAAATTCTCACAATACCCACAGACACAAAAACTACACACACACACTCACAACTGCTTAAGTACCATATACAAATAATTAAAAACAAATAGGGGTGCCTGGGTGGCTTAGCTAATTGAGCATCTGACTCTTGAATTTGACTTAGGTCATGATCTTGCAATCATGGGATCAAGCCCCATTTTGGGCCCTGCACTGAACATGGATACTGCTTGGGATTCTCACTCTCACTCTCTCTCCCTTCCTCTGTCCCCCTCTCTCTCAAAACAAACACATACACAAACAAAGAACAATAACAACAAAAAGAAAAGCAAATAAAAAGATACTTCCAATGCATAAAGGAAAAAGGTCCAAACCTCTTACTACTGATTTCAAAGCTCTGTATAACCTGGCTCCTTACCAGCTTCCTCTCCTGTGACTTCCCGCTTTGGAAAAAATACTCTACACTTACATGCCCCTGAAGATGCTGATCCCTCTGTGTGAACTCTTATCCACTCTGATGGCATGAATTATTACCATTATGCTGGAGACATTCACATCCCTATCGGTAGTCCAGCTTTCCTTTCTAAGCTCCAGACCATGTTTTCAAATGTTTATAGCTCCTCTTTAGGTCCCATGTCTCACAGTTCTTAAAATTCAAACAGACCAAAGAGTTGCCACTTTCTCTACCATCCAGACTCACCCTTCTTTATTCCCTAATCAGTGAATGGAGTGACATTGTAGTAATTTCCCCACGTCAGAATCATAGTTTCACCATTAATTTTTCCATTCCCTTTGTAACCTATAATATACTCGATTCTATGTCTATTTGAAGGCCTACTAATCTCCTGAACTCATCCACTTTTGTCCATTCCCATGTGAATACTCTAAAAGGCCACCATCTTATCTCTATTCTTTAAGTAAATTGTTTCCAGTCTTCTGTGGTCCCCTGAGTGTGGGATAGAAGCCATTCCTGGGCACTCTTCCTAATGTAGGTATCAGCATCCCCCACTAGAGTGCACCTCTCTATATTTTATAATTGGGTCTCCATGCCTTGTTATATGCTGATCCAAAATGTATATTCATCACTTTTTTTTAGTCATTATAGATAAAAATGTTTAAATTACTGGTGAAAATTGAAAGTGATTTTTTTTTAGTCATGATAAAATGTATGACAGTGAGTTTATGATACAGAAAAAAAGAATGCAAGAAATCAATCTAAAACCAATGGCTTTTTAGCCAATTTATGCTGACACAGCAACTGGAGAATATAATGGAAGGAAGGAATAGGAGTGTGGATTTGCATGTGTATGTAGTACTCAGTTGCCAAGAAATCATTTAGTTCTTGATCTCTCCAAAGCCAAACCTGGACTTGTTGGTTTGTTAAGACTCTCTCTCCTTCTGGGCGTTTGGCACATCAAAAGACCAGAGAGTCACCTACATCAAAGAATCTTGGTGATAAAAGAGACTTTCACCTAGGTAAAACCTAAAAGCCTCCATGGGATATTTGTTATTGGACCTTTATTCTAAGATCAAACATGTCCCAACTCAGCCAGCTACCAATCTAAACTAGGTATCAGTTGATTAAAAACTGGGAAGCAAGCAGATGTTACCAGTCAAGTACCAGGGCTCATGTACTTTCAGCCTTGAAAACTGAGGTTTGTGAGGAACTTTCCATTTACATCATTGTAAAAACTGAAGCCGCTCCTGAGTTGCCGGTTGTGAATCATGCAGGGGAATGCGAGTAAAATTTTATAATCAATAAAATAAAATCAATAAAAATGGAAGCCATTCAAGTCAACAATGAATAAATTCGTTGAAAAAAATCTGTTAAAAATCAGAACACCACCGCTGTTTTTTGTCCTAAACTTCTCTCTCAAGGGCTTTGTATTTGTAAGATACATAAGATGCTCCCACCCCTTTTTTAAAAAAATAAATACTTCCCTCCATGAACAGAGGAAAAATGATGCTTTCCATTTCTTCAATTTCGTATCATTTTGTTACCTGTTAGTTGTTCACGGGTCTCTTCCTTCAGCTTCATGATACGTGAAAGCAGGTATCTTGTCCCTTTCTTCCCTAGGCCCACTTTCACGCACAGGGTCTGGCACGTAGTGAACAATTAAGCCTTAAAGAATAGACGTGCTGAATACATCAGGGCAGTCTTTGGTACTTTCAACTTCATTCTACCTGAGATCTTCCATTCTAAAGAAAAGTTTCTCCTGCCAGGAGTTTTCAACCTTGGCTACAAAATTAAAATCATCTGACAAGCAATTTACAAAAACAAATTGGCCCCTCCCCAATTAAGTCAGGGAAAGAGTCAAGGGTCACAGAGGAGTACGTGTTAAGAATTATTGTGAAATGCTTGCTAAATTCAGATCCCTGGACATACAGTCAGAGGATCCGATTCCTTGGGGTTAGGTGGGACCTTGGAGTCTGCATTTTAAGACAAGTGCTGCCTAGGTTGTGATCTTTAGAGTTCATAGTGGAATGGCGGTGCTGGATTTAGTAGCCGGCATAATGTGTCTGAGTATGGCTATGCCTGGATTCGACACTTTCCTGAAAAGGTTAATGGAGTTTGGAGATGTCTTCACAAAAACTGTGCATTCATTAAATTGAGGAGGAAAACCCCATTCTAGAAAACAATACATTTTAATTTAAAAACGATGCCTTTCTTTTTTTAAGTTTATTTATTTTGAAAGAGAGTTAGAGGAAGAGTGCTTGCACAAGTGGATTGGGCAGGAGCACAGAGAGAGAGAGGAAGAGAGAAAATCCCAAACTCCAGGGCCCCATACAGGCCTTGATCTCATGAATGGTGAGAGTGTGAACTGAGCGGAAATCAAGAGTCGGACTCCTAACCAACTGAGCCACCCAGGCACCCTGAAGACAATGCCTTTAAACAAGCCTTTGTTATAAATACTATTCTGAGAACTGAAAGCTGGGTTTTGCTATACTAACTTTAATAATTAATTAATGCTTTCTTGGTGATTTGCTTTATGTTAGTCCTACTCTACCAAATTCCTTGAGGTTATGAATAGTTAGAAGCATGGACTATGGATTTAGACCTGGGCTTTAGTCCCTGCTATATTTCTTTCTAAATCAGTTAACCATATGCCAACACAATCTGCTCTTCTATAAAGTGGCTACCAATAACAACCTGTGGGCTAATTTGACATCATTTATGTAAAATGCTTAGCACTGTATACAACAAGCATTCTATATATGTTTTTCTTTTTTATTATATTTTGTTTATAATATCACTTATTTATATTACTTTGTATATAATGCTACTTCTTTATAATATTTTGTATACCAGCTTTTACCAGACACAAGCCTGGGGATTTTATAGCTATTTACTAAATATTTATTAATTGCACCACAGTAAAAAGAACTAACATTTTTAAAATGTCTACTGAACATAAAGCCTAGGATCTAGAAGCAGGATCTAGAAGGCCTGCTCTGGTCTACTGGTTCTCTCTTGGAGAACTCCCATGGAGTGAGGAAACCACAGGGTCAAAAGAACATGCCCGTCAAAGCCTACACCCACATTTTAATCCATACTTCAGTTACCGAGGGCCTAGATTTCTCTACCTAAACATCCCTGGGCCAACTTAAGGTAGACTATGGCACATCTCATGTCCTGAGGGATGGTGAAGGGGCAGTGTGGTGGGCTTGGGAGGTTTATTGTCTCCCTGGTCCCTAGAAGTGTTGATAGTACAAGGAGACGGAGAAGAGAGGGCTATAGGGCTTTACCATGACTCTCCCTGAGCCACCACATTCTGAGAGGCCGAGAAAGTTAAATTCATACCAGCTAGAATAAAGGCATATTTGTCAATGTAGGAGAATAGTATATATTTTATTTGCCTATTTGTTAATTTATAACTTTTAAACATTTAGATGCATGGTATGTGGCTTCCATTTGTAAGCTTACCTAGAATCCCATGGTTATTGTGTTGGGGTCATCACCTGTAAATAAATATATATTGCTTGTTTGATTTAGGGGAGAGAATCATTAACTGATATATCTCAGAAGCAAGAGCGTAAGTACAGTTTATATATATTTAGCAATTATGGTTACCTTACCTACTTCAAAAAAGGATTTGAAGTGATTTATATTAAAAGACCAAAGGAAACCAAAGTAGAAAATTTTCCAGGCACAAAAACAAAGAGGGAAATGTGAAAAAAAAATGGCTGATAGATTTTATAAATAGCAGTAAAGGGCATATAGCATTAATAGACTCTCTTCTATTTCTATTGACAATCTTGAAAGTGCTTAACTTTAAGTCACACAGCTCTTGCAGTCCAGAGAAACGTATTAAGAGGAAATCTTTCCAAATGGTGAACACCACACGGTGTGAAGCCAGGGAGCCTCTTCTGTGGTTTCATTAGCATAATTGGATATGCAATTCTGCCCACCTGAAATTTTTCAAGAGCAGAGGAAGGGCCAGAAAAAGACCAATGCTCCCAGGTAAACTCCATGCTTAAGAAGCTTTTCCACTTTTTAAAATCATCTTTCATGCGACATCCACATGAGGAAGTGCACAGTGCCAGAACCTCAACCATGAAGTGGGGGACCACTGTCTCCAGAGGCAACTGAAAAATGATTTCCCATCGTTACATACACTCTGTTTCTAAGATGTTCTTGGAACACTTTGCACTTTAAAAATGTGGTCTTTGGTTTCAAATTACTTATCCTACATTGGTAAAACTTAAAATCTCTGGTTTTGCAATCTCTGATGACAAATATTTCCTTTGGTGAAGACTAATCCATGGGGAGTTGAGGAGGAAAGAGTATGTTGATGCATTTATTTAATAATCCATTAAATAGTCATTAAGTGAGTGTGTACTATATGCCAGGCAGAGAGTTAGGTGCTGAGTAGATAATAGTGTTGATATCAAATTTAGTCCACCATTGTTGGAGCTTATAGTATTGTGTTGGCTTGACAAACTTTTTCTTCAAACAACTAGATAGAAAATATTTTAGGCTTTGTAGGTCAAAGGCTATTATGTCAGCACTTAGACATCCAGAGGGAAAATATATTTCCATAAATTTTATATCAACATGAGTCATGCAAAAAACAGGGCAGGGGAATGGATTTGTTCCACAGCTGGCCCACAGTTTGATGGCTCGTGCTATAGTGTGTGAATAATCATTTTTCACCATCACCTCTAGAGATAGTGTGAAATATCAGAAGCTTAGCTTCGATTTCATTTTACCTGGATGTTTTCATCCATTCACTTATTCATCCATTCATTCATTCATTCAATATTTCATCATCAACTGCATTGTGCCAGGCCCATATAAAACTCAAATTTTAGTGCATCATTCCACTCCATTTCTTTTTAATAAAACTATTCAATTAATAATAATACTTATTATATGAGAAATTGTTTTTCCTTAATCCATATACCATAACACTGAGGGAATATGAGCCCCAATTAGGAAATGAGAAAATTTAGAGCCCTGCGATGAATGAGAAGTTATTAGAGACATTCTGACTGACCCAAAGACATACTCTTACATCCAGCCCTTTGTGGGCTTAGTCTTTTTAGTAGAAAGCAGGAATGGGATGGAAGGCCATGTGTTTTATTTATCCAACCATTCATTTATCTGTCCATCAACTCATCCATGTGTACTGAGAACCTATTCTACAGATAGCATTGGGGATAAAATATACACCAGCCAAATGAAATAGAGTATCTAGTGCTTTAACTATGGGTGTGTCTCTTTTTCCTAAAAGGTAAAGTATAAGCTTTTCTCAGGAAAGGGTTTAAGAAAAAAGTCATTGTTCGGGGTACCTGGGTAGCACAGGTGGTTAAGTATCCAACTTCAGCTCAGGTCATGATCTCAAGTTTTTGTGAATTCCAGCCTCGTATTGGGCTCTCTGCTTTCAGCACGGAGCCCACTTTGGATCATCTGTCCCCCTCTCTCTGCCTCTCCCCCACTTGCACTCTCTGTTTCTCAACAATAAATAAAACATTAAAAAAAAGAAAAAAGTCATTGCTTTCTCACTGGTCTGCTTCACTCATACACTCATGACCTCTCCCCAGTAAACAAAACAACTGAAAAATAATCGCTGTGTCGTTCCATCAGCACCACTACTTGTTTTTGACTTGAATATCCTTCTATACAGAATTATTTTAAAATACCCATTCATATCTAGCTTAAATCAAGATATTCCCAGAAATAAAGCTCTGGTCCCACTTGGCTGCTGCAGGGGTCTTGCTGTCAAATGTCCTAGCTTAGTACACTGGAAACTATCTCTTGAACAGATTGGAGAAAAATGACTTGGGAGCTTTCTTTTTTCTAAAATTCATAAGTTAGTATAATAGCTGATTGGTGACAAAAGCCATACCTTTTTGTAATTGTCTATGTTCCAGACCCCATCCTAACATTTTATATATATACATTTCCTCACATAAGCCTCACAACTATTTTATGGTGTAATTAAGCTATTATTCTCATCTTGCAGATAAATGAACTGGGCCTTCAGAGCTTAAATTGTTTCCTTTCTAGTGAGTGTTGGAGGAAAGATACAAAGAGGCATTCTACATCCAGGGGGCTAACTTTTAAGGATTTCACTATAGACTTGTTTAGTTAGCTGCTGGTACAGGAAATATTCCTTCCCTGGAAGGAAACAAATTATTGATATGATATACAATGTTTTATATATCATGATAGAAGCTTAAGCAAACTAACCATGTGCAAGATAAACACCAAACTGTTAATGATGGTTACCTGGGACGCATGGGTACTGTCATCTTTAATATCCTTGTATTGGATTGGATCTTCTATTACAACAGTATTAATTTGGTAACTAAAAAAATGAGACAAAGAAAAAAAGGAGAAAAAGAGAAAAAGGAAAAGAGAAGAAAAGAAAAAAAGGAAGGAAAGAAAAAAGAAGGAAATAAGGAATCATAATTACAGTATTAAACCTGTAAGAAATTTCAACATTGATAGTGAAATAAATATTTGGTATAAAACACAATATTTCAAAAAGAGGTATAGATTGAATTTTTTTTAACGAGAGAGGACAATGAAAAAGATCAGTGTTAGAATTCATTGAATTACATTCAGTGAAAGAATAAAACTATTTTGGGTGTTCTTTCTTTTCTGTTAGCTCATCACCACATGACATTATTTTCACCATGGATTTCACTAGAAACATCTGAGACTTGCATCACAAGATCATACCATATTGCTACAGCTGAAGGTTAAGCTTTTCTTTCTGCCATCCTCTGCCTATCTTCCTCTGCCCCAGGAGAGATATATGATAGGGGAACCCTTGACTAGTTATCTAAGAAATTCAACTTCCTGTCTTCTGTGAAGCTTGTATTTGTTTTATCCCAGAAAAGGCATATGACTCCCTCATTCTCAAAGACAGTCCATTGATGGGGATTATAACTTTCTTTATTCCTACATCCCAGGTCCTGTCTATATTCACAATCTGAAATGTACTACTTTTAGCCTCAAGGATTATGTTAAGCATTTAAACTCATTATTGTAATAGATAAAAGCAAGTAGTTGACAACTACTGTTTTGCACAAGTAGTCAGTTTATATTCATATATATTTATATCCATTAAGCCATCACAAGTATTGGTTGAGTATGAAATTGCATGGCAAATGGCATCCCATATACATGTATGATAATATTATTAATCTGGAAGACAAATTCTAGTTATCTGCTTACATGCAGTGTAGCAACTAAGTTTCCATGCATTGCTTTGCTATTTCAAGTCCATTCCAACTCCATCAGAAACTTTATGCTTTGCTTCTACTGACAGTCTATTGGGTTTGTCATTCCATAGAATCTGCCTGCAGTTATTAAAACATTTAGATCAGCAGTTTTTAACTTTAGTCTATATTATAACCACAATGGGATCTTTAAAACAGTACAGATGCTTTGGCTACCCTAGACCAGCTCAATCAGAATCTCTAAAGTATGCATGGATCTTGAATACACTATTATGTAAAAACTTCCAAGGGCTTTCTAACGTAGAGTCAGGATTGAGACAGCCTGAGTGAGACATTTAAGAAAGCAGAGGCTATGGATAGAATCTTTATGGGAAAATTATCTGAAAAGGAGCTTTTCTTATCTTGGATTACTAGGCAAAGAAAAATCTCCTTATTGCTCATTATTCCAAATGGAGATCTGGAACTTGTTCAAAAGCACTTGGAAGATAGATGTGAAGTCAGACTCCTCAAAATATTAGATATTAGTTTTAGTGAATTGTGGGCACATTTCAACTGCCCTGCCAACTTTCAAATCCTCTGCAATTATTATCCAAAATGTACTTGAAACCAGCTTAATTTATTCTTTTATCTTCTCTTTGATGTAACTATAGATGGAAGTAGAACGCAATGTAATTGTGTTATTTCAGACAATAAAACAAATCATCTACCACAGAGAAGTAATCAAGCCATTTAAATTTGTCATGGTTGTCTGAACACCTGTCTTTTTTATTTTTAGGCCTGACTATATTTCCCTAATAATTCTAGTTGAAAAAGAATCATCCACACAGGGAAATAAATATTTCTTCAGGAAAACAGCATTTAACTGAAGAATCTATCCAACATATAAGCTAAGCATAAACGACTGTGAAAGTTTCTAGGGAACACTCACATTTAAGACATGGCCTTTATTCCTTTCTTTACAGAAATAAAGCCTTTTTGATGAAAATCCATTGGCTGGTTTTCTTTTGATAATGACATTCTTGTTGATTTGCTCTGATGCAATTAAAAATATTGAAGGGGGGTAATAAATTCTGCAACCAATGAAATACTAGAGGAATCTCAAAGACAAGATTTTAAGGCATGGGGGCATGTCCAGTGCAAAATTTCACTTATAGATAGCATGCTGTTTCATCCTACTGTGCTAATGAGCATTGTAGAAATGGGACGGTGGAAGGAAGTTTCTTTTGAAGAGTATAGATGTGGGACTTCAGAGACAAACTATTATAAATCATTTAATACTACATAAGTGATTGCTCATAGTTGCAGGAACTAATTTCCTTCTTCTACAGCAAGGGTTGGCAAACTCTGTAAAGAGTGAAATAGTAAATATATTAGGCCTTTCAAGACATATAGTCCTAATTAAAACTACTCTGCTATTGTATGAAAGCAAACAATGACAATGAATAGTTGTATTCCAATAAGGTTCTATTTACTAGCAGTGGTCGTTGATGGGTAGGTATTAGTTTGCGGACCCTAATTCAAACAAACTTTGTTAAAAGTGAAATTTTGCTTTTTAGTACCACATAACTGATCTGCAGATTGACTCTATATAGTTGCAAGATTTCTGATTTATCCGTTACTTTCTGGTCAGTTGATTTGAAATTTTAAAGGCTTTCTGCTAGTGTATTTTTAAAAATCTTTTTTTTTTTTTTTTTTACGATTTATTTATTTTTGAGAGACAGAGACAGAGCATGAGTGGGGTGGGGGTGGGCAACACAGATAGGAGACACAGAATCTGAAGCAGGCTTCAGGCTCCAAACTGTCAGCACAGAGCCCGATGTGGGGCTCAAATTCACAAAATGTGAGGTCATGACCTTAGCTAAAGTCCAACGTTTGACTGAGCCACCCAGGCATACCTCTGCTAGCATATTTTAGAGAAATCATAAGGATGGAATAATTGTAAAGGGAAACCTGAGAGAAAAGAGACCACATTGAAAATCTATGGTTTTTAAGGTCCGTTTTAACCCTTAAAAAGAGTTTTTAGAGTCTAGCTGAGTAAAGACTAAGAAGAATGTTTGGCAGAAATACCTATAAACTGTAGATAAGAGTATGGAGCTATGAAACAAATGTAGCTGAGTTTTGTAAAAGTTTTCTTCTGAATTCACTGACATAATTCTATGGTGTTTGGTAACTGGTGTATGCATTTTACTTTATTTTTTAATTTAATTTTATTTTTTTTTGGGACAGAGAGAGACAGAGCATGAACGGGGGAGGGGCAGAGAGAGAGGGAGACAGAGAATCGGAAACAGGCTCCAGGCTCTGAGCCATCAGCCCAGAGCCTGACGCGGGGCTCGAACTCACGGACCGCGAGATCGTGACCTGGCTGAAGTCGGACACTTACCCGACTGCACCACCCAGGTGCCCCTACATTTTACTTTAAAGTTTATTGCATCTTTATGTGTGACACCTGTGTGTTTTAGTATCATGTGATCGAGTTTTTCGCTTTTCAAGATCCCCATATTTTAGAGGAAAACAAAGTGAACTAAAAATTCTAAAACTGCATCATATTAAATATTTTCTAAAAACCTTCAGACTGAAAACACACTGCTTGGCAGAAACATGATTGAGGCCAGGAGGTGAAGTCCCAGGAGCTCATATTAGCTCAGTTCTGTTTAGCAAGATAGTCATTAGAAATATCAGGACAAGAGAAGGACTGACCATCAACTTTGCAAAATTATAAACCATGCTTTTCACATTTATTCCTTATTACATCCCTAATGGATTTCTTCATGGCTACATTTTCAAGGTCTTGGTTTTAGGTAACTGAAAGAGTTCTATAACTCTGCAACACACTTCCAAAACACAGAAATAGTTTAGGACCAGAGAGATTTTTGTGTGTGATTAACCTTTGTAGGCCATATTCCCTTTTATGGACCTATGAGAGGCTGAGTGAAATTAAATATACATTTACTAACCACTTTCTTCAGTTCTTTCTCTGAGGGACTTATTTATCAAACAGAATTTAACAAAGTAGTCTCTTTATGTAAGTCACAAGTATAGTGGGAGAGTTCCTATTCCTTAAAAATAGGCATTAGGAAAAGAGGAATCAAGACGATGTGCAATTCTGGTTCTAATTTTCTCTAGGGTGAAATCTTCAAATTCATTCCTTATTTTTCCAAAATAACATCGTGATTTTTCTTTTCTTTTTTTTTTTTTAATGTTTATTTATTTTTGAGAGAGACAAAGGTGGGGGTGGACAGAGCATGAACAGGGGAGGGGAAAAGAGAGAGGGATACATAGAATCTGAAGCAGGCTCCAGGCTCTGAGCTGTCTGCATAGACCCTGATGTGGGGCTCCAACTCACGAACCGTGAGATCACGACCTGAGCTGAAATGAGATGCTTAACCAACTGAGCCACCCAGATGCGTTATGGTGCTTTTTCTTAAATATAGGGGGGAAGGCAATTAGAAAACTTGTGGAATGTAGAATCAATTTCATGAACCTAAGAGTGATCTGAGCTGAGAACTCAGTGAATATATTAGCTATAATAATTTTATTAAGATTATATTTAATAATTACTATCAATGATGTAGATACACAAATTACGTATGAAAAGGAAAATTAAGAAAAGTATATTGAAAAATAATGTGGCTTTGAATTTGATGCCACATATATTCAATATTTTCAATGTCAGAAGCAAGTGCACAAATTAATAAAGAAGAAAAAGCACATTCTATGTCCCTCTCCTGAAGTTTTAAGGTAGGATACTATTGGAAGAGATAAACTATTCTACAAATTCACTAAAAACTGATGAAATTTGTGCCTGGGAATAGCAAAAGAAAGGAGGCTATAAGTATGGTAAAGAAGCACATGAATGTATACCCACACATACATACATGCACATATACCCACTCACCCAAATACTAGAGTCATACAGTTAAAAAAAAAGTCAAAAAATGTTAATGGAAATTTGGAAAATAAAAATAAAAGCTAAAAAGATTGTAATTAGTGGCTGGGTGGCAACTAAGGCAAAAAAAATTTGAAATGGAAAACTTGAATAGTTGCAATTAGAACAGATATGATTATTTGATGATAGTCTACTTCTTTCCTTTAGGATGTGATATGCCTATTCCAAAATTTATGACTGAAGCTCAATGACAAATGGGTAAATCTAATAGGGTATGATGTGATTAAAAAAAGTATGGCTAAATCACACGGTGTTTGTGCCCAATGTTTAAAGGAAGCATATAAAACAAATATTGTAAAATGTAGGACATTTTCCATAAGTATGAAAAAGAACTATTTCCAGGTATAAGATAAAGCACGGTAAAATCACCTGTTTTGCCAACATGTTTTTGGTCATTTTTTTAGGGACCAAAAGAAGTAAATAAATAAAAAGATAAAGAGTAAAGTCAAAACTCAATTCATACATTTGATTCACTGGGTACAGACAGAGTTGAGATGCTTAAGGCATTTTAATTAATCCATTAAATTTTAATCAGTCTATTAAAATAATCAAATTGAAGATGATCAACTTCAGAGAGGGACTGTATCTAAATACTACACTACAATTTCCATTTTATGACATGCTAAGAAACCATGGAATAAAATGATGGACTTCCATGGATGATGTGCTAGTAAGAATCCAATAGAGGAAATGAAAAAGAAAGTAATGGAGATTCTAAACCACTGATGTAGGCTTTGTGAAATTTAATAAAGGGAAACCTTACTAAAATAGAGTTGGGAGGCCAGAAGGTCTCTCACTCCCTACCACTTCTTTATTCTTACACTTTATTACCCCAGCAGGAGGAAAAAAATACTTTCTCCTTACCCTCAATAGCCCAGCCAATGAGAATCTATCACAACCTCAGCCAGTGAAAAGTCACTACACTTTGAACACCCAGTTTACTCCAATGGGCTGTTTACAACAGTCCCACCTCACTTCCCCTTTTCCTCTATAAAAGAGGGTTCTCGCCTTGGTTCTCTGGGCTTGCCAACGGTTTTTCCATAGCTTGCATGTCACAAATTGCAATTCTCTAGCATTCAAAAATAAAATTATTCCTGCTGGTAAAATATCTCATAGTTTTATTTTTAACATTAACAATTTACAAATTGAGAAATTATATATACACACACACATACACACACACACATATATACACATATAGTTATATATATATATGTGTGTGTGTGTATATATATATATATATATATAATTTTTTTTAAACACCCTGTGTCTGGGGAGCACCTCTCTACTTGCTAAAAAGTATGCTGCCCAAGTCATGAATAGCTTAATGAAACCAATTCCATCTTTTAAATGTTTTTTTAAATAAAAATAAACACATTGTGTCCAGTGAAAACCTCTTATTTTTCCCCCCTCTCTACTGTGTCCCCAATTTCTAATAATTATCATCTTGATTCAGGTGAGGTTACCTGCTCACGGCTTTTAAGTTTTTCATTACTTAGTGGTTAATATGGAAATATTTTACTCTGACCTGCCCTCCAATCATGGAAAACCCAGTTATCATGGCTCAGCAAGAAAGTTCTGGGCTTCTTAAATGCTTTTCTAAATGCTAATTATTAATACAACAGTAAATGTATTTCTGATAAATGTATCATGCCATATCTTGCTATACCAGCATGAGCAGATCACTTGTAAATAATGTTTTCTGTAAAAATAAATTAGAAATCTTTGTCATTTATTTACCAATTTAATATCATTTCCCTTGGAAGAAGTACCAAAACTTTTTAGTACTTTCAGATGGTTGGATTAGTAATACATGTGATGCAGCTACACATTTAATGAGAAGCCTTTGAGAAGGAAGAGATATATTCCATCACTTCCTGTCTATTTTTTGTGTCCACAGTAAGATAGTTACTTGTAATCTGGTCTTTAGAAGTTTCCTTTATTCCATATTGCAACTTTACTACTTTCCTTTGAATTATCTTTTATTCTATTCACAAGTTGAAAAACCTTCATTACTTCCATTCATCATCGTCCTCATCTGACGGCATTGGAAAATGGCAACTGTCCCCTTTTGCTCTAAGCTATTATGACATTAATTAATAAGTTATTTAATAGGTGATAACTTATTTTCACTCCCATAATGGGCTTTGAAATATTTTGGATTTCATGTTTTATTGTTCTTCCATTAAATGCAAATTTTATTACTTGGTTGAACATCAAGAGATGAAAGGACTTCCTAAAATCGATTAATTAGCCATTCAAGAAATGTATCAAAAGTATTTGTTTCTTGTTCTTTCAACCATTGTAAATTATAAACCAGTCTGGATATGGGAAATGCTGAGTCCATGATTCCTCAGGAAATTCTCTGTATTCTCAGGTAATAATAGGCTACTCATGTGATATAGATCAGAAAACACAAAATTTATATTTAAAAACAAATCTACAGCATTTTCCTGTCATTTTCTCAGGCCTGACTAGATTGGGATTTATAATTTTAGTGATGTGCCATTTCATTCTCATAAATTAATCCTTGTGATATGAACGTTGCCCGTGTGTACTTCTCTTTTCTATGGCTATCCTCTTGTCTATAGAATAAAGTCTGAATTCCTCAGACTAGCGACTTCCTTGCCCTCTGTCTTCTCCTTCTTGTTAACATCAACCAGCACTAATCTCTCTACTTCCAATTTTCTTTTAATGCCTTCAAAAGAATCATTGCCTCCATTTCTGCCCCCTTCCTTTAATTTCCTCACTTCACTATAATATGGCCTCCTTTTCTTTTCTCGCTGCTCCCCCACATATACATATTATACATATTACATTTCTAAATGTATATTTAGAAATAATTTCTAAAATCATTTCTAAACTGTTTTCACTAAAGCTATCACTAATTTCCCAACTGCCAAATTCAGTGAATGTTCTAAAGTTTCTTAGATTATTGGATTTATGCCCTTCACAAAATTCTATTTGTCTGCCTATCATAAATCTTCTCTTGGTTCTTCTCTTAAAATATTTTTCCAATCTTCTCATTCATCTGATTCTTTAAGCCTCAGGAACTTAACCCAGACCAGTTCCTCTATTTCAAAGTCCCTTTGCCTCCACTCTTTTTTTGCCTTAAAACAATTCATTCTTCTTGTCTCCCTTTAAAGGCCACTGCTTTAAAGAGACCTCCCAGACTAAAACAAATCCCTTTGTTTTACATTCTCAATGATGTGATCCTGTAATTTTACTTTATAGTACTTATCACAGCTGCAATTAAATAATTATCTTTGCCATTTGTCTTTCTGTGTTAGCCTGGGACTCATCTTTAAAAGGATAACACCAAATTCTAGCAATTTGCATGTAGCAAATACTAAATGAATATTTTAATGGATTTTGAATAAATGATTTTCTCTTCCTTTCCATATCTATCAAATATTGCTTCTCATGTTTCTCTTTTACCCACTGGATTTCCTGTATTGCATATTAGTCACATCCACTTTCTCAGCTTTCTTTACACATTTTCTATTAATGATGGCAATGTTCATATTGCTAGTCCAGGAAAGTTTCCTGCTGAACAACTCTACCTGGATTTGTCATAGGTATTGTAGAACCAAACTAAAATGGAGTCATGTATGGCAGGGACAAAATGGAGATGGTCAACACAGGTGCATAAAGGAAACTTGACCTAACCTTACAGGAATTTACAGCTCTTCTCAGAAATCAGCAAAGAACTCCAATCACAAAATGCCAAGCCTGTTTATATTGTCTCCAGATTTCCTTGTTTCCTTGATTTCAGCTACCCTGGTCCAAATCTGGAAGAAAACCAGTAGACAACCTAGCGGCTAAAAAAGCCAAATAATTTCTGCATTTATCCCATAAACATCCCTTAGTCGGTGAGCATCTCAGAAGTCCTTGCTCCCGTAGCCTCATTTCTCTGCTTGCAGGTGGAAAGCCTTGCAATAAATTCTCTTTCTGCTTTGTTTTCTTCCTTGTGCAGAGTTTAGTATTGGCCAGTATTCAAACTCCATATAGCTAAAACAGTGAAGATGTAACCTTTTTCCCCAGCACCCATCTAGAAGAGCATATTCTACTTCAGCTGCCAACTATAAACATTATCATCTACCTCCCACTCACCTCCATATTTCTACCAACACATGGAACAAATCCTGACTTCCTATCCTCTCCTCAACATCTAATGAGACACCAAGTCCGGCTAAGCTTGATTTTTTGTAAATTGGATCCTTTAACATATCCTATGATTTCCACCAACCGTCTCTTCATTGGAGTAGTAAAACACCTTCAAATTGGGTTTCTCTTTGCCCAGTCTTGTTAGCCTTAATTTTTTTCTTCTTCTGCCATACAAGTGACCTATCCAAAGCTCAAATCTGAAGATACCACTCAATTACTTAGAAAATATTCATACCTCATCACCATCTATAGGCTAAATTCAGTAGGGTCATCATGCTCGAAAGGTCTTTAATCATTGTCTTGGCTTTGTCTTTAGTAATCTCCAAATTGCATGGTTTGCTCTAGCAACATTAAACCACTTACAGTTCTATCATACATGATGTGGCTTGTTCTTTGACCTTGCTGTACATTGTGCTGGAAAAGCTAATGTATCCCTTCCTCCCACCTGCTAACTCCTATTCATCCATTAGGGCTCAGCGCGGGCATCACTTCAAATGAGAAGTGAACGTGATTTCCCTTTCTTCAACCACACACCCTAGGTCTGTCGCCTTTTGCTCTGCTTACATAACAGGCACTGCCTCTTCTAGTCAATATGTCATATTTTATTTGCAATACTGTTATACAGTATATATATAACTGGAGTCCGATTCTCAAGTCTGGCACTTATACCTTTATGTGGAGAGACAACTTTCCCACTGCACTTTAATCCTGGTTCATAAAACCAATTAATTCTTTCATGTATTCATCTATTTTTATCATATCTTCTCTTTGGTTGCATTCATTACTTATCAAGGGTAATGCTTTTACTTAGTATGGACAATAACTACAAAAACTTAAGCACGGAGGTTTAAATTTGTCAGGAGCACTTGGTTGGAATAGTTAACTTTTTTATTTAGAAGTGTTCATTTGAATCCTCAATTTGCAAAAGTGAAGCCTCTTTATTTGGGGGTATAACTTATGTTTTAGGGTATTCTGTCTCTTTTAGCTTCTTTGCAAGTAAAAACAAATAAAGCCTATAAAAGATATTGCCTAGGGTTTACCTCTTGTAGTTTAGAAAACTTTAAACAGTGTGTTATATTCTAGGGAAGATAAGTTGGATGATTTTATTGACTTCCTGAAAACAGTTTACTTAAAGAGATGTTAAAGAGCTATCGAGGTTGGTAAAGAGGACTTTTTATATGGGAAGGAACTGGAATATGACCCTTTAGTTACTGTTTTATTCATGAATATATCCATCAATGACATTCGATTAGAATATAAAAGTGAATAATAATGAAACACTAAAAATAAAAATACCTAAAACTGATTAATGATGATAATAGTATTGATTAATTCACTTCACCTTTGAATTCTAGCTGACCCATGTTTCCCACTTGAAGTTCCTCTGTGAAATTCAACATAGCAATATTTCAAAAGCTGCCACAGTAGCCAATCAAGTGCTTCAAAGATATTGGCCTACCATTTTTATTAATACATTTCAAGGAACAAATAAGACTAATTACCAAAACGTGTCTCCAAGAAAAGGCTGTTTTCCAGGAGGACATCACCTAGTAGAATACAAGACATGATATATTCTGAGGAGAGTGTTCATGGTTTTCTATTCTGAATAATAAAAGTATTTGCTAAATTAAGGCCTGTGATAGCCCCCTAAAAACGCCAATTCTCTTTCATACTTGGTTTTCTTTCCAACTTTTGTGTGGTGGAAAGAGTTTATTCTCAGTTTCTTCCTCTCTGAAAGGAAGAAAGCAGTACCTACCTTACACAGTTGTGTACGTCCTGGAGATAAGGAGTGTAAGGGTCCTGTAAATGGCAGCTATGGTAATATGATTGTTGACATGTTCAGACTATAACTGCTCCTTGAGGACAAGCTCTGTTTTCTGCACTTCTGTTGCACTCTACAGAATGCTGTCTAGAAATTATTCTAGGGAATTTGATATTGCCAGCATTTGTTTATGTGATGACCTTGCTCAACTTAGAAATAAGGTGTTTTGACCACTTCCTACTTGTGACCAATGTAATCTGGCATTCCCATTAACAATGAGATTAGCACATTAATTTGAATCATGCAATCAAGGTTACAATTACCAGAAAGTAAGGTCTGGAGGAGGGTGACCAACCATCCTGGCTTGCCCCGAATCAAGTGGTTTCAGGAATACAGGACATTTATTGCCAAAACCAGGAAAGTCTGGGAAATCCAAGATCAATTGGTCACCCTCTCATATAAGCCATGGCTTTGTTTTGTTCGCTGTTGTACATCCTGAGTCTTGAACAATGCCTGGACTTTAGGTTGTTGAATTCATAATCTGTATGCAAATTAATACATTCTAACATAAAAATAATCTAACCATGTTTTCTACTTCTACCATTTACTTACTTTCTCTTTCCCAGGGTTTTGTTTTCTTCCTTTCTGTTTATGGCTTCAAAACTATTAATGGTTCTACATACAGATAAATACACTATTCAGGGAAAATTTGACACATTAATTAAAATACACTCACATACCATTCTTTCAAGGCTCAACAAATAAGAAAACAGGTGAAAGCACTTTCTAAGCTATAAAGCACACAATTTTTATTTTGAATTACTTTAGGATTACTTAATGGTATCCCACTAATTTTCACAAGCCCAGTTTATTTCTGACATTAATTTAATTGTAGATTTTTACTGCTTAACATCAGTGCTTACTCTCTTTACTAAAATGGCTTTTAAATAACTATTACAAATCACTCTCAGGATTTGTTATAAATTGAGTTTTATAAGATTTTAATGATAATGTCAACAAATTGAAATCATGTTGGCCAATTAATGAGATTTTTATCTCATTAGCATATACTTTCTGATGAATAATCAATACCTATTGGTATTTGTCTTTGATAGGAAGTATGGTAATACATTTGTGTTTATAAAATTATAGATGAGAGAGATAGATTATATATATAAAGTTATTATATATATTCTGCAGCTTTTAAATATTTTCAACATTATGAAATTCCTGGTTTCTTCACTTTTCTTGGAGGTAGAGGTTATATTAATCATAATAAAAATATCAAATCTCTTAAGTGGAGTTCAAAAGTAGAAATAAAAAAAGGTACTCCTACAAAGCCTAGGCAATACTCCTACAAAGCCAAGGCAATAATTTATTCACCTATATACATTGTCCCCAATATTATTAGGGTTGAACTCGAGATTGTGTAACTAAATGCTGTGTGTGACAGATTCTGATTTTATAGTACTTCTGGAGAATCTGGAAACATGCTGAGATAAAATATATGTCCACATGGGGTGAGTATATGTATTGAAAAACAAAAATGTGGGGCACTGGGAGCTCAGTCAGCTGAGGGTCAGACTTCAGCTTAGATCATGAGCTTATAGTTTGTGGGTTCGAGCCCTGCATCAGGCTTTGCGCTGACAGCATGGGGCCTGCTTGGGATTCTCTGTCTCCCTTTTCCTCTGCCCCTCTCCTGCTTGTGCTTTCTCTCTCTCTTTCTCTTTCTCAAAAATAAATAAACATTAACATAAAGAAAAACAAAAATGCAGTTGAGCACCTAAAAGCTGACATTAATTTTCCAAGAGTGACTTGTTTGCAAGACAAAAAAATTTCAGGTGAGAATACAAAACAACATGACATTTAAAGCTCATCTGTAACCGCCCATTTATGCTGAGAAGTATCTTTACAATTTTATTAGCCTGCTTGAGGGATGCTGGAGAGAGAAACTTTACTTCTCTCTTTCATTTTGTAAAACTTTATTTTTTTTAATTTCTTTAATGTTTATTTACTTTGAGAGAGAGAGACAGAGAGCAAGCAGGGGAAACACAGAGGGAGACATAGAATCCGAAGCAGGCTCCAGTCTCCAAGCTGTCAGCACAGAGCCAGACACGGGGCTCGAACCCACGAGCCGTGAGATCATGACCTGAGCTGAAGTCAGATGCTTAACTGACTGAGCCACCCAGGCGCCCCTATAAAGCTTTACTATTTTGAAAACAAAATAGAACTAGCCATAGGACTGGGAACTCTGAGACATTTTACACATTTTGTTAAGGTTTTCTTCATCATGATTCCATCACTGAAGAAACTTATGATCTCCCTAGTATTAAAAATTATTTGATTTAAAATTTATAGTAGCTTTCATAAAAAAGTACATACCATAAAATATATAATTACTTTTGTGTCTGAGTTGGGTTTAGGTGTCACTTATTTCTCTTAGAGAACTATACATGTTACAAAACTAATGACTGTACTTAAATAGAAATTAAGTTCCACTATATTTTTACCTCTTTAAGGTGGAACTAAGGGCTGAGGAGTAAGGAGATTTACTAATTGTCATTCAGAAGCTTTACTGATATATAGTCACAATAAATGCTAGGGGTTCTCATAATGGATTTTCATTAGGATATCCTGGGGCTGAGTTAGGTGGATATTCTGCCAACTTCTCAGGGTTATGGGACATAAATCAGGAGGGATTCCATGGCCACCACAAAGACCAGTCCCTCTCATTCAAACGACACAGAAGATTCCCTTTCATCTGGGTTAAAAGCCACTATTTCTGCCAACCGCATAAAGACAAGATTGAGGCCATTCGAACAAATTCAAGTTCAGCAATTTAGCATCTAATAGATAATGAAGTGCAGTCTTTATAATCTGGAAAGTGAAATTAAATTACTGGGCCAAATGTTGAAAGATAAGGCTTTATGGTCTGGAGTTTCGTAGGTCCTTACTTTCTATATTTTGTTCAGTGGATACATGAGTATCCTTGTTTATTGTGCATGACAAAATTTACAAAACACAAGGGTCTTCCAATATCATGTGTTTCATTAAAATAGACTGAGTTGATCGTCATGCTGCAACCCCCCCACCCATCCTTTTTTATTTTTATTTTTATTTATTTTGGGCAAAAGCAAAATGAACACCAGTTTCACTTAGTGCTGCTAGACACTTGTTATGCGATGTAATTCTACAATTTTATACATAATTTGTTTCTTAACGCTAAGGTTGAAGTCTCCGAAGTTTTCTGGCAGCACTTGAAAAAATAAAAGGACGTGAACTGATTTGTGCTGTGAGAATGCTTCACTCAGCATCTAAATTTGGATCTTAATTGATAGTGCACTGTCATTCATTCTGGATTTCTTTCTTCTCTCATGGAGCCAGATGTATCTTATTTTGTACCCTGATAGAGCACGGAAAGACAATGGTGTCACAGCTGGTTTCTACCTAATACAGAGTTTCTTAGAATTTATATTTCTCCTTATGGCAGAAGAAAAAGAATAGAAAATACTTTGATTTTTTAAAGGCAATTTAAAAACTCATTTTTATCTAAAGTAGCTGTTGTACAGGGGCGTCTGGCTGGCTCAGTTAGAAAATCATGTGACTCTTGATCTCAGGTTTGTAAGTTAGAGCCCCACACTGGATGTAGAAATTACTTAATAATAAAATCTTAAACAATAAATGAATAAAATAGTTTTTGTACAGAAATCATATTCTAATAAAATATAATATATGCATATACTTTAGAGGGAGATGCTTTTATGAACGATTTGACTCTGTGTTAATATATTTTATGAGAAACCAATGATGGTTTCCTAGAAGAGTCTGACTCCTCAGTCACCTGAATGTTATGTGCGTGATATTTAATGATATGATTTTCTGCAATATCCTTATTAAAACTAGTAAGTTGAAAACCAAATCAACAGTTGAACACACTATTTAAAAATTACATTGTTTCAGAGCACCACACTGTACTCAACAACCACTCATTTGACTCTTCTATTTATCTAAGCATCCTGAAGTTTACCCTAAAAGGATAGAGGAATCAGAGTTGGTGGTGGTGGTGTTTTTCCACCTTTCAATATTTACCTTGGAAATGTTGGATACTCTAGAGCCATCCATTTATTTATTTATTTATTTTCATTTTCAGTAACTCCCATTCTAAAAAAGCCTTTCTTTTCCTTCTCCCATGTAAATACCCTTCTATTGTCAAGTAATTTGCCAGCAATCTACATTCAAAATTTCATAGTGTGCAGTCTCAAATATCCTGACTTTTAACTCTTGGATTATGAGGGCTCAGAGCAATCATGGACTGGCAACATTTTCCTCCTCAAACACTGATCTACGTTCTAAGATCAAATGACCTATTTAAATCTTGGGAAAAGATGTTACTTGATTACAGAATATTCAGAATATGAAGGATAATTAGCAAAGCTGTATCAGGGCCTGTGTGCATGAGCTATACAAATTCTTCTATCTTGTCACTGAGAATGTATTTGCACACATTCAGAAGAATTTAGGTAATTGATGTAATCATCACGTATATAGGATTCCTGAGTAGAAAATGTTGATTCTTCTTTCTAAAACATCTTCGATGTTTCCCTGAAGCAAACTGCATACCTTACGTAGGAAAAATATATATGTAGACACACACACACACACACACGCACGCACACACATACACACTATCATCAGGTTGCCTGTCATCAGGTTGCCTTAACTTGGTTAATTGCAAATGGCATATTTTTGGTGCACATTATTTAAGAATACCGCCACTTGGATGCCTTTGGATAGAATGAAAAGAGCAATTGGCATAGAATTGTGTTTTGCTACAAGGATATATACCAGATGTTTAAACAGTCATATGAACCTTCTGCAAGGACCAAGAAGTCCACAGTGTATAGATGGTCTCTAATACATCTGTGCAGCTGCTGTACTGAAGGACCAAAAGCCAAGTACATTATGCAGAGCAAATACAGACACCACTAATCATAAATCTCTACATACATACATCTAGATAATGCATTTATAGCATTCCACCTTTCAACCTAAAAACCTGCAATGAGGACCTTTGGTCAAATTTATTGTGAAAGTCAAGTTTGGCTTAACCAGTGTTTCATCAATATATTTTCTTCTAGAATATATTCGTTAGAGCAACTATAATCTCCTATAAGACCAGAAGGTATGCTTTTTTACCTAACTTTTTTGAGTTCACCTTTCATTCTAGTTAGAATTTATCAACCTGTTCAGCCAACCCTCGCAGCCAAGGGGAATTGTGTGCTAGGACTAACTCCATAAGAATTATCAGCTCAGAGTGAATGGAGGTTCAGAGTCAGCAAAGAGAGAGCTCAGTGAACACAAATCAAGTAGAGAAGGCAGGATTCTTTTCCCTCTTGGCTTATACCACTCTTCTTTGTACTAACACTCGCTGAATATTCCTTGGTGGGTTGTTTGTTTGTTTGCCTTGTGATCCGAAGCTTGGGAATATATTAAGTACATTCTATATTGAACAGCTTGGCCAGTGACAACCAACACGTGTTTTCCCTTTTCTTGGGTCTTCTCCACAGTAACAGTAAAATGTGAATTGTGTTCCTAACAAAGGGAGGTATGATACAAGGGCAGAAAAGGCTACTAGAGAATTGGTGATCAAAAAATAGAGGTAAAACCCTTGTGTGGTCTTATTCATTTGCTTCCCCTTCATTCCAGTTCTCTGACCTACTTTGCCAGCAATGATTTATTTTCCACACCTGGAGATCACAAAACCCTGGTGTGAAGTCCAGTCTGCAGTTAACCGTGAGTATAGAAGCTCCCCATCCACTAGGTGATAAAGTTTTCTCCAGTTTGGGCATCACTTACATCACCAATGAGGTGGCAGATTTCAAGGGCTAGGAAAAATAAAGTGTCTATCTTCGTTTTGCTTCACATCGGATAAAGACAGAAGTCACACACATACTATGTTAACATATCAGGAGAGTGCTGAGGTACCAGTAACCAGCAAGTTCCTTTTTTTACCTGAAACCTAGTGTATGTTCTCATACCTAAAATTTCTCCAGTTCTTTAAAGTACCTTTAGTGAATTACCACTGTATTAGCATTGCTATCTCTTGGTATGCACACATCCATCATGGCAAATCCATACTCACACATCTTTACAGCTCTGCAATCTGCATTTGAAAGAAGAGAGTCAGCTCTTTCAGAAGGATGGAAGAAACCATAAAGCAAGGAGGTTTCTGTCATGTTAATAACCCAATATTTTGAAATTCCGGGTTTGCAATGCACAGCCTTCCACCTAACAGTGAAATTGGAGCTGGCCATCAATCATAAGCTGAAATTTCTTTAATCATATTTCATACAGATCATGTGTGACTTAAGGACAAGAAGCAGGTCTTGTCCATTGTGTACCCACGGCACTACGATCAGTGTTTAAAACATAGAAGGGCATTAATAATTATTGTGGAATTGAATGGAATTTGCTGATAGCACCAAAAATTATTTTGCAACTTGGATAATTTAGAATACCTTCACGTTCTCTTGTTATACTTTAGCTAGCCAGTAGAATTTTACTTAGGAGACAGTGAATAAATTATACTGAAACTTTCTTCCAAGTGGAATTGAATTTACTTCACAAAATCATTATTTTTTAATCTGAGCATTCTACAAAGGGTGATCCTAATGAGAAGGAAAAAAAATACCACAGCATCCCTGAATATAGATCCAACACTCAAGTCAGCTAATGAAATAGGACCCCATAGAGATTGATGCTGTGACTGAAGAATACAATAATTTGTTTCTTTCTTAGAAAGTAGAAAATCTAATTACCTTCAAGTTTCTCACATTTGAGCCATACTACAAATGAGTTGTGTCCAGGTACAGAAAAACCAACAATATTTTATTTATAACCTTATGTTTTTAGTTTTTGAACTACAAATTCTGATTCTAGAGTTGTTTAAAAGATCATGGGTTTTATAGATGCTCATATGTAAATTAATCTGTTGTTTGCTTACGTTTTTTTTTTTCTTTTTTTTCTCTTTTTTTTTCTTTTTGCTTGGCCATTGAATGGTTCTCCTCATAAATACAGAGCAGGTCATTACATGAAAAATATAAGATCTTACATTTTTTTTATCTCGTTCTCTCTTAAAAATCTATTTCTAATATTGCATTCCCCATTGGACTACTCAATAAGGGCATGAGAAAAAAAAAGGAAAGGGAAAAAAGAAAGAAAGACAAAATAGACTGGATCTCACCACTAGAATTCACCATAAAAATCTCAAAGTGTAACAGAATTCTTACAAAATTTCCTAGGCCAGTTCTTTAGGGACTTGAGATGTCCTATGAAAAATATGGCAACCAGGGTAGGCAGGGATGAAATGTGGGAAAATAGTAAATAAGTGCAGCAAAAACAGGTTCTGAGGAATACACATAATTTTGTCTGCTTTAGATCACAATAGAATTTTTAATAAATAAATTTCTTTTCTTTTTTGTTTTTTTTGTAAAGACACTTTTTTGAAACAGTAGATTTAGCCCAGTCATTTGTGTCATTTTTAATAAACTGTCTTTTTTTTATTGTTTGTTTTCTGTAACTCTGTAAATGTTTTAGATTTGAGTCTCTTGTACATTGTCTTTAGAGTTCATTCGGATCAATAACGGTTCATGCACTGAACTGTGTATTGAATTTATTGTGTTAACTGTTGTTGTGTGGTTGAAGGGAGATTTGTAAGAGTTATAGTGATTTAGGTGCTCATGCTCAATAGCAGGCATGGGCAGGTGGCTTTCCATGGGTGTGTCTCCTGTAATCTCATCATCCACATTAATGATTTCAACAGTTCTTGTAGGGGCGTGATGGTTTTGCCGATGGTGCTGCTTCCTCATCTTATAGAAAATGACCAGCATCACTGCAGCCATGAGTGTGATGGCCACAAAACAGCCAATGATGATTTTGGTGGTCTTCATGACCTCATCAATTCCTGGGATCCCACTGTTTATATCGGTCACTGGGATGGTGAATGTTTTTTCTGTTGACCTTGTGCTCTGTGGCGTGAGAGAGGTGGTCACGTTGGTGGTCTCCCAGTCGATCACTGGAGTGGGGCCCACGTTGTTATCTGTGGTCCGTGCCTCATCCTGAGAAGGTTCCATAGTCTCTACTGTGACGGTTGAAAAGTAAGAGAAGGGAGTAGTGGTTGCTGCAGTAACATTCAGGGTGGCTGAAGCAGTGGTATTTCCAACGGAATTACTCACCATACACGTGTACATGCCTGTATCTTGTACGGTTACATTCGTGAAATTTAATGTGCCGTCACTGAGCACAGCTATCCTCACTTTGTATGCCCCATGTGTCATGACCGTTCCATTTGGAGTAATCCATGATACAGAGGTCAGGGACGTGGAGGCCCGACACTTCAACTCAGCTGCCATGCCCTCAGTGACATTGAGGTCAGCTGGGGGCTCCACAATCACAGGAGCATAGCATGTGAAATAATTCTGGTCAAGCTCCCCGATGTACCTCCCTTTCAGATTGGGAGGGGTGTTACATCGAGCACAACAAGCTGTGTTGGAGGGGGCCATGTCTTTTATCCACCAGCTGAGCCAAAGTATGTCACAGTTACAGTTCCAAGGGTTGTGATGTAAGTGTATCCGCTCTAGATGATGCAAGGGTGTGAAGAGGTCATGAGGCAGTAATGTTAGATTGTTGTGTGCCAAGTTTATCTCCACTAGTGACTGAAGGTTATCAAAGGCATTCCGTTCGATCACTTGAATCTGGGACTGTATCATCCACAGTTTTTGAAGGTGCATCAGTCCCTGGAAAGAGCCAGGCCTGATGGCCGACAAGTGATTCCCAGAAAGATCCAGCTCATCTAGTTTTATGAGAGGTGTAAGGTTAGGGATTTCACGGAGGTTGCACATGGCAAGGTTCAAATATCTCAAGTTGGACAGACCTTCAAAGGCACCTTCTGAGATGTATGAAAGCCTTTTCAATTCCCCTAAGTCTAGTCGGCGCAAAGAGGGGATTCTGTTAAAAGCATAAGAAGGAATGCTTTCAATGGGGTTGTTTCTCAACCAGAGCTCCTTCAGTTTAGACAAATATACAAAAGCTCCATTTGGGATGGTGGTAAGACGATTGTCAAAGAGTTCCAGAGTATTGAGGTTTGCCAGACCATTGAAGGCCCCGATTTCAATTGTTCTAATATGATTCCTACTCAATTGTAGGATTTCCAGGTGCCTCAAGTGCTTGAAGCTATTCACTTTGATGATCTGGATTTGGTTCTCATGGAGGTTCAGCAGTCGAGTGTTGGTGGAAATGCCATCTGGAACCTCACGTAGGTTTTTCCGGACGCAAATCACCTTGCTGAACTGGTTGCTGCAGGAGCAGACAGAAGGGCAGGTTTGAGCCCGCACCAGACCAGCCACCACAAGAAGTTGAAGAGCCAGCAGCACCACAAGCAGGGGGTCGAATAGGGCCCTGTTAAACCTAGGACCTATCATTATCTGCTGTGGATGTAAGGTCATCTTGTTCAACATTCATAATTTATCTGGTGTTGGTCCTTCTGGAGTTCAAATAGTCTGCAATATAAGAGCAAAAAGAAAAGACAAAAAAAGAAAAAAAAGTATTAGCTCTCCTCCAAATGTCTTTCTGGAGCAATGTCAGTGATGCAGTGTAACAGCTAAAGCTATCATTTCTCAGACTAAGGAAACAACAAATCAAGTATCCCTTGTAGAGTGATGCGGCTCATGTTTATATAGAAAATGTTTCTGTACTGCAAATTAGCAGCCATCCACAGCCCATATCCATCAAATATGCAATCACAGGGAAATGGAAGCATGAGGTAAAACACCTTAATATAGTGTTTACCGACCAATTAGGACTTGAATGCATAAGGACATATGAAATGTACCCCAACAACAGGTTGAATGTCCAAACCAGATTGGAAAAGATCAGAAAACAGGATTTGGGGCTATACCCAACAAACTAAAAACTCCCTTGCAAAATTAGTAATAGTTGAATTTTATTGAGGGCTACTTTTAGGCACCATGGTATATAGACTTACCAACTTATCCAGGAATGGCTGGCTACATAATTTTCAGGGCCCTGTACCAAATGAAACTGGGGGATGGTTTGTTCAAAATGATGAAGAATTTCAAATCCATAACAACAGAGCATTAGCCAAGCATGGGCCCTCCAAAGAATGGGGCCCTTTTCAATTGCAAAGGTTGTGTGTCCTGATCCTTTCTGCCCTTACAGCACTCCTCTGAGGGAGAAATTTAATCATAGGGAAAGTAACATGAATGAAGTCACAAGGTTAGTAAGTACAGAACCAGGGCTCACACACATATCCGATTGGTCCAAGAGCATATGGTCTCAAATACTTTATGCAAGAGCTTCTGGGAGAATGATGGCAAGGCAAAATATTTTTTCCCAATTAATTTCTTTAAAATACTGTTTTGGGCAGGGGTGACCTCATCTGTAAACCCTGGCAACTTGACTTATAGTACCTGTGAAGATATACTGAAACAGCGGTACATGCAAATGTACATAGACTTTTGAAGATTCTCCTAAACTGAAACTCATTATAAGATAGCTAACTGCTACCTATAGGCAGACATAATACAAATTAAGTCATTCCTATGATATCTAATTTTTAAGTACAGAGAATACCTGAATATAAAAAAAAATATTTTTTATCTTGGGTCCTTACTCTGACTGATTTTAAGTAGATTTGGGTGAAGGGAAATAAAATAACTCGCTTTCTGCATTTCTTCCAGCACAAGGAGGAATTTTAAAGGATCTTGGGCTACCCAGTGTACGTCCCACTCAGCTGGCTTACTATGAACTGGGCACCCGTGTAATGACTTCTTCCAAATGTCTCATCTCAATAAACAGGGTTTCTTCTATAAACCTCTTGGAAACAAACAAATGACGAAAGTGATGGTGGATCACTACACTCCAATTCAAAACGGCACTGATTTAGTACTTACTATGTGTCACTTTGGACAAGTTACTTTTCTTCTTTCCATGACACATTCTCCTCACTTGCAAAAGAGGAGTAACAATATTACACACCCCTTGATGGTGTTGTGAGGATAAAATTGGTTAATGCAGATAACTCAGAATATTCAGATATCAGAATATTTAGATAACTCAGAATAATGCTTCCCACGTTGTAAAAACTCAGTAGTGTTAAATATTATCATTATTGTTGTTATTGTTATTACTATCATTACCATTTTTGTTGTTGCTCTTACAGACATCTTGCCGAGTACTGGGCATATAAAGATGAAGAATATAATCCTTATGCCTGAGGTAGTTATGATTCAAAGCTTGAGACAGATAGGCAAACAGATGAAGTACAATAATATATGTTCATTGGTATGAGACCAGGCCACATTGGCACAAGGGCACTGATACCAGATCAGCTCAATCTGTGCTGGTAAATCAGAGGATTTTCGAAGAAGAAGATTATCTGATCTAGGTTTTATAGAAGTTGATGTAAATTAAAAAAAAGGGAAAGAAAAGCATTTTAGGCAAGCACCAGCTTGAACCAAGCTAAGGACACATAAAAGATGCTCATACATCCAGGGAACAGTGAAAAGTTCCCTGTGGCAGGAGAACGGAGCGCCTGGGAGAGAGACTTCTTTCCTCAGGGCTGTTGCAGCTCTAGACTGATCTTTCACACCATCTAGCACATGATCATCAGCCCCTGGGCCTATTTTCCCCACTAGCCTACAACACCATGAGGACAGAGGCCATGTCTGATGGTTTTTTCTCATCCCACTGCCAACACAGTACCTAGCACACTGTAGGCACTAAATAATGGCTGTTGCAAACGCACAGAAACAGTTAATACCTAATTAACAACTCTTTGTATATGCGTTGGGATAGGTACCAGTATATTAATCACGACTTTCTAATGGTCTGTATTTTCTGATGTTTTGATATGCAGGGCTTTGTTGTTCCAGAGAGACTTCTCCAAGGGCTAGGCAATTTCTAGGGATAGTAAAGGACTTGACCACAAGCCTGCCTTTCATATTCAAACCAATCAACCTGAAGCCTAAGCCCCAAACCACCTCATTTATCAGGATCTCCCAGGGCTCTTATACTTGGGCCACTCTCCCTCTGCCCCAATGATTCCAGAGCTAGAATCAGGCACCTAGGGACAGCCCCTAGGTCCCAGAATCCACTGAAATTATTTATACTAGTCAAATGCAAGCCTGCTTCCTCTGCCTTCTCTTGCTTTCTCTCAAAAACCGTGATAAAGACTCTTGCTCAGATTTTCCCTTGTTCTTTCTACCCCCTGGTGACCCTGCTGCTTCCTTGTGTGGCCCCTGTGTGGCATGGCATGCTCCCTCCTCTTGGGAACTAGGAGTAAAACATATATCTCTTCAATGACAATTGTCTCCTGATTTGTTTGTCCCATCATACCGAAATAATAATAAAATCTACATTTAAAACAACTAATCACTAAATAGCAGGGCTCTGCTCATCTTATTAATCTCGTTGATGGCTTTACAGGTCTATTCTATTGTCCCACTTATACTGTGACAATGATGTGTTTGATAGGTTTTTCACCCTGAGTTAGAGAAGGAGTTATTTTTTATTGTAAATTTAAACATGACCTTCAAAACCCTTGTAGATTTCCATTTTAAACAGAATCCTACTTAAATTTCCAGTGATCATGGCCACTGAAAATTTTCTATTCATACGATTTGGTATAGTTTTACATACGCTCCACACGTTTTAAGGTAATTGGGCATTAAAAAATAGAACATAAAATCTCTGATACATTAATTGGTGTTTTTAAAAATTTTTTATTTATTTACTTATTTTGAGAGAAACAGAGACAGCACGCGAGGGGGAAGAGCAGCGAGAGAGAAACAGAGACAGAATCTCAATCAGGCTCAGCACTCAGTGCAGAGTCCAACAAGGGGCTTGAGACCACGAACCATGAGATCATGACCTAAGCCAAAACCAAGAATCAGACGCTTAACTGAGCCACTCAGGTGTTCCTAACTGGTGTTTTTAGGTGAGGGTCCCAGGGTCCTGCTCCTCTATTTTACCTCCCACCTCCCACCCTACGACTCTTAGAATCCTAGGGTCTCTGGCAATACAGGTTGAAATAACTTATTGACCAGAAATAGTACAGAAGTGAAGAAGGTAAGCCTTTTGCTTAAGACAAACCATTTGTTAACCTTTTTTCTTTAAAATAAGAAACAGCAAAGGCATCCATGTCCTGTAATCAAGGGAGAAGACTCTGGTAGACTTCCTAAAGTTAAATGCCTGCTTAAACTTGCAGGACTCTACAACTGAGAAAGTTACTTTACGTCTCTTACTTCACTTTCCCCATCTGTAAAAGGGGGACACCACTGTTATCTACTCAAAAGGTTTTTGTTGGCACTCACATTATTAATGTATATACATGTAAATATATACATATATATGTAAATTAATATATATTAATGTATATATGTATGTAAAGTCACCAGCTCATAAGCAATATATAATAAATATTTAAAACATACTGAAAATAAAAATAAAGTGATGGGACACTCAGTTTTTTCCTCTTATATAAATAAGAGTAACACTAATATCTATTATTCAAAGTTATGGAAAGGATCAACTATAATGATCAGAAGCATGCTTTCATATGCAAATACAACACCTTTCTCTTAATTGTAGAGTGCATGTGTCTCTCCTTTTCCAATCCCCAGGCTGTTTTATTTTCTACTTCTTGCTTACTTCAAGGTCTTTTTGCTATTGCTATTAATGAGATTTCCTATCAATCAGTCATAAGTAACGATTTATGAATTATAGCTGGTTCAAAGCTAATTTATAACCCATAGAAAATAACGCTTGGTACATGCACTGAATCGAATAAACTGCTATCAACAAAAGGTTTTCTATTTTAAAATCTAAATTACGTTACTTTACATTAAAAGCCATGTTTCAACATCTCTCTCATAAGATGTTTTTATCCCATCAAAAAGAAATCAATTTAAAAGTACGCGCTATCCATTACAATGTCCTCTGACAGCATTTATTTACAAATGGATCTGTTTGGGTTTGGAATTCAATGATAATACTTTTAGCCTTGTCCCAGAGGATATTCTGACTTTGTCAACAGACCTTTCTTCTTTCCCTACCCACGCTGCTGTGCACTGAGACACAGGGGGTGCTTTAGTCAGCACAGTATCATTGCTCAGTTAGCATAAACTGTTTACATATTGGAACTAGTTTGGAAGCCAGCTGAAAGAAAGATGAATTTATTAGCTACAACCAACTTTCCCTCACAGGCCACACACTCACAGCCATATGTATCTTTAACAAGCCCCCCCCCACATGCTGAGAACCAAAACCATTTCCCCACACTCAGCCTGGATACTGAGACCTCCAAACCGTATCTTCCTTTCTACTGACATAAACATGACTTTGCTCTTCCATTATCTTTATTAGCATCTCTATCCTTTATGGGGGGACTTTCTTGTCGAAGCAAATGGTTTCACTGTCCTTCTAGGACAAAGATCCAAAGATCCATAGTTCCATAGATCCATAAGTTCTTTCATGGAAAGCATTTAATAGCAGTGTGCCTCTAAGATTCTTTGAATCTCTTGCCTCACCATTGTTTTCACCCATCCTGGATTGGAGTACCATAATTCTTACTCAGTCCTAATCAACTTCCCCACACTGAAAAATTTTCTTGAATCAGACTCCCAATTCCCCATAACTTCTGGTCTATTTTTCACCAGTCTACTCATAGATACTCCCAAACTCTTAGAAGATAGTGATCTCCCTTAACATAGTAAGCAATAAACTCGCTCTGTCTTTTCAATAGGTTGTGCTGGTAATATTAGGGGAGTCAGCTTTTTTATAGCACTAAGGATTCATTTAACTGTGCTTGAACCTTGCTTTCTCTTTCTTCACATTCGTTGCCTACCCAGCATCCTAATCCCTTACCCTTTCCCTAGAAAATTTTGTGCAGAAAACTTCACTCACTTCTTCGAAAAGTCACAAAACTATATTATCTGTTTTGAGAGACACTGACCCAGGACTGGTAGGTAAAGAGAATTTGGTTTAAGCTAAGGCTAGACAATTTTTTTTCTGTAAAGAGCCAGATAGTAAATATTTTAGGCCTTGCAGGCTGTATGGTCTCCTCTTGCAACTACTCCACTCGCCATTAAAGCCTGAAAGTAGTTATAGAGAAAAGGGGAATGAATGGAAATGGGTGTGTTCTGATTAAACTCTTTATGAGCACTGACATTTGAATTTTGTATCATTTTCACATATGTCAAAATATTATTCTTAACACTTTTTCTAACTATGTAAAAATTCAAAAACATTCTTAGCTCCCAGGGCTAACTTTTGGACTATAGTTTATCTAAACAAATGTTGGTTGTACGATTTCTGTTGCCAGAGATGCGTTAGGTCTGGACAGGTGACACAATTTGGCCAATGAGATGTAAGATGAAGTCAGCTGAGGGGGTTCTGGGAATTTTTTTTTCTCCCACTACTAAGAAGAAATATATAGGGAAGAAATAGTTCTTCATTCTGTTTTTGGATATCGTTGTGAGTACAAGATGCCTAGAGTTGCTGAAGCCATCTTGTGGCCAAGAAACGAGGAAGCCTGAGGACAGAGCTGTTATGCCAAGGAAGAAAAATGGAAAGAGGGGAAGAATTTATATTCTTGATATTTGTGATGGGCAGCTGAACTAATGAATCCTGTTACTATCTTTCCTCTGTATTTTCTTATTATATAAAATAATCAATTTCTCACAGTATAAACTGTTAACTTTTTTTCTGGTTACTTACCGCCAAACCTATCTTGATACTTATATATTCATTCTCCTTTCTCCTCCCCTCTCTCCCCTGCCTCTCTCTCCCTCTCTTTTTCTCTCGATAGCTCTCCTTTCTGAAACCAATAGCAAAGACAAGTGAAAAATTCTGATTTCTTATAAATCATTCATTATAAATTTGAGACCTACCAAAGGAAACAAAGTAAGCTGAGGTAACAAGATTTGCTTATCAGAAAGGAGGTGAGGCTCATCCCTATCATGCTAAGAAGGCGTTCTATTGCCATCATTTCTCTGGATAACTCTAAATTTTATTATTATTATTATTTTATTTATGTATTTTGAGAGAGCGAGCAGGGGAGGGGCAGAGAGGGAGGAAGAGAGAGAGAATCCCAAGCAGGCTCCATGGTGTCAGAGCAGAGCCCGATGTGGGGCTGGAACCCACAAACCATGAGATCGTGACCTGAGCCAAAACCAAGAGTCAGATGCTTAACCAACTGAGCCAGCCAGGCACCCCCAAATAACTCTAAATTTTAAAGAGTGCTAGAATACATTGGAGAAGGAAAAACAACACCTTAAATAATACCACTGTCAAAAGTAGCTATCTCTTCCAAGTCAAAATTATTTTACAAATATTTTCTAATTAGTTCATTATTTCCCATCTGCAACCCAGCTTTCCAAATCTGTTGAGTTTTCTCTACTCCTATACAGGAGCATGTGGCTCTGCAGATTTTCAGGGAGAAGAAAATTTTTGTAACTATGCCTAGGGCTGACCCTCTAGGCAAATGTAACGGAAATGATACAACATTTAAATGGCTGTAACCCAGGGACTCAACCTGTCAAGTCAACAGGAGGTTCTTTCACTGAACACACTGACCTGGCAATGTTTCTAGAAAATTGTAAGAAACTGAGATTGAAAAGGAAGAAGAAGAAGAAGATGATGATGATGATACCTGGGTCTACACTGCCATTTTTCTAGAAGACTTATCTGGTTTATAGTAAAAGAATACATATATTTGGTGTTTAGAGGTGACAGCATGACAAAATTATTAGATGGGAAGAAACAGTGAGTAGAGAGAACTATGTATTTAAAAAAGCAAATCAAAGAAAAAAAATAAAATGAAAACTAAAAGCTTGTGGCCAACATGTTGCTATCATTTGGACAGTATAATCAGGATTATCAGAATGAAATTGGCCAGGCCTTCTAGAACGTTATAATCTTGTTGAAGCTATAATACAAATGTATAGATACATATAAAAAAAATAAAAAGTGTACCTGTATGTATTTTAGGTACTAATACAATTCAACAAATTCAGTATGTAAGTGTCATAAAGCATTGTCAGAAGTCATAGATAATCAGAGAAAGTTTTAAGAAGAGGATTTGTGACTTTATGTAAGTCTTTAACATATATAAACTTGCATTGAGGCAGGGTGGTTGTGGAAGAGGTAAGAGATTACTTGCAAAAACAGAGGAGTAGGAGCATGAAATGAAAGGAAACTGACTTGCTAGAAGGAGAGGGCTTATGCTACAGACAAGTCTGGTAGAAGTTTGGATTCATTTCAATAAAGAGATTTAGGAAGAAACTGCCACCCCTTTATGTGGGAAAGGGTTTGATGAGAGAGCACTGTTTTAGAACGATCTGTCCTTGTGTGTAAAAGAAATTGGAGAGAGGAATAGTTGATAGAAAAGTCCTATGACTTTAATAATCGACATCCCTAGCATTACTCTAAAACTGAACAAAACTGATCTTCAATCTTCCATCTGATGATCTGACTACTGAGATACGTACAGGTTGAAATTAATCAGCCCTAGTTGAAATCCAGAGTCTGAAATACTAATGAGGGCAAAATTAGCTTCTGTATGTGGTCAGGTTAAAAAATAACATTGTACACAGAGAACAAGATATCATTTTGGAAACTCTGATGCGCACAAGAGAAGCATCTCTGACCTCTGGTGCTGCTCATGTCTACTCTGTAAATTGTACACAAAGGACTACTAAACACACATTCAATTTTTGTTCCCTAATGACATATTACACTTTCCAACTTGAAACAATGCTGAAGTACAGAAAGACCCAGAGACTTATATTAGCAAAACCTAGAGGAACAGAAAAACAGATCAAGAATGAAATGAGGAGGGTTGGAGGGTTGGCTTAGTACTACTGACTATTTGATTTATGGCAAACTGTCTCCCTCTGAGTTGCACCTTTCTGAGTGGGAGTGACAGTAAACATTACTAAATCGACACTGAGAGGATTACATGAATTAAATGCCATAGCATATACTAAAAACAAATCCCCAAACTTACCTCTCACCTCCAAACAATGCCACTGCCACACACCCAGTGGCTCAATGCAAAAATGTAAGAATCTTCCTTGACTTTTTAAAAAAAAAATTATTTATAACCCACCCAACACTATTCATCTGACTCTATTACTAAAATACAACTGGATCCATCTACTTTTCCACCTTGTACCTCTCTAGGTCAAATCATCTCCATTTCTAACTTGAGCCACTAAAATACCCTCTTACCAGTTTCTTTATTTTTGCAATTTCCTCACTACAATTAATGCTACAGACAGCATTTAAAATGAATTTTTAAAATTCTTCAGTTGAAATGCTATTAGCTCCGTATCTTTTTAGAGCAAAATTGCAAACTGTTTTGGTCCCCAAATCATGATGTTCTGGTACCTGCCTGCATCTCATACCTTTCAACTTTTCTGCGTCTCCTTTCTCTCTTCCATTGTTCCTCAAATGCTCCAAGCTTGTTCCACCCTCAGGACCTTTGCAGTAGGGTCCCTGCTGCCTGCAACACATGTCCTTTGTTTTTTGCATGGTTGGTTTTCCCTGTCCTTAAGAACATCCCTTAAAGTTTTCCTTCTCAGAAGTGTTTTCTTGACCACCAGCCTAGAGAAGCACCTCCGTCAAAGTTAATCACGTCACCATATTTAATTTCCATTATAATACTTCTCATTGATATTTTTCTCATATACTTAGATGCTTATTTTCTTACTGCTTGTCTCGTCTGAGTGGAATGTTAAGTTCCATGGAACAGAGACTTCTCTGTCCTATTCAGTGGTTTCCACTTGGAATAATGTGCATCAAGTATTTGTTAAGTGTATGAATGAATGAAGAAATGAATGATCTGGTGTTTAAGTACACAGAAGCAGCCTGTAGATAGTTAAGGCTACAAATTCATTGAGAATCTAAATGATGTCACATTCACTAATTGATCCCTAGCATCTAGTAGAACCCAACTCACATAGTAGAAATTTCATCAATTTCTGAAATGATGCCTGTCTCGTTTTCAATGATTTTCAAAGAAGTTCTTCCTACAAAGAAAAGCTAGGGAGCACAATGCAATATAAAAGCCATTGCATTGTTTCCTCACTCTCTCTTTTATGTTTGTTTTGGTTTGTTTCTTTGCAGGGGAAGGCTTCCCTATTTCTTTATTTATCTATTCTTGTCAAAGCAGCCCTGTTTAAGTTTGGCCAAACAATGCCCTCTGCTGTATGTGCCTAAAATAACATGATTGCCTTGAAAATTCTAATGTAGGTAATGTATAAGTTGATTTCCTGGTATGCTTCTTCACATATCACCTACATGTACTTCAGAAGTAGGGAGGTTTGACTCATTTTCCAGGTCACTCCATTGGATGAGACCACTTAGAGCAGAGAACAAGAATTTGTTTGGCAGAAAGTCAAGTAATCTTCAAATCTCCTTCAAAATGGAAGAGCTTCTTGATCACCACATTTCTGCTTCTAGAACTCATTTGAATCGTTAATTAGAAAATCCATGGGTGAAAAAGATCTCTTAATTCTTCTGTTACAATCCAAAGGAGGATTCCTTTGGATTCTAAAGATGGAATAGGCAAGGGATTAGGGTAGGCGGTCACAGCTCCAACTTCGTCTTAGCTACAAAAAGTCAAATCTACCTCATGTTAGAAAAGCAGAACTAGAAATATAGCCAATGACTTGGCAAGACTAAAAATAAAATTAATTTGTTTTTTCCTGCTTGTGTAGTCTCACATGATGCAAGAGGGATAAACATACCTGGCATGAAGTTTCTGGCTGTTTATGAATCCTTTTGATCATATTCACTTCTTGACATTTATTATTTATGAAGAAATGAAATATAGATGGCTGACTTGTTTCTCAAATTAAAGGGTAGGATTTGAGGTGTTCAGGGATATGTTTGTATTTTTATGATAGATGTTTGCTCTGTTGGTTTTGTGAAATGCATAACCAAAGAAAAAAGCTTAAAACCTCAAGCTCCATATACTGCTTGATATTTCACTCTTCAGGAAATGAAATCAGACCATTCCAATTATCAGAAATGTGCCTGCTTATCCCAATGCCTGCACTCTCCTTTGCACTAATATTTTTAAGTCTGGAGCCTATCAATGTATGAAAACCTCACTTCTTTCCTTTTCCTTTAGTTCTTTCTCTTTTCTTAGGTTTAGGGGACAAGAAATGATCAATACATGTTATTCTTTATCTCCAAAACTGGCCTTTTCTTCTCATACTTTTTCTGGGGCTGATCTACACAGTAACACTTTTACAGATTTAGTGTAAGAAGCCACAGGAACCTTGGCAATCACAGTTCAAGAAAACATAACCCACCCATAGTTCCCATTTGCTTAGAGAATAAAACCTAAATCCCTTACTGTCTCTACCCACTAGATGCCAGTAGCACCCCCAGTTGTAATGATCTAGCATCTCCAGACATTGCCAAATGTCCCCTGGAGGGTAAATTTGCCCTCTTGTAAACTACTGCCTTAGTGTGACCCGTAAGACACTCCATGATGCTGCGCCATACTGCTTTCCCAGTCTTATCTCCTACTGTTCTCCATAATACAGTCTAGGCTGCAGTCTGTTCCTGATTCTAAAAATATGCCTCCTACTTTTCCTCTTCAGAGCCTTGCTCCTGTTTTTCCCATGGCCAGGAATGTCCTACTCTGGGTTTTCTTTCAAAATTGTACCCAATTTCAGAGCCAATTTTATAATGATCATTTCTATTTGACCTCCATTGGTCTTACTGGCTGGTAGCAATCTATCTTTCCAGAAGTGTCTGTAACGCTAAGACTATGACATTTATCAAATCTGTGTTTGAATCTAAATGTTTGGGTATGCATTCAACTTATTTATCATAAACTTCTTAAAGACAGAAACTAGATGATGTTTAGGAACGCAGAAAATATTTGTTGAATTGCATTACTGAATGTAGCCCACATTTTAATTCATAGTCAGGAGCCAGGATGATAAGCTAATTTTATAACAACAAATAACAAATCAAGGTCCACTGACAACACCTGTATGAGAACAAAAAAATAAGTAAATAAAATGGTATATAACTTAGTATAAAAGATAAAGAGGGGTAGGGGTTCAATAATTACTCCTTGTCCCCCCATACACATAAAAATGTATAAATAAATTAACATTGAGAAAAAAGGATTACCCAAAATCAGCCTGTAAATGGGTGATTGAAAACAACATACTAGCTAAAGATTTCTCTTTAACAGCAATAAGCTGTATGTATCCTAAATATTACATTCAGAGTACATACCACAGTGTATATACTATAATTATCTATCTATCTATCTACCTACCTACCTACCTACCTATATATCTATAGATGCATGTACTAAATGAAAGAAGTAAAGACAGAGCAAAAGAGAGAGAGATAGAACAAAAGAACAAATGAAAGAAAGAGAAAGAAGCTCAAGAAAAGGTTGGTACTTATCAACTACTTACATAGCTAAATGAAGGCTAATGGAAGATGAGATTTGAAAAAAAAAAATCAGAGATAAAAATGTTGTATCTATCCATCTGTGAAACTGCCTAGAGGTTGGATACTCTGATTTATATACTCTATTATTGTGAAGATACATGAGTTACTATATAAAGAAAGATTTAGAACAGTGCCTGGTACACAGCCAACACTGTATGAATTTTGTTGTATTATTGTTATTGTTATTTGTATAGTCCTGGTGACAGCTGAAGTCCAATTATGGAGAATGATTGATATATCAGGCAATTATAATCTGATGCTAAAGCAATTTGAATTATACAATTAACTTTTTTTTTAGTTTGATTTCTCATCAACCACCTTACTTAATTATAATGTTTTTCCATGAAAATGCATAGTTCAATCCAAGTGTTCCTAAGAAGCTCACAAATGGACTTCAAACCATTTATGAATCTCTTTAAATTATATGCAAATTTGTGTATAAATGTGGAAACTGTATATTTTTATAGGAAGATTATTCATTGGTTTTATCATCATACTCTCAAAGAGATTTATGACTCCAAAAAAGTTTAAGTTCTACATAAAAAGATTTGACAGACTGAACTACTTGAAGTGTCTGTTATAGTTTTAGCTATAATTTAACAAATTGGCACTCTGCTCTCTATATTCATTTCTTATGTGTTTATAAGTGTGACTACAACTTTTTCATGAAGAGCTACCAAAATCAAATTTCTGGGAGTATAAAACTAAGGACCAGTCCCACATCTTGAGAAATTCTTCAAGACCAATATCCATTGGGAAAGGTCTTGGAATGCAGTCTTCTCTGGTGACAATGATCCTTACCACATACATTAACACTGATATTCAGGTGAAATTTTCACTCCATATGAGTTTTAAAGGAATTTGTGTTAATGTAAGAATCAGGATGCTACATGATGAAATGGGGACTTCTCTGATCCAGAACTGTCCTTCATCTGGCCATAGGTTATTTCTCAAAGGAAAATGCACTGAGGAGATATAACTAAATTTTTAATGTTTATCTATCTCTTAGAATATTTGGGGTAATTCTGACTGATGCCAAAAGAGGAAATATCACGCTTATTAATATTAGTGAAGATCAACTGTAAAAAAAATTAATATTCCATTACAACTAATACATCCAAACCTCCAACAAGAATCCTGCTCCCACATACACACAAAATCTATTTCTGAATGAGGTTAAACTGCAGAAATTGGACAATGTTTTAGACTCTCAGGATGCACAACAGGATGATGCTAGGCTTTCAGTTTGAAAAAGGGAATAAAAAGAAAGCAGATAAAAGAGGCTCAACATTTTAAATTATGTTTATTTGAAGTATGGAAAAGTATTTTCCTCCTCATGACATTCTTCTATCAGTCCACAGAAACTAATAATTATTCTTTTATATATTTTTATCTACATTAATATTTAAATATTTTTACATCCAGGTTAATGACAGGGCAAGTAACTACAGAAACTTTTGAAAACCTAACAAGTCCATCTTAAATATAAGCCCTTGGCAAGGCAGGTAGAGAAGGATTTGATTTCAGAAAGATGGTAATGCAGTTAATGACCTTGCTTCCCATGCTTCCTTTGGATTGATGACTAGCTAGGAGGAGTTGATAGCCATTAACCCTCAACCACTCATTAATCCTTAGGAAATGCCCTGTGCAAGGTCATCATTGCCTTCATAGGTTGAAAGCAAACAAACCAACAATAGCATCCAAAAGGCATATAGATTTTTGTAATGAGTAATGCAATTTAAATTACCATCCAAGGGAATCTGCAGAGAATAACTACCACATATAGAGAGCCATTCTGATTTTAAAATCATCTTCCAATGTTTTATCATGTACTTTCTTCCCTGTTTATTATTAAACAGTACAAAACCCAAATTTCCTAGACAGTAACCAAACATATACACACACATATATATCTCCCCAGCCAAAATGCTAATGGTGTTTCGGATTCATTTCATAGTAGGATCTGGGAAAGAGAATCTTAAAGTCATTTCAGTGCTAATAATACAGAATTCCAAGTATGTTCACCAACACTACCTGACCTTTACCTGTGAGAGAACCCCTTCCACTCAGTAACTCCCCATCACTGATCATTTGAAACACTGTGCTGACACAAGCCTAACACAAACAACAAAGTCATGAACCAATGCCAAAGTGTTATACTGAGTGAGTATATAGGTGGTTATGTGGATAATTAGAAGTAGTCTGGTGTTCAGAGGGACCCAGTAAGGTTTGGACAGTCAGTGAAGGCTATGAGGACATGGATTTTAGTAGTTGTGGATTTGGATAAGTACAGTTCTCAGCTGTTGACACTCAGGACAAATGTCTCCCATGGTTCATCAGGTATCTCACAGTATAGTGGGATTCATAAGAAGTAATAAAAAGGGATTTTAATACAGCAGAAAGTGCTAGAGAAAAAGGCACAGTGTGTTTAAGGAGGACACAATAACAGATGGAAGAAGAAAGAGAGAGAGAAGGGAGAGAGTTTGTTGGAGAAGAGGCATGTGGTTGGTGGGAAATGTGTGTAAGTGAACATGAATGTAGGGCAGAGAGGCACAAGATGACTCCTGTGAAGAATCTATACTAAAAACCAGTGGGAGAGAAGGTAGGGTAAGTAAAATAATGCCAGATTGTGAAAAATAGACCAAAGAAATTTAGATTTTGTATGAAGTCATCAGGTGGGTTGTAGGGACTTGGCTTTTCTCCTTGTGTTGGAAGGGAATAATATAATGGGAAGAGTATCTAAGGAAAAGCAAATTTGCATTGTATAGAGCTTGGATGGGATACAGTACACTGTATGCTCTGAACACCTACTAAGAAATTATTTCAATAATTGAGGAATAGAAGAATGAGGGCCTGGTCTAGGCTCTGCTTTTTCGCTAAAATATAGGATGACGTGACATTATGACCTTCACATCTCTGCTCAGCAATCTTTACCTAGACTCCCTTCCTATTTCACCAGCTTCTTTGATTCCTGACCCATGATTGGCTGCTCTGACTTCTGTATATTTCAGACTCCCTGAAACATCAGAGCAAGTCCCATCCATCAAGTCCTGGCTCCTGCTGCAGATCTCAGAGCCCCCACCTTCCAGTTTTCAGCATGACTCAAGACATTAATAAATTCACCAAAATGACCCACAAAAACCTGATAAGGAAACTCTCTTTAATTGAGTCTGTGTTTATGAGATCTGAGCAAGGGGAGGAAGCAGAGTAGACTCTTTCTGTGATTTCCAGGCAACGTCATTTAATCAGAATGCAGATAGCAGGGATGGCCTTCTAATTGGAACTGCAGTTGGTTTCAAGCAACCTCAACACTGTTAACATTGCATAATGAGGAAACCTTGGTGATGGCATGTCAGATAATGGGAATGACTGTAATCAGTGATTTCTTTGTTTCTCCCTAATGGCCACAAAAGAGGGAATTATATGGCAGATGCAGACATTTGGAAATTGGATTCTTACTTATTTACTTAAGGCAGTCCTCATTTTGTTTGGTGCCGTGTTAAACATAGGTCATGCATATTGGAACCAAGTCCTCTTCTTTGCACATTATCTTATAACAGATTTGCTTTCAGTTACCATGGAACCTTGCAAAATGACGACTCAGTTCCAATATGAACAAGTTTCAGTTAACACAGTTCTGTGCAAAATAAGAACTCCCAATATTATCTGGTATTTATTTTCTTACAGTGCATCATTTCCAAAAACATACCAGGGGAAAAAATCAGGAATATACATGAAAAGCAATAAGGAACTGCATCCCCTATGGTATCTTAATGGAATAAGAAAGGGAAGCCAGTGCATGTCCCCATTTAAGTCATTAGTTAACTAGATTTTCCTTGGTTTGTAATGAAAATGACTTCTTGGTTACTTTTCCTACTATCTTTCTTTATTCTTTAAAGGATGCATCTTAGAAAGAATAATCCAAATGAAAAAACACAAGGGTGACAGATTCTACTATGGATATCAAAGATGCTGGGTGACACTAATGCAAACTTAAACTTTCTCTACCCTTCTGTAAAGTGAAGACAGAATGAATACCTGCTCTTTCCATGACAAAGGAATAATAGGAACATGAAGTTTAATCAAAAATAAGTGTAACAAAAAGCAAAATCCAAAAAAGCAAGGATAAGTTATGTCGTTGTCAATCCTACATTCTCCAGTCCCGTATTTTAAGCTCCAACTGCCCTGTGAACAGAAATGGAAGGTGGATAGAGATGTAGGCAAAATTCTAAGATCAGTAGTTGGAAAATTATTGCCCATGGGCAAAATCTGGCTTGACACCTGTTTTTGTCAATAAAGTTTTATTGGAATGCTTCCACACCCATTCATGTATGTATTATCTATGGCTGCTTTCACATTAAAGTGCCACATTGTGTCATTGTGATAGAATATAAGGCTCACATAACCCAAAATACTTACTCACTGACCCTCTACAGAAAAAGTTTGCTGGCCCTGCTTTGCAAGGTCAGCTTTCTAAACTATCTTTCATCTCAGAATTAAGAAAGAGATTCAGTTGTACTCAGTTGGCAATGGTTCCATGTGTCACATAACATATGTGAGGAGTCCTGAGCAAAAGGGGCAGTTCCACAACACAGTGGGGTTGTCCGTGGTACCTTTACTTGCTCGCATGTTTTCAGCACTTAGTGCCATACTACAGTCTCTGTGTGTTCACCTAACAGGGTGATTCTCTTATTTAGATTTAAATAAACTAACACAAAATGGAGAAAGGAGCTTAAAAGGATTCTTTCAGGGGCGCCTGGGTGGCACAGTCGGTTAAGCGTCCGACTTCAACCAGGTCACGATCTCACGGTCCGTGAGTTCGAGCCCCGCGTCAGGCTCTGGGCTGATGGTTCAGAGCCTGGAGCCTGTTTCCGATTCTGTGTCTCCCTCTCTCTCTGCCCCTCCCCTGTTCATGCTCTGTCTCTCTCTGTCCCAAAAATAAATAAACGTTGAAAACAAAAATGAAAAAAAAAAAAAAGGATTCTTTCAAAGACAACACTGAATATTCTCAAAATAAAGCAAGTGTAGATAGGCACACCACAGCTAAAAATGGCAGAGCGAAGCTTTTCTCTCCTAGTATGACCTCTTCGAAGTTTTACAACACTTATGTATTAAAGCAATGTTCATTCTGATTAATCTTGTATATATATGCATGTCCATGTGTGTGGGGTGGTGGGTAACAATTATGTTCTCCAGCAATCATGCCCCATCACACTCTTATCCAAACTGTTTACCATCTTGGCTTCCCATCAGTCTTTTCTCCCCACCCCACCTGACCCCACCAAAGCCTACTGCTGTGCAAAATCAGTGCCTCTTCTGTCCCTGGGATTAAGAACTGTGTTTCCTCATTTCTCTTGGAGAATGACTAAAAAACAGGTCTGTAAGAAAGAAACTTTGTAACTACCCTCTCCTTACTTCTTTTCCCCTCTTCCTGCTAAGTGTCTTCCTCTTACCATTCATGGGAAAGATGAATTAAATCTGCTGGGCTGAAGCTTTAAAACCCATGAACATGGGGCGCCTGGGTGGCGCAGTCGGTTAAGCGTCCGACTTCAGCCAGGTCACGATCTCGCGGTCCGTGAGTTCGAGCCCCGTGTCAGGCTCTGGGCTGATGGCTCGGAGCCTGGAGCCTGTTTCCGATTCTGTGTCTCCCTCTCTCTCTGCCCCTCCCCCCGTTCATGCTCTGTCTCTCTCTGTCCCAAAAATAAATAAACGTTGAAAAAAAAAATTAAAAAAAAAAAAACAAAAAACCCATGAACATAGAACCCAAATTAAAATAATAGACTCTGAGAGTTTTAATTTTAAAAGGAATCCCAGAGACCTAGGTAAAAACTCCATTTTCTCTTTCAGTATATGGAGATGTGGTCAATAATTCTGAATCTCATTTTCCCTCACCTGTAAAGTGGATGTGATATTTTTTGTCTTTTCCTTCTCATTATCAGGGCAACCTTAAATAGTTTATGAATTGTGAGATGGCTTGTAACTTCTAAAACTATAAATACGGGGGCACCTGGGTGGCTCAGTCGGTTAAGCATCCAGACTTCAGCTCAGGTCATGATCTCACAGTTTGTGAGTTCAAGTCCCGCATCGGGCTCTGTGCTGACATCTCAGAGCCTGGAGCCTGCTTCAGATTCTGTGTCTCCTTCTCTCTCTGCCCCTCCCCACTCAGCTGCTGTCTCTCTCCCAAAAATAAATAAGCATTAAAAAAAAATTCAACTATAAATATTAGGTAGGCTTTGTGGAGACTGATCATTTTTTTTACTTTGAATCCAAACTAAAAATAAAATCAATCAGAAAGGGGAGGGAGGAGGGAGACAGAAAGAGTAAAAACCACAGCTTTCTGTGTGGCAGATACTCTGCGTACTTCACATACACAATTTTTACTTAACTCTCATAACAGCTGCACGAAATAGATGCTTCCTGTTGCTTGCTACAAATCACGCAATTAGTCACTGATCTCAGGTCTGTCTTAATATTCCCCTTTAACCATAACCATCCGGAGTATGGATATATACTCTTTGCTAGCTATGTTGCTTTGGATAAGCAATTTACTCTTTTGGCAACTCATTTTCCTCATTTCTAAAGGGATGAAGAAAAACACCACTCCCACGGTGTACTAGCTGGATTATTAAAACTAATCCCAGGGCCGCCTGGGTGACTCAGTCTGGTACGTGTCCGATTTTGGCTCAGGTCATGATCTCAAGGCTCTTGGGCTGGAGCCCCGCATTGGGCTCTGGGCTGACAGCTCAGAGCCTGGAGCTTGCTTCAGATTCTGTGTCTCTGTCTCTCTCTGCCCTTTCCTTGTGTCCACTCTGTCTTTCTCTCAAAAACAAATAAACATTGAAAAAAGTTAAAACTAATCTTAATGAAACATTTCTTAGAAGTTTCTTAAAATGTTTCTTAGAAGTGCTTATATTCATTTTGCCTTTGACATGCCAAGACAGAGCATCTGAGAACTATAATCAAGGTTTTACCACCGCCTGGTTGTGGGATCTAAACTTCAGCCTGGATCCATTTTTCCTTCCAGCACATTGTCTGGCAATGAATTTTGTGGGATTAACGAAGACAAGTTAAATGCAAGTACCTAGAAAAATATCTGGCACACAGTAGGTACACAATATATAGTATGTTTTTTCCTTTCCTAAATAAACTCCTTTCTCTTGGAATGTGATCAGCACAATGATTTCATGCTCCAGTTAGAAGACTGCAAATCAGGACTGAGGAGAAAGAAACATCAGTTTGCGCTGCCTAAATCAAGGAATAGCCACAGCTGGGGTGGAAATGTGGCCCATGATATAAAGCCTGCTTACTTCCAACTCGCAGTCAAGGGTTTCTTCTTACCAGCATGTGCTTCCTTGGTAAACTTCACTCTCAATTCTTTTGTTTTTGAAGAAAAACATTTCCAGCTAATAACACAATTACACTTAAGTATCAGAGCTCATTTTAGTATTATTGCATTTGTTAAATCTAACTGAGTCCAAATTACTTCCTCATTGCTAATAAGAGAAGGGGGAGGAGGAGCAGGAGGAGGAAGAAACCAAGGGGGAGACCAGAGGAAGACCAAGCGGGAGAGGGTTCCAGGGTTAAAGGAAGAGAAAGAGATGTACACACACAGTAACGGGAAAACAGAGATAGCAACACTACATGTAGCATCAAGTCCAATGAATGTCAGTTAAACTTGCTGCCCACGGTTTCTATGGAAACCCCTTAAGTTAAGAGTGGAACACAGACATTTTTTGGACTGCAATTCACAAGCTGTTTATTTAATTATGATGAAACATGAGACTGTTAGGGACAATACTATTATCATACTGATAGCATTTAGGATTCAACGAATAGGTATGGCAAAATAAAAACTTAACAAAAAATTTTTTAAACCATTACCTTCATGTGAATTGCATGCAAATAAAATGCGTCTTGTTTTCATACATTATTTCCCGCAGGCAAACCCCAAATTAGCCAAATGACATTCATTAAAAGGGAGTTCTTCAGAGGCCTCATGCCAATTATACACCCCCCATGCCCAGTGAACAAAACCAAGGTCACAGCATATTTTCAATTAAACCCAGGATAGCACCAAAGTGCAGCCCAGCTGGAAAAGCAAGCACATTATTACCCCATAGATCATTTGTGAGCAATGAATAGGTCTCTGGTGTTTTTCTATTTTACAGATATTTGAATATAAAAATAAAGAAAATCGCTTCAGATTAGCTTTTGCCTTCCAAAATAAACAACCACTTTCAGGGCATTACTCCTGGCGGCCCAAAGAAGAATGACTGGAAGCCATCACTTCTCTGTCCCTGATGGTTGGAAAAGGTTTGCTTAGCCTTTCATCTGGCCACAGGGAACCAGGTGATTGATGAACTCACTCATACCCTTGTTCCCTCACTAAATGGACATGTAGTTTCTAACTACTGTATATCAGGCACTGTGCTAGGGACAAGGGAGGCAAGAAGATTAAATCCTAGTCCCTAGCTTAATTATGGATTTTTTTAGAAATGAATGCATTAATTTTACTGACAAATATTTAGGGAAGGACAACTACGGCTCATAGACATTAAACTAAATAGATCAATAAATCCAGGATTCTACCTTCCAGAAGATTACAATTAAATGGAGACAAAAAGACACATTGTCATAGGTCATACAGCAAGGAGTCAGTGTTCCTGCCTGCTGCCTCACGATTTCTCTGTGTATAGAAATGCTACCTATGGATGCTGTACTGCAGAAGGTAAACGTGTTTGTGTGTACGGGATGACTGGCTGGTGGAAGATGAGGTGGAGAGGGAGCTTTGGGAATATTTCTATACGGGAACCACATTTCCAGATTTGTCTATGAGCCACCCCTACCCTTATAAAATCTTTAGTCCATAAAACATAACTAAAGGAGGAGGCACTCACAAGAGAAGTGGATCCCAAGGAGAGTCATCTCTGGTGTCAGGCTGGGAACATGAAGGCTGTTTCTAAGCTGGCAAAGAGAAACATACAAGAAATTTGCAAATATGACTCAGTGAATATGTCTTTTCTACTATGCTGCAGCCTGTTTTTTGAAATCCAGTAGTGGTTTGCAGTAACTGGGCTTCCCACAAGTTGCTCGTGCTAGCAAAGCTAGTCGTTGCTGTTATTGGATTCGACAGTGTATAATGAGCCGCTTCACATTAGCTGCTGTTGTAGTGTTCAGCATATTGTGGGGAAGATTTAGCATGAATCATCACCCACCTAGCTCTCCATTGTGGTCTCTATGCTGTAAACAGGCAACGTGTTTGCCAATCTAAAAAAATAAAAAAAATAAGAAAGCATCCATTAGAACAATTCAGCACATTTCTGGATCTGCTGCCACCACCATCGCCACAGATGACACTGGTGACAATATTTATTGAATTGCCACTGTATTTTAACATTCTCCTGGGCAGAGAGCCAAGGCAGCTAATTTAACCACTGGCCATTTTGAACAATGCATTTTTTAAGGCCCATGAAAAAATGCTGTTTGGAGTCAGAAGACCTGCCGTCTACACTTGGTTCTCACTCATCCAATGCATGCCCTTCAACAAGTCACATGTTCTCTCAGATCCAGTCTGTATCAAAACTGCCCCTTAAGATCAAATGAGAGAATACACTTTGAGGATGGACAGGAAATAGTAAAACAGAACACACTGAATTACTAAAGTCAAATGGGATGTTAAGACTTTGATAGAGACATCAGCTGTCAACTCCAGTTGTTTCTTTTTCCACACCCCGAAAACAAGAGAGATATTAACATCTCCTCCTCCTGCCCATCCCCTCCCAACATTCCTACAGCAATGGCAGATTGCAAATTAGAATCTGAGATTGAAGGCCACACAGGACTTGGAGCAAAGAAATGTGAAAAGGTAGAGCTGGCATTTTGCAAAGCATCGTCAAGAAAACTAAAGAATTTTTAATTCCCACAAACACAGGTCTTTACAGCCAAAGCTTAGACATACAGTTGGTGTGAACTATACAAAGCGGAAACCCTGGGCAAGTACAGATGGGAAAAGCCCACACAATTAGTAATCAAGATCAAGGGACTGACATGGATATTGAAATCACCAAAATTCTATCAAGAGTAGGATTGGAAAGAACAGCAGGGAGGCAGGTGTTAAAATCTTCAAGGAATGAGGAGGAGTGAAGTGTGGGTCTGCTGGGGACTCCTACAAGGAGGTGTTAGCAGGTGGCATAGTCTGATGGTGTAAGCTTCAAAGTGGGGCACTTTACTGTGTTAAGACGGTTTGTTTGGAACAGATAATGCAAGTAAATGTGCTTCTCAAACTTCAAAGCAACATACCACTAGTGAATATTATTCTTATTACATAAGTAAAACTGACTATAATGAAATTTTATTTCAGAGATGATCTGTGGATTTTGTCATTGGTTTTAAAAGACATGTAACGCAATTGTATAGAAACTTTCCCCAAGTCTCATGGTTGCAAGAACTTCAGATAGGACACATCATGAAATGTGAGTGACAAGGTAACAGGTCAGGGATTTATGAAAATGTGAAAGCAAGGAGGTGGGTAACAATCAGTGTGTGTAGGGGGGTAAAGAAAAGGTGGGAGGAGAAAACTCATGTTAATTGTTAAATAAGTAGCCAATTCTCAGTTCTCATATTAGACAAGAATTAGCAGTATTTGACATAGTGACCACCCTGTCTTTTCTGAAAGATTGTCTGCACGTGGCTGCTGGAAAACCACACTCTCAATTCTCCTTATACCTCATTGGTTAATCTGCTCTGCCTCCATCACTAGTTGTGCCTTATCTCTTGGCCTACGAAACCCTGGAGTGCACCAGAACTCAGTTAGTGGACCTATTCTTTGTCTATACTCATTCTCCAAGTGATCCCATGGTGGCTTTAAAGGCTATCGACAAACATATACCTCCAGCCTGTGGTACAGACTTATACATATAACTGCTAACTTGAGACCTCCAATAGAGGCATTGAAAATCAATCTGTCCAAAATAACACTCTTGATTCCAACTCGACATTCATCCCCAATAATTTTCTGATAGCAACTCCAGTCGTTCATGCATTCATTCAACAAAAAATTTTAAGCCCCTACCGGTAGATATGCCAAGCACCATTCCGGGGATCATCCTCTGAGCAGCTCAGACCAAAGTCCCCCTAAATCTCCATTGTTTCGCTTCATACTCACTACTGCATCCTGTTACCTCTACACCCTATCACCTTGACACTCTATTGCCTACACATTGGAAATCCTGTATATTAAGAATCTTGTCACTTTTCTTCACTTCCACTGCTACATCCTAGTCCATTTTCTATCAGTATAATTCAGTGATCCCTATAGCCTGGTCCAATATCTGGTGTCTCTGCTTCTCTTTGTGTGCTTCTTCAGTTTTATCTCACACATGGAGGGGTCCTATCGGACCCCTTATATTATACATTACAGATTAGATAATTTCCTCATATATATTATCCTGTCTGACCCTCATAATTATGGGAGGTAGGCAGAAATAGGTTATACTTTTCCATTTTGCAAATGAGAATGTTAAAGTGTATAAGGAAGTTAAGTAATGTGATCAAGTTTCAAGGGGACAAGACTAATATATGATAACTGTTACACAAGAAGTTAAGTGTTTAGAGATCTAAGCTAGTGCTCTGCCTAATATATAGTCTTTCAACGTGAACAAGCTAAGGAAGGGAAAGAGGTACTTAAGCCATTAATCATTACAAGGTTCTCTAAATTTGTAGGAACCTACTTTTTTGTGCTTTTTTTTAAAACACATTGCACAATATGGGAATAATAAAAAGAACATTTATTGAGCAATTATCAACTACTGTGTTAGCCATCCATGATGTACTTGCCTACCATGTGTCTTTCTGCATCTTTAGACAACATGCTCTGTTGAGATCGGCACTGTATTCCATTTTATGTGCATGTATAGCCCAGTAACTGCCATATAGTATATGCTTAATACATGTTTCTTGAATAAGTAAATTAAATAGCTTACTTGGTTATATACAGAAAGAACCAACTGAACGTACACGCTGAATGTGAATCACACAATCCATCAGTATATAAAATTATAGAATTATAACATTCATCAGTATGTAAAATCATGAACTTTCCATATTCTAAATCAAAAACTATTGGTATCAGCAATTTCTTATGGTTCAAGCTAAGTTTCCAAAGAGGGACAGTGATTTTGGAAATGTACAATTTGTCAATCAAATTTCTGGAATTCATGGACATCCTTTCAGTTTACTTCTGTTTATATAAACTTTCATGTACCAATCAAGGGAAAAAGAGCCAATAATTTTATTTCAATGCAAAGTCTTCTAACTTCAGATAGTCAATCTGTGGAACAATAATTACAAACAGAATAAGGACACTCAGTACTGAGTTATAAAAGGTTCATTTTCTATTGATTACCTATAGCAGGGTCCGCAAGCATAGAGCAGACAGGACACTTGCTCTGCCATAGCCTTAAAATCCAATAGGGCAGCCATTCATACATCATGGAAAACTGAGGCATCCATGCTGGTTTTTCTTAATAAAGCTGCTCAAATATTATTAATTCTCAATAGTTCTATTCTGACTTGCTCCTTTGTCATCTGACTTGCCCAAAGAGAGAATTAACCACATACATATCATTTTTTCATAGTATTTTCTTGATTGTACCACTTATCACCATGTGAGAACCAAGACATCCTATTAATCAACTGCTACTGTAGAACACTGTGTTGGGAATACACAAAAAATAAAAATTTTAGATTAAAGGGAAGTGAGTATCTGAAGTAGAGACATGCATATAAAATATAAAATATACTTTATATATTATACAAACATTTTATAAATATAAATAATATGTAAATATTTTATATGCCACTTAAATATCTCTTTAGCTGCTAGTGGTATCCTAGTTTAACACTGAAGATCAGGATGTGTGGGAATAGGGGAGGATACAACAAAAGTGTCCTTGATTTTCAAATAACAGCACCGAGTCAACCTCCTGCTCTAACCAATCTAAATCTATGGTCTGAAAGGACACATGCTACTGTGGTCTGTGTAAATGTGGCATTCATCTTCATGAGTGTACAGATGAAGCATGGATCAGGACTGGCACAGTCATGAGTGACTTATCCCATTCCTCCTCACAAGTGAAGATAAATGACACAAAATATCAACCACCATGCATTATATATATTTTATTCCACAGTTACTCCCACAGACACAAACATACAGGAGGCCTTTTCTTCAACCTGATTGTTTTTTTGTTTTCAAAATATACAGCTAACAATAACAACAGAGAACCTCTGGGAAAGTCAGAGGCAATGAAAAATGCTAAAGTAACTTCTACAGGACAAGCTTTACCCAGTGAGGGGATATGTCAACAGACCTTATCTCTGGGAACTCTAAAATGGCTGCATGCCTCCAAATAGGATTTCACGGGTCTCTGGCAGCTGTCATTAAGCTAATGTTATGAGAAATCACAAAGACCCTCCAAGGATACTGCACTAGATTACTTTCCCACCTGTGGAAAATTCACTAAGATGGTGATTCTAACAGAATAGCTTCCAAGACCTCCTGATTACAGAGTAGTCCTTCTTGGTTTACTTTATTCTCAGATGACATTCTTTATCCTCTGATGATGTGCATTCCTTAACTTGTGAGTTGGATTAGGATGTCCTCATTAAGCTTCTTAAACAGCTGGTAAGGTAGAAAAAAGGCTAAATAATGGCATCACCAGGGATATTCTTCTCTCCCCACCCTCATAGCTAGATAACGTGGGTACTCAGTGTCAGCCTACCTTTGTATATGGCCTCTTTTAGGTTACAATGCTGTAGTACCATCGAGATCATATGGGATCATTTTAAATTATTGCATTCAGACTTAAGCCTAATTTGAAGCTGGCCCTGTTTGGAAGGATCTAGTCCCCTAGATCTAGTTCCCTAAAAAATTGCATCTAGATTATTAGAAAGCCAAGTTTTCTTTTCACCAGAGCGATTGAAAGTCATGGTCTTTGTCTCCTATTGCCCGTGCCTGACTTTTTCCCAATGTTGTGAGTCCCACTTTCCAGTTAATAGTGGGCAATGGACCCCAGCTACAGGCAGAACAAATCCTGGCCATCTTCTGTAGCTTCATTCTCACACTCCACCTCATGACATTGTTGTTCCAGATTTAGCTCTGATCTTACGCTCTAATAGCTTATACTCTATACACCACTTTGGGAAATTGTACCAGTTGAGCCCCAAGACCATGACTCCATATGTATCTGTGATCTCTTATGAGATTCCTGTCCTCTTCTGTAAGTCTAAGTCTTTGGTAGTATAACATAACCCAGATCCCAGGACCTCAATGACCAAGGACCTGGCTTGTTTCTTAAAGTGCTAGATATCCAGCATATCACCTTGATCCTCATCAGAATTGATAGCCTTCTGTTATATATCTCATTCAACATTAATTAAATGCTTACTGAATATCTGGGACTATTCTAGACACTCCGAATTCTGAAGTGAGTCAGACAGTGAGAAACTCTCACTTCACAGAGCATCCCCCCTTAGGGGTTAGACAGATAACAAACCAGAAAAGATCAGGTAGAGTTAAGTATTGAAATGAAAATAAAAGAGTGACAAGATAGGGAATTACTGAAGGGAAATATTACATTGATTTGGTCTAGTAATATCCCTCTGCAAAAGAAACAGTTATGGTGCCTGGGTGGCCCAGTAGATTAAGTGTTTGATTCCTAGTTTTGGCTCAGGTAATGATCTCATGGTTGGTGAGTTTGAGCCCCGCATGGGGGTCTGTGCTAGTGGTGCAGAGCCTGCTTTGGATTCTCTCTCTCTCTCTCTCTCTCTCTCTCTTTCTGCCCCTCCCCTGTTCTCTCTCTCTCTCTCTCTCTCTCTCTCTCAAAATAAATAAATAAACTTAAAAGAAAACAAACACTTAACTTAAATAATGACAAGAAAGAACTAGACATAGAAAGATCTAGAAGAAACCACTGCAGGTAGAGAAGGCAGCTAATATAGAGGCTCCAAGTTTGAGGGAGTGCTGAGGGCTAAATGTTTGTGTCCCCCGCCTTGAATTCATATGTTAAATTCCAATGCTGAATGAGATGATATTAAGGGGTGGGCCTTTGGGAAGTACTTAAGTCATTAGGATGAAGTGCTCCTGAATGGAATTGGTACCTTTAAAAAAAGAGACTTCAGAAATCTCTGTTGCTCCTTCTTCCACATGAAGACATGAGAGTCTGCAACCTGGAAGAGGGCCATGCTGACTCCCTATATCTGATTTCATTCCTCCAGAACTATGAGAAATACATTTCTGTTCCTTATAAGCTACCTGGTCTGTGGGGTTTTGTTGCAGCAGGCCAAACAGACAAACACAAGAAGCATGTTATACTTAATAGCAAGGGGGAGAAAGAGGCTACTCTAGTAGGAATAAAGTAGGTAAGCATAAGAGTAGGAGATGTGGATGGAGAGTGTGTTTGTTTCCTTTGGTCTCCACAACAAGTATTGCACCCTGATGGCATAAAACAACAGAAATTGATTCTTTCCCACTTATGGAGGTCAGAGGCCTAAAATTGAGATGCCAGCAGGACTCTCCAAAGACTTTAGGGGAGAATTCTTCCTTGCTGTTTCCAGCTCCAGCGGCTCCAGATTTTCTTTGTTTTGTGGACACGTAACTCTGATCTCTGCCTCCGATGGCCTTCTTCTCTTTTCCATATGTCTTTCCTATGGGTTGTCTCCCATAAGAACATTTGCCATTGCATTTAGGGCCCAAGTGGATAACCCAGGATGATCTCACCTCAAGGCCCTCAACTTAATTACATATGGAAATATAATTTTCCAAATAAGGTCACATCTATAGGATCTGGGAGTTTGGATGTGGACATATCTTTTAGGAAGCCACCATTCAATCCACTACAGAGAGTTAGCCCTGCTGAGCCAGGGAAAACAATTTCTTCGTATTCTGTATGCAATGACAAGCTCTTGCAGAGTTTCACATTGGAAAATAATACAGTCTAGTTTAGACTTTTAAGCTATCACTCTGGCTATACATGAGAAGTGATTGAAGGGGTCAACAGCAGATCAGTAGTGCATGTGAGAGTGGCTTGATACTCAGTGGCAACAGTAAGAATATAGAGAATTAGAAAATTAAAGATTATTTCTGGAGGCGGCATCAAGAATATCTGCTTAGGAATAACATATGGGGATGGTGGTTAAAGAAACCAAAACAACTACCTCATGCCACCGACCCAGTACAATTGTCCAAATATCATCTGCTCTTGAACTCACCACTGCCATGCTCCATATGCCCTGTAAGAAGAGTATTTGTGTGAAGGGATCACCTCTACTTCCCTAGCTATTCTTAGACCTTTGAAAATATTATCCTCTCTGGGACAAGTCTAGCTCTTGTCCCAGTTCCTATGGCTGGGTGTGCTTTGTCTAACTTTACTTCAAGAGTCTGCCCTTCCAGTAACCGATCTCATTTTAAAACAAGGCTTTTGCAATTCTTTCTCATTCCAATACAGTTCCCTGGGGCATCCAAGCAGAAGGTGAGTGATTTGGTTATACCCTGAAAATGGTACACCATTCAGATTATTCCCTGGAATGTCAGAGATTTACCCATTCTCTTCAGGTCAAGGGAACTGAAAACTCTCCGGGAACAGATCTAACAAAGTTTCAGAGCCTAATTATACAACGATTACCATGTCAGCAGCCTACATATGGTCTGTACTTAAACCCCTAGAGAACTATAGCTTCTGTATTGTCTTTCTTTCTACTTCAGGGACTCCTTCTGAATAAACAAAGCGACTGGCTTAATAAAAACAATACTTATTCTGCTAGTTATGTTTTCTGAAGAAATTAGGATTTCAAGTCAAGTATAATTTATCTCCTTAAATAATTTCAAGTCAAGTATAACGTATCTCCTTCATGAGTTTGAAGTTCTGATAGAGAACAGAGCCTTGAAGTGTCCTGAGTAGCATGCTAAAGGTAGAGATAAGAGATGGCAGTGGGCTATAGTTCATAAGTGAAATCCCTTAATAAAGGCCAAATTTTCATCTTGAGCAAGCCATTTTATGGGATTGTGGCTGGCAGCCTAATAATATACTGTTGGGTTCTAGGGGACAAATAAAGCAACATGAGATCTTTCTCCTTTTTCCCTGACCTCATTCCCCATGAGCTGTTCCCACAAGACATTCCAGAGTGCCTGCGTAGTATTTCTTCTTCTAAGGCCCTTAATAAGCTTATTTTTAAATAGGCTCAAGTTTTCAGAATGACTTCAACTTTCAGTTTTGATTTCAAAATGACATTTATCTGCAACTATATTTTCAATGTATCATTTATGGTATATAATTGTTCTTTTGTCCCTTAAATGCATACTCAATTTTAGGATTTGGTATTCTAAAACCAACAGTATTTAGAAATAGTCTTATTACAGCAAGCTTAAAGCATAGCAAGAAGATACAGGCCTTCCTTGGAGAACACCACAGTGAAGCGACTAATGCAATAAAACACATCAAATGAAAATTTGGGTTTCCCAGTGAATATACCAGTTCTGTTTATACTATACTTAGTCTATTTAGTATGCAATAGCATTATGTCTAAAAAAATGTACGTACCTTAACTGAAAATACGGTTTTCCTTAAAAAAAATAAAAACTAACCATATTTGAGCTTTCAGAGAGTTGGAATCACCGATTAAAGATCACCGTAACAAATATAACAACAAAAACATTTGAAATAGTGTGAGAATTACAAAATGTGACAGGGACATGAACTTAGCAAATGTGGTTGGAAAAATGGCATCAACAGACTTTCCTGACGCAGGGTTGCCACAAACCTTCAATTTGTAAAAAGACAAACAAATAAAAAGAAAAACAAGCAAAAAACGCTTACCATCAAATCAGTATCTGTGAAATGCGACAAAGCAGAGCACAATAATGGGGCATGCCTGTACATTCCCAGGCATGTGAATATTTGGCAAGGGTGACCATGGAGCTGCTCCTCTCTGGTTCTGGATTAGACCATCCATGCATCTGAAAGATCTTTAATGTAATCCAATGTAACCCCAAGTGGCAATTCTGTAGAAATACAGGTCACCAACCTAACATTCATCAGCAAGTGGAAAAACGTTGTTGATGTTTACACTGACGTGTAGTTCTATTCTTACTTTGGGTTTGTTTAAATGAGAGCTACTGTCTTCATCACGAAGGCTGTATCAAATCCACTGTGGGTTAAGAGTAGAAAAAGAGGGGGACCTAGGTGGCTCAGTCGGTAAAGCATCCAGCTCTTGATTTTGGCTCAGGTCATGATCTCAGGGTTTGTGATATGGAGCCCCACATCATGTCAGTGCAGTATGCTTGGGATTCTCTTTCTCCCTCCCTGCCTGCCCCTCACCTATTCCATGCTTTGTGTCTCAAAATAAATAAATAAACATGACGAGTAGAAAAAGACTGTAAGAGAGAAAAACTTCCTAGTTGATGAATATTCGTCTCTTTACTCATTCATTTACTCCTTAACTGTTTTGTTATCTTTGAGTCACCTAAACCGTACTGAGCACAAAATGACTGAGTGAGAATGGGGCAGATAGTGGAGTTGGGTGGATATTAACTATGCTGCACTGCACCACAAAAGAGTGAAGTCCCCATGTCTCCATAAAGGGAAAATTCCCTTGCAGATGGAAATTTGGTCATTGATTTTTTTTTTTTTTTCCACACTCAAGAGTCTAAAATCCTCCTCCCATTGTGACTGTTTGGAGAATCCTGATCAGGATAGGCATCTTGGATGTGGGGGAGAATTTTCAAATTGGAGTTAGAGAAGCCATTCCCAGGTTAATGAGTGCAGAGCAGCAGGCATTTTGAGGAGTTTATTTGGAGAAAGGAAACGTCTGCAGAAATCAAGTGATTAAGATGTGATACTCAAAGCGAACTCTGAGCGATCTCATTAGCAGAGACTAAGAATAGTCTACAAATGTAATAAGAGCCCTGATACAAGGTCACAAACATCCCAATGCAAGCCAGATGTGTGGGACCCAGTGAAGAGAAAGATGGAGAACCTGATCAGGAAATAATCTTCCCTAGAAGAGAAGAGGGTTTCTTCCCAAGTCCTAATGGAGGAAGATCCAGAAATGCATATGAAACTTTCCAATGCCTATTATTCATAGTTCTCCAGATGTGCATATGTATATTATGTATATTATGTATATTTTTCTTCCATGATATGGATTCAATTATTCCGAATTAATTTAAGTAACTCCTGTACAAATGTCAGCTTCTCACAGATTTTCCTTCAGGAACTTCCCTAAAAGGGCCCCTTAATCACCTGCACACTGTTTCTCATCTCCTTTCTCTGAAATTACATTATTTACTTTCCTCTTTTTAAAACTATATTCTTGCTTTCAGAAGACTATAAGATTCATGCATAGAGGTGCATTATATAGCTTATTCACTATCTTATTTCTTATGCCTAGAATAATGTTTGGTACATGATAAGTCACTCAGATAATTATTAAATCAAAAACACTAAGAACCGTTGTCATGTCTTCATAAAATCAACTATAAACTATACCTAAACGATACCTCTCTGCATTGTTATACAAATGAGAGAATATTGAAATGGTGGTTTTAGCTAAGGAACCAAGACATAGAAGATGATACATTTCAAAGAGGGCACAAATTTACAGTGGTGTTTGTCATATATTTGCACAGCTAATAATCTCTTGCTAATAATCTCTCACAAAGACATCAATGAACCAGAGAAGGCTCATGAAGAGGATTTCTTTGGAGAGACCTATACTGTGAGTTCTATTCCTAAGGAAAGTGGTAGGTAGTCTCTACGGCCTAACCCTCAGCTTACTTAGGGGCATTAGGAATATTAGAGAATTTTCTGAGGAACTTTCAGTGGGTTACGACTTACTATCACCAATTCCAAGACGAATTCCAAAAAGAATTCCAAGGATTTCTATCCTTCACCTCAAGACTAAGAATATAAGGCTGTGATGGCACAGTAGAGTAGACATAGGAGGGTGGTATCTAAATCCCATCTGAAAAAATCTCAAAAGCAAGAGACCAAATGTTGATCACACATATGAGGGAGTTGATGAGACAGCCTTAAAGATATTTTGGATCCTGTGCAAAAGGGTTGCTTGATGAGGTAAACAACATACCAGAGGGAATCTGAAAGTATTTCTGGATGTCTAGGAGCTGATGGAGTAAGTGATATGTCAGGGAAGAGAGTCTCACTCTCACCAAAGCAAATGTGGGAAAAGTCAAAGAGAAGGGGTCGGTCACCAAAGAACACATGTAGAAGAAAGCTATCCTAAGAAAGTCAATTTCAAATGTCTGGCAAATCCAAAGATTTTGATATCAAGTCAAGACAGCACCAGGCAAGTAAAAGCTATTATGCCCAACACCTAACTCCTTTCCCTAACCATGATACAACAAATAAAAGTCAGAATTAGGAGTAGGCAGATGGGAGAAGAGAAAGAATAGAAGGTTCTGTGACAATACAGAGAAGAAACCAGCAATGTCCATTCCCCAGTCTGCGACATCAGGCTTCCTACTTGAAATCGGGACTATGTTGGGGAAGGCAGGAATCTTAGTATTGAAATAAGTTCAAAGTTTTGAATATTATATAACTTGGATATGTCAATTACTTTCCATGGTGTCTTACATTACATAAACATTACCAGATAGTTTTCATCTAAGTGCAGAAGAAAAAACTAGACCCAATGAATAAATTTTAAATGGGAGAAAAAAATGAAATCTCCTTATAATTACATCAACAGTTTGTATTAGTTCAAAATGATAGTTATAATAATTTTACTGAATTCAAAATCACAAGGGGTCCACAGTATGAATTTTCAGATAGAAATCCACTCTCAGATTTTAAATTTCAAATTTTAACCTTATTTCTGTCTGGTTTTGCTTCACATTTTGCTAATGATTGATAATGAAGACAACAGCAGTTTTTGAAAAAAGGGCTCTCAAATTGATTCATATGAATTATTTTGTAATCAGCAATAAACAATTCCTAGTGCTTAAATATTTTTAAAGTATCTGGTATTTCTAAAAGAGATCATGACAGAGGATACATCCAGGAGTTTTTCTTTCTTTTTTTTTTTTTTTTGGAAAATTAGAGGCAATAAATAATTCTTGTCTTATTGTCTGGATCATACACTACTACAGAAAAATGTAAAGAACCTAAAAAAAATGAGATAAAATATCCATATATGTGTGTGTGTGTAGACTTGGGAGTGGGTGAAATACATAAGACACAGATGTTTGGAAAATACAAAATGGTAAATACTTTTGGTAAAAAAGAAAAAAATAAACAAATAATAAGGCATTGATGGGGCGCCTGGGTGGCTCAGTCGGTTAAGCATCTGACTTCAGCTCAGGTCATGATCTCGGAGTTTGTGAGTTTGAGATTGAATTGGGCTCTGTGCTGACAGCTCAGAGCCTGGAGACTGCTTCTGATTCTGCGTCTCCCTCTCTCTCTGCCCCTCCCATGCTCATTCATTCTCTCTCTCTCTCTCTCTCTCTCTCTCAAAAAATAAACACTAATTTTTTTTTAAATAAGGCATTGAATGGGACCTCTCCCATTGCAGTAGAGTACTTCTTGTTAGCCTCAATGGTTATTTGCGAGTTCTCACCTTTTTAGAAAAGAGTAGACCAGAAATAATTACGATATAATTTTACCTAATGTAGGGCTTGCACAACTTTTTGAACTTTGTGTTTGGTTTTTCATTTTTAATGTCTGTCCCAGATTTTCCCTTTTCTTGACTCTTTTTATAGGAGTGTTTGAAACATCAATTTCCTGTAATAATCAGCTGATCTGACTGGCCAAAGGTTGAAAAAAGGCCAAGTTGCAAGCCTATCCCAACTTAATATTTGCAAAAAATATAGGCTTTTGGTGTCTCTCACAGCTGGCAAGGCAAGAAAGAGAAATGCAATTTAAAAGTATTATTAACAGAAAAAAAACCACAAACATTTACATTCTAATTTATGTGGATAAACCCCACCCTACATAGAAGTTTTTGTTGCAATTCATATGTTCTCACACCAACCGATTTGAAAATATTGCCACATATTCTATACTCTGTGCAGAGCTACAGAGACAAAAGCAATTGAGATTGTGATAGGTTTGTCCCTTCCTCATTATTGATTTGCAATCCTAGAAACCACTGACGATGGTGAAGGAGAGAAATGGGGAAGCGAAGCAAAGGTAGGAATTTTACCCCCACATTTGTCCCTGGAGACCATAAAAACTATAAAGACTCTAATCTGGCTACGAACTCAATATTTTAAATATTCATGAATGAGTGCAAGGGGACAATGGATCATACTCATAGTTCCCATTATTTAACTTCTTACTCATCGTCATCATCTTTTTATTATCCGGAAAACTGGTTCTGGGAAAAAAAAAGACTGACCATTTGTACCAGATGTCATTTGCAGTCCCAATTTTGTTGTCTCCTCTCCAGGGACTCAGTCTGACCTTCATTAGCTCATAAACATCCCAGCTGCAAATTCTTTTCACCTTTGCTTCCCTTTTGGCATTTTTCTTTGGTGGAAAGGTTAAAGGAAAATGGATTCTAAGAATTTTGGGTACAGAATTAGAGAAGGAGACACAAATGGAATGGATTAAAAAAATGCTTCCTTTAGGCCCAGGGTAAGAGAGAGGGCAAGGCAATGCTTGTTTGATTATCTTTGCTCTCTCTCGAAGATTACAATTTCTCCCCACTATTATGGGAGGTAGCAGGTTGCTCTGTAAAATTCTTTTGCCTGAGTAACAACCCCTTCCCCACCATTAGATTGTGAACTTCTTGAGGAAACCTGCAAGGGTTTTGTCATCTTTGTAGCCACAAGTTTTTTCTGCTTATTTCCTCGTTTTGTTGTGTTTTGGGGGGCCACGCACTATGCCCAACTCTCTCTGTAAGGCGTGTCATTTCCATCCACTTCAATGGGAAAGTAATAGTGACTTAATAAGGTTAACCAACTTGGTGAAAGCTGGTAAGACAGTTTTCCTGTCCAGGCCGTCCAAATTCGAAGATGGGCATTTTAACTTGTATTTCTAAGTACCTATTCAGAAAGAAAGGCTTGGAAAATCTTTACTGTGATCACTTTCATGAAACAGGATTGAACTCCCAACTTCCTCATAGCCTTTCTGGATGAGATGTTCTCATTTGCCATCTCACCCCATCTACAAGCTTCATTATCCCTCTAATCACGTCCACTACCTATCTCTTCTGTCTTTTGTCTTCTATTATAGTTTTGTTAAAGGGCAGCAACCATATTGCACCTAGTCTTGATTAAGCAGACACGCCATTTGTCAGGGATCCAAGCAAGAAAAGTCCTTATAGTGGTCCCCTTAAGCCACTGCTTGGCATGTTTCCCAGAAAGCATAGTGCATCTTGTCCATACTCAATCCGCCATACCATGTGCAAGAACATTTATACCCATTAAAAGTTTCAGATCTATTCTGAAGCAAAATTTTATAATACGGCCCAGAGAGAATGATAGTTTCACGTTATCTTGAAGGTTTGATTTTAATAAGGATTGGCTGTCTCTCAGAGGGTTTAGAACAAAGTGAACGGCATTTCAAAAGGAGTCACCACATCCTTTGATGTTCTAAATCTTTTCTGATTCATACTGTAGGTGAGAGTAAGGTAATATAAACTCCCTCTTAAAGAAATCACTGGGTTGTAACATATCTACACTATAAAGACATTTGGTGGCAAGGTATCAATGTATATATTGAACTGTGGCTGATTTCAGTTCTATAGTAGGATGTGAAATTAAAAGAACATACATAAATATTTGTATCTATGTATGTGTGAATATGTGTATATTCTGAAATTCAATATGTTGTCATATATAAATTAGACTGTAAGTTGCTTCTAGACTCAATATATCCTATAAATAGAAATTGCTTATGATAACATAACAGCAATTATGCTTACCAGGTTAGAAATACCAACTAAAAGGGGGCACGTGGGTGGCTCAGTCGGTTAAGCATCCGACTCTTGATTTCTGCTCAGGTCACGATCTCACAGTTCATGAGTTCAAGCCTCGCATCAGGCTCTGTGCTGACAGCATGGAGCTTTCTTGGAATCCTATCTCACCCTCTCTCTCTGCCCCTCCCTTGTTTGCTCTCTCCCTTTGTCAGAATAAATAAAAATAAACTTTAAGAAGAAAAGAAATACCAAGTAAAAGAAAACTCTCAAGCCATGTGTAGTAGGCACAATTTGAGGATGACCCTAAGCCACACAACTGAATACTCTCTCCACCCTCCAAGTATGAGCAGGGTTTGTAACTTGCTTCCAACCAAGGTAAAATTACAATAGTGGCAGGACAGTCACTATCTTGATTGAAGTACATTATACGGCAAAGGTAACAGGTTATGCCTACAATTACATGATGCTATGTAAGACCTGTCTTAGGAGACTGCAGTGAGAGAGTCACCTGCTGGCCTTAAGGAATTCACCTGCCATGTTGTTGTAAAAGGGCCACGTGGCAAGAAATTGTAAGTGGCCTCTAGCTGCTGAGCGTGTGGCCCTGTGGACAGCCAGCAATGAAGCCTAAGTCCTGAGCTACAAGGAATTGAATCTTGCCAATAACTCCTTTAACTCAGAAAAGAACCCCAAGCTTCATCTAGACCCTGGCCAATACTTTGATTGAAGCTCTCTGAACACCTGAACTGAAGACCCTATCAAGTTGTGTCCAGAATCATACCCCCAGAAATTGAGATAACAAATATATGTTGTTTTAAGCTAATACATTTGTAGTAATTTGTAACACAGCAATAGGAAACTTTTATATATATATATATATATATATATATATATATATTCTATTTATTTCTTGAAATTACAGAGGCCACATTTCAATCATTAGCAAAACTATCTCCTTTCAATAATTCAGTAGAATCTGAATAGAAAATGTTCTTGGGGGGGGAGAAAAGACACCCTAAATTAGATATTATAGGTTATGAATTAAGTGGACATAGGTATGTCCTGTGGATGCTGTGGGAAGAATTTATAATTGATACCCATCTGGTAATTAAAGCTCAGGGCATGTTACCAAAGTAGAATATAAATATATTTCTCTAGAAATCTTAAAAATATATTTTAAAAAATCTCCCTCAAAGTAAATATATGCACAGATATTTATTAGGAAACCATGAATCGTACAAATATAAGCTTAAGGAATTTGTTCTGTGGTGGGCAAAATTATGAATGTGAAACATGACATATAACCTACTATATCATTTTCAGGTATGTGTCTTGATGTGTGTCTATGTGTATCTGTGTATGAGTCTGCAAGTGCCTTTATGCCCACGGTAGTATGTGTCTATATATGCTTCTGTGTATGTGTATGTACGTGTCTGAGTATATACCTCTGTCCTTGTTTGAATCTGAGTACTGTGGGAGTCTATGTGTGTATCTGCATGGGGCAGAGTATGTGTATCTGTCTGTGTGTGTCTGTGTATCCATGCGTGTGAGGAGGCCTGGAGAAATGGGAAAAAAAGACAAAGGGACCTCTTTAGAGGACTTCATAAATATTAATAAGCAATAGAGAGGAAAAAACAAACAAAAAACATGGACTTTGTACCCTGTAATCTAGTATTAGTTCCAATTCTGCAATACACAGTTGACTCTTGAACAATGTGGGATGAGTCACACTGACCCCCACGTAGTCAAAAATCCATGTATAACCTCTGACCTCCGCAAAACTTTACTAATAGGCCACTGTTGACTGGAAGCCTTACCAATAACATAAACAATTGGTTAACACATATTTTTCATGTTATATGTATTATATACTATATTCTACAATAAATTAAGCTAGAGAAAAAAAGGTTAAGAAAATCATAGGAAGAGCAAATAACATTTACAGTACTGTATTGTATTTATAGAAAAAAAAAACCCTGCATGTAAGTAGACCCACACAGTTCAAATTGGTGTTATCCAAAGGTCAACTGTATTAGCCCTGTGACTTTGGTAACCTGCTTCAATTCTGAGACTTATTTTTCCTACATAAAAATTTTAATTAGATTGTAAAAATTAAAATAATCCCTCTGCTGGTGAAAGTATAAGCTGGTCCAACCATTTTAGAATAAAGTTTGATTGTATTTAATAAACCTGAACATATTCATGCCTATGACCCAACAATTACAGCCCTAGGTATCTATCGCCAATACAAACATGAGTGTATGTTTACCAAAGGCACACGTTAGAAGACACAGAGCATTGTGATTTAGTCCTCATAAGCCCAAACTAGAACTGTCCCAATGACCATCAGCAAATGAACGGATCAGGCACTGAATGGGATACAATGTAGAAATGAGAATGAGCAAACCTATATAGTCTCACAACAATATGAATGGATCTCACAAATATAGTGTGAACACATGAAGCTGGATACAAAAGAGTATCATATGATTTATATAAAGTGCACAAACAAGTAAATGTAATCTAAATAGGCAAACTTAGTCTGGACCCTTAGAAGTCCTGATAGTGATCATCCTTGGGGACTGCATAAGGTGGGGTCTGGGGGGCAGGGGCCGAGGTAAGGACATTTGTCAGCTTCCTATTGTGGGCACTGGTTACCTAAGTGCATTTAATTTGTGAAATGCAGTGGATATGTATGCTTCTGATATGTGTACTTTTCTTGTTAGAACATTAAATATTAACATAAAAAATTTTAAAGCTCTCATACTGTCAGGATGAATGTGATGTGAACAAGTTGCATCAGTGCAGCTCTACAAGAAAATGGTTTTCAAACTGGGTAATGACCACTAGGTGGTCACGAAATCAATTTATGGATCATGACCTGAATTAACCACAACGAAAGGGAATAGAACAGAAAATATCAGAGTGCGTTGCACAGTGGAAACTGTTTTGTGATACATACGTGTTTTTAACTGCGTTATAAATATATGTGTTCATAACTGGGTGGAGATGTTCATAAACGTACTTTTATTATGTGTCACAGCCAAAAAGGGTTGAAATTATTGCTAGGGCATACCCGTGATGTAAGTACATATAGCAGCATCCTGGGTTCCCTGAATGCCTCCTGCTTATCCTTCTCTACATTATGACCCCTTGGACCAGAGAATCACTCAGTCCACGTCGATAAAATGAAGACGCGCTTCATCTGGGGAATTCCAGAGTACAATTAAGGCACTTCTACTGTATATCCATCAGTAATATTAACCATCGGATTTATCATTCCTGACTATTCACCAGAACACCTAGAGCTTTCCACCCAGAATAGGGCCTATAATACTCCAAATTCCGACCACAACAGGGAAAATTGCTGTCTTCCAAATCGAAGCTTTTTCTTGAAAGTCCACAGACTCTGTTTCAACCATTTTTCTCTGTAACACTGTAGCAGAAGCAGCAAGTGGTAGCACTGTGTATCAGTGAAGACGCAGAATGGAAAATATTGCTCATTTGCATATTCCCAAAATAATGGGATGGAGATAATAATTAATAGCTATTTTTATACCCCTTGATTTAATTAATTCCAGCTAAGATGTTTGTAAACATGTGATGTTATGTTTGGATAAATGTGTCAATGTGAAAATTAGTCACTAATACAAGGAAGGCACTAAGGAAAAATAAAAAAACACCACTAGCAGAAGGCGGGCCTAGGTAGTTCCCCATGTCCTAGTTTGGGACATGTTTACCCAGAGAAATCAGTAGTGGTGATATTCTACGACAAAACAGGCTCTGGAGAGACAGTGGGAAAGCAGGCCAAGTAGAATAAAGGGGTGGACAACTGCATAGGGTGAGACATGTTACTGGAGTCCTGGTAAAATTCAGATTTAATGCTGGGTAGAAAGGGGCCATTTCTTGAGGTGGGGGCCATTTCGCTTCAAAGCCATTTATGGATACCATTCTTCCCCAAGGAAAGAAGATTTGAGATAAGGAAACAAAGGAGGGAACATGATTAGAGGGGGGATTGTTTTACTGAGGGTCAGAGGTTATTCCAAGGCTCCTGGCAAAATCAAATGGTGACTAAATTTGTTTGAAGGAGGACTGTTCAAAGGGGCAAAGATAAGGTGTGCAAGATCATTAAATTTTAGGGGTGCCTGGGTGGCTCAGTCGGTCAAGCGTCCAACTTCAGCCCAGGTCGTGATCTCAAGGTTCTGAGTTTGAGCCCCATGTCTGGTTCTATGCTGACAGCTCAGAGCCTGGAGCCTGCTTCATATTCTGGTCTCCCTCTCTGTCCCTCCCCCACTCACACTGTGTGTGTGTGTGTGTGTGTGTGTGTGTGTGTGTGTGTTTCTCTCAAAAATAAATAAGCATTTAAAATTTTTTAAAAAGACTAAAATTTTAGGGAAAGCCATATAGATTGGACACAAGTGACAAAGAGGGAAAAGAAAAAGGTAGGGATGCACAATGGCCAACGTAACAAGATGGTTTCGGACTGAGGGGCTCTCTCAGATTTGCTCTAGTCTGGCTCCAAACCTCCCCCATGTTTCAAGTTAATGAACCCACTTCACATCTGTGTGGATTAGTCATATTAAATAGAAGGAAAGGACCCTGAAAATCTCCACAGCATGCAGGGGCATTCCTTGGAGCTTATTAAAGCTGGAAGCACAGAGGACAAAGGCTTCCTGCCTTCTCGGCAGCCAAAGGCATCCTGCCCTGTGACAGGTCAGAGGGGGAAGAGAGACCTCATATGGGAGCTAATGATCACAGCCCTGCTTAGCTCATTAATGCACTGACTCATGTGGCGTAAAGACACAACTTAAAAGGCTCCACACCAGCCGAGGAGTCTGGGCTGGGGGAGAAAAGGAGCACGGAATCTTTTACATAACACGAAGGAAGGAGAATCTTTAATTTTCTGTTAATTACATCTTTTAAATGTATAATTTCTGAGCAGTGCAGGTAGGGAAAATCAAATCGGTGCTACCATGACATGGTGGTTCTATTTTAATTAGAAGCCATCACCTTTGTATTATTACCTCACATAAGGGCAAAGGCTGGAGTCACTGGGATCTCATATTTACTTCAGCTTTTCCCTTTCAACTTTCCTATGAACAATTCTAACAACAGACATTTATTTATAAAACAGCTGCAAAAAACCATTTTAGTTCACAACAGTATAAAAACTAATGAATATGCCCTCACATGGATTTATACACCTTTATACGAATACATTTATATACATTGTATGTGAATATAAGTTCCTGAGAATATATAACATTGAGAGTTATTTTTCTGAGGTGTTGTAAGCTCTAAGTAGGACCCTGGTGTTCTGAAAGAGTTTATGTATCCTGTGAACTGACTCATTCATTGGCCAATTTGTAGGTAGTTCTTTCCACAGAAACAGTTTCAATATTATTCCATCAGAGAGAAATTCTGGTCCAGGAGAGGATACAACGTATTAATATACATGCATATATTAGTTTAAAACTCTGCCTGGGGAATCCTTAGAGCATATGAGATACGGTTTTGATGTATAAATATTTGGGAGGTGGGGAGAGTCAACACTAAAGTATGAACATTACATGAAATATATTTATTTGATTACTTAGCAAATTTTCACCACAGGGATGTGCAAAATTTGTCTCTTAGTAGGTATATGAATGTTGGTGTGTATATATAGCTCACATATATATGTATATATTTGCAATGTAGTACTTTGATGAAGCCTGCTGAACATGCTATGTTTATAGCTGGGAAAAGCAAGCACATGTTTGTCAGTTGAGATTCCATTTATCTTTCTGTTGTGGAGAGTTAGAATCTGTTATCTACTATGGACCTTACCCTATAACTGTCCTGACCTAGTCTCTTATTTAAAAAAGAAAAAAAAAAGATACAAATTGCAACATCACCAGTGAAATTCACACTTCACATCATTTCTGTATAGGCACTAATTATACATAAAGACAGGTCATTTTGTTTCAACCAAACCCCAGACTCGTGTTGATTACTGCTATATTATTAGAACGTTAATTTGGGAACTTTCTAATTATCTTTCCCTTTTGCAGACACAAGCTAATGTTAGACTTTAGTTATGAGACACATTTAATTTCTTTTGTGTAAAGGATACATTAGGAATGCTAGCATGGTTTTCTGATAATACAATGCACGTAGTGGTCCCTGATAAAGCCTGAATGTGAGGTATTATTAGATACAAAGTCCTGTTTTTGCCATGCCCAAAACCTACCTAAAGAGGTGGTACATGTGAGTGGGCTTCTCAATATTTGCGTACATCTTCCTGCAACCCAACACACACATACGAATTGTTAGAAGTAGAAACAGTTTCCTTGATGAGCCATCACACTACCCCTGCTTTGCTCAGTGTAGTCATAGCTGCACATTAGCTTGGATGCTAACTCTGTTCCAGTGGTAAACGCAAAAGCAGAAAACATTGTGCACCCAAGGAGATGTTTTAAAGGGCCCACTTAGTGAAAACATCTCCAGTGCCTGTTTTGTTTATTTTTATTTATTTTTTAAAAACAAATTTAACGTTTATTTTTGAGAGAGAGAGAGAGAGAGAGAGAGAGCAAGTGAGGGAGGGGCAGAGAGGAGGACACACAGAATCCAAACCAGGCTCCGAGCTGTCAGCACAGAGTCAGATGTGGGGCTCGAACTCACAAACCATGAAATCATGACCTGAGCCAAAGTCAGATGCTTTCAACCGAATAAGCCACCCAGGTGCCCCTGCAGTGCCTATTCTAAATCAAAACTTCAAAATGACATCTTCGGTGAAAGTAAGCTACTCATTGTCCAGTGAACTAAAGGGGCATATGCCTCACAATGGAGATACATGAAGAGAGCAGAAAAAAGTAGGAATAACCAGAGAGGAAAGGAAAAGGGGATGGAAGAAAACATGAGATAAAGAATGGAGGATGTTCCAGAATATCAGCAGAGTGCAATAGAAGCTACGCTAATGTGTGCAAGGTTAGGCAGATGATATAAGAAATCCAAGGTCTATTGTACATACTATTTTGTCGCTAAGACATTAGAAATCCAAGGTATGAGAAAAGGAACATTCTAACTGGTGACCTAGTGGGAATTTACCTGTGGATTAACAATTCTGCCTCTGAAATCTCAGGCTCACTTTGTCTTCCCAACAAACGAGCAAGAAATAAAACGAGGGTATTTTTGTTCACAAGGCGATAGATATAATCTGAAGAGGATGTCTGTGATTACACTTTTCAGGGACAAGGCATTAAATTAAAGCAGGCTGCTTTACTTGCAAGACTTCTCAGACCCTTCTACATGCTAATGTGACAGGCGGGAAAGGCAAGCAATATATCGTGAGAAAGTGGATCAAGCCTCCCTTCATACAAAGCATTTACATTTATTTTTGCTCCCCAAAGCTTATTTTGGGAAGAGCTGAATTAATTTTTTCAGTTAAGATATCTAACAATATCTTAGACTAAAAAGAACGCACGATTTGCAAAAGCCATTAAAAAAAACCCTCCTGAAAATGTTATTCTAGCATTACTTTAGGAATTGATTTTTACATTGTTTGGTGGATTTTGGTAATTATTGTAACAACCTAATTTGATCACAAACTGATTTCTACATTTTTTTTTGTCGTTTCTGCATGTTGATATCATTTACTTAATGCATGAAATAAAATCACTCAGAAGTGCAGCATTAAACTTAGCTTTAAAAGCTTAACATATCAGAATTTAGAGAAGCAGGGTAAAAATATTTGAATAAAAATTCTAGTAATAACTAGAATTATCTAGAGACTTGTGGATCTAGGGCATTGCTTTTTGCTACACCTACTAATTAAATGAAGCAAAGCATTAAAATGGTTTACATTGTGCTTGACACATATAAGAACCTATTAGAAGTAGCTATTTTCAGTTATTATTGATATTTTTATGCCATCTATAATTTAAATACTAGGATCTGTATGAGTATGGAAATGACTTCCTAGAAGTAAGGAAAAGGAACTAAGTGGTAACCTTACTTAGTATTTACAGAGGTAATCAGTTTCAAATGAGGTCATCAGAGTGGGTGTCAGTCTGAAACAACAGGTGCCCTCCTGCAAAGGGGACATGCAAAGAGGGGTGAATATGTGAGGACACACAGGGCAGAGAAAGCCATGTGACTGCAGTGATGTATCTATAAGCCATGGAACACCACAAATTCCAAGAAACACTAGAAGCTCAAGGAAGCAAGGAAGAATTCTTCCCTAGAACAGTCACAGACAGCACGGTCCTACCCCGACCTTGACTTCAGACTTCTGGCCTCCGGAAGTGTGAGGCAATACACTTCTGTTGTTTTAAACGACCCGGTTTGTGGCAGCCCTAGTAAACTGGTAGACAGTGTTGGTCATTTTCTTTGTAGCATCTGTGACAACTGCAATCATTTATCTGTTTTTGTTTTGTTTTTTTTTTATTGCCTATTTTCAGTCTTGGAGTGGAAACTCAAGAAGGGGCAGGGATCTTGCACATGTGGTTATCTGTCGTATCACCTGGTTCTAGGAGACTTTCTGGCAGATATTTGGTGCTCAATACATTCACCATCAATTAATGGATAGTATAGTTGAAGGGAAACACTGATCAAGCTTTTAGGGACAAGCAACAAGAACACCTACAATCATTCATTACTAGTTGGTGTGTTTGCTTGTTTGCTTTTTCTACTCCAAGTATCCTTTAAACCCAAGACTTCCCAGGAGTACAATTAATTGTATGACTGTCTACAAAGGTCCATAGATTGTTATAGAACTAAAACCTCAGTGGATCTTACTTAGGGCTCCGAGAATTATAGAATATCACTGACGTTCCATAGGAAGAGGAAAAAGCAAAGAATCTTTTGAAAGAAAAGTATGGTAAAAATAGAAACTACTTTCTGCCACCCATCCCATACATGATCACACATGGGTCAATTGTTGATGAGAAACTCGATCACAGATATTTTTAAATCAAGCCACTTGGTAAATACTCACAGTGGTAAAATATGTTATCTGTCTTTCATTTGGGGAGGCATGGAGGTATTACTATTAAAAGCACAGGTTCTGGAATCGAGAACCCTCGTTAGAGTTCAGGCTCCTTTACTTACAAACTCTATGACCTTGTACATGCTGCATTCTCTTCTAGACCTCCGTTTTTCCCATCCCCTACCCCTTGACAGAAAAAAGGCAAGAAACAACAGTACCTACCCTAAAATGTTAATGGGAAAGTGATGATGTTTGCAAAGTATTAGCACACTAAACACACAGTAAAAATGCAGTAAATGTTGTCATTGTCAGAGTTCTCTGGTCACAGATTCCACTGACAAGATTGATGTCTTGTAGTATGTGATAAACACAAATTTAAAATATATTCTTTAACTCACACATGAATGAAATATTGCAGGTGTACAATGTAAACCTAGTTTTACTTCTGTTGGCCTTGACCACTAACTTAGGGTTCATTGATTTAAATGGAATTAAAGACCACGAATCACTTTAGCATGTAGAAGTCATATGCCCAGGCTGTTGTTTAATCTCCAAATAACTGATTTATCTAAAAATGCTGAAGAAACACAAAATATTCTTTCCCAAAATTCTCATCTGAGCATGTTAGAAGGCCAAAGACATCTACAATTCATGATGAATCTAAAGAAGGATTCAGCTGTGTGTGTGTGTGTGTGTTATCTTTTTTTCTGCATAAAGCCATATTTATGAAGCAGACACAGGAAGAGTTCCATGTGTGTTTTTAAATTTTCTTCCTATGTTATAACAGCAGTCTAGTCTTTTACCAGATGACAATACTAACCACAGAGACACAGGAAAAAGTGCAATGGTGATAACAATAGCCAATGGATTTTTTACTGCATTACAGTTGATAAAGGATTTTTCTACTCATTAGCTTACTTGATCCTCTTAGTATACAGGTCAAATAATTATAGGTAATATTTCCATTTCAAAGTAGGGGGAACTGAGGTCAAATGCTTCTATTAAAGTCAGAGAGCTACTCTGTGATAGAGATGGTACTAAATCTGTAATTTTCAACCTCAAATCTCCTTTCCTCCCATTATAACTTGCTGCAATAATTATGTAATAAGTGAGATGCACAGATTGATGATCTAGAGAGAAACTGCATGAATATATCTAGTCCTACCATTTCAAGGTAAGATAATTTTAGATTATCAGCTTTGAAAGCTTTACATCTTGCCCATCTTGAGTTCTAATACCATAAAACTGTGGCTGCATAATAGACTTAATTGTGTTAAACTTACATGATACTATTTACCCACAAAGCAAGAGACTTAATGTCACTGACTAAATTTGCCATTACATGAAAATTCAGAAAGTTGCTTAGATATTCTAAATGATCTCAAAATTCATAGCAAAATTGGTAAAAAAGGAGGTGAATGGTTGTTTTGCTGTCTTAGCTCAACATCCAGGCTTCCCAGTGAACAAGGAAAACCAGAAATCATGTCCTGCTTATCTCTGGGATATCTTCCACTTGGTCAAAGTCCCAGCTTAATTCTTCTACCCAGACAAAACAGTGTCTAAATCCAGGCTGACAGGCCACCCAGGGAAATGATTCAAAGTCAGAGCCTCATCTTTCAGGGGATGCTAGAGATGGTCTCATATCATGGCAGCCTCAAACCGCAGACCAGTCTCTTCTATAGAGTGATGGTAATTTCTCACCATCTGGATAACCAGACCCTGACCCTTTAGTACTGCTGCAGACGTACTAAATGCAAAAGCTTGTCCTTGATTAGCTCCAGGAGCCCAATCAATCCCCATGCACCACAGGCTCACTGAAAGCTTCCAGAACACAAGGTCTCCTCCCTATAGATGCAGTTTGCAGCATTTCAGTACTTGATTACATACTGTCTTCTGCTCTCTATTTGTTTTGTGTATTCCCATTCTGTTTCTCCAACACATTCCTTAGTCATTTAATTCACTTTTCATTCCTGAAGTGCCTCATCCTGTCACTATTATGCACATGAATTCAATGACTGAGCTATGCTCTGAACTAGATTCTGGGGCTATAAACGCGATGGATCAAGAAGCTTTGTCCTTTAGAAGCTCCCGATGTACTAATAGAGACCCTCACATTTACAGCTTACACTGATAAAATACAAGAACTATGTGGGAAGGATAAACACATCGTTTGGGGGAGTTTAAGAGAGAATGAGATGACATAATAATCAATGTGATGATCCCTGGTAGAAAAGAAGGATGGGATTAAGCAAGGGTATTTCAGGTAAGAAAAATATGACCAAATTAACCTAGTTTTAATTTTTTTAATATTTATTTTTGAGAGAAACAATACTTCTGGATTGTCTTCCCACCTGTCAGCACAGAGCACAATGCTGGGCTCAAACTCACGAACCATGCAATCATGACCTGAGCCAAAGTTGGACCCTCAACTGAGTCAGCCTCCAGGTGCCTCAAATTCACCTAGTTTTAAAGAGTAGGTTTGGCATGTTTTAACAATGTCACATGGTGCAGTGAGACTGCACTACAGAATGAAGATATTTAACTGAATGGTATTACATAGTAAAGGAAACTGAATACTTCTGGATTGTCTTCCCTGCTCTAATGTAAACTCATTGAGTGCAGAGACAATGTGTTTCCTTCAATGCTTCATTACCAGTACATAGCACAGTGTATGGCAAATAGTAGCTATTTAGGAACTTTTTTGTTTCAAATAACTAGATGAATGAATGAATCAATGACCAAGAGACAAAGAAAGCCCAGCATGATATTCAAGCAAGGGAATAACAAATAGACTGGGTCTTAAAAGACAACTTTAGGTTCTACCTTGATTTTTTCCTTCTAATTTTAAATGCGCTCCTTTTATAACATACACTTTATTATTTAATATGTCTCCCAGTTTCGACCTTTGTCCTGCTATAATCTCTTCTCAACAAAACAATGAGAATATTCTCTTAAAATGCAAATCAAATCAGGACGCTTTCTGTTCAAAAGCCACCACTGGCCACTCATCTCACTTAGGGTAAAAACCATCATCTTCCAATGGTCTGAAAGGCTTTACACTATTAGTATATCTTACTTTCCTTATCTTTAATTCCAACTCTTTTCCCCTTTCAATCATACTGGACTCCTTGGCACTCCCTGGATAAACCAGGCACAATTCTCTCTGCCTGGAACTATCTTTTCCCATAGCCATTTAGTTCACTTCCTCAACTCTTTTTGGTCTGTCCTTAAATGTCACATTCTCATAAAGTCCTCCCTGAGCAATTAATTCAAAATCGTATGCTTCATTTTCCCCACCACTGTTCTCCCTTTCCCAACTCTGCTTTTTCTTTCTATAGCACTTCTTCACTCGACCATTACTCTATAATAATTTGCTTTCCTTTCTGTGTATCTGTTTTCCATCTTCTCTCACTTGACAAGAACAGAGATCTGTGCCTACATTTTCCCCCACTGACATACCCTAAATGTTTATACTAGAATTGAGCCTGGCACATAGTAGGTGTTTTATCTATGGTTGCTGAATTGCCTTGAATGTTTAGATATTTAAATAAGGATTTTAGTTTGGGGATATATATATATATATATAGCAGTAGGGAGTGCATATGACTTGCCAAGCTATAATAAATGTTAAAATCCTGACGAGAGTATAAGATCCTTTATGCTTATTAGACAGTACTTTCTCACAGGCATCACAAACAGCATAAGCCACAACAGACCATCATGTCATCTTCTTTTTTAAAGTCTATTTATTTATTTTGAGAGAGAGAGAGACATAGAGAGAAAGAGAGAGAGAGAGAGAGAGAGAGGGCATGAGGAGGGGAGGGGCAGAGAGAGAGGGAGGGAGGAATCCCAAATAGGCTCTGCACTGTCAGTGTAGAGCCCGACGCAGACTCAAACTCACAAACTGTTGAGATCAGGACGTGAGCTGAAATCAAGAGTCAGATGCTTAACTGACCGAGGCACCCAGGCACCCCTCTAGTCATCTTACGAACATCTGGAAGACAGGCTCCTCAATGGCAGGAAAAGAACAGAAAGAAATAAAACGAGTGTCCAAAGAATATGGAAATGCAAATTCATTCACTTGATAAACACAATTGGACAGATGGGTAGCCTGTGCCAATTCTACCCAACTAAGCTGGATATTTTTCAAAGGTAGATGAATGAGCAGTTGTGAAATGATGAGCAGAAGGGAGAATGCCACATGGGTGACTCAAAGGAAAGACTGGAAGGAAATGATGGCTACACTGCCAGTCAAGGTGGCAAAACTACAGCAGCCAGGAACCAACGAGAATGGACACATCCATTTGTTGCTTAAGGGGAAGGTAAGCCAGAAAGTTACAGAATATAAAGGATGTCCCATTCTTTAACTACTGTATGACCTTCTTCAAACATCAAAATGTCTCATATGTTTCATGTTTGCCCCTCTAGATCCACTCTTCACACTCTGCCTGATAGGACATAGGCTTGTATTACCAAATCAATGGGCTCCTTAGCCCTCTAACTTTGTTTGGAAGGGCTTCATCCAATGGGGGATATCATCAGGAGAGGAGAGCAGAAGTGTGCAGGCAGGCCATATATTCCCTTAGGCCCCTCCCTGTGGGATCAGCTGGGTTCCCTGTAACCTTCAAGCAAATGCTATTGCTCTTAGGTGACCTTCTCTGTGAAGCTGTGTCCTTCTGGGTTATCAGTACCTTCTCCCTCCTGTGTCTCTCCAGGCCTAAAATTCGTGATAGCTCCTCTCTTATTAACAACGGTTACTCACCGCACCAACCCTTGTGGCTCACCAAACCACTCACACCTTTGAAAAGCCATCCCTTCCTCAAACCTTATTTGAATTATTCTAATTTGAACGTGCCAGCTGTTGAGTTTCCTGTTGAGCCCTCCATAATACACAAAAATTCTTTGAGGCTTAGTTTTCACACCAGTAAAGTAAAATTAATGTCTACCACTTAGGGCTATAGTGATCATTAAATCAAACAACCTTTGCCTATCAAAGTAGCTGACCTGGAAGGAATATTCAAACAAGAGTTTCTTGGCCTGTCTTGCTGTAACTTATCACATTGTGCTATAAGCACTTGCTTATTCTGTCTGCCTCTCCCTGGAGATGGAGCATTCCTTAGGGGCAGGGCTACAGGCACAAAGATCTGAACGTGTGCATCCAGCAGGTGTCCTAAAAACGTCAGTTAAATGATCAGTGAGTGAATACGGCACACCAGCAGCAGAGAGAAGACAGAACTCCAAGACACCACCAGGTGAAACTAGAACATAAAGCTTCAGACACTGAAGTTCAGGATGTCATAATTAGATAGAGGAGCAGAATGGGAAAGACGACTTTGCTATCTGTAGCCCCACCTAGCTAGTAATAATGTTGGGAATCTTTGTCTCACACTCTGATTACCACTCCTTCCCTCAACTTTTGGAGCAACTCTTTCTTTTGTTTTTGTCACTGCCCCTCTGCTAACCAACAAGTGGCAGCTTCTTTTGCTGCATTTCATTATTGTAGTGTGTGTGTGTGTGTGTGTGTGTGTGTGTGTGTGTGTGTGTCTGTGCATGTGCGCACATGCCATAGCTTGTAAGTAAGCACTCATACGTACCTTTCAGTGGAAATGCCATCCTGCCATTTTTGCTTTGCATGTTTCATAAGATTGCCACAGTTTTTAAAAAATGTTTATTTATTATTTATTTTGAGACACAGGGGGAGAGAGAGAGAGAGCAAGCGAGCATGAGTGGGGGAGGGGCAGAGAGACAATCCTAAGCAGGCTCCTCAATGTCAGCACAGAGCCCAAAGTGGAGCTCAATCCCACGAACCGTGAGACCATGACCTGAGCTGAAATCAAGAGTCGGACGCTTTACCAACTGAGTCCCAAGCCACAGTTTTTAATTTGTAGCATCAGCGGCTGAAGAGTGAAGTTAGGTCAGAAGTAAGCAGCATTATGTCTCTGATGGTGAACATCAGCAGTATAGGAAGTTCAATGACTGCCAGAGGCAGGAGGTAGAGCTCTGTGCTTAAGCATACCCCTAAGGCAGGTACACTTAGGTTTGAGACCAGCTTCTCTCCTACTCCCTGGGTAGCTATGGGCAAGTCATTGGACCTCTCCCCAAGTTCTCTCCATTTAATAAAGTATGATACATTCACAATTACATATTTACAGTTTATATAAATACATATTTTATACAATTTATTATATAAATATGCATTTTATATAATTTATCATATTATAATAGAGTACCTACTTCATAGTATTGTTTTGAGGGATAAGTAAGATATTTATCATAGTAACATGATATTTTTACACATAGTAAGTATGAAAGGGAACAGGGTGTAAAAGAAAGAAGACAGAAAAGGAAGGAGAAAAAAAAGCAATAAAAGATCAGAATGGCCAAAATCTGGGAAGAGTCAGAAGGATAGAGGGAGGAGGGAGAAAGACAAGAAGGGAGGGAAAAGACATAGCTCTCCCATTATTCAATAGAAACCCTGGTAAAGGGAACTTAGCCCTGGCCCAGTGGTCACTTACACAGCATTTATTCTGAAAAAATAACTTGATGAGTCCTTTAAGAATTCCAGCCTTGCCCATCCAGGAAAAATAGAATTATACCATTTCCCTCAGTCATTTCTAATAGTCACAGAGAGAGAAAAGACAAGAGGCATACATCTCCTTTTCCTGAATACCCACATCCCTTTATCTGCATTCCTCAAATGAGATTTCTCCTTTTCTACCTTGAATTTTTTCAGAATTGTGTACATGTCTTATCTTGTCTTCTTAGACTATACACTCCTCAATGGCATATTAATGTTTGATTCACATCTCTTTCGTGATATATCTAACAGGGTATCTTCAGGAAGGTAATTCATATAGAAATAAACAAACACAAGTTGAAGAGCAAAGCAAGAGGCTGCCAGGAGCAGGGAATAATGGATATTGGGAAGCAACAAGGAGGTCTAAAGCAAAAGTCCCTAATTTGTTGGTCCATACAACAGGAAAATGGGTTGGCTACGAAATAAAGAAGGAAGGAAGAGGGGGAAGTAAGGAGGAAGGGGGAGGGAGGAAGGAAGGATGGAAAGAAGGAAGGAGGGAGGTAGGGAAGGAGGGAGGAAGGGAAGCAAGATGGGAGGGTAAGGAAGCAGAGGGCAAGGCAGGGAGGGGACAGTCCATGGTGAATAAGCTTTGCCTGCATAGGTACAGAAAGTTTAGCCTGTTTCTTTACTGAAGGGCCCTTAATGTGCTTGAATTAATATTCTCACAAAGGGACTATATGGCATTTCACACATACTAAACTCATTTGACCAAGTAGTTTTATCTCTACGTATCCTAGAACAGTAGTATGAACAATAAAAATAATGCCTTTTGGGTATTTTTCAATAATTTTTTGCAGTAATCATCAGCCTGAAAAATATGTTCTCTGTGCCTCACACGGAGGTGGTTCATTACAATCCCACTACCATCATTTCTATACAAGATGTTATAGAAGTAGGTCCCTCTTCCCTCTGACCCCTCCATTACTTGAGAATACTATATAGGACACCACATATATTTGTTGAGGAAAAGAAGAGATAGGAGGGAAAGAAAAAAAAGGGAAGAAAGTCATTCTGAATTTCTCCTCTTCTCCGTCCAGTGAGTTTGAGGCTAAAATTCTACACTCTACCTACACTTCACTTGAAGATGAGGCATACTGCAAACAATTCCCTGATTTAACTTGTCTTGGGCTCACATCCAATCCTCAGGTTTATAGGGCCAGCTACAAACACAGAAAATTAGGTCAGTGCAGGGTTCATGTTCAGTGTAGGCAATGTGCTTTGTGATGGGCTTCTCATGTAGATGACTATCTTGGATGTCATATAGGGCTAAGTGAAAAAGAACTATCCACTTGCTATCCACTGTCTGAGAGCTAGGCTAGTTCAGCTTCGTTTGATGGCAACAGAGCAAGATAATGTGGGTAATTGAATATTTAGTAAATCCAATTCTGGTCCATTCTTAGCCAACCATGAGGAGAGAGTTTAATAGAGAGTAAGATAAGAAAGCCACGGAGGCACGTAAATGAACAGTCAGAAGGAGGCAGAAGGGCAACGGACTTCTGCTCATCAGAGTCAGAGGATCCCAGGGCTGGTAGCCACGCCCAGCCCAGGACTCGGACTCCACCTGCCCCTTTCCATGGCCTCCTGTGGTCAATTCCTTCCTCTCATATCTCTAAATGGTGGGCAAGGAACAAGAGTGATTGAAATATTCATTAGTGTGAGGAAATGTAATCATCAGGAAATGCCATTCCTTGATGCCCCCTGGCTCTTATTAGAGGGGTTAACTGAGTCAGAATGAAGCAAACCCAAATATTTAAATCTATTTCTGCGTATTAATTTGAAAGTGCTTGAAACATATTCTCTGAAGTAATAAGTAAAAATTATTAACAATAATAATTATAATTTATTACAAATTTACTGTGCTAAGCACATTACATGCCAGTCTTATTTATCCTCATAACACTATTATAAGATAGATATTATTAGGTTCTGTCTTCCCAAACTATTTCTCTCCTTTCTCTCCATTGCATCATCCATCCTGGCCTCAACTCCCAGATAGAAATCTCACAAACCACCCTGCCCTCAGCACCATAGGAAACAAAAGATCAAAAAGAGAGAAGAAAAAATAATCATATCTGGGTTCTTGAGGGTACACAGAAATTTAAGGAAGAACAACTCTATTGAATTTCTTTCTCTTTAGCCTCCCAATTTAAGGCTTACTACTTTACTTAATTAAAATAACTACACAACTAAATGCCACAGAATAAAACATTTTTTTTAAAAGAAAAGTTCTTATTTTAGGGGCACCTGGGTGGTTCAGTCGGTTAAGCACCTGACTTGATTTCGGCTCAGGTCTTGATCTCATGGTCATGGGATCGAGCCCCACCTCAGGCTTGGCACTGAGCGTGGAGCGTGCTTCAGATTCTCTATCTCCCTTTCTCTCTGCCTCTCCCCCATGTTCATATTCTCTCTCTCTCTGTCTCTCAAAATAAATAAACATTTTTTTAAAGTTCTTATTTTAATTTTATTTAATGTTTATTTTTGAGAGAGAGAGACAGAGTGCAAGTGAGGGAGGGGCAGAGAGATAGGGAGACACAGAATCTGAAGCAGGCTCCAGGCTCTGAGATGTCAGCAGAGAGCCCGATGCAGGGCTGGAAGCTACTAGATGTGAGATCATGACCTGAGCCAAAGTTGAACGTTCAACAGACTGAGCCACCCAGGTGCCCCTAAAAAAGTTCTTATTTTAGAATTTTATGCAACCCAAAACGTATGAAAACAATTCTACTGCATGTAAAATGTTCAATGACAATGTTTAGTGAAAAAGAAAAAGACACAACAGCCACGTTTACAGTATCTCACACACACACACACACACACACACACACACACACACACACAAATACACAGTAGCCAAAAAGGAAAACACCCCTTAGCTCTGGGTGGAGAGGTGATTATATTTATTAACTTTGTATTTTCATACTTTCCTGCAGTTTTATTTGTAGCTAACATTTACTGAACACCAACCAGGTTTTATTCTAAGAACTTTCCATGCATTGACTCACTTAATTCTCAGAACAATGTTAGGAGGTAGGACTATTATTACTCCCATTTTCTAGATGAGCAAAATGAAGTAGAGAAAAGGTAAGAAGCTTGCAAAGGCAGTAGATAGCATAGCAATTATTGAACCCAGGAGGCCTGATTTCAGAACCTGAGCTTTTAACTACTACATGCTCCTGCCTAATCATAAGAATGTTAGAGCTTTAAAATTAGAAAAAGGGGTGCCTGGGTGGCTCAGCTGGTTAAGCGTTTGACTTCAGTTCAGGTCATGATCTCACAGTCTATGAGTTCGAGCCCCGTGTCGGGCTCTGTGCTGAGAGCTCAGAGCCTGGAGCCTGCTTCAGATTCTGTGTCTCCCTCTCTCTCTGCTCCTCCCCTGCTCATGCTCTGTCTCTCTCTGTTTCAAAAAATAAATAAACACATTTAAAATTTTTAAATTAGAAAAAAAAACTTAGAATATTTTTTAATGTGCTCTGCAAATTTCCTGATAATCATGGAAAAGAAATGATGCACATACTGTGGTAAGTGCAGAAGGAATTTAATCAAGGTTTTGTTTTGTTTTTTTTTCTCTCTTTTAAAATTGTCATTTCATTGGATTGCAATAGCCATCAGATTTGCTTCGGGCCATTAAAAGGCAAATTGGACATTAATTTTTGCATTTGAGTGCTTTTTCCTTTCTAATTATCAATAATGAAATTACCATGGAGTCCCTGTTTGGGGGAGGGGAGGAAGACATTTGAGTGTTTGTGTTGCTTTCTCTTTGCTCCCATCTCCAGAAATGCACCACACAGCTGAGCTTGCAGGTTTCAATGCTCTTCCTGTAATAATCAGTCACCTCATACCACCTGCCGCCGAAGGGGGTGGGAGAGTGGAGTCCATTATGGAGATGCCCACCACCGTTCAGGTGAGTTCTTTCAAGACCTTCAGTTCTACATTGCAGTTTATGGACTGGAAAAGTGGCTTCCACAACGTGATCAAGCTAGGATAATGATCGCATTATAAAACCAAGCAGAAACTCTGTGCAGCTTTCTTTTTTCTATTATTATTATTAATTATTATTATTATTATTCATTGAAAGGTTGGGAGATAAGAGAAGAAAGAAACACACTATGTGGAATGTGCATTTTGAAAATGGGAATTTCAGGAAAGGCTAACTTGGCTTCGTATCCCTTTCGGGTTCTCATCCTCTGCCCTCCTATCCCTAATCTGGGGCTAAATGTTAAACCTTGTGGATATGCCTCAGGTTGGATATCACTCTAAACGTGGCTGGAATTTGGGATATCAGCAGTGTAAGCCAAAGTCCTTGAGAGGGGTCAAGAATTGAATGCTGGAGATGTCTAAAAAAGGCAATAATATGGATCATTAACAGAAGATACAGCTTAGAATAAAGAATAAGGCAGAACTGAATCACAGCTAGAGCATATCAGTAACAAGGAAGGAGAGTCAGCGGTAAAAATCAGATGCTAAGCTGGGCGTTCAGTTGTGTTGTGCTTTTTGAATGACATTGCATCCCAGCTGCCCTGGACAATTCTGGTTTATCCTGTTGTCCACAAAAGTATCCTGAGTTGGAAGGTACACTACTCAGGCACAGTAAGAATTGCTGATGTATGTGTAATGAAGTTAAACTGGCTCATAGGATCAAAAAGGAAATGGAAGTCCCTGTAAATGGGAATGCCTGAGAGGCTCTTTAGGAAGAATGTTAAATATTGAGATTTCAAATGTATCCCCTTCTGTTATTACTCATTGGCCAATAAAATCTTCTGCCTACACTGTCTCATCCAAGTGGAAGCAGAGGGAGGGAAAGGGGTATCAAGAAAGACGTGTGGTCAGTATTTGGATTGATACCAGAAGGAAACAAGGAAATAATCATAGAAAAAAATGAGTAAAGAATAAGAAAATACCACGTAGATTGGATAAAAAGGGAGCCAGAAGACAGTAGAAATGCAAACGCCACAGAGATTTTGTCGTAGTCTTAGAAAGGGCATTGGACTTCCAACAGTACTGAGTAGAGTGAAATCTCATCTTGATTTTAAGAAAGAGGTTGATCTCAGCTAATGTCAGAGTATCATTAAACAAACAAACAAAACACATGAATCACTCAGACGCATTTCTTTCTTATTTCAGAAGAGAAGGGTAGAGAATTGTCAGATAATTACATCACTGGAGGGAGGATATGTAATCTTATGGCCAAGAGTCCTCAATCAGAACAAAAGAATTTTCCACCTTTCTTTAATGAAAGAGTGAATTAGTCCCATTGTACTCCTGTTGGGACAGCTTATGCTCACAGGTTGCCTTCCTTTTACAGTGGTTGTCATTACAAATCCCAATTCTTCCCAGGAGAGAATCTTTCACACAATAAAATTTAAATAAAGTGTGCAAAGTGAGTTTTAAACACGTTTCATGACAGGTGTAAAACCTTACTATGGAAACTATCAGTAAGAATCTGTTAACCAGCTTAACACCTTCGTTGATAGCCAGCTGGGGACAATAATGGGACACAATGTGGGCACTTTTACGAGGGGCAGAGTGATTGTGGAGATGGAAAAAGGGGCCTGACAAGGAGGCTGGGAAGCCACTAAACGAAATGGCTCTCCTTCAATACTGCCATTTTCCCAAGCAAGAATGAGCCACCTTGAACTTAATTACCCAAAGACAAAGGATGATGGGACCGAAAAACCATGACTTCTAGCTTTCAGCACTTCACAAATTGTAGGCAACTGTCAGCAAAGTTCAACGTCAAGAGCCCAAGAAAGGCTTCGGTGTCACCTCACCTCCAACCTCAACCTTTCTCAGAGGACCAACACTACACTGTCTTAACCAACCATCTCTAGGAAGAGTTGCAACATACACTTCATTTGGCAATTTGAATTAAAGCAGGCTGATGCAGACAGGAAGGCAAGAGTGAGAAAGAGAACAAAGACTTGCTGTGCTTCTACAAATTTTTCATTTTATATTGAAATAACCCTCAATATGTAGCTTAGAGTTTTTATTATCCCCATTTTTCAGACAAAGAACGAGTGCATGAGAGGTGAAGGAACTTGCCCAAGGTAACACAGTTAGCAAGTCATGGAAACCAAACTGGCTACCTGAGGTCCTGTGTAAGGATAGAAGAAAGAACATCATCAAAAGCCCAAACATCGGAGAATATGGTAGCACCTAGGAGCCTGCAATGTTCTTCCCCATCCCCTCCTTCTTCCCTTGGTAGTTAACTGTCCTATCTCAGTCCTTCATTGTCCTTATAGAAGCCCTCCCCACCCTCCACTGCCAGCAGCCACTTCTCTCCTACTGCCCCCATTCCCAGTTCAGCCCATTTATTTCTTGTGCAGCACTTCCTGCAATCTGTATTTAGCCTGCTTAGTCATTTACTTGTTTACCAGAGCCTCTAGAAAGGCAGTGACCTGGTTGTTTCTTGTTCACTACCCCAGACTGGATCTACCTGAGGGTCTTGCCTGTAGTAGATGCTCACCAATTTGTTGAATGAATTAATGGATGTTTGAATACATGAATGAATGAGTGAATGAAAAGACTAACAAAGACAGAAAACAGGAAGTCTAGAACGTTGTAGGACAGATTTATCCTATTTCACAATTTTGCTTAATGCTGTTCTTATTTCTCTGAGTGTCTGGGACTATCTCCTGTTTTCACCCTGCCCAGCAAGGAAGCCAGGGAGAAGAATGACACAGATACATCGAACGGATGAAGAATAGTACATGACAACGGTGTTCTACATTCCTGCTCCCATCTCCTTCCCAGACCACGTCTCCCTGAATTGGATATGGTTAAGTCTCGGAAAAACAAAGTACAAAGCGTTTTCTTACAGTCTCCCATGCAGCCGGAGGCCTTGGGAACCAGAACATCCCTTCTGAAGCATCACACGGAAGCTATGATGCTGGAGTCTATGAATCACCGCCACCTTTTTACTTTCCTCTTCCAAAGGCATGGCCAATGCAATCTTTGCTCTGCCGATGCCACAAAGACCCAGAGTTTTGGGGCTCAGCCTAATTTTACATTAGATGACCTCATGTCCACGCAATGGATGGCACGTCATTGCCACGGAAAGGTAGGTTTCCTAAAAGCCCATATGTCTCTGACATTTCCATGTTAAGAGCTCTATGAGGAAAAGAGGCTGATGGACAGATTTAGCTTCCTCCTTTAAGCAAATGCTCCACCCCTGTGCACCCTGCCACTTGATCTCTCTGTGTGGCTGTGGCCCCTCCGTCAGGAAGCATTTTGTGCACGATGCCCTCAGTGGCTCGAGAGTGGCAGGGCTATGTCAGAAGGATGGCAGCTTCTGCTGCCACTGTCACATTTCAGTCAAGCCGTAGCAAGCCTCTGCCAAGCAGGGAAGCCAACAAAGGAGCCGCGGTGACTGCCTGGGGCTCAAATCGGATCATCACTCTCAGTCTGGGGGAAAAAAAAAATCCAGCCACTCAGCAGTGGAGGTGGTGGGGGAAGCCTAAGGAAGCCTGAACTCTGACTTCTCTCTTGGCTTTGATGGCTGGCTCTGTGCCAAATGCAAAATTACATCTGAACTCTTAGCACTGCTTCAGAGTAGCAGAGGCACACTCTGTTGCAGATGAGAACACTTCAAGGTGAAATGCCTTTCAGGAGGCTTTTTTTTTTTTTTTTTTTTTTTTTAGCTGCTGAATCAAGGTTCTCAGCTACAAATGTTAGCTTCCTGCATTTCTATTGGATCTGGTGTCTGTGTAAGTGTTTGGACTGACAGCCCTCTTCAGGCCAGTTCTAACTTCCAGGCTTTCAGAGAGGGCCCTCCCTCCATCCACTGCGCTGCCTCTGATCTCTTGAAAAGGAGCTGCCCAGTTGCAAGCACAGGGATACTGGCACCACTGAGAAGGACCCTGGAGATTAACCAACTGAATGAAGGGGCTCTTGCAAGTGAGATGTTTTTATGTGTCCTGACTCCCGGGGCCCTCCCTGCAAGCCTGCTGCCTCCTCCTGGAAGGCAAAGTCACTCCCTCCAATCACTTGGTTGCCTAGAGGATTCTAAACGACTTTCATACATGAAGAGGTTTTACAATCAATACCCTGTAGAGAACAGGTGTCAAGTTCCTGTTCTTACTCTAGAATCAGCCTTTAGGGGGAAAAAAATGAATGATGGAGGGAGGGAAAGAGAGGAGGAGGGGAGGGGGGGAAGGACCAAAGAAGTAAGGAAAAAACAAAAAGAAAAGACAGGGTATTAGGATATTCAGGAATCTTACCTTAGGGTGCAGTGCTTAGGTTTAAAGATCTATTGTCCACAGCATAGTGTAAAACAACTAATTTGATGACTTTTTTTTTAATGTTTATTTTATTTATTTTGAGAGAGAGCGAGCGAGAGAGAGCATGTGCAGGGGAGGGGCAGAGAGGGAGGGAGAATCCCAAGCAGGCTCCTCCCTGTCAGTGCAGAGCCCTAACACTGGGCTTGATGTCAGGAACCAAAAGCTGAAATCAAGAGTCGGTTGCTTAATGGACTGGGACACCCAGGCGCCCCTGGATGACTCTTTTAAAGTGAAAGGTCCTAACGAAAGATGGAAGAATCTAGCACAAAGCACCAAGGGGCCAACTTAGTATCAAAATAGTGTAGATGAACCACCACCAAGAATCAAATGGGGTCTTTTCTCCAACTGAACCTTGAGTTATTTTTTAAATGCAAAGATCTTGGTTATAAAAAGCAAATTAAAATTCTGATCTCTTTTTGGTACCAAAACCCTAAATAGTACTTGCAGAAGATGTATTTTTTACCTCTCTCTCCATTTCAAGATTGTCCTTACAGATTTGACTAGAGAGGACCTATGTGAACATAATACACTTGGCTTCAAGTAATGGGATTTTTAGTGAAAATCAGGATGAATGTCCATAGAGGTCCTACTACCAAAAGCATAAAGAGAAATACAAACTATTTCTTAATATTTAAAGGCATTTTACTGTATTGACTGCACCACCCTTCCACCTTCTAAATTTCTGTTCATGTATGTTATTGTTATCATTTTGATGGTTTCAAAAGATTTGAACACAAAAGATTTAAATCATAGCAGCATTTGCTCTATTCAAAACTAGTACAGAAGACAGCAAGATTTCTTTCTCGTGCTCTACAAACCAGGGAATTACTAAGCCCAAATAAGGAAAAAAAAATACATCTGCATCCAATTCCAAATACAAATTGTGGTCCTGATTCCTGGAAAGAAGCTTCAAAGTGGACCTTGATGATGTGAAATGAAAAGGACACAAAAATAGTTGACATGAAAGCTTTCTTTGTGCACACCTGCACAAGTCTTTGAGATTCTATTGATTCATACCTTCTCTAAGGAATACATTTTGGCATTAAATTACCCCAAACAGTCATGAAGGCTTTCTTTCAATCTCTGAAATGTGCTTGCATCGGGGAAAATTTATTATGTCATGTGTGTCAACAAAACCGGCATGTCTGCTGCCCCCTTTCTGGGTCTAGGCCAGGTCTGTATTAATGGGCTTGGGGCCTCAGATTCAGGTCACCCACATGTAAGTCACTTCTTTCCACTTCTGCTACAATCTAGTAAGGATAAAAAGAGGTGATGTCTCTGTTCCTCTTCTTTATTTTTCCTTTTAATGGTATCTGGTCAGGACTTTTGAAAAAACTATTTCCTAATCATTCTTTGTCTTAAATTATGGCCAATCGGTTTTAAATCCAGGTTATTTACCTCCCAGGGTAAAACACTGGATTTGCCTCATATAAATGAGACAAAAATATATCTATATCTATAGATGCTTTTATGTGTCCTATCTAGATCTAGATGTAATGGATACATATGGGGTTTATGGTTAGGGAGACTTGGGTTCAAAATGCTTGACAAACTGCTTATCTCAGTTTCCTAAATTGCAGAAAAGAGGAATCACAATGCCTTCTGCAGAGCCCTCTATAAAGAAAAGCAAAATAACAGAGGAACATACTTAGCAGTAGACCTGGCATATCACTTATTAACCCTTTTATGGGAGGCAGATTTAAATGACAACCAGAAGAGAAGCTGGCTGAAAGATCAAACCATAACTTGGAAAAGTAGTGAGAAAAAACAAAAGATGACAAATGCAGCATTTAGATTTTGTTTTGCTTATATGAGGCTTCTAGTGATAATTCGGATATACACGCCATTTTGATAGCAGGATTATCTTATGGGTAGAAAAGACTGTAAGTATGAACACTATAGGAATGCTTTTTTATAATAAAATACAATCCATGAGGATAAACTTGAGCAATATCAGTTAACTTTTCAAATATAAATGCTATTAAAAATGTTATCATTTCCCAGAAGCAGCTATTGTTCCACATGGGATCTACCTACAGTTTTCAGTACCAAATTTTCATGCTTATGCAAAGAAGGACAATAAGTGAAATTTCCAAAGGGCAGAGTATTCTAAATGAAACCTGCACATTCACCAACACTGAAACAAAGCCAGACTCACCTGCCTTTTCTGTTTAAATAAAAACAGCTGCAGTTTTCAGCAGGCTACAAAACCCCACGAGGATGGCAGGAAAGATGGAAGAAGCAGGACTCAAATGGGATTTTGAAGACAGAGACAGAATTTAGAGGCAAATGAAGAACTCTGCACCAGGCCAGGCCTTGTTTCCCACTTCATCAAACTATACTTCCAATCTAGACCCTAGAGTTTCTAATCCTAGCTGGTCATCAGCCTTTTCTTTGGAAGGTTAAAAAAAAATCATTACATTCTGTTTAGGGTAGTAGTTTCGGAGGTGGAGCAGAGAGAATATTGCAATGATTTTTAAAAGCTCCTCCAGCTGATTCTGAGGTTCTGCCAGATTTGGGAACCACTGGACGAAGGGCAAATTATGTCCTTATGCCATTACCAAGCAACTCCATCATGTGGCTTCCGTGGCACACAGCTGCACTGCTTAATTCTAGGTGTGTTTTGATTAGACACAGATGCATTTAATTAGCAGTTTGTATCATCAATTAGAACATGAACCCGAAAAGTCACCTTCTTGCTTAGATACACTTTGAACACAGATTTTTTTTTACATAAGTGATGATTCCTGAAGCAAAAGGGGAGGGAGATTCTAATGGAGTCATTAAAACATGAAAAGATTTCACCTGGGGATGTTATCTGGAAAGTAAGAATTCCTTGAATAAGTTAATAGTTAACAGTCAAACATCATCAAGCCTCAGAGAACCAGGGTACGGTAGAATAACAACAACAACAAAAAAAACCATGATGATAATAATAGAAAGCTATATTTCATTTTTATATCATTTTTTGTAGACTGCTGAAAACTGCATTTCAAGGCATTTTCAAAAGCCACCCTTGCCCCATTTCTATGAAGGGAAGAGTTACATTAAAGGGAGCTTGCATTCATAAAGTCTTTCATTTGGTCAAAATTAGTTCATTCAGTTTTCTGATCTAGTCAGCGAAAACAACAGCCACCACAGCTATAACTACCTATTACTCACACAAGCCTTTAGCTCTACGTCAAGGAGCTGAACGTGTCAATCAACACACAATCCCATCAGTCAACCCAGTATTTAATCTTAGAGTTGAGGAAAAAACGGGCTCCGAGAGGTGAGAACTAGAATCTGAACAACAGTTCACGTGACCCTGAAGACAGCTGCTCAACCACCTCCCATAAACAGCCTCACACACCAAATTCATAATGGAGACCCAAACTCAAATGATTTCACCAAGGATCTGCTTTCCTGTTTTCCTTCCCAAACTCAACTGTACTTTCAAAATAGACATTCATCTTGTCACATCCACACTGGAAACACAGTTACGTCACACTCCAAACGTGCAAGTCACAAGACATTCCCTTGTGTCCTCAGTTTTGTTGTTTCTTTTTTCAATTAATGTTTATTTATTTTTGAGAGAGAGAAGGAGGGACAGAGAGACAAGGTGACACAGAATCTGAAGCAGGCTCCAAGGTCTGAGCTGTCCGCACAGGGCCTGACGTGGGGCTCAAACTCACGAACCGCGAGATCAAGATCTGAGCTGAAGTCAGATGCTTAACCAACTGAGACACCCAGGCACCCCATGTTTTTTTCTTTAGAAAAGGGGGCAGCTATAAAATCCTTGGCTGAATGCAGAGGTCCCCACTCCTGTCAGACCCACACCGCCACATCACCAAGTGGTTATAGGAGCTGTGGGTGCAACCATGGGCCCTCCTCCTCAAAGCAACTTAGATAATCACATCTTCCCAATCAGAGCTGGCATTTAGGATGAAACCTACTTGCCATTCAGAGTTTGTACATTCTCTAATGCTATTCTTGATTTTTAAATCTAAAATTCCATATGAGTTATATAAATCTGTGAATCATTTTGTATTTAAATATGGGTCTACGATAACACTACACGGGCACGATGATGACTCTGGAAGATGCTGACCATACCAATATGTGGAATATTCCAAAAATGATAAAGAATCATAAGATTTCCTTAAGTTCCAGAGGACAAAGCATACTTGATTAGAAAGTCCAAATATATACATAATTTCTTAGAACTTGTCTAAAAGGCAAAGAACAAAGCCACAATGTGGAGACATGAAGCACTTACCACGTTGGGCAACTGCTCAAAAATCCCCACAAATGGAATTCCCAATATACTTCAGTAAAAATCTATATAGCATCCTACATAAAAGTGAATTTATATTTTGGGTAAAGACACTCTACCTAAACCATGAATATCATAAAGCTTAAAGAATCCCAAAGCTTCTTAGAAAGCAGTTTCTTTCTTCTTTCCTTCCTTCTTTCTTTCTTTCTTTCTTTCTTTCTTTCTTTCTTTCTTTCTTTTTCTTTCTTTTTCTTTCTTTCTTTTTCTTTCTTTCTTTTTCTTTCTTTTCTTTCTTTGTCTTTCTTTTTCTTTCTTTGTCTTTCTTTCTTTCTTTTTTTCTTTCTTTTTCTTTCTTTTTCTTTCTTTTTCTCTTTCTCTTTCTTTCTTTCTCTTTCCTTCTCTTCCTTTCTTTCTCTTTCTTTCTTTCTTTCCCCAGAATTTTGGAATGCATTGCAAACTAACCTATGTCTAGCAGGAGCTTTTTCCTTGGTGTGGATAAGAATTGAGCAAGCAAATGAACTAAAGGCTTTGATAAGGAAAGCTTAGTAAAGATTTAGCAAGACACTACAGGGTGGGGGGAAAGGATGAACCAAACAAAATGAAAACGTGGGACATAAAGAAATAAAACCTTCAGGGAACAGATATACTAATTCTATAGAATTTGTGATCCAATTAGAGAAGCCAGTCTCAAACCAGCTGGACAGTGAAGGAAAACCAGCCAGCACCATTTTGGGCCAGGCAAAGAAATAAAAGAAAACTAAAGCAAAACCTACTGTGCCACATAGGTCAGCCCATGAGTTGATCTTCTGAAATGATCCTCTTGGTGATCACCATATCTTATAACCTAACTTCCAGTCTTTACCTACCTTCATTTCTCTCCCTCATACAACACACAGACACACACACACTCACACATGCACAAATATGCACAATAAGACAAAGCATAAAATTCTCAAAGCATAAAATACTTCTTCTGAGGTGGACTGGAGTAGAACAGAGATATGGGCTCTGAGCACAGGGTCTGACATATAGCAGGTAAATATAACAGGTAAATATTAGCTATCATTATGTTAAAGGGGCTTGAACATCTTTCTAATTATCAATCTACTTTAATTTTCTAAACAAATGAATAACATTTCATAGTATAGTAGAATTGTAATTTGACCAATAAGTTGAGGGACATTTGTGTTATTTGAAATATGCCATTGTTTTTTTTGCACAGTATAGTGACTATAATTAACATTACTGTATTATGTACTTGGAAGTTTTTAAGAGAGTAGATCCTAAATGTTATCATCATCATCACACACACAATTGCAATTATGTAAAGAGACAGAGATGCTAGGGAACCTTATTGTGGTAGTCATTTCATGATAGATACATGTATTTAATCATCACAATATGCATCTTATTTAACTTATATGTTCTAAGTCAATAATAAGTCAATAAAGCTGGGAAAAACTTATCAAACTCAACACCCAAAACCACAAATAACCCAGTGAAGAAATGGGTAAAAGACATGAATAGACACTTCTCCAAAGAAGACATCCAAATGGCCAACTGACATGTGAAAAAATGTTCAACATCACTCATCAACAGAGAAATACAAATCAACACCACAATGAGATACTACCTCACACCTGTCAGAATGGCTAACATTAACAACTCGGGCAATGACGGATGTTGGTGAGGATGTGGAGAAAGGGGAATACGTTTGCACTGCTAGTGGGAATGCAAACTGGTACAGCCACTCTGGAAAACAGTATGGAGGTTCCTCAAAAAGTTAAAAACAGAACTGCCCTATGACCCAGCAATCATACTATGAGGTATTTTATCCAACGGATAGGGGTGTGCTGTTTTGAATGAGCACATGCACCCCAATGTTGATAGCAGTGCTATTGACAATAGCCAAAGTATGGAAAGAGCCCAAATGTCCATTGATGAATGAATGGATAAAGAAGGTGTGGCATATATATATATACACACACACACATATATATACACACACAATGGAGTATTACTCTGTCATCAAAAAGAATGAAATCTTGCCATTTACAACAACATGGATGGAACTAGAGGGTATTATGAAGTGCAATTATTCAGTCAGAGAAGACAAATATCTTATGACTTCACTCATATGTGGAATTTAAGATACAAAACAGATGAACAAAAGGGAAGGGAAGCAAAAATAATATAAAAACAGGAAGGGGGGCAAAACATAAGAGACTCTTAAATACAGAGAACAAACTGAAGGTTGCTGGAGGGGTTGTGGGTTGGGGAAGGGCTAAATGGGCAAGAGGCATTAAGGAAGACACTTGTTGGGGTAAGCATTGGGAGTTACACATAGGGTTTGAATCACTGGATTCTACTCCTGAAATAATTATTGAACTATATGCTAACTAACTTCGATGTAAATTAAAAGATAAGTAAGTAGGGGCACCTGGGTGGCTCAGTCGGTTAAGCATCTGACGTCAGCTCAGGTCATGATCTCGCACTCCGTGAGTTCGATCCCTGCATCGGGCTCTGTGCTGAGAGCTCAGAGCCTGGAGACTGTTTCAGATTCTGTGTCTCCCTCTCTCTCTGACCCTCCCCCATTCATGCTCTGTCTCTTTCTGTCTCAAAAATAAATAAACATTAATTTTTTTTAAATAAGTAAATAAATACATAAATAAATTACATATTGAATTAATAATGCCAAAAAAGGCTAGTCTATATATACTAATCTAATTACAATCCTTATAATGATCCTATGAGGGTATTAATTGTGGCAAAATGGGCTGAAGTTGTGATTTACCCAAGGACAATATTGTCATTAAAATCCAGGGAGAGCTGGCCTTGGAACCTGTGTTTGTTTGTTTGTTTATTTCTGTTGTGTCAAACTGCATTCCAACAACATATCTAGACAGGATTGGAATACTGAAAAGATTAAAAACATGTCCTTCCCCACCCCCACCCAAAAGTTAAAATAACAAACAATAACAAAATAACTAACCTAATCCAGAGCCAGACACTCTTTTACGTTCTATTAGTTTCACTCAGAAACACAAACTACCAGATTGATGGAGAAGTTTATTTCTGCTTGAAAAATTAATGTGTATTGTGAAGCTTCCTGCACTAATATAATTCTCTCAAGTGCAACACTTCATAAATTGTGCTAACCTCAAGATTAGCCCCCTTCATTTACCTGCTTATCTGACCCACGGGAGTTTATAATTAGTCAGACTGGCACTCACCTATCCTATCAATTCATGGATTCACACAAATGTACTTTATTTGGCAACAGATAATCCTGCTGCACTCAGCGGCCAGATACTAATCTTATTAAGAGGGTGATGCCATAATGTCCCCTTCTTGCTCAGAAATGACCAAGGTTTCCTTGTAGCGGTGGGACTGAGAGCCCCAAGCTCAGCTCATGCTGACAACTTTCCACAGAATGAATCTACCCTCTAATGCAAATTTTCTCACCACAAATTTGTCGCATCAACCCACTGTCCGAGAAGCCTGACCTGCACCTAATAACTCTTGCCGTTCTACCGCATTTCCGCATTCTTTCCATTCAAATTCTACTCTGTCATACCCCAAGGAACAGCACACAGGCTCTGGCTCATCTCTGAACTCCGACAACACTGATTTTAGCAATCGTTTGTTCCTTATAATCTACTGCACTCGACTCTGCTGAGAGAATGTGTTTTATCTCCACAACAAAGTTGCAAGCTCCTGGGAGACTAAAACTATTTCTGATAATAAATGTTATTTAGGGCCCTACACAATGCTTCATAACTAGTCCACATTGGGTCAGTTCATCCATTCATCAAGCAAGTATTATTAAGCACCCATTACATACCAAACACTATGCTATTACTTCAAAATACAACAGTGAACAAGGTAGACATGTTTACGGTTCTTGTGTAACTTACATTTAATAAGAATGAGACAGTTACTTGATCAGAACTTTCAATGAATTATAGGTGGGAAGTGGGGAACAAATTCATGTTCTGAAGGAGGAAGTAGCAGCAGTGGTGAGAGTGAAGGTCTGAAAGGGTTTTCCATACATAGCAGGTGCTATTTACTCACTGAATGAATGGATAATTGGATCAGGGAGAGAAGGAAGGAAAAAAGGAGAAAGGAAGAGGCAAGCCTTAAGCCTTAAAAATTGGTAATTACATGTTGCTACGCTGTGGTTACACATAGGTAAATAGAGAAATAAATACAGAGATAGTCACACTCATATATACCATAAACAGTCTATCTACTTACTTACTGTGAGAAGGGTAAGGTCTGACTCTAACTCCCAAATATACAGCCAGCCATTTTCAGCCAAGATCCAACACCACAATTCCATTACACACATGAATTAGTGGAATCTAAGCTCAACGATTCAATTACCTTCCTTACTCCATTAACAATTGTTATGAGATAGAGCCTCCACAAATATTCTTTCTTATAATATCAATGCAAATTTCCCCAATCTACATGTCAAGATGCACCATAGCATGTAATCAATTTTTATATTTATTTATTTATTTATTTATTTATTTATTTATTTATTTATTTATTCCTTTCTCTGGGGGAATTAAAGAAAGTCCATTTTGAAGCTCAAGTAAAGTTCACTTTTAAATTCCAATTCTAGATGAAGATTTATGCCAGCTCTTAGCATATGTACCCATCCATGTCCATAGGCCTCTCTGGTTCTGAAATATGGAATAATTCTACATGTATTTACATTCTTCCAGCCTGCTTATTCAGCAAGCTTTCTAAATAGATGCTGTTTTGTGCCCAGGTAATAAAGGGAGCTAAGGGGGACTTCAGAATTGGGGCATAAGGTCAGAAATGGGCCCTCTCACAGAAATGAATTACAGAAATATAAACTGTGGATAGGATTACTTTCTTCAGAAATCTCCCCAGAGGGCAAGGGAGTATATACTTTGTGGATATATGGGAGATAATTATTCAGGCAGTAGAAAGGCACATACAAAGGTTTTAAGGCAGCAGCCTACCTCACAGGTTGGAAAAACGCGAATGTGGCCAAGAAGTTGAAAGTTGAGGGCGAGGTGTTCCTTTTGTTTCGGCTGATAAAGAGATGGGGTGCAGCTGCATAGAGCCTTGTGGGACTTCATTAAAAATAAAGCTTTTACAGGTGCTTGCGTGGCTTGGTCGGTGAAGGGTCAGACTCTTGATTTCGGCTCAGGTCATGACCTCTCAGTTTGTGAGTTCCAGCCTCACATGGGGATCTGTGCTGGAATCTCAGAACCTACTGGGATTCTTTGTCTCCCTCTCTCTCTGCCCCTCCTCTGCTCCTGCTTTATCTCTCCCTCAAAATAAATAAAACAAACATGAAAAAAGAATAAGGTTTTTACATGGACTGAAATGAACCATTGGGCTTTGAGTAACAAAGTGATTCAATAGACTTATTTTTAATGGATTCCCTTTTTCTTCCTTAATTGGGCTTCCATTACCTAGTGGGATGGAAATGACTGGTCATTTTACAGGGATATTAAGTTTTTTAGAGCATAATTACACTATCTAGCAAAGATTACCTAAATCTGACTCTGGTGTTTTTTGTTTTTGTTTTTGTTTTTGTTTTAATCTGTTAACATTTTTGCTGCTTGTTTCCCTTGTGGGAAATTTTCTTGCAAAGTGTAAGAATGACAGAATATAAAAATCAGCCTCCAATGTCCAGCTAGCTGACCACAGAAATGTTCTGTTTAACCTTGCAAAGTAGATGCAATTTTCCTCGAAATGAGAAAGCAAACTTTGAGAGAGTGATTGGCCCAAAGGCGTGTGGCTAGAAATACAGGTGACAAAATTAGCTCTCAGGATCCAAGGCCTTTGTGGACCTTGATCTTTCTGTGCTGACCCAATGTTCCCAGCTGGATAATTAAAATTCTTTTTTTTTTTTTAATTTTTTTTAATTGGGGGTGGGAGGGGCAGTGGGAGAGGTAGAGAGAGAATCTCAAGCAGGCTCCATGCTACACATGGACCCCAATGCAAGGCTAGATCCCAGCACCCCGCAATCATGACTTGAGCCTAATCAAGAGTCGGATGCTCAACTGACTGAGCTACCCAGGTGCCCTGATAATTAAAATTCTTAAAATAACTTTTAAATATAAAAAATCTCTGTCTTCCACAATTTTGATAAGTATGAACAAATACCACAGGACCCTTGGCTGGCCAGATGAAGCTTTATTGCTAAACCTGTATTCCTGAGGACCATACCTTTTTGTTGGTTCTTCCATAAAACTACAGCCATTCCTGAAAATGTATGCTGTCTGTGAAGTACCCAGCTGAAAAAACCTCATGTAAAAAGTTGGGTAGGAGTGTAGTGTGTGTATAAATATGATGTATATGCACATATGCACAAGAGTGCAGGAGAAGGGGAGAAAGAATGAGAAAGAGACAGAAATGTCTTGATTCCAGTCATGCAAAACTGTAGCCACACCCCATACCACTGCCTCCCATCCCAAGGGCATATGAGGCAGAAAAGCAGACACCAACCAGCCTGCACTTGTGAGCCTGAGGCTTAGATGTCATACTTGGCAGTGGGGGTTGCTTACCAGGACCAACCTCATTTTCTTTACAGTTCAGTTTGCAAATGAAGTATTTCAAAACATCCATCTGCGAAGTTCTTGCTTCTGTCCTAGTCATTTGTCATTCTTTCACTGACTTGCTCACTATTTTCTAAACCAACATTCTCCCCCCTCCCACCCCCACACACAAGAAAATGCATTACTCTTACTGGATACAGCAACAAAAGTAAATAAATCTTTCCTCCTACTTCAAAGAAACGAAGACTTGCACTTTTATCTTCCCAAGCAGACTGGAATAGAGAGACTTTCTTTCTTTCTTTTTTCTTTCTCTCTTTCTCTCTTTCTTTCTTTCTCCCTCAGCAGTGGAAACGAAAGCCTCCAATTCACCAACTCCACTCATGCCCTGGTGGCTTCCTTCTCAAACGGTCAGTGAGGTCCCCAGAGCCCTCAGAAGCACAAATGTAAGTATGACCCAAAGAATCCTCACAAACACTCAGATGTCCATTTTGAACAATAAGTGCTTGAAGGAAGCATGGCTGGGAATAGAGGAAAATCAGTTCCTGAAGGGAGATGATTGTAGGATAGGTGTTTTTCTCCATAGTGACAAGGGGGGAACGGCAATCAAACATAGGCTGAAATACCTATGGGGCATTGGGAGGAGGAGAAAGAAAGGAAGATGTTACCAGGCAGGAACTGCTACCTCACAGGACCCTCTCTGCAAACAGTTTAAATCATTCCTTGCATTTAGTTACATAGGCTATTCCTATGAGGATGGTAATGAGGCCAAATTAGCACAGAGTATTGGCTAAGGACCCAGGTGTTAGAATCACCAAGATCTTTGCTCAAATCCCAGTTCCTGCACTTAAGCAGTGTGTGGCTATGGGCAAGGCGTTTAACACCTCTGGCTCCCATTTGCTTATAGTATAATAGAGCTAGGTGGTCACAGAATGGTTGGCTCATTAAGGAAAACAAAGTGTGGGAAATGCTTATTCAACATAGTACCTAAACAGCCTTTCTCTGAGGGCATCTGGTTGATTACTACAAAAAGGGACTCCACAGTAGACTGGCCACAGGGAGGCTGTCCAAGGAAAGCAGTGTTTTGAAAAGAATAACTGATTAACAACTGTGCTCCCATTCACAAATCAGCCCCAACCTCTCCCCTAACCTTGAGAAAATTACTCAATCATGAAGAAATGGTGTCAGTTGGAGGCAAAGCCAGGCAGGGAGAGAACATCTGAGTTATAATTCTCCCTCTGTGCCCAACAAATTATACTACCATGGACAGGTCACAGAACCTTTCTGGACCTCATTTCCCTTTGTGTAAAATGAATGAGTTGGGCTAGACCAAGCTCAGAGGCTCCAAATTCTAAAACTCTGCTTAATTTCCCCAAAAGAGGAGGGGCCATTTCTGCCTCTGTAAGCATGACGGCGTTTGACAAATGTCCTCAGCTCCTGTATGATGGTCAGTTATCAATTCCAATTATGGGATCAGAAGAGGAGCAGTCTGAAACCTGACTGCAGGGCTCTGTGGCTGCGGGGAGGGGGTGAAGCTATTAAGGGTAAGGATACAAACCTGACCATTTAAATGGGGAGGCTGGTAGGCAAATTCACTGCTTTTCCCCAGGATCATTTCCCCTGGCCTAGCAGCTTGCATCACAACACCGGCAGGGGCTCATCTGCTTCTCCACAAAGACAAATGGTCTTGAATGATTCACACTTAGAGTATTAATTATGAAATCATCTATTTGCTTTTTCATCCTTCTTTGCAAATCATTCTAAAATAATACCAGTTAAACACTGATTCACATGCAATGCCCAAGTGAACTCTCTAGGGAAATCCTAGCCACTGCAATATCTGAAAATGCCCCTCTCCATTAGAAAGCCGTGCACAGACTCTATTGGCAAATTCAATCATCCTTCTGCCACTGGGTACTATTATTTGTGGCTCCCTTAAAGAACCGGAGTTTACCCACCTTAGATGCCAGTCAGTCTGAAATGATATGAATACACTGTGAGTTTAGTGGCAGTAGCTCCACTAATATCAATATACAACAAAGAACCACACAGTGTAATAAAAATAAGAACTCCAAACAACATCCAAAAAGATTTTTAAGAGCAGAATAAATGCTCAAGTGACATTTTCCTCTCCTCTTATCATATAAACTCTTAAACAATAGTGTACAGGTTTTGTTGGTATTTACAATTCCTTCCATTCAGGTGCCATAAAAGGGAAGTGGGGTACTGGATTTCATTGGATCCATAATTCCTGGGTTTCCCTAACAAAGTGAGTCAGCTTCTAACTAGAAGCAGAAGTTAGTATTTTTTCTTCTTTTATTAGAGGCACCACCAAACGTTTCTACCTAACGTGGATGAATACAGGTGCAAAGGGATGAGATTTTAAATCTCTGGATTCTACAAATAGAAAATGAGAAATAATTGGGGCTCCTAGAGAGTAGTCACAGAGAAACCAAAATGAAGGAATGGGGATTGGGATGCTAGATTTTGATGCTGGATTTTAAACCAAAGTTCCATCCAAAATGGAGGCAGTTTCACTAAACTGTGAGGAGGTAGTGACCGGATTATCCATTACCATTTATCCAAATGAGTAAAATTCCTTGTGAAATTCCTCATCTTTTTAGCTAAACTGAGGACACAGGAAATTTCAAACTTGTAAAATATTTCAATAATAAGCTTTCTAACCACACATTCTATTCTTGACATCCAGTTATAATGTCCTTGTTATGTATTTGACCAAGATGGCCTTACCCTTTCTCTCAGTTTGACTCAACCTTACACAGTCTTCTTCCTGACTCCAGGACCACTAACAGCCTTTTCTTACAGCTATTTAGTCAGAAAACTTAAATCTCTTCTCTGCCCCTTTGACATGTAAATCCTTTGTAAAATCTCTTTCCAGTGTCACAGACCAGGAATATCTTTCTTTCTCTAGGACCTGGAACCCATCTCTTTGAAATGTGACCAGCAAAGGAGTTAGAACGCCACTCTCCCAATTTCAGTGGGAAGGTAGAAACCTAACTTTGGTGAGTGCCTTGCTTCAAGATGCAAAACTAACCCTGCCCATGCTTGAAACTAATGATGAACAAGGGTCCCAAAATATCCTTGGGCAGCCATTTCCCCCTTGACCATCCCTGACCTTAGATAATCCTCCCTTACAAGGAACCTCAGTCATGATCATTATGAATTCTACCCATCAACTCTGGTTCTGCCATTGGAGTCCAAATGGAATAAGCTTAATATTTTACACATCCTTCAAAAATTACTAAAGAAAACTTCTCTCTCCTAGGTTCAGCCTTCCCAGGCATTTACAGAGGGTTCTGAGCCTCAGGGCTTGAATTTAGCTTTGTCAAAGATCTCCTGAAGGTAATGTCTAAGGATACAGAGGCCTATTGGTCTAGAAGAGAAAACTGGAGGGGTTTTGTTTTAACTCAGGAAAATCAAAAGTTATGGCATGATAACTAATGTATGGCCCACAGATCAGGGGTCATCAGAATGAATTACAAATGAACTCAATTTTCAATAATGCTTTCTTAACCCTATAAACAAAAGCAATCTAGTTGAGGTGTGAGTAGCCCAGGGTAAAGATACCAATGCTTCTTGGTACTTAAGTCTTCTCAAACCATCAAGAATATATACTACACATTCTATTTCGAGGGAAAGAAGGATAATAGCTGGTAATTCTGATCAAGACTACAGTCAAAACCTGGAAAAACCCATACAGTTCACAAAATTAGCTGTTCTCTTATTATATTTCTCCATTGCAGACTTTGTCATTCATACTCATACATTTACCCTTCCTCCTTAACTACATGAAAATTCCCCTGCCTTAAGCTCTAGACGTTTCCCAGCTCTAAATGTTTTCCTACATTCTCACCCCTATCAAAACTTACTCATCTAATGCCCCATTGTATCAGGTTTGGTTTAAAATAAAGGGGCAACTGATCAAACAAGTAATTGATCAGGCATTATTATTTGATTAAGTAGGTTTTCCAGCCAAGAAAATACCATAAGTTACAAGTGTGTTAATAGTTGACCCGGAGGGGCACACTTGGTGCTCATCAAGGGAAGGATGGAAATCACAGGAGTATTTCATGACTTTTCCTTTAGAAAATATTTATATCAGGGCAACTGGGTGGTTCAGTCAGTTAAGTGTCCAACTCTTGGTTTCAGCTTAGGTCATGATTTCACGGTTTGTGGGATCGAGTCCCATGCCGGGCTCTGCACTGACAGTGCACAGCCTGCTTGGGATTCTCTCTTTCTCTCTCTCTCTCTCTCTCTCTCCAAATAAATAAATTTTCAAAAAAATATATGTCCTCAATCTCTGCTGCTCCCTCCTATAGCCCTTTCTGTTCAAAAGTACTCTATTTCTGAAACTTGCATAGGATTTTATTTGTTATCTTATGGAATATGCTTTCAAATTAATTTTATTATACTATGTATTGATGGTACCTTCTCTTCCAGGCTTAGAGTTTCTCAAGGGCAAAGCTATTTATCTTTATATAAATAGCCCATAATAACCATATAGCCCATAATAACCAGTGTAGTGCGTGCCACATAGTATAGCTCAATAAATGTATTTAAAGGTATAAAAATTGAGAAAATTGGTTAAGTAAATCATCCCAACAGCCCTGCAAGACAGAGAAAGAAATTATTATTTATTACCACTTTTCACAGATGTTAAGTAATTTTTCAATGATCAATGTGGGAGGCTATCCTTCCTAAATATTGAATGGGAATCTGATGATGATGACCTAGGGTATGCAATAAAACCTAGAGTTCCATAGAGTTCCAGACTCCACGTCTGTTGGAGACATGTGTTAGTTCTGGTTATTTAGAGGGACACAACAGAAGCCCAGATCCTCAGTTTTAGTCTGGGTGTACACATGTATGTTTATGTGGGGGTGGGAAGGAGGACCAAACTTGCATTTACTAGCTTTCATTCTGTTCTGAACAGATAAAACCCATGTATTCATTCAACTTGGCTCTAGAAAGAGGGACTTCTCAATTAAAGGCAACCAGTGAGAGGTATACATTTGAGGAAAGGGGGATGCTGCCCACACTCCCTAAAAAACAAGAAAAATCTTAGATCTTTACTTTGCAAGAAACAGGGGTGGCAGTCCTTTATATCCACAACTCAGTCTTTCAGTTGAGTTCCAGAAGAAAGCCCATATTCATAAATTCATTACCCAAGCCTTGATCAGTCTTAATATATTGTACAAAACCGTCGGTGCAGCTGAAATGGCTCCTTCTTTTCCCTTTGATGTTCTTGCAAATGGATTCACTTGGAAGTAGAAGTGAGAACTTTGAATGAGAGAACATAAACACAGAGCAGCTTTCTAGGCTGTAGGAAATTTTGAATCTGGCACAATTGTGCATTAAGCCTGATACCATTGCTTTACTGCTTTATAGGATAAGACAGTCAAGAGATTTGTGAAAGCTACTTTTCTGATAACTAAAACATCTTTGATTTCCTAAGAAAGAACTTTAGTCAATCCATTAGTCATATAGATATGAACTGGAGGCTGACTTTATCAGCTTTATCCATATATAGTCACGGGTTCATCGAAGCTCCTGCTCATCTTAGGTAATTAATGATTCCGTGAGTGTTTTATGTCACCTGATTCATACTCCAACGAGGAGTTAGAACCATTAAAATAGAATTATATTTATATTTAGACTTCAATTAAACTTTAAAGATAGCATTTCATCCAGTCCCATAGCACCATCTACGTATATCAGTTATGGCACCAAGCCCCCTGGGAGCACTCTTAGTAAAGGGAATCAACTTTCCAGGGAAGCCCAGGCCTCTGTTACCTGGCTCTGCATGTCTGACAAGGCAACTGGACACTGGAAAAACCTCTCTTATGGTTCAACATCAATCTACATTTGGCTCTCAGAAGCTTCTTAGAACATGTCTAATCTCTTCCCTATGTTATATTAAAAGGAATTTTCAGAAAAAAATAAAATCAAGGACATATAAAAATGCCTACATGTTCAAGAAATAATTTGCTCATATGATATGAGCAAAGAAGATGTAATACCAGTTTAAAGTTAAAGTCAATGGGGCACCTGGGTGGCTCAGTTGGTTGAGCGTCTGATTTGAATTTGGTTCAGGTCATGATCCCAGGGTCATGGGATCGAGATCTATGTCAGGCTCCATGCTGAGTGTGGAGCCTGCTTAAGATTCTCTCTCCCTCTCTCTCTCTCTCTCTCTACCTCTCTCTCTCTCCCCCTCTGCCGCTCTCCCCAGCTTGCACTCTCTCTCTCTCTCTCTCTCAAAATAAAATAAAATTAATTTAGTGAAAATACTACACAATTATGTGGAATAAAGGAGAGTTGAATGAAATTGAAAATGAAGACAAACTGATGTTTTCACTGGGAAGAGGGAAGTCAACTGAAATATTATGAACAAGATAGAAGATGCATCAGCTACTTTCAGTTTACAGAGGTGCAAAATAGCTCAAAGACAATGAACAGGACTAGACTCAAACAGCCTAGATGGATATGTTTTAGATCATGAATGGTTTTCCACTGAAGCACTATTTTTAAAAATATGAACATAGACTTTCAATTCTTTTTATGCAATTCTAAATTACAGAAAAAGGCCCTGAAAACTGAAAGCTACTTTTTTATACATTTAGTATTTATATGTGTGTCATAGTATAAATATTCATTAATTGTAATGTAGAAATATTAATGTATTTTATTACAAGTATTGCCCAAGATGTCTCTGCAGGTGTTACATAATCTATACTATATTCACCTATTAGCTTAAAATCAGAAATCTTTTGAATTCTTAAACCCATTTAGACCTTTAGTGATGGTGTGTGGGAATAAGCTTAAGCCTCAGCCAGTGTAGGCATCTCTTCTCAACTCCACATTCAGTAACCTCAATGTGGTAGCTTGGAATTAACCAAGGTGGGAGTAGTCACACAAGAAAACAGGCAAATGCTACAAATCAGGGTGGGTGTGGGTGGGTGCACGCATGCGCATGTTTTCTGAGAGCCCACCGTTAACCTTTACCAGCACGCCATTTCCCCCAAGGGTTTCAGATAGGGGAGTGTGAGCATGTATCCCAGCAACTTGCTCAGGATAGGTGAGAAGGAATAAGCTACACTCCCTGCCCTTAAGGAGTTCACAGTCTAGGGAAGAGCTTTTGGTCCAGTAAATAAACTTACATATTTATAAGCATGAGGTCGTTCTTGGGTTTATGCTTCCCCAAAGGTGACTGGCTTCACAACAGGCTTGGCCTACTATTATAAAATGGATTAAATCTAAGCCAATTTAATTTGAGAAATATGCAGAAGTGTGAAGTCACTAGATGTTTCAAAGGATATAAACAGCAGATTATGTAGAAGATTCAACACACATTTTACTTAGTAATAACTTGCGATAAAGGCTAAGAGCTTCTCCTCAAATAACAATTTTTGGAGGAAAAAAGATTACACAAGCAAAACAGAATTTGTGAATTTTCTATCTACTCCACACTGTGAACATAAACATTAGCCTTGTCTTTAATGGGCCTTTTTTTTTTTTTTCATGTAACAAAATGTATTTTTAAACACTGACTATATTCCAGGGACTTTGCTAGGTATGAGAGTTTTAACAATAAATAAGCATTACATTCTATTCCTAAAGAACTTTTATTCTAGTGGTAAAGAATAATATAAGCATATAATCCTAATACACTATGATGCATGATATGAGAAAAGTAAGGGACCAAACAGAGATAGAAGCAATTAAGCCTGTGAGAAAGAGCTGGAGGAAATCCTTTCAGAGGAGACACTGTGAAGGAAGATTAAGATTTTGTCAGAGAAGAGAGGAAGGGTGTGCTATTCAGAGGGGGCAGTGCATACAAAGTTCTACACATGGGCACAATATAGGATGCTTTAGGGAACGATGTAGAAAGGTTCCATAATGGGAAAGGGCATGAAGCTGTCCGTATGTCTTCAAGAGAGAAGACAAATGAACATAGAGTTAACCTATAGTGTTTAAACTTATTTTGTATATAAAGGTTCCACTAAGCAGAACAGGATATGAAGAAATGAAACCTCCTGGATGTACAGGTACAAAGGTTTTCATTTATGAGCTTCTTGAGCTCATCTGAAGTCTCTATAATGAGAGCACCTTGAGGACAGGGAATGTTTCATACTCATGTTTTCTCTTGTGGGCCCAAGTGAAGAGTGTCACACATGGCAGGCAATCATTAAAGAACCGGTGAACTGAAGAGAAAAATAAGCACTAAAAGACAGAAATGGGCATTTCCTTTCCTATCTCGCTTTGGCTACTGTAGCATACTAGCTGTATCCTTCAAAATCCTGGAATGATCTCTCCTCTTGATCTCCTTGGCTCTGACCTCTCTCCCTGTGCGATTCATCTCGTACAAATCTCTCTTTCTATCCTTGATATCCAGGCGCCTTGCCTCACTTGCTGTTCCTGAGCATAGCTGGGACAAGCCCCTTCAAGAACTTTTCCCTGAGGGCATTTATATTGCTGTTCTCTTTGCTGGAATGCTGACCCTGATCACCCAGTCAGAAATAGCACTCTTTGTCATCCAGTGCTGTCTAATCCCTTACCCAGCTTTATTTACCACAACATGACTTTATGCTGTAGATTTTTTATTCTTTATCTTCGCCCCCATCCAAACATACGCCCCATATTGGCTGATACTTTGTGCTCCTCCCTCTTTTATTCCCAGAACCTACACAGTGCCTGGGACATAGAAGGCACTTAGTACATTTTTGTTAAATAAGATAAATAAACTACCCTCTTTTAACATGTGCTTTTATAGACAGTTTCTCAGGGTTTTTTGAAAGCAAGTGCTATGCATTAATATATTTGAATAAAATAAAAAACAAACAGACATCAAAGGATATGGAAAAATGCTGCACAGAAAGTAAATGTATCCTAAAATTTTAAGTTCTAAGGAAAATCAACAATATACCAGGAGACAAAATTAAAGGTTAATTTTAAATGTGCTAGTTGCCCATCCAAAGGTTATTTTGCTTTTCTTCCTTAAAATCTTAGTTTGGAGCCCACACTGAGCCCCAAATACAAGAATGAATTTACCAGTTGTACCTTGGTGTCATTCTAGGACTAACAAATGAGCTATAAATCAAAGTGTCCCATGGGAATAATAATGCTTTCAAGAATAATGCTTTAAAGAAGTAAATTCAGATTAGAGATGACTTTACCATGCCCTTTCTCCGCTTTTCCTTTCTGCTTCCTAGAATCAGACATAGTAGCTGGAGCTTTAGCAGCCACTGTGGGTCATATTTTAACCTTGATGCTGAAAGCCTTGTGTTAGAATGTGGACTGGAGACACAGGAGAAGTCTGGATCCCTTATGATTTTGTATAGCTGTCACACCAATTCTGCACTATTCCCAGACTTTCCCGTGGAACAGAATAACCCTTGTGAGCCGATGCTACTGTAAGTTTTAGTTTTGTTCAATGCATGAAGTAAAGTTCATATTTCATGTGAATATTTTTTAAACACTGTGCGTCCTGTTTATTAGCCTGACAATGCAATTATCAGATTGGTAGTAAATGTGAAAATCGTGCCTACCAGACTCTGAGTCTGGTAGTGAGTCTCAGCAATCTAAAGAAGTCCTGTTGTACCATCGCTGCTCTTATTACAACTGTTGATACATTCACCACCTGTTTAGATAAAGACATCTGTTAATTTTCATGATTTCACTAAGTCCTGCATAAATATTAATTAAGCACAATAGCTCTGAAAAACAAACTAAAAGCTTGCTATTGTGGATTTAGGAGCAAAGCATTCAGGGTAATTACACGCTCAGACTGGAAACTTCTAGTGGTTTGTAAAAACACACAACTTTTACAGGGCCTAAACAAGATAAACACAAGGAAAATAAAGGAACTGTAAGAGTCTTTAAAAATCTCTGAAGCTATTAGGAAGCTAAATACCTGGGAATTACAAACGGATTGTTATGTCTATACTAGTTAGTATAAACAGTTAGATTGGGGCTTCACTCCCCATGAAAAGAATAGGAATAGTCCACACGTCCAACAGTATCTATTAGATATGGCATTCTCCTGAGTGCTTTACATATATATTAATATAAATTACATAAAAGTTATTTATATATAATGAGTGGTATTAACATCACAGCAGCCCTATGAGATGGATACAACTCTCATCCTTGTTTTCAGACGTGTTGGTGCAGAGATGTAACATAACTTTCTTAAGGTCCCACATCTAGTCAAACTGGAACCTAGAATGGAATCCCACAGGGAAGTTTCAGATGCCATGCGCTCAGTCATCATGCTCTTACTACTGCAAAATGGGTGTGAAGAAACAATGACAATTCCCAAATTCTAGGGAAAATGGCTGAGTGGAAAATACTGCCAACCAAATGAAACTAGAAAACAATGCCGGGCCACAGGGATTGGGATTGAAATGTAGCAGTATAGGCCAAGCATCTTGGAACCAGGATGCCAGCAACATCTGGAAGTGTTGTTCTGTTCTGCTCTCTTGACAAAAGCTGCATGTATCACAACAGTTATAAGCTGAATTCAGAGCACTAATTTGCAACCTGTTTAACAAAATCCAAGTAGAGGGGTGCCTGGGTGGCTGGGTCAGATAAGCGTCCAACTCTCGATTTCCACTCAGGTTGTGATCCCCAGGTTCTCCTGGATCAAGCCCGGAGTTGAATTCCGTGCTATTGGCACAGAGTCTGTTTAGGATTCTTTCTCCCTCTCTCTCTGCCCCTCCCCTACTGGCACACACACACTCTCTCTCCGAAAATAAATAAACATTTTTTAAAATGTTTTAGAAAACATACAAATAGACCGCTATTTTTTGAGGAGTGTCCCCAGTAATTTGTTATAGTAAGTGTCAGAGTAGTAAAGTTTGGAAATGATGTCTTCAGTCTTACAATGAGAAGATATTCAACGTTGTGCCTAGAAATAGTTTTTCCCACACACTTGTGGTTTGTTCTTTTTCTTTGAGTCAGAGCCAAAGGAATGGTGTTTGACAATGTAATGCAACAGGGGATTGTCAGCACCCGTGGGGATAGGTCACAAGAGCATCAACAGCAGAGAAGAAGCTGGGGAGCACAGGAGTAGTAGAAAGAACACTAGCTTGGAGTCAAGAGTCCAGGAATCTTGGTTCTGCTATTTATTAGCTGAATGATATTAAGTAAATTCCCATAAATTATAGTGCCTTCTCCTTCCTAATAGGCAAAAAAAAAAAGGGCATTAGATGGAACACCCTGACCCCCAAGACCCGCTTCCTCTCACAAAATCATGATGCCCTGGTATGATTCCCCTACTCAGTGAGCTATGAGAATAGGTAGATACCCTCTTAAGTGACAGAGAGAGGTTGACACATTAAGAAATGAGTTTCTTTCTCCTTTCTTCCCTACCAACTGCTTACATTGATTGAATATCTAAGGTGTTGCCAAGTTTTCGGTAATATGTTTTACATACTTGGTAATCCTTATTACAACCTACATGGTAGGTAATATAATTTCAAATATAATCTCAAACAAGAAAAAAGGGAGCTCAGAGAGAATTTAAATACTAGCTCAAGCTCACAGCTAGAAAATGGCAAAGAGAAAAACTTGAGCCCACACAGAGTTTATTGGTTAGAATAAAGGGGATTTAAACTCAGACTTGTCTTACTCCATGTTGTGGGCTAAACTGTGTCCCCCCTCACCTCCCAATTCATATATCCAAGCCTTAACCCCCAATGTGACTATATTTGGAAATAGGTCTTTATGGAAGTAATTAGGGTTAAATGAGGTCATAAGGGTTGGACACTGATCCTGTTGAAACAGTGTCCTTATAAGACAGCCGACAGCTTTTTCCCCTTCCACTGTGTGATGGCACACCAGACAAGATGGCCACCCGCAAGCCAGGATGGGAGCTCTCCCCAGAACTGATATGTTGGTACCCAATCTCTGATCTCAGACCTCCAGCCTCCGCTGGAGGCTGTTTTCATGAGAAAACAAATCTCTGTTGTTTAAGCCCTCCACCCTGTGGTGTTTGATTAGGAGAGGCCGAGAAGACTAATACACGCCAAAGATTTTCTTTCCTCTTTTTATGAAGCCATGCCTAGTCAGCATGTTCAAAAATGCCTGAAAAATGAACAGAAGAATAGTTACAGAGTTGGTGAGCTCACATGTGATATTAGAAGTTGTGATCTGCGCTCCCCTGAGTTGTGATGTGCACAGCATGCCATGTCTTTACCTGGTAGCCCCAGCTGCCATCTGCATAATTAACATTAACTAATAAAATAAACACGACACTGGGTACCAAGTGCTTACATTGTCACCCTCCAGGGCTACTACAATTCAGGCTATTACTATTTTTTCTAATATTGTTACTATTCTGTATCCATTACCAGCATCTCCACTTCGAGTACAGTTACAAAAAAAAAAAACCAACACCACTTTGGCAATTCATCTCTAATTAAAAGTCTTTACCCTGTCCCACCACTAAGTATCTTCTCCACTTTACAGATGCAATGAGTGGCAATGGGAGAGCTGCTGAGACTGACTCAGCTAGTCAGAGCTAATCAAAGCTCAAAATCAGATCCCTGGTCACTATTCATCGTATCCTATGCTGTACCCTCTAAACTTGCCTGTATATTCATCTTTCTTACTAAGCACTTTCACATCCATGATTTTATCATGCTTGAAGTATATGTCCCAGAAGCCTAATACATTTCAGGATGGCAGGAACTCTTTCTAGTTGGTGCAGTGTGCTCTCAAAACATGCCCAGCAAAACTAAACTCGGCCCTTGAGGGTGCCACCGATTAACTGCTTTGACTGTTGTCCAGAGAGCTCTTGGAGCTACAATGGTTGTTGAACAACTTCGGGAAAATTCATTGGCTTGATTAGTCCAATTAACTCAGAAACGGGCATACAAAAACAGGCAGGAAACCCCTGCTGGGTCCAAGAAATAAATAAAAGATATAATCCTGGCACTGACTGCCTGAATGTGAGGGGGCCCATGGAAATTTCTCCATGGAGTGAAAACACTCAGTCTGGGACAGAACCAAGCTCAGGAATGGCTGGAGAAAGAAACAAAGAAAAGAATTAAGATCTTCTAGGAAGGCAAAAAGCCTAGGGAGAAGGCTCAAAGAGCAAATACTCTCTGGCAAGCCCAAAGGCCAAAGAACTGAGAGAGAAATTTGTGAAGCATTCAAGAAAACTGAGAGACAAAAGGTCTGTGAGTCTAGAAACATGGTCTTCTTTGTTCAAAGCTGGTAATGAGATTAATCTCTTTGTGAACAAGTGGAGCAAATAAAAACAAGGAAAATTCTCCCTTGTTAAAAGACTACTATTCAAACACTGATCCTTTTTAATGTATTATCTTTGTGCGCTATTCTCAGCATCCACTCTGGGGAAAGTTTTTACTTACCTGTAAGAACAGAAACCCCACTCATCCCCTACTTTTCTTCTTACATTTTTTTAAAAAATTTTCTACTTAAATATGTAATTGGTAAACCTATAAATTTCTACTATGACTAGAACCCCACCTGTACTGTGACTCATATTTTCTGCTAGTATTTGCCTAATGAAGACAAATCTAACAATTTCATTTGTGGTGGAAGATGGATGATAGAACATTCTCCGAGCCACCACAAGCCCCCATGCCTCAGGGCTAAAATGCCCACATGACTGGTTCCCAAAGTTAGCTAGCCAAAAAGATTCAGACACCAACAAAACACAGATTTCCCTTATTTTCTCCCTAATTATCCCTATGTTCTGTGGATCAAACCATGACCTGAAAGGTACAAAGCGGTGCCATCTAGGGCTTTTCTTTTTGTCTGACTAGGGAAGTGTTTTTGTTGTTGTTGTTGTTTGCTTGTTTGCTTGTTTTTTTGTTTGTTTTTTGTTTTGTTTTTCAGTAGAAAGACAAGGCTTCCATGATACCAAATGGACCATGGATTGTTGGATTACAACAGGCTAGCTCACTTCTAAAATGAGACCATGAAATAGAAGTTGGGGAAATAAGGGAGTTAGGACAACCCAGAAAGAGCCCAGAATTGCAAGAGAAAGACCCAGGGGGATTCCCAGAAACTAGAAGAACAACACAGCATCTTTTCGTGAATTTCCCAAGTTATGAAAACAGGAAAGTTTTAGAAACCAAAGGCATCATCAGCGTGTCTGCCAATGTTTTGAACCACAAAGAAACAGGGTTGGTAATAAGTTGATGACTTGTTACTAAGTAATGGGAAGACCTCAAGTTTTTTGGAAGGGTGGGAAATGCAGGGTGAACAATAAGATGCCAAAGTCAATTTTTCTGAAAATCCTGATTACAGACAGACAGTGGCAGTCACAGAGCATCTGAGGAAATCCAGGATAATTTTCAGTTCTGAGGAAGGAAGTCATTAGGCGGTTAATCAATTTTCCTTTAAGCTCATTAATAATGGTATCTGGTTGTTCATAATCTGTAAATTATGGAAGATTCAAATTTAAGAGCAGCGTGGCTGGAAAGACTGAAGGAACAGCAGATTTATAAAATCAGTTTTATTATACCACATGGACGTAGCATGCCAAATAATTTCTTCCATTTCCTACTAATGTATACAAGAAGCTTAGATAAAATAATTAATAATTGCTAACATTTATGGAGTGATTACTTATCCTAAGCACTTTGCTGTGTGTTTATATGAATTATCTCATATAATACAGTAACTTTGTAACATTTAATTTTAGTATCCTATTTTATGGATCAGGAAAATAAAGCCTAGCAAGAGTAAGTAACTTTAATAAGAGTAAATATACCAGAATGTAAAAAAGTATAATTCCGATGTTATTAAATTATAAGTGGAGAGGGAGAATGTGATGGAAGGAACATAGGTTTTATGGTTAAAAAAAAAAAAAGGCTCTGGGTTGAGTCCAGGTTCTATCGTGTACTAGAAATGCATGTATTTCAGCAAATTTTTGTTACTGCCTTACTTTCCTGTCTTTAAACTAAAGCATCACTAGCTAGTCTGTCATACAAATGAAATGTGGTAATACATGTACAGTGCATATTATGTACGCGTAAGGCAATGATGGTAAAAGCCATTTTGCATTGTTTTGTCCACTCAAATGTGTTATGTCACTCAAACATAACAGAATTACGTTTATTTTACAGAGTGGGCACTCAAATAATGTTAATGCCTTTTCTCATCCGTTCCCATTTCTCTTTATATAAGGACTATTTACTAATTCTATAACAAGCTAACTAAATAAATAAGAAAGTAAATGAAGAGAATAGCAATTCCAAATATTGAAGCCTAACTGAAGAAAAATATGTCCCTGTGTATACATCTTCTTGATTAAACATAAACTTTGGAAAGAGGGAATTATAAGTATCCTTACAAAGAATTCAGTTTCCTGTAACAAGTAAAGTCACAGGTAAAGCCAAATTCCAAGATAAGAGTCTATTACATGGCAGCTAAGTGTCAATATGTGTCGAGAAGGTTTAAAATGTGACAGGTATATTTCAGTGAGATGAAATTCAAGATAAATCTGAATACCTGCAATTTCTTTAACATCCTGTACAGTTTTACGTGACTAATGCTCTCTATTCTAAAAATGTTTTGCATTCACATCTCCTTCTCCACCATGACCTATAATTCTCATTAATTTTACAGAGTTGTCTGCTTATAAAAACTGGCATATTTTCTTCTGTAACATGTTCCCATTACATTTCAATTTTCAAGATAAACTCAATCCCAAGCAAACAACAAATCTGCTGGGGAAAGGAGAGACCTCAGGATGGCTGTGGTCATAAATGTTTCTCGGCATGGTGGGGAAATACCCAGGAGCTACTCAGAATCACAGAACATTTAAAATTCTGGGCTCTCTGATAAAATAAAAATATGGCCTGATAAAATATTCTAGCTGACCTTCAGGTCAACAAGGGGTTTTATGTATATGTATATGTATATATGTGGTTAACACATTAATGTTATGTTAATTAATGTATATATATGAATTATTCATAATATGTGTGTGTGTGTGTATAGATATTAATTAATTAAAACTAGGGTGGAGTTTCTGATTACTCACCATGACCACAGCCTTTTGGGTCTCACTTCCTACCTTTTGCTCACACACTCACTCTATTACATCACACTGTCATTTCTGCCATTCCTCTTACAAACCGGGTGGCACTCACATCAAGCCCTCTGTACTTCCCAGTCCCTCTGTTTGGAACAATTTTTTCTCCAAATATCTGCATGGCTTCCTCCTTCATCCCTTTTGATATTCACTCATATGTCTCCTCAAGATGCTTTTTCTCACCACTCTGTTTATAATTGCAGGCATTCCTTTTTTTTCTTAATTTTTTTTAATGTTTATTTTTGAGGGAGAGAGAGAGAGAGAGAGAGAGAGAGAGAGAGAGAGACAGAGAGTGGGCGAGGGGCAGAGAGAAAGGGAGGCACAGAATCTAAAGCAGGCTCCAGGCTCTGAGCTGTCAGCACAGAGCCCAATGCGGGCTTGAACTCACAAACCGCGAGATCATGACCTGAGCCGAAGTCGGACGCTTAACTGACTGAGCCACTCAGGCACCCCTCCTCTATAGTCTTCATATGTACTCTGAACTCTTTTATCTGTCTGGACTTTTGCTCTCCAATATGGTAGCCACTATTCCCATGTGGCTATTTAAGTTTAAATTTAAATTAGTTACGATGAGTTAAAATTTAAAACTCAGCCCTTCAGTCATACTAGGCTTATTTCAATAGCCACATCTGGCTAGCGGCTACCATATTAGAAAGCACAGCAAAAGACGATTACTGGCATTGAAGAAATGTCTATGAGACAGTGCTGTTCTAGACAGGGACGTACTTGATCTATTTGTTTACTATCATGCTCTCCTCTATCAACCCACCTATGTACACCCGGAATTGTAAATTCCAAAAAGGGCAGAAGTTTTGTCTGTTTTATTCCACCGATGCATTCCCAGTACCTAGAATAGCCCATTGTCCATAGTAGATAAATGGATTACAACAGAATCATTCATTTCTCCCATTAAAAAAAAAAAGTCAAAAATAAGGGAAGAGTTGTATCCCTCCTCCTTCAAGGGAATTTCAACACGCCAAATGACCCTCAATTGCATTTCACCAGGCCTACTTTACATGTTGCTTCCAATTGTCCAAATGTCTCTCCATGGTAAATCTTTTAAGACTATGTTTTGTTCGTTTGTTTGTTTTTTGGTTTTTGGGTTTTGAGTTTTTTTGTTTTGTTTTTTATAATCACTTGTCTTCTGTGCTGGAGTGAAAATCACTGAAATGTGTCAAGATTTATGGCAGAAAATTCTGTCAACTCTTAAGCCTGCCAAAAATTGTTAAGTATCATAAAAGTTTTAGGAGTTGAGCATTTCATTGCAGTAGGCTTTTCATACCCACATCATGGTAGATACATATAGAGTACTGGTAGATGGAGGCCATCAGTCAATCTATTTGATTTTGCAGCTTAGATATGAATTTGACTTGTAAAAACCATTTTTTATTCCTAATTATACTCATTAGAATGAAAGCCTACATGTGAGCGATCACTACCATCGTTGGGTGACCTTGCAAGAACACAAAGTATTCCTGAAATTTTAATTCATCGTTGTCAATACTGTATAGGACATTCAATATGCATAAAAATAAAAATGTATCATTTGATCTGCATAAAAATCCATATTATTGGCCAAGGCAACAGCTTTCAAATGGCATGTAACCTCTAAAAGCTCTCAATCTGTGGCTATTAAATTCAACGTTTGAACTTCTGGAGAACTGAGTTAATTTTTATCATATTTTTTCTTACTATAAATAGAATGGAACCTAATGGAATATTAAAAAATACACAAAATATTTAAATAAAATACATACTCTTATGATAAAAATAAAATTCCTCTTAACATTTTGGCATATTTGTTAGCTCTTTTCAGCCTTTTTCCATCCCTATTTTTTTTTTTTTTTACATAAGTACTTACAATCCTATGTATCTCTAATTTACTTTCAGCTTCCCTTTCTTAACACTACAACGGTCCTTGGCATTCATATGTTCAACTGTTCTTACCTAATTTCAAATGTCCCTGACTTGCAATGATTTGTATTTTTCTAAGATACAAATTTGAATCATGAGGGGATATGAATAATTTAAGCTGATGAATGATTCTATTATGTGGCCCATAATTTTGACCTCAATGTGGCTGTTTTGCTCTGTATTCACTGCTGCACATGTAATAACTTGCATTAATGCAAGGATGTCACTGGGAGGTAGGGAAGCACAATGAAGACTGCTGATCATCCTTGAGTTCAGATACTGTTACACCTCTTCATTCACTCCACAGTTGTTCATTTAGCTAAGCACCATACTAGATATATGAATATACAAGTAGCTACTGTCCTGAATATGCAAGTAGCTACTTTCGAGGAGCCCTTGCTATGTTTCTGGTGCTGAGGTAAGTAAGTACTGTATCGAGGTATCTTTTTTTGATCCTCGTAACGGTTATTACCTGTTACATAGTTAATAAAACAGTTACACAGACAGCCAAGTAATGTACAAGTGATGGATCAAGTAAGTTACAGGACAATTCAAGATGACCTGGCACATTGGAAATGAGGAGTAAGGGTTAGCGACAATTATTATACTGTACGGAAGCACTTCTGAAGACAACAGGAAGAATTCCTTGTGGATGGCAAGAATTTACTGTATATTACAATCATTTCCCCACAGCATTAAAACTTCCTTGTGCACCTAATGGAATATCACTGAGTCATAAAAAAAAGAATGAAATCTTGCCATTTGCAACAACATGGATGGATCTAGAGAATACAAGGCTAAATGAAATAGAGAAAGACAAATATCACATGATTTCACTCATATGTGGAATTTAAGAAACCAAATAAATGAACAAGGGGAAAAAAAGAGACAAACTGAACAACAGACACATAACTATAGAGAAGAAACTGATGGTTACCAGAGGGGAGGTGAGAGGGGGCATGCATGTCATAGGTGAAGGGGATTAAGAGTTCACTTATCACAATGAGCACTGAGTAATGTACAGAATTGCTGAACCCCTATATTGTACACCTGAAACTAATATAATACTGTATGTTAACTGGAGTTTTTTAAAAAAGAACAAAAAACCTTCCTGTAAACCTAATTTTAATGACTGTAGTACAGTCTCTATATGAACGTGCTATAGCACAGATATTCATTTCCCCTATGTCTGGGCATTTAGATTGCTTCTGAATTTAGTTTTCACTTGAATAAACAATAAATTTCAAAGAAATAATTCTTATACATTCAATAAATAATTATCTGTTACGTTCCATGTTAAAATCCCTGAAACAAAACTTCAGATATTACAATGAGGGCCCATAGTGGATTACGATGAGTCCACAGGGTAGATGCCAGACAAAACCGATATAGACTCAAAGAAGGCTTGGACCTCATTAGCAGGGAAGATCAAGACCTGTTTTTTGGTTTTTTGTTTCTTGGTTTTTGTTTTTTTTAGAAGGTGATAGTACAGTTTCAATAGGTAGACAATGTAAATAGAGCAGAGAGGGCACAGGAATAAGAGAGATGTTGCCGAGACAGAGGGAACACTTTGCGCAAAAGCTGGAAAGTGGTGAAACATGAACCAAGGTTGGGGAACAGTGAGTAGTCACCAGTCTGGAGCAAAGGCATATGTAGGAAAAGGTCAAGAAATATAGAAAAGAAAATATAAGAAAAGGTTAGAAATATAGACTGTTTTCATATTATAAAATACTTTGAGTGGCAGGATAAAGGGTCCATCCTTTATTATGTTTGCAATAGGGATAACATGACAGATTCCACTGAGTCCAGCTGGTACCAGTTAAAATGGGAAAAATAGCATCGTATCTTATCATGTCATTAGAGAAGGAGTTGAGTCCTGTATTGATTTAGGATGCAAGAAATGAAATATATACAAAACTTTTTTTTTAAAAAAATAGAAAGGGCATTAGCATTTAAGTAAGCAGAAAGAGAACATCAGTGCTCGTGTGACCTCAGGATTCAGGGCAAACAAACAGAAAATATCAAGCCATATGGATGGTTCCCTTCAGTATCATGAACTTCTTGTCCGTGCTAAATAGTGAGAATCCAAGGGGATTAGATAGGATAAGGAGTCTAGAACTCCCGCTTAACAGAAGTCTGGGCAACTAATTCTATTTCTTTTTAGACCTCCTTAAGAAGGAACTGACCAGAGTGTCTGTCTAGAGTGAAATGTCTGAAAGGTGTCTTTCTCATTTGCATTATTGGACAATCATCCGAGCACGCACTATTTCAAAATGTCACCCAAGAGAACAGACAAGATACCAATAAGAGGTGTATCTGCAGAATGAAATGTGCCAACCACAATTTTATCTGAAGAGCCTTCTGGGAAATTAATTCTTTGCCTCCTTTCCAAGACCTTCCATTCATGTATCCCTTTGCAAAACTAATTATTTTTAAATGACTGCATGTTTTCCATCCAACTGTAAGGAGTCTTCAGTTTCTAAAACTTATCCTATAATGCTTTAGTTTCTGCCTACAGATTGACTTTCAAAAAGATTTTCTCTTCTAACTTTTTTTACCTACTTAGATTAAAACCATTATTTAAATACACAGAGAGACATGTAGTTCATAAAAACTAGAAGTTTGAACGTATGTGTGTTTTTGCATGCATTTTACACAGAGAGATCATTTTGGAGATTAGAGATGTTTCATCCAATTTAGTTTTATACTCCTCAACTGATTTAGCTTCCAGTATTTCCCATGAGATGACTCAAAACCCAAGAGCTTTTTATTCTATAGAGGCTGTCAAATACTCAATAGCCTCCACATTTATTAAAATCCTTATTATATAATGTGGATCTAGGTTATATATAATTCCAGTTCCATTTAGCATTTATATCTTTCAGCATGTATGTATAAATCCCCTGCCCATAACTTGGGCTTTATTGAATACCCTTTAATCTATTTTATATGCCCCTCCATCTAATTCTTTCATTATTTGCCTGGCTTTTTTAAACTTTCTCCAATTTACACTTTTCAAGACTTGTGGGGCCTAAAATAAATGTAATAAAACAAATGCGATTTATAAAGACAAGGCAACATAGCCCAAAGATCATAATCTTTAGATTCAAGTAAATCAGTTCTTAGCTCAACTATCTATATGCATATGAGAAAATAATGTACTGTTTCTTATAAATCTTTATTTATTGTTTCATCTCTTAACTAGATATAGTAACAAATTTACCTACAGATTTGTTGTGATTACACACATTTACTATGAAGCATGTTAAAATGTTTAGCCTATTTGCTATCAAATTTGATCCCAAGACACCTTCATCCCAAGATACCTGCTGGCAAGTAGTTCTTCCTTTGCTACCACTTCTTGTAATTCTAACAATACAGTCTATTTGTTTTTTGTTTTTTGTTATGTTCTCTTAGTTGTTACTTTAAGGGCCACCTGAAAGTATAATGTTTTATCATCCACCAACACTGGAGTGGCAGATTAAAATGGCATGGGACAGCCTAAGAACTCATATTCAATCTTTTTCTCCTGAGTAATTTCTACCACATTAGCTCAAGCATTAGCTCTTTGGAAAATATTTCCAGAAACTATTCCACCCCAAAATCAGTTAGGAGAACTTAACAAAACAGTTTTGTCACTGTATTTGCATTGTATCTACCACACTATAGTACAAGTACCTCTCCAGGTCCTGTGCCCCAACAGACTTGGAGCTACTTCATACAGGGAACATAATTTTCACTCATTTTGTCTCCCCATAATCTAAGAGCAATGTAAGAACACAGGCACTAAATGAATTAATAAGCCATTCTGAATGTAAATCATTAATAACACAATAAGACTCATGACATCCATTCAATTTAATTTTACTGATTTTGCTTCCATAGCTTTGTAAAGTTGAAATATCCCTGAAGGTTATTTTGTTTGTCTTCCATCATCTTCCCTCAGGCAGAATGGGTGTTTCCCTCACCCAAACAATGTTAGATAGAAACGGATCCATCTCTTAAAATAAAATGGAATTACCACAGTGACCCATAGGAAACTGTTGAATAGGCCACTATTATTGACTAGGACTTAAAGTAACTATAAAATGTGAAGAGACCAATAAGACATTGTGGAAATGAATCCCTATAAGCTGCCTGTATAAAAACATGAATTATCCACATGAAGCTACCTGAAACATAGGCCTACATTCCATTATTCTTAGAAACAACAACAACAAAACGAGCTATTTGAATATCTATAACTTTGTCATGAACTAGCCTGAACCCCACTGGAGGAAAAAAATACAAACCAAAAGATAGACAGATACCATATGTGTTCACTCTTATGTGGATCCTGAGAAACGTGATAGGAACCCATGGGGGAGGGGAAGGAAAAAAAAAAGAGGTTAGAGTGGGAGAGAGCCAAAGCATAAGAGACTCTTAAAAACTGAGAACAAACTGAGGGCTGTTCGGGGTGGGAGGCAGGGGAGGGTGGGTGATGGGTATTGAGGAGGGCACCTTTTGGGATGAGCACTAGGTGTTGTATGGAGACCAATTTGACAATAAATTTCTAAAAAAAAAGAGAGAGATAAATATGGCTTCCTTAAAACTTTAGGATTAAGTGATTAAGCGGACTCTGGGGCCAAAATGAAATTAAACATACACACACACACACACACACACACACACACACACCAAGTAACAACATAAACTACAAGGAAGATGGAACTTTCCTATAAAAATAAAACTTCCAACACAATAGATTCTATCTTTTTATTTATTTATTTCACTCTTTTCAAGAGCTGTTATTCACTCATATGGAGGGCAATGGATGATAACATCTAGAAGTGTGATATTAGAGGAAAGCTACATAATTAGTAGATAATATAGATGTCCTAATTGGTTACATAAATACTTTCTCCTCCATTGCTGGTCTCTGGAGGACTGCCTTCTACATAACAAACCCTAAATATGCTTCCTAATGTCTCTGGATAGGTTTCTTTAGATTCAGATACAAGATATGTTATACACATTATGCAATGCAACTTTATCCAAATTATATTTTCTAATTCTCCCTAAACTATATGATCTAGAAATTATTAGTTTGATTTCTGAAAAGAGTACCTTGAGACTCAGAGAAATTCAATGATTTGTCAGGACTCATACAGTTTGTAAGGGGAATGTTGGTTTGGGTATTGAATCTCAAGTCCAGAGCTCACTCCATTATGATTCAGATTGCTCCTACCCTATCAGCAACAATTTTAAAGCTATATCAATATTCGGCCAATAAATTCACTCAGTCTTTTTTTGGCCTGCTATACCAAAAAAGCTCTATGTACTTCCTGTGAGCAATTTTCAACAATGCCTCCACTCCACCACAATGATACATTAAACGCCACTCAATGTGGAAGGTGGTTGTTGCCTTGGCAAATGACATGGATTGCTGCCAGTAATATTTCCCTAGCACAGAGTTGGCTCTAAGCCTCTATCTTCTCCTATGCCCAATGGGATGAAAATCATTTACGATCTTTCATATAACAGTAATAATCCTACTTATGCTTAAAAATGGTTCAAGGCCAGTCACAAAGCATTTCTCCTTTGTTCTTGGTCAGATTCCATAGACTCTGTAGAGAACATCTATAATGAGGCAGTCTTGCATGTTGCACAAAACAGGGGGTCTAAGAAATCTGGTTTCTGGCTTGGTATCTGGCCCTAATAAGCTCTAGGATCTTAGGAAAATTCATTTCTGAGCCTCAGTTTTTAAAGATGTAACATAAGGGGAGAGCCTAAATTCCCTTCCAGGACTAAAATGTAGTATATTTCATATATATATATGAACATATACACATACCATAATGCACATTTTGCATCCAGTTATTTAAATGCCTGTTAGTTCAGCATATTTGTTTAGAACTAGAGAAATAGTTCTAATTTTACTCTGATTTTACAAACCATCTTTCATTTCAGGACTGTGAAGGATCTTACATCATTCATTAATTAAGTCTCACATCTCCCCCTCCTGAAAGGTGAGACCTCAAAAACTGTTATTCTCTGTCATTGCCCATATGGTGCCGTAACATAATGTTAACTTTGGAACACAGTGCGCTGAGAACCTAGCAACTCATACAAAGAGTGTCCTCTCTCAGAAAGAACCAGGCAGAGGGCATAATGAACAAATCAACTGAATGAAGAAGCTGCAAGAAAACGATATCTAATTTTCATTGTGGGAATCTCTGGCAGATAAAGTTGGTTTTAAAATCGAGAATTAATTTCCATAAATGTTAAACCAATGATCTTTCCTCTTCTCCCTCCATCCAATGGATTATCAGACCCTGTAAAAGTGACCTTATATTTCTCTTTCTCAATCTATGTAAGCAGGTGATGCTTCTTTGAAGACGATTATGATGATGACAAATTTTTAGCCTGCTTCCATCTGTCTTCTATCCTGCCCCCCAAACACAGCTTCTCTGCAGAGTTAGAATTAAGTCAATGACTTTACTGCTGACACTAGCCCCCACCCCCCTACCCCTGCCCAAATATGTATGTATGCATCTGGTTCAAAAGGTCATACAGCTGAAGGACAGGTCTGTTTGTTTTCTGGAAGGAGAGGAGGGAGGTGGGAGGTGTAAAGTCACAGGTTGATAGAGGGTTTGCAACTTCTCATTTGAATGCAGGATCATTCCCTCGCATTCTGAGTCAGTGGTTTCTTGTTGAGAGAAGAGGGTTACAAACTATAGAAACAATGGGTGCTAAAAAAAGAACAGAATATAAGAATCTAGGAAAAGAAACACAAAGTACCCCAAAATATCGCAGATGCCTAAGCATGGCTATTTGAAAGGTAAGGAACTGGACATAGAATATAGATTTTAATTAAAAAAAATTTAAGATATGCTACTGCTCAGGGTAGACCTGCTGCCTGCAAGGTAAAGGGCAAAGGGAATCCCACGTTATCCACGTGATCCAGTAAGCAGTCTGCATGATAGGTAGATGAGTGAGTTTTGCAAAGAGGAAAGCAAGGGGGCACCTGGGTGGCTCAGCTGGGTAAGCATCTGACTTTATAGCTCAGATCATGATCTCATGGTTCGTGGGTTGGAGCCCTGCATCAGGCTCTGTGCTGACGGCTCAGAGCCTGGAGCCTACTTCAGATTCTGCGCCTCCCTCTCTCCGCCCCTCCCCCCACCCTTGCACTCTGTCTCATTCTGTCTCTGAAAAATAAGTACGAAAGGTTAAAATTAAAAAAAAAAAAAAAAGAGGAAAGTAAGGCTGAGAGAGGGGCAGGTACCGAGAAGAGGAGGGAGAATAACAGGTGCTTCTGACCCAGTCCCCACACCCCAGCCAAAAGCTTTTCCTCTTTCCATGAACTCACATCTATCTTATAGCTTGTCTTTTTTCATCTCCAATCATCTCTGCTACATGAGTCCAATTCGTCCATCTCAACTAAACAACGTCAGAAAGGCTAGGAGATTTGCTGAGCGATCTCTAAGTGTGAGGCCCTGCATTCTTCCAACAGAGCAAAAAGCTAGTTGAATTTTGATCCCCATGTTTGTGTGGCTTCCGCATGGACTATCATTTGAACTATCGTTCAGACTTCGAGGAAATTACAACATGCATTGCGACTTGCAGCCTTTTTAAGAGACTCTTCGTTCAAAGTGAAACAAATCCCTCTCAGAGGAGGGGAGAGAACAGGTAATAAACTTTCCTTCTACGCCCATGCTGAAAGCTGCACTATACAAACAATCCTAACATTCATCTTGACGGAAGGCGGAATACTGGCAACACAGTGAGCAGCAGCAATATTTTCCTCAAGTGCCCCGCCATGAATTGTAAGTGGCTGCTAACAAGTATCCTTTGCTCTGTGAGGATGCTCACCAATCATCCCTTCAGAGGTATGACTCTTGGTGGCACTTGGGAGGCTTATGTTAGTGAATCATAAGTTTTTCCTTTGGTCCGTTTTTCCCTTATCCCATTTGGTCAATAGGAGAACATACTGACGAACGATGAAGTAAGACCCAGCGTTAGTGCTTCCCTTGGCATTCTGGGAAATGATTTGTCTAGGGTGGCTGCACAAAACCTATTTGCTCAGCAAAGCTCACTTTAGCTGAGGACCAACAGCCATGTATACAGCAATGACACCACTGTTTGCTAACAATGCTAGTCTATTACACCAGATCGGACGCATGGGCCAAAAAAGATGTGAAACATTAAGACACATTAGAGGGGCACCTGGGTGGCTCAGTTGGTTAGGCGTCCGACTTTGGCTCAGGCCATGAACTCGCAGCTCATGAGTTTGAGCCCCTTGTTGGGCTCTGTGCTGACAGCTCAGAGCCTGGAGCCTGCTTTGGATTCTGTGACTCCGTCTCTCTCTTCCCCTTCCCTGCTTGTGTTCTGTCTGTCTCTCTCTCAAAAATACATAAACATTAAAAAAAATTTTAAAAAGACACATTGGAAGTTTCAATTCTTCAAAAGAGGAAGGAAAGATAGTTCACATGGGAGCTCATAAATAGGTCATTTGCTTTAGAAATACGCAAAGCAAATTTTAATCTTCTCTTCTTCGACCTCTTCTAGGAATAATTGTCTTCTTTATCTGTACCTCCTCTCCAAGCAGCCTTTTCCTCTCTGCCTTGTGTCCTATTCCATGTAAAACCCCACATTTTAAAGACATTTAAACTTTTCCTTTTAATCTATAGTTAATATTAACCCCATCCTACATGTGTGCCAGGATATAAAAAGTATTTAAGAACACACACAAAATGAAAAGTGAGGGGGTGCTTGGCTGGCTTAGTTGATAAAACATGCAACGCTTAGTCTTGGGACCAGGAGTTTGAGCCCCACGTTGGGTGTCAAGATTACTTAAAAATAAAATCTTTTTAAAAAATGAAAGCAGGAAAAAAGAAAACTGTCATATTTCTTCTTCCAATGTATTTTCCTTAGGGACTTAACATTATCCTAGGGTTAGGGTGGTTTAGAGAACTTGATGCTCCCTGAGGTTTTCAAAGATAAACTACAAGGTTAAGAAGGATGTACCACTTACTTTGGACCTACCATGTTCCAGACAGTTTTACACTTACACGTATAGATTTAGAAGTGACTCTTTTTTTAAAATATTTTTAAGTGTATTTATTTATCTTGAGAGAGAGAAAGAGAGGGTGAGCAGGGGAGGGACAGACAGAGAGGGAGAGAGAGAATCCTGGGAACACTCCACTCTGTCAGTGTGGAGCCCAACATGGAGCTTGAACCCATGAACCGTGAGGTCATGACCTGAGCTGAAACCAAGAGTCACACACTTAACTGACTGAGTCACCCAGGCACCCCAGAATTCACTCTTTAAGAGTGTGAACCATGGGAATGCAAGCTCGTGCAGCCACTCAGGAAAACAGTATGGAGGTTCCTTAAAAAACTAAAAATAGAACTACCCTATGACCCAGCAATTGCACTACTAGGCATTTATCCAAGGGATACAAGGGTGCTGTTTTGAAGGGACACATACACCCCCGTGTTTATAGCAGTACTGTCAACAATAGCCAAAGTATGGAAAGAGCCCAAATGTCCAGCGATGGATGAATGGATAAAGAAGATGTGGAATATATATATAATGGAGTATTACTCGGCAATCAAAAAGAATGAAATCTTGCCATTTTGCAACTCTGTGGATGGAACTGGAGGGTATTATGCTAAGTGAAATTAGTCAGTCAGAGAAAGACAAAAATCATATGACTTCACTTATATGAGGACTTTAAGAGGCAAAACAGATGAACATAAGGGAAGGGAGACAAAAATAATACAAAAACAGGGAGGGGGACAAAATAGAAGAGACTCATAAATATGGAGAACAAACTGAGGGTTACTGGAAGGGTTGTGGGGGGGGGATGGGCTAAATGGGTAAGGGGCACTAAGGAATCTACTCCTGAAATCATTGTTGCACTACATGCTAACGAATTTGGATGTAAATTTTAAGAAATAAGAAAATAAATTTAAAAAGGAAGAAAGAGAAAGAAAGAAAGAAAGTCAGAAGAAAAAAAAAAAAAAGAAGAGTGTAAACCAGAATGAAACTTCAGGGCCTGAATGAGTTTCAGAATGAAACTCAGAATATGATCAAAGCCAACTTATGGTATCTTTCATTACTGTGATGTCAATCACTGCTTTTCAGTGACTAATAGCAATGGTTAACATACTCCTCCATAAACATGAACTACAGTAGGAGTCTCCCATTCAGATCCTGAGCAGTCGGGCAATGGCAAAGGACTCAGATTCCTAGCTGGAACTGCCCTTGGGAGCATAAAATATCAGTGATGGGAGGGAAAGAGAAATCCAGCAAGTGTATCAATGTGGAAATGTGTATGAGGATGTTTTTGAAGTTCATAGATCAACATAATTTAAAGTTATTATTCCATGTTAAAGAGAAACATTCTCCACTCACAGAAAAAGAGACAACACAGTGGTAACACTTAATAAGCAAGTCACTGACTTAATTTTCTCTTCAACTCTTGCTGCCTAGCAACTTGCAAATTGCTTTCTTATCCTACTAATTTGGGGCATAAGGTATGTGTGCAGTGTTTCCCTAGAAGGGGGAGGAAGAAAACTGGCAGGGGGTGAGGAACATCTGACGACCTATTGGCTGTGGGCTACAGGCAGCCACTGAACATTGACAGGGATCCTGAAACCTCAGTTGGGATGACTTTATAGATGATACATTTAACAGGGGTTAGATGTATAGGAGGAGAAACAATCTTTTGTGAGAGGAAGGAACATAATGCATTTGTTTTAAGCAGAATGAATTTGAGATATCTATGGAACATCTACCTACAGATTGCCAAAAGTCAGATGGAAATAGGATTCCGGGGTAAGAGAAAGTGATAGCAATTACTGATAATCATTGGATGTCTTCAGCAGGTGGGTGGTAGATGAAGACAAGAGAATGAATAAAAAACAGATACTTAGAAAGAAATGCTCCTTTATGTTTCCTCTATGTAATTTCCATTCTTCTCTATTTAGTTTAATGACAGACGAATATGTACATAATAATTAACCATATGTCATGTAGGAGAGCGGAATGCCTCTTTACTTTAAAAGGATGTATTACACAATGTTCACACCATTTTATTGCAGTCATTTGCTTTCATGTTTGTTCCCTACCAGACTGTAAGACAGGTTATAGTGGCTGGCACCAAGTAGAGATCCAGTAAATATTTGTTTAAATAATGAATAAAGAAATGAATAAGCAAATGAGAAAAAGCAGGATATAGAAACTGGGTCAGAATCTCAACTCATGTGAAGCCATATATTCAGAGCTAACATTTAACTTCTGATTCATGATAACTTCCCAGGACAGAAATAACCAAAAAAAAAAAAAAAAAAAAACCCACAAAAAACAAAAAAACAAAACTAATTTTACCAAGGATAGCTGTAAGACTACTCGTCATTTTAGGGGCGCCTGCGTGGCTCAGTCAGTTAGACATCTGATCAGATCATGATCTCACAGTATGTGAGTTTGAGCCCCGCATCGGGCTCTGTGCTGATAGCTCAGAACCTGGAGTCTCCTTCAGATTCTGTGTCTCCCTCTCTCTCTCTGCCCCTCCCCTGCTCATGCTCTGTCTCTCTCTCTTTCTCTCAAAAATAAATAAACATTAAAAAACCCACCTATTCATCATTTTGAATACCATTGCACAGCCATTTTTGTTATAATCATCAATAGCAAATGTAGTGTATATATGTGCATATATACATACATATATACATATGTATATATTTATCTTTTTTAAAGGTTTATTTATCTTTGAGAGAGAGAGAAAGAGAGAGAGTAAGTGAGGGGCAGAGAGAAAGAGAGCAAGAATCTTAAGCAGGCTCTACACTGCCAGCACAGAGCCTGATACGGGGGCTCAAACTCATGAACTGTGATGTGAGATCATGACCTGAGCTGAAATCAAGACTAGGATGCTTAACCAACCAAGCACCCAGGCACCCTGATATATACACATTCATCATAAACCATATAGTTAACCTGTGATATTAAAATCATATTTAAATTATAAATGTATTTTCATGTATTAACTTATTAGATATGTATTAGATGCTAGATACTAAATCCAGCATATTTAATTCTCTCAATTATCCTAAGAGAAAGAAATTATTATATCTATTTTAGACACATATTTTAGAAATCGACATCTGTTGACCGTTGAACAGCTTTTATAGATGTTCAAAATGGAATATTCAATTTTCTAAATACGGCATTCAAGGCCTTATGCAAAATGTCTGCATATGTATACATACAACTTTCTCTGAGACAGGATAAATGAAATTTCCTATCAGGCCTCATGGCTTACTGAGGGAGAAATATCCTACTGCCAATATATAAAGTACATCGACTTAGAATGTAGTCTGTAGGAACCAGGAGGGTGAAAATCACTCATTAGGAAAATTTGCTGATTAAATGCAATAATAGAGGGTTTTCAACTATTATACAAATACGGTTTCATTTTTGTTACTGCTGCACATTTGTGTTTTTACTCTTTGGAAATTGATTATTCATCAACCTCAATGCTCTGGAATGTAGCCAAGAACAATGTAGAAGGTAAACTGCCAAATAAATCTTCCCAAGTCCATAAACTAAGTATCAGCCCTCCTCTCTCAGGAGAGTCTTAGTCATCAGAGACCGCTTCTATTCCAGACACAATTTGGGCTGTTTTCATCACATCCTACCTGGACTACTGCAGCAGTTTCAAACTGGTGTTTCTACCTTCATTCTTTCCTACTTCCAAGCCTGTCTTCCCATGAACATCTACCATATCAACAACAAACTTAAACTTCCCAATGGCCTGTCGTTGCCTACTGGATAAGGCCAACTTTTGCGTGCTTTAGAGGATTGTATGATAGAGACGCTGGCTATCCTTTGAGCCTCATCAATGCCACCATAAACCTGGATTTTGTCTGTCTTTTTGTTTGTTTTTTGTTTGTTTTTGTTTTTGTTTGTTTTCTGTCTTTTGATTCATTTTGGTCTGTAGTCATACCAAGCTTTTAAAAATTCCTTTATTCAACACCGTACCCTGTCAAAAATAAGGAACTTTCCTTCTGTAATTGCATCTGCTTGTAATGCTTGTTCTTTTTGCCTTGCTCATGCTAACTCCCTTTTTCAGACTGATACTTCGTGATCAATTCCACGTGAAGGCCTGGCCTGTCTTTCAGCCCACACTGAAGGGCTCTGCCTCTATGCATAGCAATTGATACCTCTTAGGCATAGTGTAGGTCACATTGGAACTAAATGATTGTTGAACCTGTGTTACATTTTCAATGTTTACCTCTGAAAAATACTAAGCTCCAAGAAAGAATTATTTTGCTTTGGTGATTAACATACCTTAGAGAGCATAGTATATATAGTATGTTCAATAAATACTGATCAACTAATAATCATGCAGATATTTAGAAAAGGCAAGTACAGACTATGAGGGTCAGATAGCTGATCTTGATAGCAAGGAAGCAAAACCAGTATGTTTTAAGAGCAGACAAGAGAATGAAACCATCCAGCAGGCTAGGGTAAAGAAAATCTTCTTACTTCAATGGTTTCAGAAATTTCATGTACCATAATGTACTACAAGACATGATAGCATGATGACACAGGCCTTGAATTAACCATAAAACATCACGATTATTTGGCATGCATTTTTAAATAAGAAAATAATTTTGAAATATAATTTTAGAGCTATTTCCATTATTCTAATTGCTAAAATAAAACAAAGTGTTCGTATTTCAAGAGGTATTTCAAGAGATATTTAAGAGGCTGGTATTTCAAGGTTCAGTTACTTAGAAAATTAATTTATATGCTATGTCTTATCTAACAATATTAAGTAAATGAATAATAAGTGCTAATAACTGTCCGCTTCTAAGTGGTAGGCACTGTTCTAAGCACTTTATACTTATACTCTCTTTTAAGTCTGACAGAAACTCTAGAAGACATATATTACTTACTACCCTCATCTTACAGATGAGGGAACTGAGGCACAGAGTTCTAAGGCACTTGTCCAAAGTCATACTGTTAAGAAGTAGAGGAAACAAGATTTAAAACACAGCTGTCTGATCTGGAGAGAGGTCTTTTAAAGTACCTATTCGACAGCATTCTTTGAGGGTCTCAAAAACATTACTATGATTGTTTAACCAAAGTTTATCATTTTCTCACCTAACATTATGGATCATCTATGAAAGCCAGGGACTATGCTACTCACTGTGTATACATGCTCTCATTTAATCTTCAGAACAATCTTGTAGGGTAAGAATATTTCTTTCCAGCATATAAGTAACTAAATTAAAACCTGGAGAGCTGAACTCCCAAAGTCAAACTGTAGAGCGAGAACTGAACATCAAGTACACTGACTCCAAAGACTGAGCCCTTAATTACACAAGTTTCCCTATATAAGAATACACTTTTACACAAGATCAACCTTGGTCCTATTGACATTTTGGTCAACAAGAAGCTGGACAACATGGCTGCCCAGTGCATTGAAGGATGTTCAGTACAGTCCTAGCTTCTATCCACAAGATACTAGGAGCACCCTTTCTCCCAGTCATGAGGAGATAAACGTCTTCAGGTTTTGTCAAATGTTTTCTGGATGGGGAAACAAAATTTCTCTTGATTAAGAGCCACCACACTAGGTAGTAGATTCTTCCTTTGAATACTCGTGGATGAAAGCAGAACATATTCCTCCTGCCTTCTCTCTATTTCCAAACTTTCTGACTACGGTACTTTTGATAAAACATACTTTCTTTATGCAAGTTAAAATACACACTTACGCTGAGGTTTCCTTTGGTTGTCTTTCAGTTTAGTGGATTATCCACACATTTAGAAACCAGTGAGATACTTAACAGCAGGACAAGCCTCAGTTAACTTGAAGTAGGTCAACCAGTAACTTCTGGTCATGTGACATTGGGGAATTTATTTAACATCTCTCTAAGCCCTTTCTTAGAGTGAAGTTAATAATAGCCCCTTATAAATATGTAGGTTAAATGAACATATCCTTATAAAACAGTGTTTGGATCATAAATAATGCCCAATTAATGTTCATCATTACATTATATAATCATCACTATCCTCATCATCATTACTATTACTTGTGTTATTTTCATAGTTGGCTCTCTCTAATTTATCTTCAAAATTTCTGAGGCCATTATAGTTGCTTTCCAAATTCACTGAGAATATTTATTTAGAGGTCATAACCTATGTCTACATGTCAAAGCAAATCCATTATATGGATATAATTTAAAGTCAAAGAAGTTGAAAATCAAGGTAAAGAGAAAATTGTTGAGAGGAAATACTTGACAGTGAAAGCTCAACTTCTTAACTCTGTGGATAAGACATATTAAATTTACAAATAAGCCACAAAGGGTGAAAATTGTTTTCACCGTAAGAAGAATTTTCAAAAAATGGTGCAGAATTTCATTCTTCTATTCCTTACAAACAGACATGGTACCAATTTTTCAGTCCTTCACTGATTGTTTACAAGAACAAGAGCTTTAACAAAAACCTATGTACTAAATACAAAAAGAAAACATCTAGACTTTCTAGCAGCACGTCTTCTTTGACCCAGACCCATGTTCATACTCTCAAGCGTAAACTTACCTGCATGGCCTTATTATGGCATTTTTTTTTCCATTTTTATTTTTCCTGAAGGTTTAGATCTCTGCAGTTGCATATTCTTTGCTATTTTTATGGTGAATGCCAGAAAACTGTCTTGATATGCAGCCATGCCAGTCATAAATATTGGGACATCTATAAAGAACAAATGCCCCACAAAGAAAGAACTATGAGGGTGCACAGATTCATTCCAGCCTTCCTGACTCACAGCACAGAAAATTTGCTTCATTCTGTGAAATAACTGCTATAAGGCCACAGGTTCAAGAAGAGAAAGTCTAAGACCCAGGCTTAGTTTCTAAACACATTTTGACCTTTATTTAAGAAAACAAAGCAGACAGCATTAACACACACACACACACACCACAACACAACACAAGGAACTTTTAAATCTTAAGTCAATTATTTCAGATGGATAAAAGAAATGCTCTAAAGAAAACATCAGTTGTTGGCTCAAGGAGCTATAGGCTTTGTCAAATCGTAATATAGCCCTCGATATTCCCCTGGAATTCTCATTTTCCTCATATGTCTCCCTAGCTTCCATAGAAGGCGTTAACTTTATTTATTTTTTTTTTCAACGTTTATTTATTTTTGGGACAGAGAGAGACAGAGCATGAACGGGGGAGGGGCAGAGAGAGAGGGAGACACAGAATGGGAAACAGGCTCCAGGCTCCGAGCCATCAGCCCAGAGCCTGACGCAGGGCTCGAACTCACGGACGGTGAGATCGTGACCTGGCTGAAGTCGGACGCTTAACCGACTGCGCCACCCAGGCGCCCAGAAGGCGTTAACTTTAAATATGTAAACTTTGTTATTTCAGAACTTGTGATACATCATTGACAGAACTCACCAGGATCTGTTAATTCTTTCTTTTATAGACACAGAGAAGATTCTATTTCCCAGCTCCCTCACCACCTCCACCCTCAGAGATAGGTGGGGCCAGGTGACTTTTGACAAATGGATTATAAATAGAATATAAGTGTGTCACTTCTGAGGAAGGCAGAGGAATGCCCTGAACTATCTCCAGCTTGCTTCTCCCTGTGACAGCAATCTGGAAGCTCCATGTTCAGAAGGCAAAGCCATAAGACAGAGGCAGACCAACCCTCTCACACATCACTTGAGGGTTAAAAGAGGCCCACAGTAGACTCAGCATGCACAAACAATAAACTAGTGTTAATCCACTGAGATTTCAGGGTTGATCTGTTATCACAGCGAGTTTAGACAATCCTGACCAATACAGTTCCTAACATGGTTTCTAGTATTTAGTAAGTGCTTAATATGTAGCTCCTTAAAGAATCAGCATGCAGGGCTGAGATCACCATTTAGTAGAAACATCTAAATCTAGACATGGCTTATGAAGGGAAAAAAAACAGTCATCTTGATTTATTTAAAAAATCAATTTCTGCATATTAAGTATGTAGAGACTATATATCAACCGTTATACAGCTCAGGGACTACCCAGCATGACTGCATATTGCTGACTAAGGAAAAGACAGGTCATGTTCATGTAAAAAGATTATTACCACCATAAAGTAGTCCCTATATGTTAGGTTCAAAATGAATGAAGAGAGTAATTTGGTTGGAAGGGAACAGATCTGTGACTTTTCCTCTTCCCACTTCTGCCTTTTATCTAAATGGCGTATCATATCATAATTAAGCTACTTTGTGACAAAAAAGGATGTCACTTTCCTTGCAGCCACTATCATCTGCCATTTTCGGCATGGTTCTAGAAAGCAGGAGAGATCCAGGTTCTCCCTTCACTCCGCGGGGGAGTATCTGCGGGACTATGACCTCTAAATAGACTTTCTCTTACGCTCTATTTGACCCTCTGGTAAAGTGGGCCCAATGATGACCTTAACACCAGGTCATGGCAAAATCAAGTAGCACATTGCATTATAAGAACCTAGCACAGGGCTTGCTACATTTTAGCACATAATAAATGTTGGTTTTATTTCTTCAGCCCCTTTTTCTTATTCTCACCTCCCTCTCTTTGGTCCTCCCCCTTATTTCCTTTCAATGTCTTGGGGTTTTGGGTTTGTTTATTTTGTTTTTTGTTTTGCATTATTTGTTTCTTTGTTGTTTAAACTGAAAAGCAAAGGCAGTGAATGCTAGATGATTCTCAAAACATCTCTCAGTATGAAATACCTAGGCCCTTGAAGTTTGCTTATTACTGGGAATTTGGAATTGACAGCAGAGGCCACAAGAATGAAAACGCTATCCCACACCACCAGAGTCGGGCCTGAGCAGGCAAGCAGGGGCATCAAAGGTGAGGAAGCAATGCCAGAATGAACGACAAAGGGTGCAGTGACCTGTTGGCAGCCACAGCTAAATGGAGTTTTATAAAACTAGAGCCTCCTAGAGTCTCTGTTGTCTATGGCTTTCTAGATTTTGATTAATTCAAATGAATTTAAAACAAATCAACACTGGGGGGAGGTATATCACTTTGCCCACTGGGATGCAGAAGAGTCTGAAGTTTATATTGTAACAGAAGTTTCATGTTCATCTGGGCTCTTAAGAGAGCATCTTCAAAAGGTGGATAATAAGGAAGATGAAATGGTGTTTTGAAATATTTCCTTGTGCCTGTAAGCCAGTCTCAGCCAACAAGTGAATATCCAGTAAGAACAAACACCTCACACTGTAATTCCTCGAGTGGGCACTGGTCCACACTGTTTCCTGATATGTGCCTGAATACCTTTGAATTACGACTTCATTTCACCTCCTGACTCTGGCCCCACACTTGTCCCTGGATTTGATAATGGTTAACGTTCTTTGGTTTTTC
>NW_024412418.1:12663195-12788672 GCF_014898765.1 Herpailurus yagouaroundi | reverse complement strand
GGGCTCGAACTCACGGACGGTGAGATCGTGACCTGGCTGAAGTCGGACGCTTAACCGACTGCGCCACCCAGGCGCCCAGAAGGCGTTAACTTTAAATATGTAAACTTTGTTATTTCAGAACTTGTGATACATCATTGACAGAACTCACCAGGATCTGTTAATTCTTTCTTTTATAGACACAGAGAAGATTCTATTTCCCAGCTCCCTCACCACCTCCACCCTCAGAGTTAGGTGGGGCCAGGTGACTTTTGACAAATGGATTATAAATAGAATATAAGTGTGTCACTTCTGAGGAAGGCAGAGGAATGCCCTGAACTATCTCCAGCTTGCTTCTCCCTGTGACAGCAATCTGGAAGCTCCATGTTCAGAAGGCAAAGCCATAAGACAGAGGCAGACCAACCCTCTCACACATCACTTGAGGGTTAAAAGAGGCCCACAGTAGACTCAGCATGCACAAACAATAAACTCGTGTTAATCCACTGAGATTTCAGGGTTGATCTGTTATCACAGCGAGTTTAGACAATCCTGACCAATACAGTTCCTAACATGGTTTCTAGTATTTAGTAAGTGCTTAATATGTAGCTCCTTAAAGAATCAGCATGCAGGGCTGAGATCACCATTTAGTAGAAACATCTAAATCTAGACATGGCTTATGAAGGGAAAAAAACCAGTCATCTTGATTTATTTAAAAAATCAATTTCTGCATATTAAGTATGTAGAGACTATATATCAACCGTTATACAGCTCAGGGACTACCCAGCATGACTGCATATTGCTGACTAAGGAAAAGACAGGTCATGTTCATGTAAAAAGATTATTACCACCATAAAGTAGTCCCTATATGTTAGGTTCAAAATGAATGAAGAGAGTAATTTGGTTGGAAGGGAACAGATCTGTGACTTTTCCTCTTCCCACTTCTGCCTTTTATCTAAATGGCGTATCATATCATAGTTAAGCTACTTTGTGACAAAAAAGGATGTCACTTTCCTTGCAGCCACTATCGTCTGCCATTTTCGGCATGGTTCTAGAAAGCAGGAGAGATCCAGGTTCTCCCTTCACTCCGCGGGGGAGTATCTGCGGGACTATGACCTCTAAATAGACTTTCTCTTACGCTCTATTTGACCCTCTGGTAAAGTGGGCCCAATGATGACCTTAACACCAGGTCATGGCAAAATCAAGTAGCACACTGCATTATAAGAACCTAGCACAGGGCTTGCTACATTTTAGCACATAATAAATGTTGGTTTTATTTCTTCAGCCCCTTTTTCTTATTATCACCTCCGTCTCTTTGGTCCTCCCCCTTATTTCCTTTCAATGTCTTGGGGTTTTGGGTTTGTTTATTTTGTTTTTTGTTTTGCATTATTTGTTTCTTTGTTGTTTAAACTGAAAAGCAAAGGCAGTGAATGCTAGATGATTCTCAAAACATCTCTCAGTATGAAATACCTAGGCCCTTGAAGTTTGCTTATTGCTGGGAATTTGGAATTGACAGCAGAGGCCACAAGAATGAAAACGCTATCCCACACCACCAGAGTCGGGCCTGAGCAGGCAAGCAGGGGCATCAAAGGTGAGGAAGCAATGCCAGAATGAACGACAAAGGGTGCAGTGACCTGTTGGCAGCCACAGCTAAATGGAGTTTTATAAAACTAGAGCCTCCTAGAGTCTCTGTTGTCTATGGCTTTCTAGATTTTGATTAATTCAAATGAATTTAAAACAAATCAACACTGGGGGGAGGTATATCACTTTGCCCACTGGGATGCAGAAGAGTCTGAAGTTTATATTGTAACAGAAGTTTCATGTTCATCTGGGCTCTTAAGAGAGCATCTTCAAAAGGTGGATAATAAGGAAGATGAAATGGTGTTTTGAAATATTTCCTTGTGCCTGTAAGCCAGTCTCAGCCAACAAGTGAATATCCAGTAAGAACAAACACCTCACACTGTAATTCCTCGAGTGGGCACTGGTCCACACTGTTTCCTGATATGTGCCTGAATACCTTTGAATTACGACTTCATTTCACCTCCTGACTCTGGCCCCACACTTGTCCCTGGATTTGATAATGGTTAACGTTCTTTGGTTTTTCGCCCTCTATCTACACTGGATTCTCAGACCAAATTGACTACAGTGATCCAAGATTTACATCCCAGCTTTACATCCCCCATTCTACCCAGGCAATGGCACCAACCAGGGCAATTAGGATTCAGAAAATGGTTGTAAAGTCACTTTTTTTGAAATAGCTAAGCACCAGCATATCAAAAAAAGAGATATGAAAGTCTCTTTATTATCAACCAATAATACTCCAAAGTAACTATCAGGGCAAAAATTCACTTAAAGAGAAATTTAAATTCACATAAATTAGAGCAGAGAGCATCTTTAACACATCTGAGTGTCAGAGTTGTAAAGAGGAAGCACCTAATGAGTCAATGAATCGTGGAAATATACATATATTTTTAAATGTTTATTTATGTTTAAAGAGAGAGACAGAAAAAGAGAAAGAGGCACAGAGAGGAGAGACAGAGAGAATCCTTAGCAGGCTTCGCGCTGTCAGCTTGGAGCCCGACGTGGGGCTCAATGTCACCAATCACGAGATCATGACCTGAGCCAAGAGTGGGTCCTTTAACCACTGAGCTACCCAGGTGCCCCACGGAATATATTTTTAAGCAATTTGGAATCCTTTCTCTCTCGCCCATCCCTGATTCATGTATCTTCTAAAGTGTTGTGTTTCAATTGCCAAGGAGAGGTGTTTATATAAAAGGTGATCTTTTCTCCTGCAGATTCTAGGGAACTACACCCAGTAGGAAAAAACTGAAATTTGAGAGAAACACCAGCTAAAACACTACCGGACCTGGCTTCCCTCACCTCCAACAATCCCGCATAAGCTCTAGGCTTTAGTCTGAATTCCAAAGAAGGACATCCAAACACAATCTTAGCACTGTGTTAGTTGAATTATACTCACCTATGTCTCTGCTTTTGCTCTCCACTTACATACCTACAATATGACAAAGACTTTGCCTCAAACTGATTTCTGGCCTCTACGTGCAAGTGACCATGATCTCAATTCTTCCTCCTTTACAATGTCTTCTGAATTCCCTCCCCAGCAGCACTGTTGCCTCTTTTTTTTTTTTTCAAATTTCATCGTGTTCTTAGCAGAGCTCATATTTTTCCTTAAATTCAAACCGCCTTGTATTTGCTTATTTATTATGCCTGTGAATAATGTCTAAATGTGAACTGACAATACCCGGGATCCCTTTCCTGATCCTCAGGCTCCCTCTCAGAGCCTAGTTCACCACTGTGTAACCTAGTTCTCTGTCAATGTGTGTGGAACTGAATTTAAAAAATAAAAACAGGGAAACATCTCACATGCTTTCTCCCTGTTCATACTTCTGTTAGGGAAATGAGTGATTTATAAGACAATGTAAATATGCAATGTGCCAGGGCAAAAACGAGATTTCAGACAACTGATCACATATCCAGAATTCCTATGGCAAGACCCAATGACCTCCACTAGATACAACCCAGTAAAGAAACCAAAAGCAAGTCAACGGACTTCGTAATGCGTTGGTTCCCTCGATCTTCTTTATTGCTAACTGTTCTGGATATAAAACCCCTATCTTGCTACTGTCTTTCAGCCAGAAGCCCCAACCAGTAGAAGCAGAGTGCTTTCCCAACACTTAATAATAAAACCAGAAAGGGCTAAAGGCTCTTTTCTTGTGTGGCAAGGAGGAGGCACATCATTAGCCAGGCTGGATGGTATTCCCTTGATGTATAAATCCCCCAAAATATGTAAACAATTTGATTTCTAGTAAAATACTTAGTTGACTTTTGGTTACACCTATGACTCTGATGGCATAGAACCTTGCTACTCAGAGTGCTGGGACCAGCAGCATCAGCAGCATCTGGAAGCTTTTTAGAAATTCAGACTCTCAGACCTCATCTCAGATCTAATGAATCAGAATGTGCATTTTAACAATATGCCCAAGTGACTCAAATGTACATAATATTTTAAGAAGCATGGACATCCAATATTCCAGCAGCAATATTTCACCTGCATCATAGTGGTCTCTGCTCTAAGCCATGATTTGATTGTAAAAGTAAAATATTTTCTTCTCACACTCTCTCCTTCTCTACCCCTCACTCTTTTCTATACACCTGTCCATTTCCTTTAATATGCAGTATAAAAAAAACACAAAAGATTTTTCATACTTTCGATTGTACACATTTCTTTCATATACATTATTCCATTTCATCCCTTTGATATCTCTGTAAACACCATCACGCATAACTTGTCAAATGTCATCTTGGTAATAAATGTCTGACTTGCATGCCAATGTTGTAAACATGTTTCCCCTGTAACCAATGAACTCCCTACCCTCAAAATTCTCTGCATTATAAATCGTACTTTAAAAATGGATTGAATCCACATATTCAACAGGGGAAAATGGATATTTAAAGTATCCCACAGAGTTTGGAAAGACTTGCACCTGATGGGGACCTTAGGGGAAACAGACAAAAAAAAGAGGATATTAATTTCTTGCTCCTCCCATTACCCTCACAACCCCCTGCCGAAGTCCATGGAGCCAAGGACTTGAAATGCCAGGCGGATCTTAATCTTGAATCTTTTGCCCTTGCCACTCCCATAACCCAGATTATCCTAAACAGACAGTAAACATGCACACTCTTGATGAAAGCTTTTATAGCTTCCATTACATAACGGATTTGCTGTCATTTTATTGAAACTGTGCATACTGAAGAAATGAGAGGGAAAAAAAAAAGATCCAATTATTGCTTATAAGCAATGGAGTTTTCAATGAACCCAAACCAACTTGGGCATTTCTATCCTATAATGGCAGGACTTCCTGAATAACCCTACTCATTGATGTGACTCGAAATTTCCAGCAATGAGTAAAACAACATAAGGCAATAGCAATAAAGAAACATTTCCTATAGTTTAATTAAGAAGTTGTCTGTAGGGGCGCCTCGGTGGCGCAGTCGGTTAAGCGTCCTACTTCAACCAGGTCACGATCTCACGGTCCGTGAGTTCGAGCCCCGCGTCGGGCTCTGGGCTGATGGCTCAGAGCCTGGAGCCTGTTTCCGATTCTGTGTCTCCCTCTCTCTCTGCCCCTCGCCCGTTCATGCTCTGTCTCTCTCCGTCCCAAAAATAAATAAACGTTGAAAAAAAAAATTAAAAAAAAAAAAAAAGAAGTTGTCTGTAGCCTTAGGATATAATATAGTAAATTACCAACCATATTCAAAGCCAGGTGCACTTTCAAAATCTTTAGTCCAAATCTATGCCATGTACAGAGATAAGTATCTGTACATAATATAAAATTATTAACCAGACTTTAGCCTTCATCCAAATTCTTGAACACTGACATTTAGGTATATATTTATCATCATTTTTATAAGAGGCTCTTGATTATTACAAAATGGAAATCACACTGGAAGTTACAAATCTAAAATTAAACATAAGTAGAATGTTACAATAAGAAGGAATTTTAGAGAGATCACATAGACCTATCCTTCATTTCCAATTTATAGATTCACTGAGAGGCCCAAAGAGGCCACACAACTTACCCCAAGCTCCACTGTTGTCTGTTACTGACTAGCTGAGTAACTCTGGGCAAGTCCCCTGTCTCTCAGCCTGTTTCCTCATCTGCAAAATGACATGATTGGACTAGATGATGTTAAGATTCCATATAGCCTGAAAAAGACATTTTTCTACAAGGCCACATCCTAGAATATCCACCCTTCAAAAGCAACATACAAGAATATGAAAAGATATTTAAATGGCGCTGGGGGGCCACTGATGTTACCGTTTGTTGGTATTGTATCTCAACTTGAGACTTTAGAACCACATGGGTTGCATGGGTGCCCACGAACAGTAGGCAAACCAGGAGAGAACAAGTTTGGGCATATCCTTTGCCAGAAAAGTCTTGCAACTGAAAATCAGTCCAGGGTGAGGTTTTATCTTCTCCTCCCCCTTCTGAGGATCTAGTGACTTCATCTGTCTGGGCTCTGCCTCAGAGATTTCTCCTCAAGGTTCACTAGAGCCCTGTGAGTCCAGCCCTTGACCTAACCCCAGACAAAGATGTATTTCCTCCTGGAAGACTCCCCGCCTGGACGCGTCACTCATAATCAACCTTAAAAGAGACTTTAGGCTCCAGGGAGCTGCACATTTTGGCATCTTTTAAGCAGCTGTCCGGCTTTGGTCTGTAGTGAAACCTTTTTGTTTTATTACAATTTTATTCTGTTAGAAACAAAGAGTTGGTATGCTTAATTTAAAAAAAAAGTAGATTAAGCCTTTGAATGGAGGAACTGCATGATCATTGGTCATGCTTTAGGTACATGTATTTATTTCCCTTCCCTCATTCTTATGTAGGGTTGTATCTTTGAAATGGCTTCTATTTTGTTCAAGTGAGTTTCCACCTTTCTCTTTTTATTCTTTTCATTATTGCTATTTTCTATGGGGCAATCACACAGCCAGACAGTGGTTTAGGTTTTTAAAAGGGTATTTAAATATAACGACTCCATGAAGCAGAACCCAGGAATTATGTATGCAAGAATGGGCATTGCCAATATCCCTACCAATTAAGTCAATCATTAAACCTGAGTTTAATTTATTGGGCTCATTTTAATGATATACACAAGTGAACCTGAAACCCTGTGTCCTATTAACAGTAACATATTTAAGGAAATCTGGCATCTATATCTAAATCATTCTATACAAAATGTGGCCAACCAGGAGAGGAAGAATTCTATAAACTATGCCTAATCCAATAAATAACAATTATGTTATTATTAGCATTATTATCATCTATTCTTTACAGATTGCTTATTATGCATTGTGCACTCTTCTAAACAAGTTACATGATTACGTAGTTTTAACTTCACAGAAACACTGCAGTATTAACTATGAAAAAAAAGACATGTAGAGATGGGATGGAGCCAAACAATGGCCTCAGACAGGGTAGGCTTGTTGTAAAAGGATGATCCTAAACTGTTAACTGGCTATACTGGGAAAAACCAAGATTGGAAGGTACAGGGAAACCAAGTGTGGCTCAACTCCCATCTATGCAACCTGAGCAGCAGATACACCTGCCTATAGGGAGCATGTTTATCCCTAAAGGTACTCAGCAACAGGGTTCTGTGACCAAGATCCCAGGGATGGTGTAGAAAGGGATTCCGGCAATGGATGGAAGCAGAGAACCAAGGATCTGCAAGCCCTAGAATTCTGGGTAAAAGTACATGGAGAATATATGAACACTGGGGGTATAGCTGTACAAATACATGAATGAATCAAAAGACAGGTTAACAATCTTAGATAATGATACTTTGTATGTGTCTCTCCTATAGCACTCATTCTATTTTGTGTGAAATCTATGTGTGTCCTTTCATCTTCATTTCCAGTAAACTCTAAGTTCACTGAATCATGACTTACCACATACTAAGTATTAACCTTTGGAAAAGTGCTCATTTCCCTCTCCAGTAGTAATGGAACCTATCATACAGGATTGTCACAAGGAATACATTAGACTGTATATGGAAAGGAGTTAGCTTAGTGTCTAGTATAAATAGAGCTCTTAGTTATTGTTACTACCATTATTCTTGTAATTATTACTAAGCCACAGATGCATTTCTTAGGCCCATAATCTTGATTTTATAGTCTAATAAGTATCAGTCAATAACCAGTTTTACATTCCAATAGATCAATTAAAGCAACACGATTTTACCTGCCAACCTGCCAATATAAATTTTCCAGGAAGGGGGAATCAAACCCAAACCAACCAAGAGTTCATCAAAGAAGCAACTCAATAAGATGTTTTCACCATGCTTCTCTCTTAAATAACAAGAGAATATGGAGTGAGGAAAAGACAAAATGAAATATTTTATTTCAACCTGTTAAAAATTATTACTGTTTGATGCTTGTTGTATGCATGACAAATGAGCATACATTTCTCTCTTTTTGTGGTGAAAGAACTGTTACATGCCTTTGCAATTTATTAATGTTGTCTTCAATTTTCCTATGAAATTAATATCAAATGCATTTGAATGTGGCTCCTGGAATAATAGCAAGATGGACTTTTAAATTGCATGTGCTCAAACTGGTTTAAAAAGGCAAATTTCCATACTGTAATTTACACTAATATTATGCAAACAATTTTAGCAATGGGGCTCTTTTTTTAAAAAAGTATCTTATGCCCCCCCCCATAAACTAAGGCCTGCAAATACATATCATTGGGTAAGAAAATACTTCATTCTTCAAGGAAGTCCTGAAGTACCTTCCTAGAATTTTTAAAGTAGTTATAAAGCTAGCCTTCAAATCTAAACACCTTATATTATTGATGAAAAAACAGAGTCCCCAAAAGGGAAGCTGATTTGATCATGTTACAAAACTAGTTAGTGGCAAAACTTAGAATCCATGATTCATTCGTTCATTCATTTCATGTTTGTTGAGAGTTTTCCACGTGTCCATTCTGTGGTAGGCTTCCTATAGATATTGTGCTTATTAGTTTTAAAATTCATTCAATTTCCACTTGGCAATTATTAATTTAATATCTACTATGAATAGGCACTACGTTTGGTATAGGGTACTGAGATAAGTGTAAGTAAGAGTTGTTACCTATCACAAGCCCTTAAAAACTAGTTGAGGATGTACTGAGTACAGAGGTAGAGTAATTGGTAGCATGTAGTTAATACCATAAGAAAGCAAGAGAATTTGATGAGTTAATTTAGTATTTTCCTAGCCATATATAAAAAATACCCTATATCTATTAACCAATCATCAAATCTGTATTTATCATGTAGCATGTACTGGGAATGTGATTAGAAAAATCCAAGACCAGCTAGAAATTTATAATCTAAGAAGCTGAGATGCACAAACAAAACATTTGTTTTACAACATCAGGACACTGGTTAAGTACTGAGGGTAATGTAGCAATTTATGTATTAAAGAGATTTCTTTAAAAGAAAAAGCTCAGTGTGGACTGACTTTAAGAATCTGAGTGGGCTCCAAAGAAGAGGTATAATTTTAATTTAAAGAATTTATTATTACTATTCACATTTACCATTAACATTGGCATATTCCATTGCACCTGAATTTCTTAACAATACTCTTTGGAATGACTACATAAACAGACTTTTCTCCAATTAATAGTTTATGAACAACTAGCACAAAATTACATTATAATATCAACAGGCCCCCAAAGAGTCATTTGGCAGTTGAGCAGTTTATTCTTCAGTTGCTTTGTGACAATCCTGATTTTTCACCTATTAAATCAGGAAGCATTTCAGAATTGATCAGGTCTTTATCAATCTTGGCATATCCTGACACACTTAAGTCTCTAAGAAAACTCAATGCTGTCTCTTCCACATTTCTTTGACTTAATTGTCACCCAAGTCACAGTGCCCTCTCCCTCTTCTGAGCAATGTAATGGTCTGTACCTTTCACTTGAAAAATCTTTTTTTTTTTAACCTAGTCTTTACATGTTACTACATCACTTATAAATAAATATCTTTTTTTCCCTCATCTATACTAGAAGCTCAAGATAATAAAAGGCATAGCTTATACCTAAATACAATGATCTGCTAAAGAAGCACTTAATAAATAGTCACTGCTGTCATTTGATAGCAAAGGAGAGGTCCCTGTGTGTTACAGATATACTAGTCAATGAGTAGGAGTTGACAACCTACAACTTGTTATTTCTGATGCTTTATTCATTTAATCCTCAACTCCTGGGAGAAAAAGCAAGCAACCAAGCAAGCAACCAAGCAAAGAACAACATTGAACAGCAGTAGGATACCCATATTCTACTCCCAAATATGCCACTAATTTAACTGTGCCATTCTGCATTAGGGTGTCAATCTATTATTCGGTCTTCTATTTCTCCATATGTAACCCAATGGGCTTGGCTGAAATACTGCAGAAGACGCATTCTTTCTGATCCTTAAATATTACAAGAGTCAACCAGGAACACACCAAATGAGAAAATTATTTTGTTTGGATTATGGCAATATGGGGGTTGGAGCGAGGCTGAACATTCTTTAGTGTAGTTGCTCCAAAATTTTTAGTTTTTGTATCGAATCTCCCAGTGAGAAATCCACTATGCAGTGAAACAGTGCAAAGCTTCTGTTTCTCCCTCTCATTCTTTCTCTCCTTCTCTCAAAACTGAAAACGAAGTTTTACCAGTCAAACCTTGCAACGTGGTACACAGTAGCTTTTCTATTCTATCCTATCCCACCCCATCCTATCCTGTCTTCTGCTACCTCATTCCACTCCAGCCCATTTCAATCTATTGCCTTAAATAAAACCTCAGATTTGAATAATCAAATTGATTTCATTATCTTCTCTGGCTACATGAGTTCAGTCACATTATTAATTTATTCTATGGATTATTTTCTTCATTTGTAGAATATGGATAACATGTCTTTAGAGGGTTGTTTTTGGTATTAAATAGAATACTATTTAGCACTGCGCTTGGCATTAAGTGTTCAATACAGATATATTATTTTTATATGTTATTATTTTAACTATTTTGATTATTATATTATTATCATTCATTTTACTTAAGGGTATTTGGAGACTGTTAATTTATCTTATATTCTCATATACCTGATATGGATTGTGAAACTAGGAAATTCTTTACTTTTTAGGAAATCCTTTACTTTTTAACCAATAAGTAGGGAAAAAATTAATACAATTGGTCCAGGGCCCCTGGATGGCTCAGTCAGTAAAGCTTGTGACTTTTAATTTCATCTCAGGTCATGATCTCACAATTCATGAGTTTGAGTCCCACATTGGGTCTTGCTTGGGACTCTCTCTCTCTCTCCCTGTCTCTCTGCCCCCTCCTGCTCATGCATGCACACTCTCTCTCTTTCTTAAAATAAATAAACATTAAAAAAGTGTTTGGTCCATACATTTCCAGACATCAAATACTCAATATTACTTTGTTTTTGGTTAACTCTGGAGACTTTTCATTTCGTGCTTAATCTCCATGGTGATTAAGGGATGTGGAAATGATAACACTGGCATTTCATTTAAATGTTTCCATGAGGTGACATATGACAGATTCATTCTTCTAACTTAACTGAGATGAAAGTCATCTCATCTCCTATTACTAGGGGACAAATATGAACTGAAGCATGTGGTTTCCCTCACTCCTAATATCTGTACCAGAGGAAAAATATTAACTAAAAGGAACAACTAAGTCCTCTGATTTTTTAATGATTCTAGTTTGAATCTTCAAAACACTGCTTATATAAAGGGATATAAGGAGAAGTCTCATTTTTATTTCCATTATTTTTAATTTTTTAAATATGTATTTATTTATTTTGAGAGACAGTGACAGAGAGTGAGCAGGGAAGGGGTAGAGAAGAGAGAGAGAATCTCAAGCAGGCTCTTCACTGCCAGTGCAGAGCCCAATGTGGGGCTTGAACTCACAAATCATGAGACCATGACCTGAGCTGAAATCAAGAGCTGGTGCTTAACTGACTGAGCCATCCGGGGAACCCCGATTTCCATCTTTTTTAGATTACTGAAGGAGATCATTCTTTCATGATAAAATTCACTATTCAATGATTTTTCAAACTAAAATATAAACATTCAAAATAAAAGGTATATATGTGATATAGCATTTCTATTTCCTGTAAGCATAAATACTTACAGGAAGCAGAAAAAGTAACTGGTGGAGCACCTAGGTGGCTCTGTCAGTTAAACATCTAACTCTTGATTTTGACTCAGGTCATGATCATAATTCATGGGATTGAGCCCTGCATCAGGCTCCATGCTGATAGCATGGAACCTGCTTGGGATTCTCTTTCTCTCTCCCTCTTTCTCTGCCCCTTCACCTCTCTCTCTCTAAATAAATAAATAAATAAACTTAAAAAACAAAAATAATTTGTTTACTATTTCTGCCATGACTTGTCAGGAAACTGAGCATGTTCACACACAAAAGCAAAGAATAATACCAACGGCTCAGCAGCAGATGAAGTGGCAAGATTTCCCTAGGTGGAGTTTATAGTTATCTTTTAATCACTCAAGAGACTAATTTTTTTTTTTTTGACCTGAATTCATCTTGCCTCCTTTCAACCTTACCTCCACTGATCCTATAACGTCTTCCTCTTCTCTGTCTCTTTTTTTAATACTAATTTAAATATGGACCTTTTTGTAATCACCATGTGTGCCATCGGCATCAACATTTCAGAAGATATCTTCAGCGCACCCACTGCGTATCCACCATACTTGTTTCATTTTGTTAATTGAATGTTTCTCAAACAACCTCATTATCTGTCCTCAGCACTTAGCATTTTCCTGTTATAAAACTATCCTTTGCAATGTCTTCTCTGCCAACCAGAAGGGCGAGACTCTTGCTTATAGCATCTCCCAAAACACAGGACTAGTCTTTAACAAAATCCCCATGTTGTCAGACCACAACGGGGGAAGTGAAAAGAACTAACACTGAGTGCCTACTACATATCAGGCTATAAATGCATGGTATTTAGTCTTCAAAACAGTCCTATGATACAGAAGACATTACACCAATTTTAAACAGATGATGGAAACAAATAAACAAACAAAAAATATTCTATCACTTATCGCAAGACACACGATGGGCAAGTTCTTGAGACAGTATTCCAGAGTCCACACTGGGTCACTGCACAGTACCAATTGTACTAAGGAAAGGCTGACTTATATTCTGGTCTTTTTTTTTTTTTCTGTCAGAGAGCTCTTTGAAGGCCTTAATACTCTCTGTTGTCCAGATATAGGGGCCATGTTAACTCCCAAACAGTTCTAAGCTGTGTAAAGCCATTTCCCTCAGCTCCAGTTCTAGAAAGGTTTGGAAGACAGGAAGAATTAGCAGCCACCCTGTAGACATACTGACTATACTGTGGAAAAGCTAAAGCCAGGGGACCTGAAAAGCTTTCTCCCACTAATGGAAAATTATTTTAGGTCTTTTCTCTTAGGGAGTTTTACATATGAAGCTTAAATTCACACACACACACACACACACACAACAACAACAACAACAACAATAAATACCTCTCACACAGTTCTGTTAGTAGCCTGATTTGTTTATAACCATGAACTGAAGTCAACGTCAGTGGTAACTGTGTAGAGTGAAAGCTTTATGGGAAGTTAGTTTCCTATGCTTCACTCCCCTTTGCACCCCTACCCAGAATGCTCTCTGCTTTTCCATCCTTCCCTAGCAAAACAAACCACCCTTCATTCTTCTGGGCCAAGCCCCAAGGTCACCTCCTCCACAAAGCTTTCTTCATCACCCTCCTACCCCTAGTTATCTTTCCTTTGAGTTTCCCCCAACATTTTATTCATGTCCCCAAAATAGTGCCTATCACAGTGCATCACATATTTCTCATTCTACAGACCAGGTTTTTCAACCTCATTACTAATGGTTTTTGGAGCAATATAGCTATTATTTAATGCCCTGTGAATCGTAGGATGTTCAGCAGTATTCCAGGTCTCTACCCACTGGATGCCAGTAGCAGCTCCCCTTTGATTGTGACAAATATTCGATTGAGACCAAATGTGTCTCTAGATAGTGTCAAATTTCCCCTTAGGGGAGGGCAGTATCACCCCCAGTTAACAATTCAGTTTTAGATCACAGGGACCACATGAGTAGTGACTGTGCTTTTGTTCATCCTATACACATGGGAATATCAGGCCCACGGCAAACGGTTAATTAAAATCTGTTGGTTTTAATGAAATTACTCTCATTTACCAATAACTACATACTGCATTATAAAATGCATTAAATTCATACTTTGTTCAAAAGTGAAAAAAACATGACTGCTAAGTTAAACTCTGGATTCAAGGAAAATGAGATCAAAAGTCATTGGATGTCAAAGGAGAGAAAATACTTCTTGGGAACCTGGGTGGCTTTGTCACTTAAGCGTCTGAGTCTTGGTTTTGGATCAGGTCATGATCTCATGGTTTGTGGGTTTGAGGCATGCATCAGGCTCTGTGCTGACAGCTCAGAGACTGGAGCCTGCTTCAGATTTTGTGTTTCCCTCTCTCTCTGCCCCTCTCCCACTAATGCTCTGTCTGAAAAATAAACATGAACGAAAGAAAATTTAAAAAGAAAAAAAATACTTTTCTCTGTATATGTAAGAAATCAAAAAATCATATATGTATTACATATAATTATATATATGAAATATATAAATGCGTGTATACACCCATACACATAATAACTTTTCATAGAAAACTACGTTCAGAAAACTGGATATATGTAATGTGATATCTCTAAATACATCATACCTAACATGCTTTGTTCAATACAATATGCAGCCAATTGCTAGGGTTTTTTTCCCCTGAAAGACTCATTCATGATAAAAGTGATGCTTATTTTGAAATTTCAAAATTAGAGAGACCTGATTAAATAAAGAAGTGCAGACAGTATGATATTGCCTTTCTTCCTGATAAGATATTCATCTCTTCCCAATTTGGTGCAGAACAATTTAAAGTCATCTCACTTTATTTCTGTGGACTAGTTAACCATTTATTTGGCCTGAAATGCAGAACCAGTACTCTCTTAATATCCATTTATGATGAAAGATTTTTTCTCACCTCGGAATAGGGAAGCCCTGGCATATCTTCATTTTTTTTCCTGAGCTGAGGTTGCTATTAAAGTTCTGGAAGTGAGGGGCTCCTGGGTGGCTCAGTTGGTTAAGCAACGACTTCGGCTCATGTTATGATCTCAGGATTCGTGGTTGTGAGCCCTGTTTAGGGCTTTATGCTGACAGCTCAGAGCCTGGAGCCTGCTTTGGCTTCTGTGTCTCCCTCTCTCTCTGCCCCTCCTCTACTTGTGCTCTGTCTCTCTCTGTCTCTCTTTCTCAAAAATAAATAAATATTTTAAAATATTTCTAAAAGTGAGATATATTTGTCTTTTCTCTTAGCACATCTGCAGAGTCTGTTATTCTCTGTTATTCTCACTGGTAGACTGTAAGCAGCAGCAGGTGCATTTGGCAAGTTGATAATTTTTGCAAGAAAGAATTGCAAAAAGAAGACCGGCCCCTCCTGAGCAGTCAGAAAGGTGGTCACTCAGCACAAATATGTATGATCTCAGAGAAATTATGCAAGACCATATTTTCAGTTGCCATGTTTTATTGGTTGCCTCTTTTTGGTTTTAGATACATGAATTATACTTTTCATTACAATACTATGAGATGGTGATTATTCCTGCTCCTATAAAGAGGAAGGTATTAAATACCAAGATAATAAAAAAATCGTGTGATGTCATTTAACTACTCAGGAAGTGGACCAAAATTCACCCCGTGATCCTTCTCAGGTACAGACAGCAAGCACCTCAGAGTACACAGTAGTTCTTTTTGCACCCACTCCTCCACAAATACCACCCATATGCAGATTCAAACTTATAACCAGGGATATTTCTACAATCTTCACTCCCTCACCCCCGGACTGTCCTCAGCCCCACAGGCATGCAGAAAGGAAAGTAAAAGTCACCAAAATGCAAAGGAACATGCACTTTTGGAACAGTTTGATTCTGAGGTTGAGGGGCCTGCATTCCTGAGATAAGAAACAAACAAAGAAACAACACTTTCACCTCCTCATTTTACACCAGTGGGTTTCCTGTGCTCTGGTTTCAGTTTAAAGAACCTGGGCTCCAATAAGTTACTTTAATTTAAAAGAGCTTACATCATTCCTTACACGGATTTTGCTCTTTAGAATGCCTTGACAAATGTCATTTTCTGCTATTCTTGCTGCAGCATTTTGTGCTGTGATAGAACAGACCACATGCTCACCTGGGCCCCTATACTGTAGATGCATCTTGGAAGGCCACTTCTCAAGTTTCATTTGGTCCCTTCTAACCAGCTACATGAACACAGCTTCACTGGGCGTCAGTGAATCACTGATACTTACTGTCAACCTATTATCTTCTAGATCTCTCTATCTCTCTATCTGTCTATCTATCTCTACCGATCTATCATCTATTCATTCATCAATCCAACCCTCCATCCTGTCTATTTCACAGAATCAGAGGACAAATGAAATATTACAGGTGAAAGCATTGTGTAACCCACAAAACATTATTCACATCTAGCAACCAAGCAATTTCATACACACACACACGCGCGCACACACGCACACGCACACACACACTCATACAGTACCCCAAGGAACAGATGGCTTTCAAGACAAATGGATCTTACCACACACTTTAGAATTCCAAGTCAGTGCAGAAAGAGTCCATTTTATTCTGATAGGGGTGTGAAAAGGTCAAGTATTGATTTAGCCTTCTAAGAGGAGACAAAAAATAAAAAGGCCTTCCTGAAAATATTTACTACATTTTGCTTTCATTCAGGGTTTCTGTGCAGGGCAGAGATGGTTTGAAGCCCACAGGATGGCAAAGATAAAATGGCCCAGCTTATAAATGTGGGCTTGGGATCAATTTTACTTGTCCCTATGACCTTTAATACACAAAATGGAAAACTCCTATATTGTTGCAGTAGAAAATGTATGAGAAATGAAAATAAAGCAATCAAAAGCTTTATGTAATTCATATATTAAAATATACAGCATGTTTTATGTTTACTCATAAATAATGTTTTTTCAAAGCACTTTCATATAGACATATCGCTGCACCAAACATAAATATTTTCTTTTTGACAAATAGAAGACTTTAGACTCATCTTCCCAGGATTTAAGTGTCTCTCTCTTTGCTACTAAATGAAGTGTTGGCACAAATACTTTAATGATGCCTGGGTGAAATTTTAGGGATGTCTGTGACTGTACAGAAAATAGTTTTGTATCACAAGAAATTTCTCTCAATCCTCAAATGTATAAAATGTTCCTTGGCATTTATCCAGATAGTAGCAATTCTTAAATATTTTCATTGGGGCTGCAAAAGCATCTATGCTTAATTCCAACGTTATCATTCATCTAGATTCTCAGTGTATACTTTTATGTTCAAATAGCTAAGGCTACTTCTGGACTAGGGAATTCAAGAGGAGTTGTAAAAGATTTTACTGTCTGGAATATGTTTGACTTTATAATGGTATTCTTGGAAACCAGAGGCATCCCAGAACACTACCAAAAACAATCTCTTATTGTTTGTTTGCTTGTTTCCGTGGTGTTTCTGACTAAATACCGAGCAAATGGTATGCAGAAGCTGTGTAGAATCACATAAATCTTGTTTCGCTCCCTAGATATTTCTAGCTGAGGGACATAAGACATGTTACTCAATCTCTGTAAGTCTCCATCATTTTACATACAAAATGAGGATGACAGTAACCATCCCTAAAAATACCCACGATGATCAGATGAAATTACCAGGGTATATGAATTCCTGTGGTACCCTGTTCTTACTTCTCTTCAAAGGATTAGGGTGAACATGGTTTATTCTTGGTCAGCGAGGTGAGAGAAATAAACTGATTTATGGATTAGTAAACCTAACCGTGAACATGCACTATAGCCCAGGAGCTACCCATTGCCTTGGGTTCAAATTCAACTGTGAGTCACTTAACCCTTCTCCATCTGTGATTGTTGACTTTAAAATGGGAAAACATTGAGATATTTTACTGTGTTGTTTTAAGAATTAAATGAGTTAATACCTATAAAGTGCTTAACATATAATAGTATTATTTTCAGGAGCCCTTTCCATTATAATGATGTTACTCCCACTGTATAACTTGTTACAGTAATAAAGCATGTCCTTTCCCCCTGTGTTAATCCTGAGAAATGAATTCAATCTCTCTTCATCGAATCTCTAAGGTAGATAGAGAAAATAGCTATCTGGTCAGCAAGCTTAATTCCAGGCACCAATCTTTTCTGATCTTCCCTGTCTCCTTGCAGGTGACAGTTGGGTTATGGTTGTGTTACCAAATATGAGTGTCAATGCCGCCAGACTGGCAATGCCACACACTGCTGAACCAAATAAAACCACACACTGGCAAGAATGAATCTCAGCTTTTTATCCTAACTCCCACTGAAAGGATGATAGGACTGATAACATACAATGATGTTAGTTGTTTACACTTTAGTTAAAATATGGGCAGGGAAGTTGACTTTGAAAGATGCTAGAGAACACAAGGGCACTGAAGGTCTGAATGAAGTAGAGTAAGGGGAGTAAACAGAGTGGAAAGGCTGGACAGGAAGGTTTGGGAAACTGCAACTCACTTCTACACTTCTCTGAAGATGACCTTGACAATCCATACAGTCGAGACCAATAAAGGAAATCACAGAACAATGTTTCATAATTGTATTGCTATTGTGATAGATCACTTTTAGGTTTTCCTATACTTTCTTTTTTTAAAAGTGCAATACATATCATAAAATTATATGTGTGTGTGTGTACATGTGAATTCATATTTTAATTAACTGTTCAACGATATTCGCTGAATGCCTATCAAATAGCTTCTTCTCAGAACTGAGGATGCACCAGTGAATAAAACAAACAAAAACCTTTCCTCTTGGAGCTTACATTCTAGAGGAGGAGATGGGCAATTGAAACAATGAGTACACTCTATTACATCTTAGGTGATGATAAGTGTTTGAATAAAACTAAGCAAGGAGCAAAGCTAGGAAGCATGAAAATAGGGCTGTACTTTTACATCAGTGGTCAAACAATGATCTCCCTGATAAAGGTGACATTTGAGCACTCTTTGGTGCCATAAGGATTCCTTCTCTAGAACTCAGGTGGTGGACAGCAAGTACAAAAACGATGAGTACGGAGCAGGCCTGATATATCTGAGAAACACTGGAAATTTCTAGAAACTTCCATGATAATTTCAGTGATTGCTCTGAAGTATTAATATAGCAAGGGGGACAAATGCTCAGTTCTCTGATGTATCTGTCCCCATAATCTAAATATGTGAAAACCACCCAAACATTATGTACAACCTCTGGGACAGCTATTTTTTTTAACATGCAAAGTAAACTTGTTCAGCCCCATAAGGCTAACCCACAGGGTGTTTAGGCAAAGGGACAAAAAACTCAATGTATCTGCTCTTGGGCTGTGTGACTTTGTACAGGCTAGTTGGCCTCTCTGAATCTCAATCCACACGCTCACACAGTAGGAGGAATGCAATGGGTCCCATGCTTGTTGCTGAGTTATTCTAGTCTTAGGTTCAAAGGCACTTGATGCAGAATCATTTGCTACACAAATGTGAAACATTTTGGTAAAATCTCATTTATGCCAAGGCCATTTGTCTGTCCATTTCACTTATACGAAAGACAACTCAGTCTTTAGAGGGAAGCCAAAAGGTTCCATAGAAAGACAATTAGGTATTACATTACTGATACATCAAACATCTATATTTTACTTCTAGGAAAGTTCAAAGCTCTTACTCAGAGTCCAATTATTCATTCCATAGGCATAATTCTAAATTCTTGAATATATCAGTTTCTAGTACTACCACTGGTCGACTTCAGCTTTGGGATGCATTATTGTTTTAGTTATGTTGGATTGGCTTGGATTCACTCACACATTCTGGATAGCCAAGTCTGAGAACTAACAATAGAGAATTGTTAGTAAAGCTATCTGGGTATCTACAGATCAGGGTAAATTTGTAATTAGGGTAAAAAACAATCTGATTCATGGAAGGGGGGTGAAGGTCTCAGCTTTTGAATAACATAAGTGTGAGATCAAAGCTAGGATCACCACCATTGATTAGAGTCATACTGAACAAATTACTTAATGTCTAAGCCTCCATTTTCTATTCTTGGAACTGGAGGTAATGATAAAGGTCCTACAGGGTTGTGAGGAGTGTTGGAAATGAATTGTGTAGGGAACATCATAGTAGAGTGCATGGCATAGTTCCCTTTACTTCCTTCACTGCTCTACACACAGGATCCAAATGTAAGACCCCGGCCTCTGCAGAACTTGACATGCTCAGCACAAAGCTATGCCTGGAACAAAACCAACACTCTTAAGCATTTACATGAATGTGTGCATGAATGAATCAATGAACAAATAAGCAAATAAAGACATTTATAAATCAACTCACTAATTATACTACTAAAGTTCCTAAATCCTTACAAATCAGGAAGGGAGACAGAATACCCCTTCATCATATATTATCTGCCTAAACACGAAAAGGCATAATATTCCCAACTGCAGATGGAGAATCTTTCTTATCTTTACAGTAATTCAGTAGGCACAAAGATATCAGGTTGAGCAATGTGCTCCTAGGTGCTCTGGCAGAAGGCAGGAAGTCATTTTCTTCAGACCAGGCTTTAGCTTCAGCCACAGTTATTCATTCTCTTTTGCAAGGAAGAATTCATTTAGGTCTTCGGGAGACAGATGTATCAAGCCATCGGATGTTTCTGCCAATCACCTCCTGCCAAAGCCCTGATGTTTTATTTTATTAGTGCAGGCACTTTCCATTAATTTGGATACTGTTTAAGAGTGTTAGTTCCAAAGGACATTGTTTTTTGGCTCTTCTTTTCTGAAGGACTATTTAATACATTACTGCAATGAATTGGCCCCTTGCCAAGAAAAAAGCAGTGGCCACCCAATTCTAATCAGTTTCTGACAATATGATCTGAATGTCTGGCTCAACAATATGTTTATTGTGCTCTACCTGGAATTGACAGAAATACATCAGAAAAATGCTACTGGCTCCATAGTAAAGACTAAATAAAACACAACACACAGTGTTTTCCTTCCTTCCTTTCTTCCATCCTTCTTTCTTTCCTCCCTTCCCTCCCTCCTTTCTTTTTTCTTTTTTTTTTTAATGTTTATTTATTTTTGAGACAGAGAGAGACAGAGCATGAACGGGGGAGGGGCACAGAGAGAGGGAGACACAGAATCAGAAGCAGGCCCCAGGCTCTGAGCCATCAGCCCAGAGCCCGACGCGGGGCTCGAACCCACGGACCGTGAGATCGTGACCTGAGCTGAAGTCGGATGCCCAACCGACTGAGCCACCCAGGCGCCCCTATTTTTTTTCATTAAAATAAGAACATAAGAGCATTCTACCATATGTCAAGTATAACAGATACTGGTGATGCCAAAACACATGTATTCACATCCCCATTCTTCCCAGTTTCCTAAGCAAACCCCAATTTTATTCAGGTATCTATCCCTGCATGCAGCTCTCAAGGCAACCTCAAAGAGTGGGTCCTGACTCATCTGAGACAATTATTGGTGTTTCACTTTCTCTGCTAGTGATTGGACATACAATAATGGCAGACTTAGTGGAGATTTCTGAGAAAGTTTTCCTTACTCTTAAAACACTCAAGGAAGACATCAGTTCTTCTGTCTTGGGCTCACTCATGTCAAGATGCGATGCTGATCACTCTTGTAATCTCTTGTGACCACAGGGGGAGTTTGACTAAAGACAAAAGTGACAAGCAGACAATAGGAGAGCAAAATGATAGAAAGATGTTTGTCCTTGACACTGCTGTTGAACCACTGAGATAAACCAGAAGCACTCTTCCTCTGTATGTCCCATGCTGTGTGGAAATAAATTTCCTTATTTTTTTTAAAAGCCAGGAGAGACAACTATTATCAAAGCCTACACTAGGCTGTGGTAGAACATCAACAGAGTAAATGGTCCTGTAAGACCATTAGCCCTTCAAGAATTCTGGAATACCATGCGAGTTACTCTGAATAGTTAAATATTACAGTAATGCACCAGCCTCCTAAAAGTAGCAAAATTTAGCACTGTGACTCATTTGCATCATGCTTCAGAGTCCCTACCTGAATTTTTCATCTCTGTCTACAATTATAGTGAGGGGATCTTTTATAGTGATGTACCCAACTGTTGGTCCTCTGGATTTAGACCCCGTCTAAGTGCTCAGATACTTGTACAAACTTGCTTCATCCATAGCTCTGATGTTTAGAAATGAAAAATCCAACTCAAAAACAATTTCTGCCTGGGGTGCCTGGGTGGCTCAGTCAGTTAAAGGTCCCACTTCGGCTCAAGTCATGATCTCACAGTTCGTGAGTCTGAGTCCCGCATTGGGCTCTGTGCTGACAGCTCAGAGCCTGGAGCCTGCTTCAGGTTCTCTGTCTCCCTCTCTCTTTGCCCCTCCCCAGCTTGCATTCTATCTCTCTCAAAAATAAATAAACATTAAAAAAATTAAAAATAAATAATTTCTGCCTAAAACTCCCCAATTCTTTCAACTAATGTTTGTTTCTCAATTTTCTTGCATGCATTTGGGGAGTGATAATTATTTACACTATCCAGTTGCAGCAATGTGTATATGTACATTGCAGTAATATATCTAATGTATTTCATGTGTGTAGCTTTTTTTCACCAACTAGAATTTAAGATCCTTAGAAGCAATTCCTATATTTTCATTATATCACTTGCAGGCTCTAGCAAAAAGGCTACTTATAGAGAACATATTCAATCATATTTTGTGACCAGTTAAGTTGCTAACCATATATGGGAAATAACAAAAATCTCAGCACCTTTTTCCTTCTACCATGAATGTTTAAACTTATCTTTTATTAAGCCTCCAAGTACATTTGACTCTAACCTAAATCTGGTCTGAGTGGGAAGAGTGAAAAATCCTGTACTCTTCAAACTCTGCTTAAAACCCTCTGTCCATCTCCCACTATAATGGATGAAGCATAAGCCAAGAAGAAGTGTTCCCTTGCTGCAGCCGAATTTCTCTGCATCAACAAACCAATGCACCCAGCAACAAATATATCAGAGTAAGGAATGATGGAATGGTTATCAACCAAGTCCACATGAAGACGACAGTGAAGAAAATAATTAAGAGCTACATTCTATCCGTTGCTTACCAAAGTGCCAGGCACTGTTACATCCATGAGCTCTTTTAATCCTTGTAACAACTCTATTTGATCCCATTGCTGTCCCCATTTTGCAAATGAGGTACACTAACATGCAGAAAGTAGACTGACTTGCCCAAAGTCTCACAGCTGGGCCAGTTGAGAGTCAGAGCCAGAATTTAGGGAATCAGGCTGAATCTCAGTTTTTGCTGTAAACACACCCATCACAAAAGGTGTCCTTTTCTCCACAGGTAATGCAACTCCATAAATAAAAGGAATGCTTGCACAAAGAGCTTTCCATAGAGATGACAGGGATGCATACCAAACACTATCATTCGCACAACCAAATTATCGCTGAAGATAGCACCTAGCTAGGAATAGAACTGCCCACTAACAAGCAACCGTTGACATCTGTCACCTTTCTTCTCTCCACATCATTATTTTTAAAGTTAATTTTGCCTCTTTCCAGAAGATAACTAGAGAAAAATCAATACAACTCATGCATATACAAATTGAGAAAAAATATGTGTCCCAAAAGAACGACACACATATTATTCAGGCCGAATTCTCTGCTAGATATATAAAGGAAGCAGCTCTTTTAAAAAATAATATATAGTAAATTTAAAAAGGATAAAGAGACACTGAATGTTAGTGTAAAAGAGAACTAAAGTTCACTGAGATTTCTCTCTCTCCCCCAAATTAGGTAGGTTAGGGTTAGGTTTTATCAGAAGGGAAGACCGTATGTTGTGGCTGATATGTTTTCCAGTGTTCAGGAAGAGGCATCAGAAGGCATTCTTCAGTGGGGTAGCAAATACGTGTGCCTTTACTGAAAGACTATAGAAACCACTTCGACCTTGCCAACCCAATATTTAGCAAGATTATAAATCTGGGGGATAAAACAAGTTTCAAAAGTTATGAGATATGGAAAAGGCAGGACGCAAGTAGCCGGGTTCCATTATGGACGCTTATCTTGAACACAGAGACCATCACCATATGGTGCTGGAAACAAAAATTCCACTCAGTGATGAAGCTAAAGAAAAGGGCTTTTTCGGTCAGCTGTTGGTATCTCCAACATGCTCAATGGAGCCATACACTCAGTCCCCCACTGGAAAAACAGGACAAAAGAAAACATCAAAACCGAAACCAAAAACAACAGGAGAGATACTACCTAGCTCCCTGAAGAGAGCAGAATCTTAATAATATCGATGTATTGACAGCTCCTAATTATGAGTAGCTACAAAATTAGCTTCTGAGGCAGAGAGGAAATACAGCAGTTAGCAAAAGCACAAGTTGCATGCAAGTCTGACTTTCACACTGCTAGGATGGGATCAGTGATTGTAAACAAAATTTTTAACAGTTCCCTGTAAAAATGGTAAGATTAAACCGGTAGGTTCTTTTGAGGGTAAAAGAAGTTAATACACAACGATAGAAACTGTTCGTTGTCTCCCCATATCCATTTTCCGCTTCTCCTTTTGGTACCCCTCAAGCAGGGATGCTCTGGTGCCGAACTTCAAAGGTCACCATTCACATTATAACCTGTAGGAATATTTCCTACATTTTTAAGCAGCATACGCGGCTACCCAGCAAGAGTCTAGCTTCTCTTTGGGCTATGGCAGGAAAGTCTGTTTGTGTAACTAAGTTCTGAATGACAGAACGTGAGTGTAAATGATGTATGCTCCTTCAGGGTCACGTTTGCAAATGAAGCTCTGGGTCCTGGATTCTGGTACGTAAGTATGGTTTTGCAGAACCAATCCCATGCAAAGGGACATCAAACCAGGCAGGTTTGGGAACAACCACATGGGGGGAACTCAGGTCCCAAGAGGATGCTGTGGAGAAGTTCACCCCCACCGCCTTGTCTACCCACCTCTGTGCTGTTAATGTGAGAGACACATGAAATCTAGACCTTGCTTGATCCATTCTACTTTAAGTCTCTGTGTAGTAACAGCTGGGGCTGATTCCTCTTTAATACCTACATGTAAAGAACTTAGAACTGTGCTTGGCACATAGTAAGCTCTCATTAAATGCTAGTGTCCAACTCTCTACGTGAAAGAGGCAGTATTTGAAAACAGAGAGCACTGTGTGCCTCCAAAGCCTATGTTCTTTCCTTTCCGGGAGAGAACGCTGCCTCCAGTGCACAGAGACTGAAAAGGCAGAGATATTTGCTAGAAGCACGTCAGTTGCCAACACTTTAAAACCTCTGGTAGTTGAAGTTGCTTCCCCCGCCCCCCAACATTCCCCAATTTTTAATGCTAGTCTCAAACTCATGATTTAAAAAAATTGATATTAAATTTAATTTGGAAGTCACTTTAAATTCTTTGACCCTTGAACTTCTGCTCCCTCCACCTGAGTCACCCCATAAAACACAGTCATGGTGAGAAACAGAAGGGTCCCCAAAGAACTATACACATACTATTCAGGCTGAATTCTCTGGCTGTCACATATAAAGGACTTGCATCCTTTGGACCATAAAAGTTTTTTTTTTTTTTTTTTCTTTTTTGTGGGGTTTTTGTTTGCTGGTTTGTGTTTTGTGTTTGTTTTCTGTACTGATGAAAATCTCTAGGCTCTCCTTGAAGAGCCAAGTCTGCAACCTGTTTTGCATGGGAACTCCTATACCACCCTTCTTGCTCTCGTCTCAGTGCTTACCTTGGGCAAAACTGCCAACACGAGGAATTTTGGCTTCAGGATAAACCAGAGCCTGCTCTCATTTTCCATCCAGTCCAGGGCAAGAGTGGGGGGCACTGCCCCTCCCAACTACTCAGCTGTCCCCATCTGCCCAGCTCTGGAAATTCACAGATTTGAAACATACACAGACCATCCATTTCTACATATATGGCATGACTAATAGGCTACTTCAGGGAAACAGAGAAACACATTGTCCAGTACTGCTTTATAATACGGAATTAAATAGCTGCAGGTCAGGGGTCTCATGCCACACATTTAAAGGGCAGTCCAAGTGGTTTTTAGTTCTGGGAACAACAGGGAAATCTGTTGTTTTGAAGGCAACATAGATTTAAGAGAAAGCCTTCTCTTCTTCTGCTCACTCCCCCTCCCACCTCTAGCACAATTAATGCTTCCTCCTTCCAATTTCCCATCCATGTTGTGCAACATTCTATCAACATTTCTTCCATTGTGCTATAAATATCTGCTCCCATGTCTTTTTCCCTGGGAAGGCTCTGTAGGTCTGTCTTTCATTATCCTCTTGGCATGATTGATCTCATTACTTTGCCCTTTTACTTTGCCTCATGTATTTCATGTTCATGCTTTCCAGTGTCATTTTATTATTGCAGCTGTTGAAGTAATTTAAATGTGCTTTGAAAATATACGTAACGTCGGGAAACTTATTTTTCAAAGTGAACAACACAGATTTAGACACTTAAAAAAGGGCTTCAATTTTGCCCTGCTTCCTGAATCCTCCATAGTCTAAGTATTTCGTTATCTCCATCTGCAACCCCAAAGTGTCTCAAATTAAAGACCACACTTCAACTGAAGTCACAGCCAATGAAGAATAAATTGTTCTCTTTTCTGGAGGACAGACGCAGCAGGTTTCAAATATTTCAGCAAAACTCAACTCCAAACAGCACTAATGGTGCCATTTGGCACTAATGCATTGTCAGGAATTAAAATCTGAATGGTAGAGTTCAGAACAAGAAAAAAAAAATATCAATAAAATTCAGCTCAGGCAGACAAGTATGTGGTCGGCATTCGATGGAGGGATTATATGCATACATAAATAAACCATTAAAATCCTCCCGCTAGAGTCTGCTCAATTCATAGTGATTTGAGTTGCTGCGGGGGCAATGGCAAATCTAAACATAATTGGTTTGTTTGCAGGATGAGAAGGAAGAATTTGACAGATTTTAAATATATACAGATAGTCCATTTCTGCATTTTTAGAATAGTTAATATAATACTTCAGTCAAAATATGAAGCACATTTTCCAAAGCATCTTTAAAAAAAAAAACGTAAACCACTCCAGTCAGGTCTTCTATTCCACAGCACCATCTAAATTCTTTGGCAAGTCTATCCACGTGTTATACTGAGAACAGTATTGCTGGAAGTACTATAAATGGAAAAGGAAGGAACAGACGTTTATTGAATCTCGTGCATAGGTATCTTATGAAATCTTTACCACTCTCTAATGCAAGTTTATTAACCCCATTTAAAGATGAAAAAAAAAACTGATTAAGGATTCCTATCTTCCCCAACAGAACATATCTGGTAAATAAAAAAGGAGACAGGATTTAGCACAAGATTGCTTTGGCTCTAATATGCATGTTCTTTCCATGGTCTTAGATGAGTTGGGAAAATCTATTTCAGAATGTTGTATTTCAGAGCGTGGAACCACTTACTCTCTGTCACACACACACACACACACACACACACACAATCACTCTTTTTCTTCTCTCAGTCAAGGGATGGTTACTACCCTCTCCCTGAAACCTTCCCTTTTTTGACTGTCAATGGCACTTACTGTTCTTAATACAGAGTTACGTTGTGAGAACATACTGTTATTAGGAAACTGGGGAACTCATTCTTAGACCTAATTTTGTGTCCTCAGATAGAATATAATAATTCTCAACCTAAGAAATATGCCAAGTTTCCCTTATATGCTCAGTGGCATATGTAATCTTGCCTCCTAATAAGTGTTTAATCAAAGCTTATTAATTTTCTAAGTTATTATAACTGAATTGTATGATATTAATGAGTGGCACTTCATTCCATACGTTAAAGGTTTCAACGCAGTTGAGGGCAAATACGTTTTATATGAAGCTATTGTATTTAAATGAAGTGCTTAACAGGACCTTGTAGGGGCTCTTTTGTGCAAAACTAATCATGGTACTTTAAGTATAATATGTTCAAGTATTAAGTTTGCTTCAAATGGGAGTAGAACTGTACACTGAAAAGAAAGTAGGGAAATACAGAATGAAGTTGAGTGAAAATAACATTAGGTTTAAATACTAGAAAGTGTGATAGACTCCCTGCCATCTCCGGGAACATATTTAATTTTCTATAATCACTGGATTTCTGTTTCATAAACTTCCTACTTCAAACCTCCATTGCTTCCCCTGCTCCTATTCCATCTGGAGATGAAATTGTGTGTGGACAGCAAGCCAATAAAAAGAAGAGAGATTCAAACCTTCAAGAGAACGGCAGGGGGCATCCTAGTAAGCAAGGATCTGCACCCTTGTATCACCAAATTTCCATAGAGTACAGGAAAGAGCAAGAATACCTTTGTGGGAGAGAGAGGAATATTTTATACTCAGCCCCATATTACTGGGTGCTGAGGTCTTTAAACACAAACAGTGCTTTCTACTTGGTTGGTGACTTATCAAATCACCTAGTACCTGCCTTTTTATAATAGGAAATGAATACCATTAACTATTGCAGCTAAAGACACTTCAAAGTGAGATACAAGAGGGTCATGATTCATGTTGCATCACAGACTTTCTATTTAAGAAAACCTGGAAAAAACCATCATGCTTCCTAATTTGAGCACAAAGAAAATTGTTTTGTGGTTCTGAGTTTATATTAAAGAAATGTTGTGTATGGTTTATGACTTTTATGATTTCATACAGAGCTCTAAAAGTCATCATGAAATTGTATCATTCTGAACAGCATTATACATTTAAAAGAAGATGGGGAAATATTAAAAGCATAAATAAGCCTTCTTTAGGAAAACCCGATCATTTTCAGAGACCGGATTAGTATTTATGTAACATCAAACTGTGGCATTGCCAAGATCAGTAAGAAAATAAAATAGGTTTCAAAATACGGCTTTTCACACATGACATTTTGGGACCCATATGGAGAATCTATATAGAACGATGATCACACCACAGGCTGTATGTATGTTCTTCAGGATCACTCATGGACTGATCCAAAAGGAAACATGCTCATACGGAGAACCCATCCCTGGAGAGTGTGAATCAGCAGGTGAAGCTCCGGGATATAGACAACTTCATATTTCCTCAGGAGATCGTGAGGCACAGTCAGGTTTGAGAACCACCAGTCCAGGGGCTCTAGGTAGAATCACATAAGTATCTTACTTCACCAAGCCCTGTTGTTTTCAACCCTTTTTAAAGCTGTTTTGAATTCTGTTCTTTTCAGCTTTCACCTTCTGAAGGATGAAGCTAATATTGATACTTAAAGGCTCTGTGTTTTAGATAGAACTTTAGCTTATAGGCCTCAAACAGGATTACTGTGAATTTATTTAAAATCTACAGCTGATGTTGCTATCTTAGAGAGTTTTCAGAGTCTCATCCCAGCCGTACTCCTCATGCTAGAAACGTGATATTTCTCATAATGAAAGGTAATAGCAGTGATACCCAGCAGTCAAGTCAACATTAAATGTCGGTTTAGCCTCGGGGCGCGTGGGTGGCTCAGTCAGTTAAGCCTCTGCTCAGGTCATGATCTCGCCGTTTGTGGGTTCGAGCCCCCCACGTTGGGCTCTGGGCTGACAGCTCAGAACCTAGAGCCTGCTTTGGATTCTGTGTCTCCCCCTCTCTCTGCCCCTCCCATGCTCCTGCTCTGTCTCTCAATACTAAATAGACGTTAATAAAATTTAAATATATGTGTAGCCTAAATAAGTATTCCACCACAAAGAATGTGTTGAAAGTGAATACCATAAGGAATAACAGTAGTTAACATTTATTGATTTCTTACTATGTGCCAGATAATCTGCTAGGTGCATTTTTTTTTTTTCACTTAATGATAACAGAATGAGGTGGGTATGACTCTCATCCCTATTTACAATGACTATTATTATACCTATTTGTTATTATCTCTACTTATGGTGAGAAAGCAGCATTTAAGAAATAGAGTGCTAAAGGAGTTCGAAGTGATAACACATGATGATGTCTAAATTCAAAGTCTACCTTCGAACTTGCTCTGACATATCCCACCATACCAACCCAAACTGATTATCAACACTACTCCGCAACAATGACAAAATCGAACTAACAAAATCCCAGCATTTCTTTCTCTTTTATTTAACCTGAGACCTGTTTCACTAAATATTACACAATACGCCCATACCTCAGTTATTATGGGTTCAACTGAAAACCACACCAATAAAGGAAATATCACAGGAAAGCAAGCCAAATGATTTTTTTTTTTTTGGTTTCCCACTGCATATGAGAACTACATGTGCAGTAGTATCATGTCTAACAGGCAATGCACAGACCTTAATTAAAAGGATACTTTATTGCTAAAAATGCTAACCATCATCTGAGCTCTCAGAAAGTCATTATCTTTTTGCTGGTGGATGGTCTTGCCTGATGCCGGTGGTTGCTGACCGGTCACAGTGGTGGGTGCCGAAGGCTGGAGTGGCCGTGGCAATTACTTAAAATAAGACAAGAGTGAAGTTTGCTGCATTAATGGACTCTTCCTTTCATGAATGCTGTCTCTGTATGATGTGATGCTGTTTGATAGCATTTCACCCACAGTAGAACCTTTTCAAAATCAGAGTCAATCCTCTCAAACCCTGCTGCTGCCTAATCAACTAAGTTTATGTAATATTCCAAATCCTTTGTTGTCATTTCAACAATCTTCACAGCATCTGCCCCAGGAGTAGATCCCATCTCAAGGAACCACTTTCTTTGCTCACTCCTAAGAAGCGACCCCTCATCCATTCCAATTTTATCATGAGATGGCAGCAATTCAGTCCCATCTTCAGGCTACACTTCTAATTCTAAATTTCTCATGCTATTTCCACCGCATCTGCAGTTACTTCCTCCACGGAAGTCTTGAACTTTCAATGTGTTAAAAAAAAAAAAAAACGCAAAATTTAATTATCTGTGAAGTACAATAAAGTGAAGTGCAATAAAATGAGCCATGTCTGTAAATAGCAAAGTTGTACGTATACTGAATAGGCTATTGCTAAATAGCCTTGGGTTTGTATACTACAAAGGATGCAAATGTCTCATCCCTGCACCATTCCCGGAGTAAAACATTCCTGAATAACAAGTTTCAGGAGATCAAATGGGGGTCTGTGGTAGTCCTTATATTTGAGGCAGATCCTGAAACATCTGGCTAATACATTCCCTTTTAGAACTTAGAATTCCTTCCTAGCATCTGTATCTTCTAAAAGAAGTCCAGAATGGAAGGAGGTTATATTACCCACGACATATGAAACTAGTCCACATGTGGGTTTCTAGGGCAAGTCCAATGATTCTCCAGAAAGAGCAACTCTTGTGCCCTCCACCTTACCATTCTGGTTGGACAGCCAAGCTGATGGTCCATGCTTGCTGGAGGTGATGAGGAGGCATTCCATTAGACGGGTACATAAATCAGGTCATTTCTTCTGTTATGGTATTGATAGCTCTACAATCCAGTTAAGGAAACACTGCGCAGTCATTGTATCCCTTTGCTAGGGCTCCCATAACAAAATACCACAGGACCGGTGCCTTAAACAACAGAAATGAATTTTCTCACAGTTCTGCAGGCTAGAAGTCCAAGATCAAGGTGTCACAGGTTTGGCTTCTTTGGGGCCTCTCTCCTTAGCTGGGAGATAGTCACCTTCTCACTGTCATCTTACAATCTTTCCTCTGTGTGCATGCATGTCTGTGTCCAAATTTCTTCTTACAAGTCCACCAGTTGTTTGGAATTAGGACCCACCATAAAGACTTCATCTGTATTATTTTAGTGTTTATTTTATTTTTGAGAGAGAGCGCGAGAACACAAGCAGGGGAAGGACCAAGAGAGAGTGAGACAGAAAATCTGAAGCAGACTCCGTGCTGTCAGTGCAAGGCCCAATGTGGGCCTCAAACCCACGAACCATGACATCATGATCTGAGCTGCAGTTGGACGCTCAACCAACTGAGCCACCCAGCTGCTCCAAGACTTCATTTTAATTTAATTACCTCTTTAGAGACATAATCTCCAAATTCAGTCACATTTTGAGAGGTTACGGTTAGGACCTCAAAATATGAATTTTGGAGAACACAATTCAGCCCATGACTGTTTAAAAAAAAAACGGAGAAAGATTCTGTTCTATTTTATTTATAGAAGGTCTACTTTTTCAACCAATCTAAGAACGTGAATCCTTCTTACAATAAGGCAGAGGCGAAGAGAGGAGAGGGTGGCGATTGACTTTTATTTTCACACAGTTGCTCTTTGCACAGTTGATTGGAAGCTGGAAACTCAATAAACAAAGATTTCCGCTACCACTGGGTCTACAGCTGCAACTAACAAGATCATTGACTGTTTATAGGCAGAACGAAGTTGAAAGTTACCATGCGTATCAGGTGATTTTGATCACAGTAGTGTACACAAACAATCTGGGTAAGCTAGCTCTAATACTTTTTTTTCTTTCTGTTTTTGTTTCCTCAGTAAGTTGGCTACTGGGGAAAAAACTCAGCATAATGACTTTGGAGCACCCACTGCAAGCCAGGTGTTGCCACAGAGTCTGAAACCCTCAATTTGAGTATCGTTTTAAAAACCATAAGAGACTTCTATACTCTAAAGGGATAGATGCACTTTAGGTCTCAAAATAATTTTTATCAACACGCCTAGCCCCTGTGCAACCCAGATATATATCTTACCCAAGGAAAAGCAACTAACTTGCTATTGCAGAACCAGTCGCCAAGGGACCCTTTCCTTTCCAGCAGCCTGTAAACCCCAAACCTCTCATAGATAAAAATTATGTAGTGTCCTCTGCTTTGCCATCTGTTTCCATCTTTTCAACAACACTGAATGTGGGAGCAGCTGCATTTCACAGACGAAGAGAGGGAGCTTCTGAAGGGTTAAAGGATTTTTCCTAAGTTACAGAGCACAAAAGGTCGGGAATGCAAGTTGAATTTCTTCCCTTACTAACTTTACAGCTCTATGTAACAGAGAGGATTTCATACCTAACATATACTGGTAGTGGCTAGCATAGCATAGCAGGCATTTAAGAACTTGCTCTGAACTGGACTACATCAAATGTGCTCACATCCTGGCTCAAGCTGAAGCTGCCTCAGTGAGTATGAGCTTGGGCTGCCCTGCCACAAAAAATTACTAAAACAATATTTCTGCTCAACCTGAAACCTCTCATTCTCCACTCCCATCAATCCTGAATGTAGATCGCCATTTGTCAATATGGGTGAGGGGACATGAGGATCTCATAAGGAAGGACTCTTTCACGGGTGACACACACATGGACATCTTGGTGGAGATCAATGGCTCCGTTCAGAACTGCATCCCAGACTTAGGGAATCATATGACAGCATTTTATCGTATCACATCATATGACGTGACAAACTAGGAATGAACCATAGTATGCAGACCACTTGCTTTATTTCCCAACTCACTCATTTATTAATATAATTCCAATCAGTCTAGCATTAAGTCCCATCCTTAAAGGTTCTAAGTGAAGTTCAGTGCTATAAAAATGTCATTAAAAACCTTAGCATGACACATCAATCCATTCTCGCATATTACAATAGGCAATAGGCATTCTCCAGATATATATCATCAGTCCATTACAATAGGCATTCTCCAAACTGAACATAAACTAAACACAGATACACTCAGGAGTTCCAGAAAGCTGAAGGTTTTCATTAGGTGGAAATTACATGAAAAGATGGAATGAATAATGAAAAAATATTTTGAGATTTCCACAAGAACCAGCCTTATAGCCTTATAGTTAGCTTTTTCCCACCAGTAACCTAACAAAACAAAACAAAACAAAACAAACCCCAGAAATAGCAACAATAAAATTCATCCACCAAGTGTGTAATACTATGAATCCAGTCCTATACACTCTTGAAACAAAATAAAATGAACATCTGGGAACATAATAGACCCAAACCTTCCTTGGTATATCCATCTATGTCTGACTCAAACACTTAAGCCTGTGATAAATATATAAGAGGGTGGCTATGAGTTCTGACCTTACACATGATGCAGGTAAATCCACTTCAAGAAATAGCTCTCCTTGGGGTGCCTGGATAGCTCAGTTGGTTGAGCATCTGACTCTTGATTTTGGCTCAGGTCATGATCTTACAATTTGATTCATGGGATCGAGCCCCACACTGGGTCCTGTGCTGACAACACAGAGCCTGCATGGGATTCTCTCTCTTTCCTTCTCACTCTGCCATGTCCTCGCTTGCTCGCTCTCTCTCAAATACATAAAAATTTTAAAAAAGGAAACAGCTTTCCTTTAGCGAAGATCCACAGAAGTGATTCTCCTTGAAATAACTGAAAAATTGTGTGCATTGAGGGAGGAGGAGAAAAATCCGTTAGCTTTTATTGTCTTTGTAAGGTGTGTAAGACCCAAAGAGAAAGAACAGTTGATCCTGGGTCTATTCAACTCTTAGTGCATTAAAAATAAGGAAAAAAAACATGGGTGCCCGGGTGGCTCAATCAGTTAAGGGGCCAATGCTTGATTTCAGTTCAGGTCACGATCCTAAGGTTCTGAGATCAAGCCCAAGTGTCAGGCTCTGCACTGACAGCATGGAGCTTGCTTGGGATTCTCTCTCTCTCCCGCTCTCTCTCTGCCCCTCCCCTACTCACATGGGCTCTAAATAAATCAACATTGTTTAAAAGAAAAACAAAAGGAAAGAAAGAATAAAATTGTTGCTAGTGGAAATCTTAATTTCAATGAAACATCTTCATTTGCTTCAAAGTCTCAAACAAAAATCATCCTGGAGGAAAGCAAGTCTTATTATAAAAGCATTAATTAAATTATTCAGACTGCATGAACAGAGTGTAAACCTATGATTCATTCTCTTTTTCTGTCACTGCAAAGACACCGAATGAATTACTGCTTCAAAGGGGGGAAAAAAGATTCCTGAATGATAATATATCTTTTAAAAGGGGTTGTATATGTGAAAATTCAAACTCCTTGACTAAAAATTGATAATCTGTATATACTAGCTTTCCCACTCTTAGACATATATCTTACTTTGTGGAATGTACACACGTATCTCTTGAGTCCACAATTACACAATTGTATCAAAACTATCCAAGGTACCCAATGTTTATTTTAATCAATTATTCTCATGCAACTGCAGAAAGATATTAGGAGCTGAAATTTAGCAGAAAGTACATTCTCAAATGGACAGCAATGTGAAGATTTCTTTAACACATTTTTTTCTTTTTACTTTCAACTGTTTAGTTGGGCTATATCTCTGCTAGAAACAGTTAAAACAATAGTATCTGGATTTTAAAGGAATGATATTTTAAAGGAATGCAAAGCGTTTAACCTTCTTTAAAAGTTTATTTACTTACTTTTGAGAAAGAGAAAGAGCAGGGGAGGGGCAGAGAGAGAGGGAGACAGAAAATCTCAGGCAGGCTCTGTGCTGTCAGTGGGGAGCTGGACGTGGGGCTCGAACTCATGAACCCTGAGATCATGACCTGAGAAGAAATCAAGAGTCTGACGCTTAACAAACAGCCACCCAGGTGCCCTAAGCAATGTTGTTTTGAAATCATGTCTTTGATTATAAATTATAGAATGAGCAATGATTCTATCACACTTAATTCCAGCTATAAGTAGATTCCCTTTATAATGAAAAATGTGTCATTCTTGTACAAATGTGAAATAACCTTTCATTACTCTATTATCTCCCACATTATTTGTATTTTTTTTTTTTTTACTTTTTAAAAAATTTTTGAGATAGTGTGAGTTGGGGAGGTGCAGAGAGAGAGGGGGATACAGAGGATCCAAAGCAGGCTATGCACTGAGAGCAGCAAGCCCGATGCCTGAGCTGAAGTCGGACCCTCAACCAACTGAGCCACCCAGGAGCCACTCTATTTGTATTTTTTTTCAATATATGAAGTTTATTGTCAAATTGGTTTCCAAACAACACCCAGCGCTCATCCCAAAAGGTGCCCTCCTCAATACCCATCACCCACCCTCTCCTCCCTCCCACCCCCCATCAACCCTCAGTTAGTTCTCAGTTTTTAAGAGTCTCTTATGCTTTGGCTCTCTTCCACTCTAACCTCTTTTTTTTTTTTTTTTTTTTTTTTTGCCTTCCCCTCCCCCATGGGTTTCTGTTAAGTTTCTCAGGATCCACATAAGAGTGAAACCATATGGTACCTGTCTTTCTCTGTATGGCTTATTTCACTTAGCATCACACTCTCCAGTTCCATCCACGTTGCTACAAAGGGCCATATTTCGTTCTTTCTCATTGCCACGTACTACTCCATTGTGTATATAAACCACAATTTCTTTATCCATTCATCAGTTGATGGACATTTAGGCTCTTTCCATAATTTGGCTATTGTTGAGAGTGCTGCTATAAACATTGGGGTACAAGTGCCCCTATGCATCAGTACTCCTGTATCCGTTGGGTAAATTCCTAGCAGTGCTAACTATTTGTATTTTTAATGACAGTATAACGCTGTTACATTGCAATGTGTTATACAGGAAAACACTGCAAGTAGAATCCAGACTTCTGAGTTATTATCTGCCAAGAAATATACATGTATAATTGCTTATGTGTGTATAAAATGTATACATTTTGAATATGCATATATGTATATGCATTTATGTGTGTATATATGCATATGTGTACACATGTATGCATATATACACACATAAAAATTTCAAATATTAAGTTAGAAAATTTTTAAATTTAAATGAAATATATTAGGGAAAACTGTCATGTTTGTTTATTCTATGACAAGTTAAAAGGGACTTAACAATTATCCATTCAATTTGGTCCATATAAGAGAAGACGATATGACCTTAGGCTTCTTCTTTTTGTCTGTCTTTTTCTTTCAGAATAAAGTTACAAATATAAAATGGTTGTACTATAAAATGAAGAGCTAACTATTTGGAAAAAGAAATTCTTAAGTAACTAAAGATTAACAACTCATTTATTAAAACTAATTCTTGGATTTATATTCATTCAATAATATTTTAAAACAATGTATAGATATGTTTTAAAACTCAAAGTAGTGTCTTAAAACACAAATGTATGAAATGAATTTAGTAGTACTATTTGACATAGTAATTCTAAATACTACGATAATGAAATTTACAAAAGAAAATTTACTCAAATTCATATTGCACTGTAATCAGAGAGATTAAATCTTGATATTAACAAATTCCAAGGTTTAAGTGTTCACTATACCATTTATTTTCTTTCAACACTGACTGAGTACCCACTATATATCAAAGAGGAAGACAAAGAAGAATGAGACTGGATTCCTACATAGAAAAAGATCTGCGGGCACCTGGGTGGCTCAGCCAGTTGAATGTCTCACTCTTGGGTTTTAGCTCAGGTCATGATCTCATGGTTCATGGGATCAAGCCCCGCATCAAGGTTTATGCTGACAGTTCAGAGCTGCTTGGGATTCTCTCTCTCCCTTTCTCTCTGCCTGCTCCCTGCTGTCTATAAATTAATAAATAAATAAACTTAAAAAAACAAAAAAAGGAAAAGCTCTGAATGCTGTGGGGAAGATATTTAATAATCATGTAATTACTAAAGGCTGCGATAAGTGCCATGGCAGAGGTGTGTATGCAGTGCTGGGGGAGATCACCAGAGGCTACTACCAATGTAGCAATGGGAAGATAAGGTCAATTTATGCTATCAATCAGCACACGCTGCACATGGAACAAATAAATGAACTGTCTAGAGACAATGACACTTAGTTCAGGACTTTTACCAGGGGTGCAAGGAACAGAAGGTATAGAAAATCAGAAACATAAATTTAGTACATTTTTCTTTTAATCCAATTACTTTAGACAAGTAACTGAACTGCCTGGATGGGCTCCAAGAAAAGCCTCTCTTACAACGGATGCTACTCTATTACAAACCATGTTCCACTCTATTTTATCATACAACATATATTATTAGCTAGATACTATTTACAGAGATTTGAAAAAAGACATGAATCCCTATATAAATGGGAAAAAAATGTCAAAAAAGTAGGTAAGTGGGGCTCCTGGGTGGCGCAGTCGGTTAAGCGTCCGACTTCAACCAGGTCACGATCTCACGGTCCGTGAGTTCGAGCCCCGTGTCGGGCTCTGGGCTGATGGCTCAGAGCCTGGAGCCTGCTTCCGATTCTGTGTCTCCCTCTCTCTCTGCCCCTCGCCCGTTCATGCTCTGTCTCTCTCTGTCCCAAAAATAAATAAACGTTGAAAAAAAAAATTAAAAAAAAAAAAAGTAGGTAAGCACAATTCTGTGACAAATGGTCACCATACCTATCATTCACTGGCGGTTACTATGTATAGAGAAAAAAAGAATGAAACAAAATGTGATTCCTGGAAACAAACATGAAAATAGATTTCAAGTCAATACTTTTCCTGAAAACCAGCAGATGGCTCTGATGCGAGGTGTGGAACCCTATTACAGTTTCTTATATAAGTCCTTTCTGATGGAAAGGAGGTGAGGATTTCAGCCCCTGTGGAGGTCTACTTTCCTCAGGGGCTTGGGGCCAGGTGGGCAGTGTCCATGGGGGCATCTGGCATGGAATAGATATCACTAAAGTCTCAGTAAGCATCCAAAGAGTACTCGCCAGGTATATGAAAAGTAGAACTGAAGCAGTGGCCAGTAAGCAGGGCAAGGGCAAGAAGAACAAGCAATGATTGTTTCTATAAACACAAAGTCACACAGAATGGAATTCTGCCCACTGCAGTATCAGTCATTTGGCGGTTCCCCAGATGCATGAATACTTCTGAGAAACAGCGAGATAGCTATCTAGTGTGGGAAGTCAAAGGAGATTTCAGGGGGAGGGAAAGATTCCCGTCAAGCCTCTGGCCACATCCAGGGCTTCCCTTTTAATGAGTTAATATAAACATCAAACCAAGTGCTGAATCAATGAATTCACCTACTTAATTTCGTAGTTAATTAGTGGAAGCAAGTCTGAAATGAAGTGCTTACCCTGCGGAATAGCCACACACACACACAAAGCCAACTCTAACGTGGACGACTGGGCTAGACATAGATAGGAGAGGAAAGAAATACATTTGACAAGCATGATGGAAAAAAAAGGCAGAGGAGGGTAAGATGTGCAGAAAGGAAATTAGCCATCGGGAATATCCGAGAAGGGGAACAAGAAAAATGCATTCCCACTCTGTCTGGCAAATATAGTCCTGTTACCTGCAAATAGTTCCGTGAAATGTCTTAGACTTCAGAAAGAGAGAGCTAAAACACTACAGAGCATCTAAATCAAAACTCTTCATTTTATAGATTCAGAAGGCTCAGAGAGGGGAGGTAACCTGCTTAGCGTCCAATAGCCAGAAAGTAGGAGCAGCAGCATCAGAATGTTACCTTTCTTTGACAATGGCATTCGACAGTGGGAAAAAGCCATTATCAAAATGCTATGGTGATATGGACTGACATTTTCTATTTTACCTACAAGCACCTGTTCAAAGTTTTTCCCAGGACTCTAGTGTTTATATCTTACTGTAGTGTCAATAGGCTACTATTGAGCTATTGAAGTTAATGACAGACATGGAGGTCACACATCATAAACATAACTTATTTTGCCAAGAAATAACATTAGAAGAAAAATAATGCCATATATATCATAGTCATTCACCTTTAAAAAAGGGGGGAGGGGCATTTGACCCTATGAAATGACAAAGAAAAAAAAGTTCAACTTTTTAAATCATATAAATTTGCTGCGTGCCTGGGTGACTCTGTAGGGTAAGCGGCCGACTTCAGCTCAGGTCATGATCTTGAGGTTTGTCAGTTCGAGCCCCACGTCAGGCTCAGTGCTGACAACTCAGAGCCTGGAGCCTGCTTTGGATTCTGTCTCCCTCTCTCTCTGCCCCTCCCCCATTCACGCTCTGTCTCTCTCTCTCTCTCTCTCTCTCTCTCTCTCAAAAATAAATAAACATTAAAGAAAATGTAAATCCTATCTGCTTTTGTGCTAAATTCACTACATTTTGCTTGTTTCCCCTATTTGTTTTTGCAAACTTCATCATGATACCTTCCCATTTTGTGGATTAGCTTCAGAAATCAATGCTACATATCTGAATAATAGGCAAACACAGGCAGATTTAAAACATTAATAGCTGCAACTTCGTTACACTCTTATAACTGTCACAGAACAAGAAGTTGGAAAAAGAAACATCATGTACACATGAATGTGCCCCTTGGGAAATCCATCTATCATGTCAGTGCTATGGAACAACAGAAGTAGGGAAGCTTGTGAAGAAGACAAGCATGCCTTTGCCCACAGAAGCATGTTGCTTTGACTATGGAGTTCCATATCCCTGCTAAACAAACAGCAACAGGAAACCTAGGGGTCTGAATTACTGCTCTTTGAATAGCAGCTCTCGGGGCGCCTGGGTGGCGCAGTCGGTTAAGCGTCCGACTTCAGCCAGGTCACGATCTCGCGGTCCGTGAGTTCGAGCCCCGCGTCGGGCTCTGGGCTGATGGCTCAGAGCCTGGTTTAAAAAAAAAAAATGAATAGCAGCTCTCTCAAGGAATCCTACAGGATACTCAGCAAAGCAGAGTTCGTCTTGTTGCAAAGACGGCATGCTGCTAGGTTGGTGCCCCTAGTAGAGAAGGTTGACTAGCCCCAAGTAGAGTCTATGAGGTCATCTATTAGGAAAAATAATGAAAAAAAATAATGAAAAACAAAGCAATGTTTTGTTTTGTTTAAGATTGGGAGTTGGAAGCTTATGAAGCCAAACTTTTTTTTTTGTTTTGTTTTTCCTGCTATGAAGATAGATTGGGTATCTCCTCTGTGTTAGGCATGGAGAGGAGGACACAGAAGTGCCAGTCAAGGAGCTGACCTCAGGGAGCCTTCACCCCAGGTCAGGAAACAAATAGGTACATAGAACAATTGCCCATACAAAGCAGTGTATAGGAAATGGCAACAATATGGTTAGAAATACATACTAAAGTTGAGAGAAAAAGAGCTGAGAGAGAGGCCTTCTGGAGCAGTGCCAGACTTCAGGGTCTGGCATTTATTTTCCAAGTGAGGGTTTGCTACCAGGAGAACAGCAATGCCTTTGGAAAATAAATAACTGGTGATAAAGGTGGATGGGGAGGAGAAGGGCAAATCAGGGCATGATTATAGTTATCCGGGCCTGATAAGTACTAAAAGCCTGAGTTAGGGTAGGAAAGGGGCATATTCTGGAGACAACAAGAAGCAAGAACCACTCTGTCTTGTCAGCCCCCAGGGACAGGAAGCAATTGTTCAGATATCATAAAAAAGCGAAAAGCACCAAAGCCTCTTCTGTTTGTTCCTAAAAGCATTAGATTTGGGGATAAGAAGCCGCAACTGATATTACAGTCACTTCATATTCTTTAAACAGAGGATATTGGGTCAAATATACAGTAGGCAATGAGGAGAATAATTCTCAGATGTCAAACCAGGCCCTGAATCCACAATCTATTGCCCTGTGTGCATTCTTTCTCTATCTTGAATCACAGAGAAAGATGAATAGCACAAGGCTCTAAGAGGCCCTTCAGAAGTCATGTGGGAATTCAGAACACTAAGATAAACTGGTGGGGATTATGTGTATGCATGTGTGTGTGTGTGTGCACGCACGCACGCACATGCACGCATGAGCAAGTGTTTGTGTCCGTAGAGCCTATAATTGCTGTGTGCGTGCTCGCTTTCTGTGCTCTTGCATTGTGTGTGTCATAAGCAAAAGAACGTGTGATACAGTGAATGAGTAAGGGAAGTGTTTGGGGCATTGCCTCCGAACTGGCCCAATGCCTGGATATGCTGAGGACAGCAATTTTGTTTAATTGCTTCTTGGGAAAGGCAGCAAAAACAGTGTCCCAGAGCTATCTCCCCTTTGGCTTCTCAAGCATACCATGGTGGTCAGAGAGAATAGTCTTAGGGACTATAAGGAAAGGACCCAATCACCCCTTTCTATCTACAGAGGAGGGTGTCTTTTGATGGTTACAATGAGACAAGAAATACGTAGTAGAGCTGTATGCAGCTAAGCATGTGATGCTTGTGTCCTACTGTCCTCAGGAAGAAGGCCTACCAACCACTAGTATCTGCTGAGATACTCAAAGTTGCCAGGGACCCTGGGGGGGTAGTAAATGCTTCTTCATTCTGCCCAACAGAAGACAAACAATAAGGCCACCTAAAACCACTCGTGTAGTTTACCTGACGTGATCTCAAATGGTTGATACCGTTCAACTATCCAGAGTTGTGCCTTAGCAGCTGCCCTCAACCAAACTAGAGCCTGAAAAACTACTACAACAGACTGGCAAAGCTAAGAACACAGAAAAAAAATTCAAAAACAAGTGAGGTTTAATGGAGAGAGTTACAGCTCCTGGTGTTTTGATTGCTTTACACTTAAAGAAACCAAGTTTAGGGGCGCCTGGGTGGTGCAGTCGGTTAAGCGTCCGACTTCAGCCAGGTCACGATCTCGCGGTCCGGGAGTTCGAGCCCCGCGTCGGGCTCTGGGCTGATGGCTCAGAGCCTGGAGCCTGTTTCCGATTCTGTGTCTCCCTCTCTCTCTGCCCCTCCCCCGTTCATGCTCTGTCTCTCTCTGTCCCAAAAATAAATAAACGTTGAAAAAAAAAATTAAAAAAAAAAAAAGAAACCAAGTTAAAGTGGTGTTTTGTTGTTGTCCTTGTTGTTGTCGTTGTTGTTTATATGAAGTAGACTCATGTGAGAGGCAGCCTAGCAGAACAGAAAAAGCACAGGGCTGACCAACCATTCAAAACAGCTGTGTCATTCATCAGCTCTGTGGCATGGATATGTCAACTGAGCCTACTGAAACTTTGCTTTCCTCAAGTCTAAAAAAAACCAAAAAACAAACAATAAAAACATGCCTATTTGCTTGTGGATCCATGTCATTACAAAGGTAAAGCATTTAGAACAGTGCTTACACATAACAATAGACCAACAAGTGTCAACTATTATTGTCATTTTTTGTATTTTATTATTATTATTATTATTATTATTATTATTACTATAGTAGTTTTTGCAAGGGTACAATGAGATAAAACATGAAAAATAACCCACTACCATTACTACTATATAAAAGGTGGTCAATAAATTGGTGTCTTCTTCACTATTGTAAATCTCTAGGTACTACCTATTCTACCAGCATTTTGTTCTCCAACAGCTCTTATGAGAAGCATTTGGACTTGCTTAGAGTCTCAATTCAAGCATGCCACTATGTAAGTATAAGTAAAGTATCCATAGTGTGCACAATACAGTACACACAGTGTGAAGACCACAGATAATAATTCCCAGTCCTTGAACTCGGTGAGCAGTCCTGTCTTTAAATGGATCACCTTAACAAATATTTGTATCCAAAGCCCAGTAAGTATTTCTTCCACCTTGCCTTATATTAAGGAGCAAAGGACACTGTGCCATATTACGGATTACTATCTCTGGGTAGGCAGAACGGAGAGTTTGAGCATGGACTATGTCACTGCTGCAATCCTTGTAGTGACCAATTAAATGAAATCAAAGCTGGATAGAAGCACACCCTTGGCTGGTGCAGGTGACCAGGAACATGGGTGTTTGAGGCGGTTTAAAGAACTTCTACCAATGAACTGTGATTGCCTGAAGAGGAGTCTTTTGTTTTTGTTTTTGTTTCCACACTTCCAGAGAAGCTTGTAAACTCCCATTCAAAAACAAAAACGTGTTCCTAAGAGATGAAAGGGGCAAGGCAGAAACAGCATGAAGGCAGATGAAGTTGTTCCTCTGAAAAATTGATGGCTACAGCCAGATGATTTGCTGGAAGAACAAAACTCCTTAGGTGGTTATTAAAACTTCAATACCTATACACAGTGTAGGATTACAGAGAATTATGAACATAAGTAACCCTTGTAGCAAGTTACTGTGTGAAGCATAACAACTCATCCTTCCCACTCTCCACCATTAGACCTATGGTATTTATCTGTGATTATCTCTCCAGCACCTAATTCCCCTTGTCTCTTGATAACTTCTGAATTCCATTTGGATATGTATTTGACTGTCAGTTCCATTCCCTTGAGGCCAGTGATGAGTCAGTGACTGGCATATAACCTAAAAGTCCAGTTAGATTAGATTTTAGGATGCTCTTTGGAAATGGTAGGACAAACTTGTGAATCTTTCTTTGGTGGATGAATTAGAGGATGCAAAACAACAGTCTGAGGATGAAAATGGTCCATGGAAGAAGGCTGAGCTACAAGAATTACACAGAAAATAGAGCAGGGGCTCCTATGACATGGTTAGCATCTGGATCAAACCATGCCTGAACTCTATGTACCACAGTACTTTTCAATTGTGTGTGCCAATAAATTCTCTTTTTTTCTTAACTTAGCTAGTGTTATTTTTTCTTATTTCCAATCTAAGGCATCATAACTGATGTAAAACCCAAGAGACTGACCCCACAAAAACAAACCAAAAATACCCTAATACGGATGGATGGAAACCATCTATCCAGAACAAATGCAACAAAAATTTATTTCAATGATTCTATCTTTTCTGCTTTCCAAGCTGTCAGTTATACCCAAAATATCAGAAACTTCACAATTTCAAATTCAGAAACTCATCTTCAAAAATGACTTTTCCTTTTTCACTAAATATCAGCCCTTAATTATTTTTAATTTTGTTCTGCCTGAGGCACATGCCTTGTGACTATTTCATAACACTGTTATATGAAAACACTGTTCATATTTTCACAAACAAAGGCTTGAATGTTTTTCATGTGCAAACATTCTGCTTAAAGTTTTACACACATTACCTCAAGTATAATTCATAAGTCTGCACTGTATTTATTCCCATGCTGCAGATGAGAAAGGTGAGGTTCAAAAGAGTAAGTAAATCACCCAAAGTCACGGATCTAAGAAGTGAGAAGGCTCAGTTTGATTTGGCTCCCATGTCTATGCTTTTACGTCAACTATCTTGTAGGATCATCGTATGTCCCAAATAAGAGATATGCAGAGTGCCTGACAGGTAGCTAGTACTCGGCCTATGGCAGCTCTTGGCGTTCCTGACGGAGCTATGCTTTGGCAGATAAAAAGGGATTCTAAAATCTCTAGTATACGAATCTGAGAAAAAGCAAAAAGTATCCAATAACACAAAGGTCCCTCATGACTTATTTGGTTCTGAACTACCCATCTTCCATGTCAGGTGAGTACCCGGGCATATTTGCAGGGGCGCCGACAAACAGCTTTCACGGGGAAAAGAGAGGGAACTTTTGGGTGTCAGCACCCACTGGCTGCCTCAAACCTATCGGTGATGCTCAAATCCTTCCTATTTCCTCACTGCAAACACCTAGGGGATGTGTTGAGCCTCATCCCCGGCCAGACTGAAAGGCCCAGAGGCGCCTCACAATGAACAGTGCACAGAGAGTGATGGGACTGGAGCCTTTAATACAGACAGAGCCTCTGTCCCTTCTTGGCCGCAGCGAACAGCAGCAGGGTAGGACGTGAAGTGATGGCGCTGTGCCGGCAAAGCACTTTGGCACATGCCGGGATATGAAAGGCTCTAATGAGACCCATTTCACAATTCACTGGCCACGTGCATTAAGCAGGCAAAGATTTCTTCCTAACATTCCTGCGATCTATCCTATGGCCCAGGTCTGCATGCGACAGGGTTCACCCCCACCCTACCCCCACTAAACCAGATCTCTCACTGTCCCCTCACTTCACTTTCTTTGGCAGTAAAAGAAGCCAGTGGAGAGGCAGCAACCTAGCTTTAAAGAGACAGGAGGCGTTTCCAACTGTAGATCTCTCCTGGGGTCTACGGGAACCTTCCACAGACGGACAGTGCATGCTAATCCCTCCACTGGTTAAGAGACTGGGCTCCTTCATAGTAAAGTCATTGTTCTTTCTAATTGTCAGGGACTGTTGCTCTGCACTTGCCTGGAGCCATCCAATTAACATATCACCACAACACCAACCATTATAATATGTTCTATGTCCTACCAACAAGGGAAAGCCCCAACCCTGCTTCCATCCACAGCTTCTATCTAATTAGGTCTTTAATGTGTAAACAGACGGGGAAAACAGAAACGCGGATAGAAGGCTGTATGTCTGACTCACTTTCTGCCTAAAACCAACCTCATGGAGTTGGAATATTTCTGTTGTTAATGGGGAGTGAGTTAAGAAAGTGAGAACAAAAGAAGGGACGGAGAGAGAAGGGAAAGAAGGGGGAGGTAAGGACTAAGGATGGAGAGAGACAGGGAGGGATGAAGCGAGGATGAGAAGGAGAGGGGAAGGCTGTTTGCTGCTTTGGGGAATTGAAAAAAAACATGTAACTTCTGCTGGAAACTATTGCCATGGCAACGTGCAAACAATGCAGAGAAAGCCTTTATAGTTCCATTCTTGCCTTCCTGAACACCACTGTGTAGATGTTAACTCTTTTAGGGTGGCTTCTGACTTTCTGCCTTTTCAGTTAGAAGAAAGCAGTCCCCTGGCTCATTCCCCATAATGCATTTGAATTCATTCAGCCACACACATCTCTGGTCCCTTCTCAGGTGAGTCTCTCTAGAGATCAGCTCACTACACTATCAGCATTCTCTCTGCCCAGATCAGAACAGCCAGGCTCATGGTAATCTCAACCTGTCAACCGAACACCTCCCCAGCTCCCCCATTCCCCTTATTCCCATGTAAGGCTGTAAAATCAGCACAATATGAGATCTGGCTCAGATTCAACTGTCAACCGTTCAATTGTAAATCATTGCATTTTAAACCATTCGTGTCTACATTTTGAAATGTCACGCACCTTTTTAAAAACCTCTGCATACTTACTTACTAAAGTTCTCACCATCATAATTAGGTCATCGGTTCAAGAAAATCTGTCTACTGTCCTGAGAATAGTACTACAATTCTTAGGCTCAAAAAACTATAAAATGATCAGCTGTTATTAACAACAGCACACCTTTTTGAACATCACAAACCAATCAATCAACTTGTTCTAGGAAGGACCACATCACAATAACAGATGACTGTAATAACAAGAGGACAGTATTAGTCTTAAGAAAAAGACCTTATATACTATTTTTTTAATCTGTGAAACCAATCCCCATCCCAGATACCCACCTTAGCAACAAACACAGGACTATCATTGAATGGCTACATTCTCCCACATCCCATAAGTGACTTGGCCAAAACTGATTGGATAAAACAAATGGACCTCTCCAAGAAAACAGTGTTGTCTCAGCAGTTTGTAATTTGGCAAGAAGCAGAGACCAAACTTAGCATTTGCTCTTCTAAAGGAAACTTCCCTTGCACACCACCCCTTCTCCCGCCACCACGCATACCAGATCCCGATGCTTTATCACAAAGGATGGAGTTACTAGGTAGAGGGTATTGCTTTGGAAGTCCTGGGACCAAAATCTTGTTGAGAGGATTCAACGGTATAGCTAGATTTAAAAAGCACTGTGAAGCACTGGTATTAATGCTCTCTTATTTACTATTATTAGAAATTAATAATGGTAATCCCTAAACTGGAAAAAAGAACTACAACTAAAAGAAAACTTTTAAAAAAAAGTCTAAAGGAAAAACAAGTGATCGAATTCCACAAATTCAAGACATTGATTTACATTCAAACACTGAAGAATAAAATAAAGCCACAATCAGTGTCTTACCATTTAGCACCTTATTTTTTTCATCTAATCCAGGTCTTCTGCTGTTTCTTATGAAGGGAGGAAGTGTCCTTCTGAAACATGATGCTGGAACATCTTCTGAGATATACCAGGCTCCATAAAGTCAGCTGTTGCCATGGTGTAAAAGGTGACTACAACCCACCAAATGTTATAATCCAGGAATTTTCACTAAAGAGACCATCTTTTTTCATCCTCCCACTGCATGAGTCCATATTTGGGCAATACGCAAAATTAAAAGGCATAGTCTCTTTCCAATAGTCACTCATGAGTAAAAGGGCCACTTCATATAACTGCACAGGTTGTGCAAAATGTCCAACTGCAAGGAACACCTTCCTTTTCGTAAACAATATGCTTTGTGAACAGTGCCACTGAAGAGTCTGCGTGGCAAAGCCTGTAGTGAGCCTATTGGCAGCTATAAATTAGAGTATAAAATTCACACTAAAATATATTTATAGAACTATTTTCACAACGGCTATCCTCAAAGACAGCTATCACCAATATTGCAAAAACCCAACTAGAAATCATGCAGGTACTCCTACAGCTGCATATGGTAATTAAAACCCCTTTCCTTTTGGCTCAGTTTATGGCTCAGTCATGGCAACAATGCTTACCTGGGTTAGTTCTAGAGGGATGACTGGCAAGTATATGTTTTCAATTAGGGAAAATGGAGAAACGAATTGCAAAGTAGTTCTGACACACTGGGTCCCTAAATGAAAAAAATATTTAAAGGTGATCCCGATGGTGAAAATATTGGAAAAATGATGGCCTACACCATAAACTGAATTGAAGGAACCCCTTCACTCTAAAAATGTGTTAGATCATTAGATCAGTCCACTCATTTGTTGGTGCTACCAAACTCATTGAGAACTCCTGCCCATTATGTTAGTTAGATACGGGATATGACAAGGTGAGTAAGATGAGGCCCATATCCTAAAAGAGGTCACAGTCTTGTAGGTTTTAGCCAAATAAATAGGTGTTATAACAGTAATAAAAGCTATTATAGATTTATTATTATTATTATTATTAATTATTATTATTATTACAGTAATCTCTACACCCAACGTGGGACTCAAATTCACGACCCTTAGATCAAGAATTGCATGCTCTATGTACTGAGCCAGCCAGGTGCCCCTAAAGCTATTACAGATCTCTGAACAAAATGCTAGTGTACAGAGAGGATAGGGGGACTCTGCGGGTCTAGGGACACCAGGAGAGGTTTTTTCCAGAGGAGATAATTTGCTGTGAGATTTGAAGTATGAGTATATCCTAGGCACATGGATGAGGTCTCACGAAGTTTGAGCCAAAACTAGCCTAGGGTATCTCCAGAAGAATAAAATACTCAGTAGATTAGGCAGGCAAGGGAGTTCCTATTGCTATGAATAGGCTGGCCAGATTCTATTATCAAGAGAAGAATTTTGATTTTATCCTGTAAATGTATTTATAGAATATAGAGAATGGGATGTCCAGATTTATTTCTTAGGATGATCCTTTTAAAGAAAGAATGAATAATGGACTACACTGAAGAAGAGCTGGCATCATCAGAAGACATCTAGGAGAGAAACAATGGAATCCAGGCCGGGGGACAAAAGAGCTGAGTTTAAGACACAGAGTAGATTGGTGATTGATTTGATGAGTCACTGGATATGAGGGAGGTAAAAGAGGTATTGATATCATTTGAAACTGAAAATATATAGGCTTCCAGAGGGCAATCAGTTACAGTTGGGGTATTAAGTTTGTAAGGTCTACAGCAGACCAGATAAGTGAATAGGAGCTTGCTGGCAATGGAGACTTAGGAGCCACAAGGGGGGCTGAGGCCAAGGATTTAGTGTCATCTCTTAAAATAAGCCCAGGTGACATCTCCTAAGAATGCAGAGAGAGAAAGAGACAAACAGACAGAGAGAACAGAATAGAATACAGTAGAGTAGAGTAGAGTAGAGTAGAGTAAAGTAGAGTAGAATAGATTCAAAGGAGGAAGCCTTCAACAGGAAGGCTGGAGGAGGGTGAAGTGAAATTAATAAAGGAAGGGATAGTGAGCAGCACCTTAAACTTCTGAAGGGGTTTCAGAAAGCCAGAGGTAGTAATGGCATCGACAGCTACAGACAGATCAATTCTGATGAGACCTGAGATCAGGCATTGGGTGCCTCTCATTAGGAGCATCTCTGGTTTGTATGATATTGTAACTAAACACCAAACTTAATATTAACATTGACCTCATTTCCCATACAGCTTTGAACTTCCAGATACTCTCAGGGCAATTTGCAAAGCCGTTCTATTAGTAAGTTGAGTGAGGTAGGGCAATTTTCCCCAAGTGTTTCTTACTTGTCCCTTTCTCACTTAGGGACACACTTGGACATTATTGAAGACTGATAACAATATGCAAGGTATGTGACCTGAGCATCTCGGTATAACCTTTGTTTCAAGAAACAGGGAAAACGAAGACTGTAGCCATCTCAATCTCAATTAAAATATTCAGACTGAGTACTAGGCTAGATGATGGTGAGCTGGCAAGTTTGTTACCAAGTCAGCAAGTCTGAATTTACTGATTCTCAGCTTCTAAAGCCAGAAGAAATACAGCTTCTACTTCTAGCTGCATTCATTAGTTGCTGTATAACCTTAGACAAATTATTTAGCCTCTTTGTGTTTCAGTTCTCTAGATGAGAATTAAGCAGAAAGCCGTATAATTTCGACACAGTGCCTGGTGCATACCAAATGCTCAATAAATGGTAGTTCCTATTGCTATTAGGAAATTATCCTCATGATCTCCATAAATGTTAAAAGCTTCCTTCCATGAGCATAGAAATCTACCATCAGCTGATGCCAAGGTTGAAATAAAAGTTTATTCATCTTACATAAGTTTTTTCATCATTTTTAGACTTCATTATAAAAATGACTGACATTAGCAGCATTATCAAAAGTAATATTACCAACTTTGATGGTAAGTTGGCAAAATCTTTCATTTACATATTCAGTATAAATATAAAGCAAAACACTGAAGAGACTTTCAGTTAAACATTCCCATTTCTGTGAAAAATAACCAAAGATTTCAATGAAAAGAAAGTGAGCTAGCATTTATTGTGAACTGATCATGTGCCAAATGCATAGGCATCTCAATGCTCCCAAAATAACTGCAAAAAAAAAAAAATCTCTATTCTTACAGTTGAGGAAACTGAGGCCTAGAAAGGTTAATTTCTACTTAGGATCCACCAGCTAACAGGTGTGAAACAAATTTGGAATTCAATGTCTATCTATTCCAAATCCCATTATATTTCCCCTACAAACACTTTTAGAGATTTCCTTCACCTTTTTATCCTACATTCATTTTGCTTTCCTCTTAGAATACTATACTCTACATTTTAACAACTAGTACCCCAAGATCAGGGATTAATATTTTCAGTTTCTAGAAATCCTGAATTCCTAGGTAGTCAATTATAAATTCAGAATCCAAAAATCTTAGCTTGAAGAAACCTTAGTTTTTACATTTAATAGAGGAGAATAGAAACCTGACCTAAATGAGGTAAAATGACTCAAACAAATTGTTACAGTCCCTTACTGATAGCATCAAGAGTAGGAAAAATACACTGTATCACCCAACTTTCAGACCTCAAGATTTCCAACATAAGGGAGCCACTCAATAGATGCTTAATCTGTGTGTATGTGTGGGTACAGATATCACCACACACACACACACACACACACGCACACGCACACACACACACGCACACGCACACATACACGCAGAGTCTGTATAGCCATTGGCATTTCTCATTAAGCCTCCCTAGATTCCTGAAAGCCAGGTTTCATGTTGGTAGGCAGGTGCGAGCACACAGATACACATGCGTTTGAGTTTTTTGGAGGGGATGTCTCAAACCAAATTCAATTAGCCATTCAAAGAATATCTACCGCGTGGACACTGTTTGTCAGACACTCTTCTGAGATGCTGAAAACATGCCAGAAAATAAATACAACCCTCACCGTCAGAGAGCGTTACAAGCACACTGTCTCAGCCACAGGATCTGCCCGCCCAAATTTCAACTGTCAAATTTACATCTCCCCAGAGGAATCCTTTTGAAGAAACAGGAAGAGGCAAGAGAGTCTTGATCTCCCCGGAGAGTCCTCCAAGACACCATTTATAAATCGTTAATTTTTTATGTCTGTGTGACAAAGTACTTGGCAATCTAAAGAAAGTTTACGTGGACACAGAGTATGTTTTCCATAATTCACAAGGTATGCTTCAGTCATTTCCTGAGGGAATGACACTCACTAAAGCACTCCCAAATACACTTTAAAAGCGTGTTATCTTACCAAAACAAAACAAATGAGCAAAGGGGAGGAGGGGGAGAGAGGGGAGGAGGAGAGGGAAACCAAGAAACAAGACTCAACTATAGAGAACAAACTGACAGTTACGAGAGGGAAGGAGGCTGAGGGGGTGGGTGAAATAGGTGATGGGGATTAAGGAAGGCACTTGTCAGGATGAGGACCTGGAGATTCAAATAAAAACTTAGAAGAAAAAAAGTGTAGGATCTCACCAAAAATAGTTGTACCCATTTGTGTTACTCTGACCCTATTAATGTATTTCTCCTTTTTAAAATCTATACCAACATGAATTTAGGTTAACTGCTTCCCTCAAACAAGACAATATCAGGGTTTTGTTTGTTTTTTTTTTTTTTTTTTTTTGGTAAACTATGCATGAAACTGAAATCATAGATGCTCAATATAAATGTGCACTTATTAAATGCCTACTGTACATAACATACGCGATCTGATTTCATCCTCATGGCAGTCAGTTCTATACGGGTGTTATTACCTCTAGTTTACAGATGAGCAAACAGACTCTGAGAGGTTAGATAGTGCATGTAACACTCATGACCCAGTGGAAAGCTGAATATTCAAATTCACTTAGGACGCCAGAGTCCACATTTCACCTTTAAGAAGCACCCAAAAAAGTAAAATTTATGAAATGGTAAGAACTTCCACTGAAGTGAAAATGATTAGCTTTAAGATGCTTTTCCAAAATTAACACAGATTTCAAACCGCTTTCCTAATTGGAAAGAAAACAGTATAGAATTCCAGTGGGCAATTCCTCAGCCTGACTTTCCCGTTATCACCCACAGATAAGATATCAAGAATAACAATAATTAAAACAGTAGGACTCCTTTTCCCCCGGAGAACAGGTCTCTGGAAACATGTTGACAAAAAGGACACAGCACAGGGCTGCTGTTGTAGACAATGAAATTATGAGCAATGACCGTGACTGGCTGCCTCAGAAAACCACTGGTAAGTTGATGTTGGAAGATTTGAACACACAAAGTAGAAGACAAGCATGTCTACATGGACTCTTGATTTCATTCCCCTGTCAGGCCCTTATCCTATCACAAAGTGAGCATTTTTAACTAACATAGAATTCATTATAATTAGGAAGGCTATGCATTCAAATTGTGGACTTGGGGGCCTTAATATTAATGGAATTTTATACTAGCTACTTTAAGTTATATAATTGTCTAGAAACCTGTCTTTACTTTGAGCATTCCAGAGGCAGACAATGTAATTTATAGCTAAAATTAAACATTTAATATACAAGAGCTATCACATGCAACTTTTAGACCGAAAGTATACACAACAGCATTATTTTTTGCTAAAATCTCTCTCAAGTATTATTTTTGCTGAGATTTATTTTTCTGTAACTTAAGGAGAAAATCTTGATTTTCAGCTTCGGACTTGAAGCAGCATTTCCTACATAAAGTGATCTATTACAGTCAATCTGTCCTGATAAGACATCGAAAGAAGAATCTGGCAACTCCTGTAAGGTCAGTTGCGCATTCCCTAGTTCTCAAGTGTAGCCACTAGAACTGGTAAAGTGCTCGGCCAGCCTCTATTAATTCCCCAGCAAGTTAATCCAAATTAATCCAAGAACAACCATAACAAACAGCCTTCCTCAGAGGGTCTATTGTGCTTGGGGCTTTGCATAACATTACTTTCAAGTCACAAAGCAATTCTAATTTGCTGACATTATCATCCCCACCATACAGATGAGAACATTGAGGGTCAAAGAAATTAAAGATATTGCCCAAAGGGTACAGTGATTAAGTCAGAGAGGGGAAGATATTTGAAAAGGCAACCTCAAAACTTGCAAAATCCAGTAGTGTTATGGGCCTGTGGCCCTCAGCAGAATCCCAGTATACAAGTATCTACTCAGGAATGTTACTCAGTGGGTACGACCCTCAGCCCTGAGATAAGCTGCAGTGAGGTAACTTTCCTAGTCTAACATGGTCGAAATTCTTCCATCAGCCCACGAGCAAGTTGCCTAAAGTATTAGGCCAACTCTGAATGCCAAAAGAAAGGGGCTAACCCCCAAGCTGGCATGTCCCTAACTATAGTGCTGGTGAAGTGACTCACCGGCATGGAATATGATAACACCCTTAGATGCTCCATCATCTCTAGATCTGAAGAACACGTTTAAGTGGAGGTGAGTGGGAGAACACGTTTCAGCCCACGACTTTAAACATATCTATACCCCTTTTCTCTCTCCGTCTGCCCTCCCCCACCATCCCCTTCTTTTCTCCCCTCTCTTTACACAAAAGTTTGCAGGTGTGGAGGGTACAGAGAGGAGCTGACAAGGTTTAGGAGAGGGACACACTCTGAGATCTAATTGGAGTAGCAGTGAAGAAATTCTGAATTCCAGAAAAGAAAGAGAGAGAGGAAAGAAATAGAGAGGAAGGAAGGAAGGAAGGAAGGAAGGAAGGAAGGAAGGCAGGGAGGGAGGGAGGGAGGGAGACCTCCATTGATGGGCAGAGCCAGGCTGACTGCAAGACTGGATGGGTTTCCCACGTGAAGCCCAGAGCTGAGCTGTCCAGTAAAAACAATCAAAGTTCACTTTTTTTTTTCCTTTTTCTCTTTTGTCACCTGTGCTAAGTTGCAACTGAGCAGAAACGTGAGATAACTTGAGTAAATCTATGATCACAAGTGGTGACTTCATTGTGGTCACTTAAAAACAAAACAAACGAGCAAACAGAAAACCTGCAAGGAATTTTAAGATATGCTGAAACCTACAAGGACTCAGAGGAGAAAAAGAAAATCCTGCACGATTATTTTCATAGGTTGGTAAATTTATTGCCCGATCTGTGTCCCAACAGGAAACATGTGCCCAGAAAAATAAATTAAAGAAGTGCTCAGCTGTAGGCTAGTTTAGTTAAGGAGTAATGAAAAGGATAAGAATAGATTATGTGAGTGTAGGAACAGACTCAGATGCTTTTAGCAGGGTGTTTCTGGTTTCTGTTATGATCTCTCTAATATAAATCTAACTCCATGGTTCTTAATGACTCTCCAGGGACCACCACTCACCAGATTAAATGTGCCCAACACCAAGAAGGGACCCAGGAGATTTCTGCCTCTTATCTCCTTTGGGATATACCAGAGTTGAGGATCTTTTTTTTTTAGTAGTATTAAAACTAGGGTTATCTGAGCTCTACTATTAAAAAAAAAAAAAAATCTAAGAAAGGATATGAATAGTGGAGATGGGCTACTTTTAAGGTCCAAAGTAATAGGAGTCTACTTCAAGCTCTCAGGACAGTTTCCTTCCTTGACCCTTCTAGACAAAAATGGCAGCTGTGGGGACAGAAGTAGCCCTGTCATATATGGTTGATTCCTATCCGGCTTGGATCCCAAACTGACTTTTGCCTGCAGTTCTAAGGCTTGTGTGAGTCACCTGTCTCATAAGGTTTGGCTGTTACCCAGAGTTACAGCTTGTCTAGGCCTCAGTTTCCTCCTTTTATTGGCATGAGACCTCTGAGGAGTCTTCTGGCTCTAAAGTTATAGGAGTCTATGATTCTGATAAAAGGCCCCCGAGAGGAATATAGAAGGATGAAGAGGAAGAGTTCTGTTAAACAAAAAATTAAAAGCCAGCTCCATGACCCTGGAAACTATGGAGGAGGAAGGAGATGGAAAGAGGGGTGATCCTACAGGAGATGGAAAGAGGGGTGATCCTACAGGCCCCCAAGCTCTCCAAGCATTTTCAAGCTTGTCTTATTTTTCTTTAGTGGCCTCTCTCTCCCAAGACAAAGCTGGCACTTGAGAAGCACTGGGGCTTAACACACAAACCTTTTCTTTAGCTCCTTATCTAAGTTGCCACAGGACAGTAGATTTCTGCCTTTTTTCTCAAGAGCCCCGTTTTGGTGATGTTAGAAACGTTTCCGGCAAAACCCAAGCCAACTGCCCAAGCCACCTTCGATCTACGTATAGCCTCTCCGTTATCCAAAGAAGTGGTTAGTTTGAAGGAGGTTAGGTTGAAGAGAAGTGGGTCCTCCTTCTCTTTCTTAGCACTGGTGAGAACCTAGGTAATCTGAGGACCACACTGGAGCATGTGTGTGCAATACATATGGGGCAAACACAGCCACCTCTTTCCACCACTTCCTCCCCCATGCCCACTCACCCTCCCTCAATCCACCCACCCGCCAGAAGCCAGAAGCCATCCTTCATCTGCTCGGTGTATTATCATATTTTTGTGTTAATACATTCTGTTGATCTGCAATGTCAGGTTGGATAATGAAATTTAAATTGGGTCCCTTCGATTTCCAATGGCTAAACATTTGTGCATCTAACTCCAGGGCTGCCCTGCAACTTAAAGGCATTCTAGACTGTCAATCACACAGCACAGGCACCCCACACTGCAGCGCCTTTCTTGGGGAGATTTTTTTTCCCCTGGTGAAGATTTGCAAAGGCCTTTGCCCAGGATGCAGACAACCTGCATCATTATAACAAACCGGCTCATTGGTGAGCACAAGCTGAGGGAACATATGCCTGGGCCACCCTCTCCTTATTTCCTGGCCCCCAACAGCCAGGTCTTTAAAAATCACACTGAAAGGGGTGAGGGGATATAGGAACCGGGATTGCTAAATTAATGTGCATTTTCTTCATCAATAAAATAAGAAAATAAGGATCACTCACTGTATTTCAGACTGATCACAGCAACATCCAGATGGAAATCCAGGTGGTTAAGAACAAGCGAAAACGCATGATCTTGACACCAAAAAGAAAGAAAAAAAAAAAAAAAAGGTGGGGGGGAGGTTGATGAAGAAAAATCCAACTGCAATTATCCATCAATTTTAGTCAACATAGGCACAAATCCAACTGTGCTCTCTGCTGGTTTGTCTCCCCCAATCAATGCCTCATTCTGCCGCGGTCAACTTTTCTTCTCCGAAATTTCTTTGCAGATGTATTATTAATTCCCTCTCCTCTTGTGGGAAATTCAAAAAGAAGAGAAAACACCACCATAGCAGGTCTTTACTTTCCTAAAAAAAAAAAGCCCCAAACTTTCAATTCCAAAAATATCTCCTTGGCTTACTTTCTCCTTTATAGAGAAAAACGAACATACTTTTTCTTTGTGGATCCTCCGTTCTCCATTTCCAATCATCCTTTGGGGAGGGGGGGCAGCTGTTTTATTATTATTTATTTATGTCAGAACACACCAAGCCCCGTGGGTCCGACACTGGTTTATTTCATTTTTCAAGGCTGCCTGTGGGCACATATACACATTTGTGTTAAGATCCAGGTCTCACAAGGAAAAGCTTCCTCCTTCCTTTTCTCTTGCACAATCAGTTTATCCACGGCGTTCGGTTCCAAGAGAGAGCTGCGTCCCGCATCCTTCATTTTTGCAAGGCACCCAACCGCCACCGCCACCGCCACCGAAAAAGTCTCCTTTTACATCATTGATTCCTCACCCCTTGCTCCCCCTTCGAAGAATTTGGGGATCAACTCCCCCCACTCGCCACCCTTCCGGCCGGCCCCTTCTCCAAAGATCTGATTAGATTTCTCATCACAACCCAGTGCGCAATTGGATTTTTGATTTCAGCCACCCGGCCAGCCACCTTCCCCTCTCCCTCCAAACTCCCTGTTATATCCTGTCTCCTTCCCTCCACCGCCTCTGCAATTTCATAATCTCACGTTAAATGGAGTGCGGGGGGCGGGGGCGGGGGCGGGGGCGGGGGTAGTGGAGGAAAATTTCAAGGCTCCGTCAGCTGTCAAGAAGAAACCCATTCCTCTCCCCCCCCCCCGCGGGTTTTTTTTTTCTTCTTCTTTTTTTTAAGGCTCGGGGTGGCTTTCGTTTCCTCTGTCCCCGCCCCCACCCCCGGCACCCGGTCCAGATCCTCCAGGTGTTGCAGAACTCCGCGATCAGCGCCGGGATCACGGGGGAGACGCGTGACGCGGTCCCTCGCCGGTGGCCCCCGCCAGCCCCGGGGTCCCCTTCTCCTCCATCAGCGGGCAGCGCATCCGGGGGCGCCGCGGCGAAAGAAGTTCAAACTGGGCTTTTATTTCAAACGGGCAAGGCGAAGTGAGGGGGACCGACGGGGTGTGAGGCAAATTTAGAAATCGTAATAATAAGGAAAGAAAAAAAGGAAAATAGAAAACAGAACGAAGGAGGTTGAGAATTTTGTTAAATCCCTAATCGCGGGCTCCTCGCCTCCTTCTCGAAGGAAACTGCAGCTTTGATCTCATTTCCAGCTGCGTCGGGTGCATTTTGGAGCCACAAGTTGGTCTCTCTTCGCGCAGACCTTCCCGACGCTGGCGGGTCCTCCGCGAGGAGACGCGTTCCCGGGAGCGCAGCTGCTCCGCGCCGTCCTTAGCGCCATCGCCCTGGCTCGCGGCTCCCTGCGCGGCGGAAACCCCGGTCCCCTTCCATCCACTCCGGCCTCAACTCTCTTCCTCCCCCGCCCGCTCCCCTCCCGCCCCCCGTCCTCCCCGCTCTCCCCGGATAAATAAATGCGCTCCTTGTGCCCGCGGCAGCCTTTCTCCCAGCCAGTGCCACGTCCTGACGTTTTGGGTCCTAGCTCCCCAAACCTCCTCTCGGACTGCAGTCCCTTTCCTCCTCTGCCCCTCTTTCTTTCCCCTTTTCCCTTCCCTTTCTCTGCTTGTGATCAGTAAAATACAATTACCCAATTACCTCCCATCATCTTAGCACTGATTGGTCAATTGCATTAACACTTGAAGTCGGGGACGAGGGGATTGGAGCCTCTGCGGTGTGGCACTGCTGCCACCTGGAGGGCAGAGCCGGAACAGCTGAATTTCAAAGCAACCCCCACGCTCCGAGAGGTTAGTAATAGGCAAAGAAACTCAGGGATTTGTGTGGGAGAAGTTGTCAATTTTTTTCTAAAAGCCTGCCTGTTTTCATCCCGAAAGCCAGGAGTTGGAACTACAAAGGGGAAGACATTGAAATCAAATCACCACTAGGATTCAAAAATATCACCAAACACACAAAGCTGTTGCTTTTCAGATTGCTGTGCAAGAGACTCCTCTCCCTAGCCAAGCAGGCTGGTCACAAGGTAAGGATTAACACGGTACTATTACCCAGGACAGGATAGGCTGATCAGAAGGCATCTAGGAGTAACCGAAAAGCGCTGGGAAGGGAGACTGTGGTCCAGGAGGATAATCTCAACACGAGAAAGCACTGTAAAGGCGAGATAGGAGCCTTCAGCCTATGCAGCGTTGCAGTAAATTGGCCTGTTCAGTTTGTACAAGACATCCAGGACAGCTTGACAACTCAATTCCAACATCCTTCCTCCTGGTTGTGGGCTTTTCCATCAACTCTTGTTAAGGGGTCGGGGTGGGGGTGGGTGGGGTGGGCCAAGTGCCACATTTCGATTTCACAGGGTATTCTTAGAAACATGGAGGGCCCACGAAATAAATATTAGTACTACATTCATGTTGGTTTCTTTCTCCACTATATAATTGTCAATAAAAAAGTGTGTATGTTGGAGGAGAAGGGAAAATACATATATTTCACGCTCCCTAATTAATGATCTTTGTGCTGATTTTGTTTTTGAGAGATCAGAATACGTACTTGGCTTTAAAACAATTTAAACAAAGTGAGTTCATCAGAATGAGAAATGTCATTAGACGAAAAGGAGATTTTTCCTAAGGGAACATCAGAGACATATCCAACTTGACACCAAGTGTTTTTTTTTTTTCTTTCTTTCCTGTTCCCTTTATACTACATGGATTTTTTTCCACTTAGCATTTGAAAATGAAAAGAGAATTACATATATACATGTATTTGGGTACTAAGCACATGCTGTAATATGTGTCTCAAATGTTCAGAATCGGCAAGGGGAAAGGCCTTTCTTTACCCATGGATTGTGATTTATTATAATTTCTCCATCTTTTTGAAAAGCTCTGATGGAGTTATGAATTGCATCAACATGTAAATTTATTGAGGGGTAATGGCATTGCTTCCAGTTTTAAATAAATGCTGTATTGATTGACTTAAAGCATTAATGGGCAGTTGACTGTAACTTTGTCTTTGGAAGCTCTTACCCTTATATGCCAATTACAGTTTATCAACTAATAAACCATTAAAAAGTACACTTACTAGTTACTCTAGATAGCTTCAAAGGAGTCTACACTCGGGTTCTGAAGTAAACTAGAAGCCATTTGAAATGCAAATTTCCTTTTTAGGGACTTTGACAGCAAGGGAAAGGCCAATGATTTGTTTTTTCAAAGCTGATTATTAGCTACCTACCAGACATCTTTAAAGCCTTTCAGAATGAATTAATCTATCAAACAAAGCAGCAGGGAAGGATCAGTGCTATTTAGCCAAAAAGGAAAAAGGAAGGCTTCCCATTCCTGTTTACTTTATTCTTTTTCCACATCAGCTACCCATTCACACTATAGGACCTTGCACTGGTCATTTGGTTTTCATTTTTTGATTCAGACTCAAACCAGTGATTATGGGGCATCTATGTGGCGTACTCTTTTGCTGACTTCTCATATACATCAACTTATTTAAAACTCAAAATATCCCCTTGAGAGATTTTTAAAGATGGAGAAGGGGACGCTAAAGCCACATACTTGGTAAATGCCATAGACAAGTTTTGAACCCAGATCTATTCAATAGCAATTCTCCTAGTTTTGCTACTACTTCTAGGTAGTATGGGGAGTACATCTCAGACCGTCACAGGCATTCAGGCTACAGTTATCAGCTCTGGAGGTGAATGTGTAACCCGTGGGGAGACAAAAATGCCACATTTGTCCCTGAATGATCTTACTCAAGGAGAATTGAAATGAGTACTAAACAAGCTAACCATCATACAAATACACATGCAAACTAAATTGTTGTTCAGCAATGATGTAAATATAAACAAATATATAAATATCTGTTCACTAGAAGTTGCCAGGAACTGTCAACAAAGACAGGGTATGTGTTCAAGTAGAATTCTTTATACAAGCTCTTTTAGAGGAAATAATTACCCAATGAGCAATGGGATCGGTCCCATTGTCACACTTCCGGTTAGTCCATCTGAGTTGTCAAAAGCTTGGAGTGGACAAATGCCATTAAAATGAGATAGCCCTGGCGAAGAGGAACATAGTGCTGACATGCCAGGTTTGTCTGGGGGCATACAGAATCCTGTATTTGTTTTCCTCTCCTGATTTATAGGCATTTGGTTGGTGAAATGAAACTACCATGTTGTTTCCCTGTGTGATGGTGACTCTACCTGGTGTGATCTTCAGCAAACAGCAGAGGACAGCATCTTGTAACCAGAAATACAAAATAGCAAACAGAAGGAATTCAGTAACTTTGCTTAAACATTGAGAAAACATGGACGTTTCTGTTGTGTTTATTAATTTGATTTCACAGGCTTTAGGCCACTGTATTCAATTCAAACACTTAGGATTTGGGTGTTTAGGTTATCAATTCTGGGAATAGATAGTCCCTTTCACTCTCAGTTCTATTAAACAGGGCCACAATATCCTGTGGGATAATCGTATGAAGCTTGCCTCTATCGTCACACATAATGACATGTGAATTAACTTCTTTAGATCAACTTCTTTTGAAAACTACTTTAATGATAAAAATGCCGTATTTCGTGGGAACTTACTACGTGTGTTATGCCATACGAAATGTTACGCTAGACAAGAATGTTGTATTTTAGAACTATAAGATACCCGGGGCGCCTGGGTGGCTCAGTCGGTTAAGCGTCCAACTTTGGCTCAGGTCATGATCTCGCAGTCCGTGAGTTCGAGCCCCGCGTCGGGCTCTGTGCTGACAGCTCAGAGCCTGGAGCCTGCTTCCGATTCTGTGTCTCCCTCTCTCTGACCCTCCCCCGTTCATGCTCTGTCTCTCTCTGTCTCAAAAATAAATAAACATTAAAAAAAATAATAACGATAAGATATCCTAATGGTTATTCCTTCTTTGTTCCTTGAAATACAGATGAAGATACTAAAGTCCAAGTAGCTTTGCAGATTTGTTTCTACAATGGCTACCTCTCCACCCAGTTTCTACCCCATATGGTCTTACTTTTTGGTGCTTCCCTACGTTAAAATTTTTTTTAGCAATAACTGGCATTTAATGACATTTGTGAATGCCAAGTTCAAAGTATGTTCTAAGTATGTTATAAATGTCAATTCATGCAATCCTGTAAATAATTTTATGAGTTAGGTGTAATTAATTACCATCCCATTTTATAGATAATGAAAGTAGAGTTGAGGGCACCCAGCTAGAAAGTGACAGAGGCAAGATTTTTAGCTCAGATTATTTTGCTTCAGAGATCATGGTTTTAACAGATACTTCCTGTTATGATACTAGATGGAAATGATTTGCTTATGTCTGTATTCATCCCCCACCCCCCGCCGCCCAAAGCATGATTGATTTAATGAGAATTTTTTTTTGTTATTTCTAGTATTGTGTACATAATTGAATAAGTGTCTAAGACTATATGACATTAGGAAATGGGGGAATATATGTCTTTTGCCTCTTACTGGATATTCTTTTCACTGTGGTACACAAAAATGTTAGAAAGATGACGTACTTACTGCAATTACTAAATAGAAAAAAAAACTAATAAAAGATGTAACCACGTAAAATAATAATCAGAGAATTATAACTTTTGCATCAGCTAGCAATTGCTGCATAGTTAACCATCCCAAAGCTTGGTAGCTGAAATCAGTTATCATTTATTTTCTCTCATGAGTCTATAGGTCAGTCAGAGATTGGTTAAGTGGCTCTTCTGATCTTGGCTGGGATCACTGTTAGCTGATATAAAATAGACTCAACTTGGGTCACTGGGGCAGCTCAGCCCCATTTTGTATGTCTCTCTCCCTTCATCAGCTTGGCCTAAGCAAATTTCTTGGCGTAGTAGACGTCCAAGAGAGGAAGCAGAAAGGCATGAGTGCTTTTGTATGAATCACATATGGTGACTTTCTGTTGGCTAAAGCAAATCACTTAGTTGAGCCCATCGTCCAGGGATGGGACAGGTCATCCTACCCCCGATGTGGGGTGACTGGAAAGTTACAAGATAAAAGAGAGTGAAGAATCAGAGCAATCATTGCAATGAACCCCAACTTGTATACACTACAAGTAAGAAATTTCCTTCACGGTTACTGGGATTTATAGGAAAGAAAATTCTCTACATAAGGGATCAACTGGTCACTTATTTATTTCAACAGATGGATATTAACTTCCCATTATGTGTCATGCATTATGAAAGTTATCACTGACTCTTCTGCTACCCCCATTATCCTGATCACATCTGTTGATGTTAATTCAAAACTGGCTCAACATCTGCCCAATTTGCCCAATTCTTTTTACTGTATTACTTTGGGAGACCAGGCTCAGGTTCCTCTGTGGACCCTTTGCCACCCCATCCCTACTTCCAGCTAGCTTCTGAAAAAGAAAAGCTGATGAGAAAGTTAAATGGAAGAGACAATAAGCAAAAAATAGGTTCCATATGTGCAATAACAAGAAACCACAACAATGGGAAAACTATTTGTGTTGCATAGGACGAAGAATTCGTACTCTAAATGTATAACTACTTGTTAGAAATAACCATTAGAAATAAATGAGAAAAACAAAACTAGCCTTACAGGTGAGTGGAGAAAGATACATTACAAGTCAGTTTGCATAAGAACTGGCTATTTGAACACTTACTGATACCCATGTCATTTAGCACAGTGCCTGGTTCTTTGGCCTCTTACAACATTGTGAATGATGGATGAATGAACTGTTTACTTGGGGAAGGAAAGTGGGTGAATAATAGGTCTGCCAGTTACAAGCAATGGTGATACAATATGGACAGATTTTTACCAGCAGTAAGTGTACAGAGCTTGGGGAGAAGAGGAAATAGTCGCTACCTGTGTGTGGGGGCAATCCTAGAGGACTTCACAAGTAGGACATGTAAATGGGCTAAGAGCTTCATGAATGTTAGCATACGGTTGATGGATGCAGGATTGCCATTTTGCAGCTGGAGAACAAGGAATAGGGTGCATTCCAAGAAAAAACAATTTGTGGCCCAAAGATGAGCAAGGCTTAAGATGCTCTAAACTATGTACTTAGCCATGGGAGAGGTGATCAGACTATTGGATGCCATGTAGAGATCAAGAGAGTTCAGATTTTGGAAGTAATCTTAAAATGTTCCTTCTAAGAGAATATCAACTGCAAATGATGTCTGGGAAGGAAGGGCAACAGTGAAAGGAAGGGGTCTTAAGGGAGGATCCTTCCCTTCTCAGACCCACTAGGCAACGTGACAAATTTTAGGAGTGACTTAAAGGAATAAGAAGAAAGCTGACAGAGACAATTGTATGACAATTTGGCAACCCATTCTAAATCAATTTAGATCCAATTACATTTTGGAAATCCTTTTTAAATGGTGACCCAAGCACTTGTAGAACACGTCTCCTTTATCAAATGTTTCTAAGGGAGATGGTATCTGTGTATAGAAACTACATGGTGGCATTTTTGTACTGTCTAACTTAGGATTCTTTGCACCAAGAAGAAAATTGGCCATAAAGGTATCTTTAAAACTCCACCAGGAATTAGTTGATGGTGTGAATCCAGTTGTGTAATTTGAGAAGACAGCTGTATTTTATCTAGCTAAATCAGCACTTGATACTAAACAACTCCTAAAGAATGTCACTTTACTTCAGCATTAGCCATGCAGTGCAGATTCAAGAAATGATAGCTTTGTTTCTCCCACCGTATTACCATTGTGTTTTCAGGAAATGAAGTGCATAGATTTCAAAATTCAGTTCTCTTCACATTGAAGATGCATTAGCACATCTGTGATTCCAGGCTTCCAGCTGATTTAGTAGCACATGATTCAAATAATGTTAAACGATCTGCATTTTTAAATATCCAGGTTTCTAACATGCACAGCATTTTTGAGGAAAGTAAATGACCAGGAGAAGCTGCAGATTGGAAAAAAAATCATCTATTGTGTTTACATGGAAAGTGAAAATAACTTTATCACTCGAATGAAATAATTCCCTAAATGCCGAAATAAGCATATATAAAGAAATATTACTCCGACTCAACTTTCAAAACGGGAGGGGGTTGGGAATCCTTTGATTCACGACACAGATGGTTTTTAAAGCCGTCCACAACTGTATGAGTTTTGTAAGGAACCCTGTGGCAGATGGAAATTGTAAGGCGTGTTGTGGAGTTGTGGTCCTATTGAATGGAGTGAACCCTGGGTGGCTGCTATGTGATTGAGTGTTTGGCATTTTACTACAACCTGCCATTGACAATCTTCCTGGAAAGGGTTTTTATTAAACGTTTAAAAATCTTGTGGGAGTTCATATTTTCACTACGATAACAATTATGCCCACATGGCAGAGGGACCTAAATAGATGTTTTTCCGAAGAAGACAGAGAAGAGCCAACAGGTACATGAAAAGATGCTTAATGTCACTAATCATCAGGGCAATGGGAATTAAACCCACAGTGAAATACCATCTCACACCCATTAGAATAGCCATTTTCACTCTCCCTCTGTCTCTCAAAAATAAATAAAGATTGAAAAGAAAATTTTTTAAAGGGGCGCCTGGGTGGCTCAGTCGGTTGGACATCCGACTTCGGCCCAGGTCATGATCTCACGGTTTTGGCCCCACGTCGGGCTCTGGGCTGATAGCTCGGAGCCTGGAGCCTGCTTCAGATTCTGTGTCTTGCTCTCTCTCTGCCCCTTCCCTACTCACACTCTGTCTCTCCCTGTCTCTCAAAAATAAAGAAACATTGAAAAAAATTTAAAAAATAGAATAGCTACTTTCAAAAAGACAAGGGGGGCATCTGAGTGGCTCAGTTGGTTAAGTGTCTGACTCTTGAATTCAGCTCAGTTTATGATCTCGTGTTTTGTGAGATTTAGCCCTGCGTTGGCCTCTGTGTTAACAGTGCAGAGCCTGCCTCTCTCTCTTTCTCTCTCTCTCTGTCCCTCTGCCTCCTCTCTCTTTCTCTCTTTCAAAAATAAATCAACAAACTTAAAAAAAAAAGACAAGAAATGACAAGTGTTGGCCAGAGTGTCGAGAAAACGGAACCCTTGTGCACTGTGTATTGGTGGGAATTTCAATGGGTGCAGCCACTACAGAAAACAGATATGAATATTATTCAGCCATGAAAAAGAAGACAATTTTTGACAACATGCATGGACCTTGAAGGCATTATGCTAAGTGAAATAAATTAGAGAGAGAAAGACAAATACTTTAAGAGTTGCACTCATAGAGAGAGCATGGTGGTTGCCAGACGCTGGGGGCTGGGGGCGATGGGAAGATATTTGTCAAAGGGTACAAGATTCCAGTTACAAGATGAATAGGTTTCAGGGATCAAATGGTGACTATGGTTACCAATATTGTGTTATATACCTATAAGTTGCTACAAGTGTAGGTCTTAAAGTTCTAACCACACACACACACACGCACACACATGCACACACACGCACACACACACATACACAGGTAAGTACGTGAGGTTATGGAAGTGTTATTGTGATGGTCATTTCACAATACATTAAATGATAACGTGCATTGCGAACTCACATAATGTTATATGCCAATTATAGCTCAATAAAGGTGGAAAAAAATCAAAGGATACAGAAAAAATATGCTGTATTGAAATTTAACTTCCTACTTGAATTTTTATTAATATTACTGGAAAACAACATTTTTGTTATTGTTCTTATTTATTTTAGTGGCTATATAAAAAAGTCCACTGAATTTTCTCACTTCTTCTATTTTCAAGTCTGATTTTTTTTTTTATCTCTAGGGTTAGAGGGTGGCAAAATAATGATGTCAGAACAAAGCTTGTCTTTGAAGGGGACTATCCCCCTTTTGGGTGTCTTTTCCTTTCTATTTGTCTCTACATGAGCCTAAGGCCTCAATCATAGGTATATCCCTTCTCCAGGAAGTAAGACACGAAGTCAGCACATCTGCATATCGGTGCAAATGTTTTAATGAGTACTGATTTTGGTGGGTTCTGTATACTGTGACTGGGCAAAGTGTTAACAATTTTTCACTATTTCCCAGGGGTGCTTACATTTTTAGAAAGGATTAGTGTGTACTCTAAAAGACAATATGTTTGATCCAAAACATGGAGTAGGGCCAAGAGCAGCAAGATTGGAATCGCAAAGTCCTGAGTTAGAATGTGGCAAACATTCATTGTTTCTACTTTAGAAGAACAGAAATTACTTAAACTTAAGGAGGATGTATGACAGGAAAAGAAACGAAATGCCAAAAAATGAACCTACACATGGCAGCCAGATCAAAGATTCTGTGTGTGTGTGTGTGTGTGTGTGTGTGAGCGTTTTGGGAGGAGTTTGTTCAAAAAGCAAAGGGGTATCATTGAGGGATATTAAGTTAAGGAGTAACACGTTACGTTTGGGACTTTCAAAAGACATTACAAGGGGCATTATGCAGATGAATTAGAGAACAACTGGAGAGCAATTTGGAAACTATGGGAGGTTCTAGGGATTCAAATAAAGGCAACAGCCTTGGGGTTAGAGAGGGAGAGATTGGTATAAGAAATGACAAGTGTTAGAATCTACAAAATTTTAATAACGTGCATGCTTGTCATTTATTCATTTGTGTATGTTCATTTGTTCATATGTGTGACATTCTGGATGGAGACTATACATAACTTCCATGCAACATAGTGAAACACTTCCTAAAAATAAAGCTGTCTCAACAGGGAATGGGCTTCCAGGTAAAATTGTCATTGGAGTTGTTCAAGCATAGGTTGTGGTTGCGGGTGGGTCTCTAAGGTGACTTAGGTTGGATAAGCAATTCCCAAACATTGTCCTGGATTAAACTTCCACTGGTCCACTCTAGCAAAATGAGACAAGTAACGGCAAAGTGGTGGGTTTGTCCTATTAATTAGTTAAATTGAAAGCAAGTATCTTCAATTTCTGAATAATTTCTACCTACATTTTTACAACTATAATTTCCTTTCTAATTTTTACTTAGTAATGTTTGAACTGTAAATATCCGGTAAAATTAATAGTTGGAAACACCCTGTTGAGCCACTGTATATTTACTCATGTTAATGACATGAAAAGTGTTAAAGTCTGTGGCCCGCTACACTGATGGCCTTTGAGGGCCCTTAGGACTCTTAAATTTTGTGCTTTTGTCAGAATAGGACCACCTGAAGAAGTGTTTTCATGTAGATCAACAGAACAGTATGATTGACATTATTCAGCCTTTCATAAAACAAATCAGTGTGTCAGTCTATCAAACTGCAGAAAATGCTCCCAAAGTTTCCAAGTACAGCCTTTTTAAAAAGTGAAATTCTAAAGTGAAATTGATGACATATTATAAACACTTGTTCAAATGTTCCATTCATAGCAAAATACATCATTGCAAAAATGTTTAAGAACCAAGTTGCTAGCATCACTCACCAAAGTCAACTATTTTGGAGCCCCCCACATACAAAACTACAGACCTGTATCCAGCCATTTTCTATGTATCTTTAGTGGCCTGAGGGGCCTGGCAGTCCAGACTCTTTTTTCTTAAGGTTCTGCTGACAAGCAATGCCATTACACTAAGCTTCGAGTCATAGAAGGGTGCCTCTAAGTGCCTGTGCAGTCAAATGCCACAGGATTTCAAATGGAAATGACATGAATTAATTTCCTGAGAAGAACAAAAAGGAAAGGAAAATTGAGAAGAAAGGCAGCTTCTTGTAACACAATATGCAGATTAATGGCGCCCACTGATTGATTGAAGTGTCAAAAATGTGCCTTTCATATAAATGAAGCTACTGAAAGAGTTTGGGGGGGGATCTCTCACTTTCTCTCTTATTCATATGAAATCTTAACTGGTAAAGTCAAAGTAAAATTAGTTTTTCTTGGTATCTTTAAAATCTTCTCTATCCCAAATGCTAACCTTTTGAACATTAGTCCCTGGGTGAAAGAGGGTAGATCCTCCTGAGGGCATCTCATTGTACCAGGAATAAAATTGAAATTCCTTATATTGGCTTGTGAAATCCTATTTTTCCTGGCATAACCAACCTCCTCTTAACCTTTCTTCAATTTTATCTTACATCATCTGTTCCTGCACTTAGCTTCTCCAGATTCATGGGCCTTCTTTCTGAGCCGACAATAGGGTCTTAGCACTAGCTGTTCCCACAGCCTAGAACATCTCCTTCCTGTTCTTTGCAGGCACTGATCTGATCTTGGTCTAAGAGAAGCCGTCGCTCCCAAGAAGCTGAAGTAGGCACCCGATGTCTATCACATCACTCTATTTTGTATGGTGTGAAACACTTATCTGATTTTCTTTTTAAGAACTCTGTGGAATTGTTTATCTCTGCTGGACTGTGTTGTTCCTGGGAGTAGAGACCTTGCCATTCTTGTTCACGGCTGTATCCTCTACTCATAGAATGCATGGTGAAGATGCTGAATTCAAATTTTTGAAAGAAGCGCTAAGACGATAATAGTGAGATCTGGAAGCCACTGTGCGGCATCGATAAGTAGTTAAGGTAGGAGATTTGAGAAGGACGCGTGCTGTTCCTTTAGCAACCACTCTGTGGTCACCCTTAGGTAGGGCTTCACTGAATGGCAACTATGCATCCAGTCTTGTTTATAATCTGTCAAGTACAAAGAGAGGGAAGAATTTATGTTCCTAACTACTAGTCATGCATACATACTATTGGGTAAAAGCTTGGGCACTTGAGACCAACACTTGAGGTTTGAATATTGCTACTACTTCCTAGCTGTATGACCTTGGGTAAATCATGTAGCCTCTCTAGGCCTCAAAGGCCTCATCTATCAGTGGTTATATCTATCCTATAGTCATGAAGAATAAAATAAAATAAGCCACATGAATAGTTAGCACAGTTGCTAGCATCTAATGGGTACTCATTCAATATTAGTGGTACTTTCTACTATTCATAATGATACCAAGCCTTCAGTTACCATGGGTTCTCTTTTCTCTTCCACATGTTATCTGACCATTCAGGCCATTTTCTTGGCTTTCTCTTAATAATGCAGCAAACGTGAAAAAGAAGATAGAATCTCACTCCATGCTTTTTGGGAAAGTCTTCCCTGATTTCTCTACATATCTCATTCAGCCAGAATGCCTGGCTAGAGGTTAAAGTAACTTTCATCTATACAAATATATAGCAAAATAAATGTTAAAACCGTTTTTGGAAGAATTATTAAAGAAAATGTCATTTTGCCTTTATCTTTTCTATAAAGATTTAGTTATTATATCTTCAAAAAGGTCAAATTTTCCTTCTCCCTAAGTTTCTAAAGAAATCTGAAAATGTGGTATGCCCTTGAACTAATTGCTTCACCTTTCTGTGTCTTAGTTTGTCTGTTTTAAGGAAGTATAATGATTCCTAACACAGCAGCTGTTCACTTTATGGTAGTCAGGTGAAAATTAGTTTCTCATGTTCAAAACCAGAGTCACCTTCACAACGTCCCCCAACACACACCAATGCATTCATTGGTTTGTCAGGCTCTCTAGTTCCTCTGTGGGCAACATTTTTTTTTTCCCTTCCTGTGCACTCCACATGCTTTCTCTCCAGTTCACACTCTGAGCACCTGCCCTAGTCCCAGACCGACTTTTAGTCCAGGGTCTTTCCTACCCCCAGAGGAGCCCACTAATGGCTGACACATCACTGAAAGCATCAGCTATCATTCAAAGCAGCAAGGAACATTTATTGAGCGCTTACTATGCATAGGGCATCGTGCTTACTGCGCCCTTACTTACTTTATTTGTAATGTCATTGAACTATAGCTTCATTGCATGTCCTGCCCATATTCAGAGAATCTCATTAGCTACTTAATTGTATCCACATTCTTCATGCCCTATAATGTGGCCCTAATCTTGTTAGGCCTTTTACTATTTTAATGGCCTCAGGCAAGGTTTGTAATCTTTAAAAAACCACAATTTCCTCATCTGTAACATAAGGAAAATAATAATACTACAACCTCACAAGGTCATTGCAGAGTTTCTAATTTGTGACACAAATGGCATTTGGGGTCCGATAATTCTTTGTTTTGGGGGGTGCTCTGTGCATGTAGGATATTTAGCAACAGCCCTGTCTCTACCCACTAGATGGCAGTATCACCCTCCCTTCTCCCTCCCCCACCTCCCGCCCACCCCCATTTACAGGAAAGTATCTCCAGACATTGCCTGATCATCCCCTCACAACAAACATACTGAAGACTACTAGGGTATTGGGATGAATAAATTAGACACCTTTAGATGCTGGGCATAAATGGTCCCTTTCAGTCCTAAGTTCTTGGGACCTCCTTTGCTTGTACCTTACCATTCCCCAGTATTATCAGAGGATGTATGGCTCCCAAGATTAGTCCTAGGTTTCCTTGCCTCCTTGCTTTGCATGTCTTTCTACTGCTACACTCTCCTACTCTACTTCTGCTTTGTAAATTCTTCCCTACCCTCCAGAATACTGCTCCTCCCAGAAGTTTCCCCTAATTCTTCCAAACTGAATGATCTCTCTCCCTGTAAATACTTTGATCACCATTTTTGTGTCCCAGTCATGACCTTTACGTGATTCCATATTGTATAGTTATTGGTGTCATTGTATTGTCTCTTCTCTTGGGACTGAAAACTCCCAGAGAAAGAGAGTCCTTGTTTAGCCACCATAGATGTGAGCACAGTTTGGGGCATGTATTAGTTGCTCATTAAATGATGTTTGTTAAGTTGAAGTTAGGACATGGAAGAAATAAGTGACTTATTAAAAGGCATTGCCTACAAATGTTAAAGTAAACTAAAAAAGCATTACAGAATAAAAAATTAAAATTATATCCAGATGCTTATAGAAATAATCAGATAATTGAGCCAACTGAGGTTCACTGTTTAAATTATTCATGCAACTGCCTTAGTTCTCTGCTTTTCATTGCACATGTAGGAACAGCTGAGAAAGAATTATAGTTGTCATTTGGAAACTATTAAGTAATTTGCCTACTGATGGAATCCATAGTCTTCTGCTAGAAACAGAATTCATCAAATAAAGGAGATGCAAACAAATCTATATTATTGCTTTATTAATCAAGAAGGAGGTCCAAGGAGGCAACTGCCAGTGTGGAATGATGCAAGTTACAAGTGAAATCGAACTTTTATTCCCCACCTATACCTTGTGTCTTAGAGAAAAAGCACTCCTCTCCCCGCCAACACATGCTTATTTGCTATAGTAGGTGAAATTCCCTGATCTCCCAGAATTTTAAATCTAGACAAGCTTATACACAACCACTGTTACATTATAAAGTTATGATAAAGTAGAAAAGACACAGATCTTCAAGTTGGGAAACATGGATTGAAGACTCAACATTACCTCCAAATACAAGTGACTATGTTATGCCAAATTATGGCCCTGCAAAGATGTCCACATCATAATCCCCAGAACCCATGCCATTTTGAGAGAGAGGGAGACAGAGTGTGAGTCAGGGAGGGGCAGAGAAAAGGAGACACAGAATCTAAAGCAGTCTCCATACTCTAAGCTATCAGAACAGAGCCTGACACAGGGCTCGAACTCTGACCAAGAGATCATGACCTGGGCTGAAGTTGGACACTTAACTGACTGAGCCACCCAGGTGCCCCTAGTCACAAGTATCATTGTAAGAGGAAGGCAGGAGGGTTAGCATTCCAGAGAGAGCAATTTGAAGATGCCACACTACTGGCTTTGAAGTTGTTTGAAGATGGAGGAAGGGACCACAAACCAAGGCCTCTGGAAGCTGGAGAAGGCAAGGAAACAGACTCTTCCATAGAGCCTCCAGAAGAAAGTCAACTCTGACAACATCTTGATTCGTATCCCCTCCAGAACCATAAATAATAGCTTTGTGTTGTTTTAAGCCACTGAGCTTGTGGTGATTTCTTACAGAAGCTATAGAAAACTATGACAGTGAACTTGAATAATCTCAGTTTCCAAACTTCTAAAATTTGGGGTGATAGCTATGTAACCAGATTATTTGGGTGATATAAAAAAGGAAAGTAGTAGACATTGGTTAGTTTAGACATTTTACTGTGTTTTAGCTAGTATTTTGATATAGCATCTCAGTTTATTTTTTCCAGACTTAACCCTCAGATACTCAGGTAGGAATGAGTACCTAATATAGTTATACAGTGAGAAATAACTTGAGCACAGAGTCCACATAATTGGTTGTGTGAGGGCAAGTGACCAGGCAGGCCAACCACAAACCTTTCTCAAGAACGATAAGAAAGGAACTACCCTGCATCTCCAAGACTGCCAAAGTAACTTAATCCTGTGGTGGTTTGGGTATTTCTTACCTTTGAGGAAAAGGCCAGCAGTAAGAAGAGTAAGGGCCACGAAATTAGCAGCAATAGATTCCACATACTAGCTATTGAGCATCTAGATCTTTCCATGCCAAAGCTATTCTGTCCTGCGATTTTTTTTTTTTTTGGTTACATGAACCAATAACGTGTGTGTGTGTGTGTGTGTGTGTGTGTCCCCGTGTGTATTGGATTTTATTTACTCAAAACATTTAAAAAAATCTACGTGAAAGTACGTGGCAAAGAATACACTATACATATATAAAATCAATTTTTTTCTATGAGGTACAAATACTGATGGTAGAAAATTCAGGTAATACTGACAAAGTATATTAACCAAACTATAAATCATCCCACATCCCACAGCTGGAGATAATCACTGTTAATATATGAGTGTTATTTGCCTTGACCATGACTACAAAGTATAATAAATACGAAAATTTGGGGGTTGTTTTCTAGAGTGTGAGGCATCTAAACTTAACTTTGAAGGATAAGTGGGATTTTGATAAGCAAAGATGATGAGAAAGTAATACACACAGATACACACACATATATGAATTTTGACAAAGATAAAAAGATAATTCAGTGGAGACAGGATAGTCTTTTCAACAAAAAGTGCGGAACAATTAGATGCCCATATGCAAAACTATGAACTGTGGTCCATACCACATGCCATACATTAAAAGTTAAATCAAAATGGATCATAGGCATAACTGTAAAATGTGAAGTTATAAAACTTACAGAAGAAAACATAGGAGAAAAAGGTTTGTGATCTTGGGTTTGGCGAAAATATTTTAGGTATGATACCAAATGCATAATCATGAAAGAAACATAAATTGGACCTCACCAAAATTAAAAGTTCAACTCTTGGAAAGACATTGTCAAGAGAAGGAAAAGATAAGCTGCACACTGGGAGAAAATATTTGCCAACCATGTATCTCATAAAAGATTTGTAAGCAGGATATATATACATATATGTATACATATATACATACATACATACATACATATATACATACATACATACATATATACATACATACATATATATGTATATATGGCTCATAAAACTTAATAGTAAGAACACAGACAACTCATACAAGAAAGATAGTGAATAAGTTACAAGCCATATAGATGGCAAATGAGCACATTAAAAGATGTTCAACATCATTAGTGATTAGGGAAATTCAAGTTGTAAGCACAATGAGATACTGCTACACATCTACCAGAATGACTGAGATCAAAGAGTGTTGGCAAGAAAGTGGAGGGACTAGAACTCCCGTGCACCGCTGTTGGGAATGTTAAGTGCCACAACCAGTTTAGAAAAGAGTTTGGTTTACCATATGATCCAGCAATTCTACTCCTAGGTATCTATGCAAAAGAAATGAAAGGATATGTTCCTATAAAGATTTGTACACCAGTATCCATAGTATTTTTATCTGCAATAGCTAAAAGCTGAAAATAATCCAAACGTACACCAATGCCTGAATGATAAGAGAACTGCAGCATACCCATATATGGGATATACTCGGCAATGAAAGCAAATGGGCTTTTAGGCACACACTAACATGGAAGTCAGAATAGTTATGCTGTGTGAAAGAATCTGAAGAAAAAAGGTATACATACTGTGTGCTTCCTTTAATAGAAAGCTCCAGAATATAAAAATGATTCTGTAAGTGACAGCAAATGATCAGCAGTGGCTTGGAATGAACTGGAGGTGGGAACATCAGGCCAGAAGGAGGGCCGGGGAGCATGAGGAAACATTTGGGGATGATGCATAAGTTTACTATTCTGATTAGATTATCTTGACTGCATGATGGTTTTACAATGTTATACATGTCAAAACTTATGAAATTATACGCTTGAAATGTGTTCAGTTTATTGTATACCAATTATACCTTATCTATGGGGAAAAATGAAAGTGAAGACAGAAACCATACAAATACATGCAAGGGGAGGGAATCCGGGCACAGGAACTGCTTCCATGTGCTCAGAACACAGAGATATAAGGGCAAAGGAAGACTGTCGAAAGCATGTGAATAGCAAAGCAGTTGAAAGGGCAGAATTCTGAAACTAGGCTTCCTGAGCCTAAGTCTGTCATTTCCTAACTGTGTGACTGGAAGATTAGCTTTCTCTCTGCTTGCTCATTAAAAAAAAAAAAAAATGGGAGTAAAAATACAACCAGCATAAGAATGTTGTTTGAAGAGTTCAACAGAGATGCAAAGTTAACATATGTAAAATGTTTGCCACATGCAAATATGACATGGTTATAATAATGTTGGCCATTCCCACGATGATTATTTGATTAACAGTTTCATTGAAATAGAATCCACCTACCATACAAATAAGTCATCTGAACATAAAAATCAAAGGTTTTCAGTACACTAAAAACTGTGCAACCACACCACAGTCTCATTTAGAACATTTTGTCATCTCAAAAAGAAACTCCTTATGCCATTAGTGGCCATTCCCCATCCCCCTCATCCTGCCTTAGTCAACCACTAATCTACTTTCTGTCTCTATAGATTTGCTTATTCTATATTCATATTGATATGGACTTATATCTGTATCATATTCAACATTTCATATAAGTGGAATCATATCATATGTGATTCTTTTGTGTCTGGTTTCTTTCATTGATCCTAATGTTTTCAAGGTTCATCCATGTCATAGGATATCCTGGTATTCATTCGTTTTTATTACCAAATGATACTCTGTTATTTGGATACACCACATTTTAGTGCAGGACAGAATATTTTTGTCTGAGGAGGAAACAGAAGAAAGAGCAGAGGTGTAATCTTAATGGCTGTACAGCAACCTGCAAGTGGTGAGGAATTGTTTTTGACCAGATAAGGGAAAGGGTGGCTGTAAAAGAAGCTGAGAATTTCATGGGCACAGGCTGAATACTGATCTACTTCCTTAGGCCTAGCCCCACCTGGGCTCTGAGGAAAAAGAGATGACTCTTTCATTCTGTACAGAGGCAATTTTACTGCAGACGAATTCCTTTCTCACTAGTCCTGTTAGCTTGGGCAAGTCATTTACATCCTTGAATTATCAGTTCCCTCCAAAACTCTCCTCACCCCTCCACTCATTCCCTCCAGCCCTGGGTTTACTTCACTGAAGTCTGCTATGTTAATGGCAGGAGGATCCTATGTTAATGAAGGTAAAAGTATCTAAGTAACGGGAACATTTTTTAAGTGCAAAAGTAATTCAATACTACATTGTTCTAGAGGCATTTTGAAATGGTTTCTGATGACCAAAATATCCTATAGGGATCTTTGAATTTCTTTGGAATTAATAGGTAAATAAAGAGCAAATAGGAACCCCAGATAGCCATTGTGGTTTGCTTAAAATGGGACCTAAATAAACTCAGATGCCCTGGCAGGTAGGACTCAACCCTGTCCATCACCATACTGTACTGTCTGCCATAATTTTTAGGATATGGTAATGTCTCAATACACTTGTTTTATTGAAGCAAAAAACAAATTGCATCAGTCAGTGCACACATCACTTTTATGTTATATTCTTAATAAAACTGCAAAGAGGTATTCTTGATAATAATCTAGCTTACATTTACTGAGCATGTACTATGTGCCAGTGTGCTAAGTTCTTTGCATGCAGTGACGCACAGTAAACTTCCTTTCATAAATAACCTGGAGGCAAGAGAAGTAAGTGCTTTTTTCAAGTTTAAAAAGTAATTTGCAAAGCAGGGACTTTAACCCTGTTTGATCTAAGGCCTAAGCCTTTAAAAATGGTTTTGGCTTACTTTTATTTATTACAATGAAGTGTAATAGTTACACATCATTTCATATACAAAGACTTTAGATTTCAAATGAAGCACCTGAAGGGGATCTTTTGTTTCTAAGACTAATTTTGTTTCTAAGACTTCACTTAGAAATACTCTGAAAAAACATGGGACACCTGGGTGGCTCAGTCGGTTAAGCATCCAACTTCAACTCAGGTCATGATCTTCGGTCCATGAGTTTGAGCCCTGGGTCAGGCTCTGTGCTTATATAGCTCAGAGCCTGGAATCTGTTTCAGATCCTGTGTCTCCCTCTCTGTCTGCTCCTCCTCCACTCACAGTCTGGCTCCCCCTCTCTCTCAGAAATAAACATTTAAAAATTAAAAAAAAAGAAATACTCTGAAAAAATATACACATCAAGTCTGATATTTGATTCCTACCTGGGGGTTTTACCTGAGCTGTTTCCTAATTCAAATTATACTCCTTCATGATGCTGAGGACTCTTCAGATTCTCTGTGAAATTATCTCTGCCAAAATAGAAAATGTTTCCACATTCTGTGCCACAATACTTTATTCTTTTTTTCCCCAAAACTTTTCAAAACTCAACTCATCCATGAAATCTTCTGCGATCGAGGTGGAAGCCACCCAGACATTCTGTTAATATCTTCAGTGTGATTGATATTTCCCTCCTTCAGTGTGGTAAGATAGCATATGCGTATATGTGGGCAAGCATATATATCTTTATGTTAATGTGCATCTGTTCCTCTCGTCTCTACCATGTACTATTAAGATATTAAGATCCTGGGGTCTGTCCTTGCTTCCCTCCACAGAAGAGAACATTTATTCACCTGGGTAACCCCAGTGCTCAGCTCTCTGGCATGATGTACATGTTCAATAAACATTTATTGAATGAGTGAGTGAGCGCTCAATGGTAACAGTGACAACCTCGAAGGGAAATCTCTCCTCGCACACAGAGAAAATAAGATCACGTACAAATATAACTGCAAATAGCTTGCCTTCTCGGGTATTTTAGTTTTAAGCATTCTCAGCTGAAATGTGCTGTAGAATGGCTGAGACTTAGCAGGTAATTTTCATTTCACCTCTGTTTCCAAATGGTTACCACTTACCAAATACAGCATGCTTAAGGGTGTGCTTTCCCCCCTTCAGGTACAACATTCTGGTACAGTGCTGGATTCTTTCAGATGTCTTTCCCTTTTAAAGCTATTGGAGTTCACTCATATATTGCTATTTATCATGGCTATGCAAAAGAAGAAAACTAAGGAAGAAGAACGAGGTTCTAATTCACCAACTGCCCTCTTCTGTTACAAAAAGAATATCTGAAAAATCAAAATTCTGAGTCCTGGGTGCCTTTTGCTTGGTTACATCTGATGTCAGTATTTTCAAAGGATTACTGTTACGTTAAACAATAGTCATCCACAAACACTAGAATGTGTTCTGTTCTACGAGAGTCAGGAGAGCTGCCAACGATTACAATTGGAATAATACTGCCTAGATTTTAATCCCATACCCATCTTCTTTCTTTCTTCTTCTTTTTTTTAAGTTTATTTATTAATTTTGAAAGGGAGAAAGTGCACGTGAGTGAGTGAGCAGGGGCAGGGCAGAGAGAGAAAGGGGAAGAGAAAATCCCAAGTGGGCTCCACACCATCAGCGCGGGGCCCAATGCAGGGCTTGAACTCACGAACCATGAGATCATGACCTGAGTCTGACGCTTAACCAACTAAGTCACCCAGGCACCCCTCCTTTCTATTTGAATGACCTTGACCAAGTTAGTTAACTCCTCTTTAACTTTGAAAGGAAGGTAGAAAGGGTGTTGTGAAGATTCACTGAGATAATTTCTGCAAAGAGGCTTAGGTCTAGTCATATGCATAGGAAGCCCTTCCTCCTTTATTTTTACTTGCCATTTTTATCAAGATGGTTAACTAAGTAGACTGGGGTAAATAGACTCCTCCAGAACAGACCCATTCAAAACCTCTTCAAGGGATTCCCAATGTTTCATGACACCAACACAGATCCATCCAAGAATGCTAAGTGAAAAGCAATTTCCAAGGAACCTACAGCTGAAAGACTGGGCTGCTCCTGTCTTAGCCTTGGGTGCCAAGGACTCATTCTTCACCTCAGGGATACTAACTGTTCCATGAATGCAGTGTGGTGGTGGTTTCAACATCCCAGGGAAAGGGGTAGGGTCGACAGTCTAGATGAAAGAGTAGGGGACTTTGCCTGAAGGGTATTTACTTGAGCATTTAGTTGCTTACAGAGATTGGACTTTGGTTATATAAGGGCTAAAGCATTGCCTTTGCACCTCCCTGAACACTTTCTTCTGCACTTTACAGGATTGTAGAATTGTGAGTCTGTCATGCAGTCCTTCTGCCAATCATGCACTCCTTTCACTGAGCCCCCAAACACCTAGAAAGACAGTAGTAATCTTGGCTTCACTTTGTTGCTGAGCAACATGCATAGTGTGTATTATTGCCTTCCCCTTACAACCATCTCCAATGTCTCTTTTTAATCTCTGGCTCTGGGAATTATATCTGGCATTCTTCTTGTTTAGTCCTATTTGTAAACGATCAACTGTGTCATTTATATTAGTTTTCACCCTGCTTCCCCTTGCTTTTTAGCATATTGCTAGAGGTCACAGTCCTCATAACAACAGGCAAGGGATATTGTCACTGTTATAAACCAGGACAATAGGAGTCATAGTTCAGCCTCATTCCCAGGAAAACATGGTAGGTCCACAGATTGACCTCCTACTCAGGCCTCCTTCTGGTGTGAAAACAATATGGATTATAAAAAGATAGTATGTGTACATGTCTTTTAATGGATGTAAAGGGTCATTTATTACCCTTTGAAAATCTTTTCCTTTCGTTTACAATTTATTTTTTCAATTTGTTTTCCATGTCTATTTCTTCAGAAAATATATGAAAAGAATAAGTCAAAATCTCATCACTCAGATATTTCTATACATATCCATGCATTATATAAATACATAATATATAAATTGCTGGTAACACACATAATTTGCTATAATCAGATTTTTAAAATTAATAATATAAATAATATCTCCACGTCTATACATTTGGAGCAACAGCATCATCACTAATGACTGTATAGTGTCTTATTATATCATTAGGACATATTACAACAAGTCCTTTACTGCCATATATATATAGGTTGTTTCGGATATTTACAATGCTCCAATGATTGTGCATGTACAATGTCTTAACCCATTTGGCCACTGATTTCTTTAGGATGAATATTAGAAAAGGAAATGTTAGGGACAGTCTGACTATTAAAGACTTTTGATAGAATGCCCTATTGGTCTCTGCAAGGGTTACACCAAGTAACTCTCTCAACAGCATTTTATAAAAATGCTCTTTGTTTATACTCTTGCCATCACTGGGTCTTTTAATTCAGTTTTTAATTTAAAGGCCAAGGAGGAGACATCTCATATCATTAGATGTATGGTATAAGAATTTGTTAACTAGGGCCTGAGTCATGAGAATGTGGGCATGCTTTTTCTATTACCAAGAACTCTATGAATCAGATCTAATAACTATTTCAGTCACTACCAATACAGCCACATTTCAGAGACAACCCAAACTGGAAAAAGCTATATTTTTTTATCAAAAAAATTCCCATGGATGTGATAATAGCAAATATCCTTTTAGTTCTTTTTAGATTGAGGCAATAATATTGTTTCATTTGAAATTACGTATCTCATTTTAGACTTTGGAGGATCTAATTTATAGATATGTTTCCAGGAATAAGTGGAACTCTATTTGTTCCTAAATAAAAATGTCAATCATAAAGGAACAGTCACTGCAACTTAACTGCATAGATGTCTAGTTTTTGTATATGAATCACAAACCTGACAAGACTATTTGAAGCCTGTTACAATCTGTTGCTCTGTCCATTTAACCACCTTTATAGAAGACAATAATTCTCAGTCCTTCTATGAGCAAGCAGAAGTCAGAAACAAACTTAAATGCTGATAGGGCCAATTCCTATTAAGATAAAAATTCCAAATGCGACAAAAGTCTGCATGCCAGTACTTAAACACAACATAAGGGAAGAGCTGTGATAGTTAATCCAAGGGGTAGTTATATTTTCTGATCTCCCCTAAGATTTTAATATATTTTTGCAAAAGTTTCTTGGAATATTTCCCTGATGATACAAACTTTTCTTTAGAACCTGTTATCCAATCATTTTACTAACTGGTTTAAATGTGATTAGAAAGTTGACAAATCTCAAGGAAAAATTAAAGTTAGGCTGTTTTCACTATCATCTAATTTTATTATGCTGTGGTTTTTTGGTGCCCAGAAACCAAATAGCCTTGAACTTCTGAGGTCATATTGTTTAGGATAGGTCTACCAGGGATGGACAAGCTTTCTCTTTAGTTACCTGTGATTTTATTTTTCATTTCTGTCTCCCAATATGCTAAATGAATGATATTATTAAGGTTTTGAGGATATGAGGAAAAGGAAAAAAAAACTCATTGACTCATTCTAAACTAGAAGGACAAACAGGTATATTTTAGAAAATAGTCTCATCAATTTATAATGAATCTAATTATCCATTCAAATGATTTATTTCAATGAACATTTGTTAACGTCAGCAATGAGCACATCTTTGGTTGTACTTAATCTGGAGGAAATCTTAGGTCTTAAACTCTGGGTCCTAAATTAGGATTTTTCATTTGTCCCTTTCTGCAGCAGGTAACCCTACTGAACTAGGACCACTTTATCCCTCTCTAAAGGTCTTTGTTTTGTGAAGGATTTTTAGGTTTGGCTTCCCCAGGGAAGCCCCAGTCTTTCTATTTCCTTACTGTTTCTCTTCTCTTTTTCAGTATATTTTTGTTTATTTGTTTTGGGGGACTAGTCCCTTTACTGAATGGCTTTTACTTTCCCCAGGATATAATTATAGCTGGGTATCTAATCTGGCATCTCAGCAGAAGGAAGCCATGGCTCCAAATTGTAGGGCTGAAAACAGATTACATGCATGGCCTCATTTCTATACAATTCATACCTCACTGACAACAGCAGACACATCAAACAAGTTCCTCAACATGTGCATTTATGGTCATGCTTCCTGACTTCCAAACCTTTAGGCACTGAAATGTAGTTGGACCACTCTACATGTCCCTTCTTGAGATCACCTTCTCAAGGACTAAATTTTCTTTCCCATTTGTCTTCTGTGGTTTCTTTAGTTCAAGCATGGTTTTAGATACCCATTGTCAAGATTACAACACTAGGCTGTGTTTCTTTGTTTTTTGTTTTTGTTTTTTTTGGTTAAATGTAGCTAGCAGAATATTTTAAATCAAAAGGGCTCCCATTCCACACTTGAATGGGTTGGAGGGAGAAACCAGGCTCCTCCTTTAAATATCAGAAGTCCGTATTCCCTGTAGGAGCAGAGGTTTGATGACAAGGGATAGCCCTTCCTTTCAGAGTGAATATAAGATAGGATCAGGACCTTTATAGATTTAATCATACTTTCATAATAACTTACAGAAGTATAAGTTTTGAGTGTCAAATTTAGTTGACCCTCCTTGTTATTCTTTTTTTATTCATTAAAAAAATTTAATGTTTATTTTTGGGAGGTGGGGAGCGCAAGTCGGGGAAGGGCAGAGAGGGAGACACAAAATCCAAAGCAAGCAGGCTCTGGTCCCTGAGCTGTCAGCACAGAGCCCGACACAGGGCTTGAACCCACAAACTGCAAGATCATGACCTGAGCTGAAGTCAAAGGCTTAACTGACTGAGCCACCTGGACACCCCAACATTCCTTATCATTCTTTAAAGATATATGAAAGAGACCTTTGCTAATAATCAACTTTCTAAATGTCAGTGTACCCCTTACATTTTTGTGGGTTACTCATGTTAATAGATGATACACCATGTATTCCATGAAGTGTTGAGTATCAACTAATATCAAATATAGACTCCTCTTTCATGATGATATCTTATCTCATTTTTGATGATTAATTCTTCCCCATGATATGTATTCATGGTGTATTGGTAAATCCAGATGACTGTCCTTCCATTATAGGAGACAAAGTTGCTCTAATCCATTATATATTTTCCTTGGCTAATCCTTAGCTAGTATAGCTAAAGGGCAAAGATATCACCAAAATCAGACTAACTCAAATGACCAAAAGAAATCAAATTTTTTCTTGCGTGATCTTGAATCTCAGATGAAGAAACATAAATGTAAATGAAATAGCATTTCTTCATTCTAGAGGCATCATCCAGTTGAAAGTATTAAGCGGATCCCATGACCAAGAATGTCTGCAGATGGTTGGCTTTGTTCAAAATCCTTTACCAGGTTTATTATTTTACTCTTACATTCAAGCTTATAGTTCTTTTTCTATTCTTTTAATAAGTTCCATTTTTTGGTTTTATTTTTACCAACAGATAAAGCCAAGTAACATTGATGATTCATTAAGTTACAATTATAAATTCTCACTGAGATAAGCACCCTGAGGAGTTACCTAAGCTCACTTACTTCCTAAACTGTTCCTTCCACACCTTCTTTAAAGAATAATTTAATAGTATGCTTAAAAAATCAAACATCATCTAGTAGGCTTTCTTTATGAACTAAAACCATTAATGCAGATGTCTACCATATACTTATCTGCTTTATGACAATACAGACAACACACCCATTGAGATTCTGAAAGCACATGACTTCTAACAAACCATTGGCAACAATTCTTCCTTGAATCTGGTTTGAATATCCTTAAAGCAGGAGAAATCAGAGTGCTGTGGTTGTCTTCATCACCCAGGAGAAATTCTCTTGGTGTGCTACTAGTTTAATAAAGTCCTGATGCAACTTCTAATGGACCCTTCTTCTGTTTTACGGGTCACTCCTATTCTTCAGTGGTATGAGGGAAGAATATTTATTCTCTTTTCTCATTTTTTTTCCATCTGAAGAAAATTCCACCATAGAAAGCCTCTTGGCTTCTTTTTACTCCATTTATTTACTCTCTCCTCTCCTTGGTCATTAGAGTTGTTTATTTGTCTGGTGAACTCAGGAGCAAGACTTTGCCACTTATCATTTAACCTATTCTATTCACCTGTATCTTTAGTGCAGGCTGCCTTATATCTGCTACTTCATGCTGGAAATTTAATGGCCAGGCTGCCATATCAGAGGAGCCTGCTGTGGCCCAGAACTTCCTGGGCCTGGATGAGTGAATCTATCTAAATCTTGGATTCAATGTTACAGAGTCTATTTTAGCCAAGCATTGAAACAGCATCCTTAGATATTATCTGCATTATTAATAAAAGTGGCATCCATCTTTCCATTTGCCTGTTCTTTTGACTTCTTAAACCTCACTTTGTTTTGAACTTGGGCAGCTAGAATGGAAGCCCCGAGAGAATAGATTAGTAGCTTGGAACTTACCTTATCAAAATTTCTCCAACAGGTCCTGATCTTCCTGAGAAAACCCAAAGAATTTAAAGAAGTGCTCGGGATTTCGGCAGATGATGTTTATTTTACACCTGGAGTGAGACAACACAGATATATTTTTAAACCATGTTATATGAATGAGAACAAATTTAGGGTAGACATTCCTGCCTGTCAAACTCACCCAATAGAATGAATTGATGAAATATTCCTCTTTCTAACATAAACACATATAGACATATATATATATATACATATATATGCACACATATACATAGGTACATATATGGGTCTATATATAATACATATATATGTGTATGATACATATGCATTATATATATGTATACATATAGTTGCATATATATAGTTGTATATATATAGTTTGTTTAGTGTATCCATCCTAGATTTGTTAGTCTTATTTTGTCAATATTCATTGCATTGTATTATTGAAATGTGCCATAGGCTCTTTTTTCAATTATGAAATGTATTGTCAAATTGGTTTCCATACATAGGCTTTTTATCTATAGGTACCTTTTTGAACATATATTTGAGAGACTTCTTGTTCTTACCTCATCTTTCTGTCATGAGTTCCAACTATACAGATAATTATTACTTTATTTCAAACCTAATGGTCAAATGAACACAGAAAACTATAAAATATACACTGTAATTTACAGATTTCTCAGTTTGATATAGCAACAAGAAAATGAGTAAATATAGGCACTGAATTGACAACTGGAACTAGATTCAATTAATAATCCTGCCATAATTAGCCAGTTAATTTTGCGTGTCCAAACATCACTAGGTCTTAATCACTTCACATAAAAAAATAAGAGCTTTATACAAAATTGCTACTGAGGCCCCTTCCATCTTTTAAATTCTGTGATAACTTTTCTTCTAAAGATGTGGTTTGATGTAGATACAATGGTTAGAGAGAGTTTGCAGTAACAAAACTATCATGGTAGAAAAAACCTGAATTTTTATAAATTTATCATATGTTCCTAATTGCTAGCTTCAATCTTTGCTTGACAATTAGTTACTTATAGTTAAATGATACTAAGGTGACTGTAGTCAATTACTTTCAGGTTCATCTATTGATTTTGTAAAAAATCAATTGTATATCTCAGGGAGCTGAATACAATTTTATTTTTAACTCCTAGGATTCATGATACATTGGCACCTTATGACCATTGGTTCACTTTCTTTCTATCTTTCTGCTGCCCTAATATTGAAGGGAAGAAGCTGGAAAAGTATGGCAAGCTGTAAGCTGTTCTACAGAATTTGTCATTATACCATGACTTGCCCACACCCTCAGGTACTTCCCAAAGGGGAGAAATGTCTCTTGGTGAAATAGCCATACCTAATTGGTGTTTCATATGTCATTGTTTTGCAAAAAACAAAGCAATTTTTAAAATTGGGAACTGAGTGATAGCTGAAATTACCACTTACAAAGATAATTTAAAAACTAAACCATGAGCTCTTTTGGTTGTTATTAGAACAATGGAGACTCATATAAACCTGTACCAGATTTCTGACATGGATAAGCTACCTACATTATTTTACAGATTAAGCCTCATAATCACCCTATAAAAATTTTGAAGTAGGAGCTTAATTTTATAGGTAAAGAAACTGAGGCATGAGTCAGTTTCCCAGAAAGAGGTAAAAGGTGGCCAAGTTAGCAGGTCTGTGTGATTCCAGAGCAGTCCTCCTTCCTATCCCATATATCTTGATATTACAAAGCTTGTTGGCCACACTAGGCCAGTAAATACTCCATTTCAACAGGTTCTCTTAGGTCTGTTATTTATGTGAGCCTCTGAATGCACTGGTTAATGTAATTTTGATATAGGAAGGCCTTGTCTGATTTTTCCCCAGGACTATGATTTTTGTATTTCATTTCTACGTTCAGGGGAATAAAATGCCTTATCCATCTTTTAGCCTGAGTTTTCTGCCTGATATTTAGCATGTTTCAAAGACATGTGTTGATAGCAGGATGCTTACTTTCTATCTTTGTACAGAAAACTGAGCTAGGTAGGGCTGCCTGCAGGGGCAGAGGCATTGGATGCAAGAAAGCATCGTGGTGGGTGGTTGTACAGAGAAGAACTGGGCAGAGGGTTTGTTGATCAGAACAAAGTGAATCATTATACAAAGTCATAGAATGTGGGGCTGGAAGAAGCTTCACAAACCAATTAATTCAAATTTCACAGTGTTTAGTTGAAAGAAGTAAGAAACAAGGTGTCCACAAATTAGAAACCGGGTTTCTGGATATCACCCACCCACCCAGCTTCTCAGTAGTATAATGGAATCCTCAACTGTATGCTTAATATGTATCTCTTAAAAACAGAATGCACTGTTCTAGGTTTATATGTGTCTGTAGCATTGTGTGGTTTGAGACCCAAAATGCTTAGTGGTTATGAGAAAGACCATGGGGTCAGACCACCCTGAGTCCTGGGCAAGCAACATCACTCTTTCTGCTTGTGGAATTTTAGGAAAGGCTTAATCTCTCCGTGGGACAGTTTCTTAATCCTTAAAACAGGTTAATGAGAGTAGCCACATCTCTGTACTGCTTTAGGGATCACATGAGCACTTTACAAATAAAAATAAATAAATAATAAATATATAATATTTATATTATATATATTTTATATATATAATAAATATGTAATATTTATATTATATCCCCGGCAGGGGAGGGGTAGACATAAAGGGGAGAGAGAGAATCCCAAGCAGGCTCCACACTGTCCCAAGCAGAGCCCGACACAGGGCTCAAATTCACAAACCATGAGATCGTGACCTGAGCCAAAATCAAAAGATGAATGCTTAAATGACTGAGCCACCCAGGTGCCCCGTGAGCACTTTTTATAAAACACTTTGCATCAAGGTCCAGCACAGATTAAGTAAGCATATACAAAAATTTCCAGTTATCAATCTCATCACTCATTACAGTGAGCCTAACATAATGAGACATTCTTTGAAAATTGTGTTTTCCTTTTAAGTAAGGAAACAGAAGTCCCACTGAAAGGAGACTCTGGATGAAATCTAACAGAATAGAGTGAAATTGCCAGCATGGTCATAAAGACTAGGTTTCTCCTCAGTGACATGGGAAAGATACTAATCTCTATACATATTTGAAGTTATATGTGTATTACTGTGAAAGAAGAGATTCAGAAATTGATCTTTTTGCTCAAGACTGTCCAAATCAATTGCACTCAAAGGCAGAAGTTCTCATAGCTTCTCATAGCTAGAACTTGTAACTAAAACAAAGGATTTTACACAATAAAAAGAGAGTGAAAAATAGAAAGCCTCACTTTTTTTCTTAATCATAAGCTGATGTGAAGGGATGTCCTTTTGGATTCTGCTGTTAGAAAGCTCAGTTATGCAATATTCATACAAAAATAGTTCTAAATCAATACAACATATTTTACATTTACATTAACATTTAAATTAATGAGAAGCTTAATGTGAATTATGGAGCTTTAGATGTTTAGGACTATGTCGCTTCTTGCCAACTTGGAACAGAGTCTATTGACTCACCTTCTCAGTCTTATAAACAGCTTCCAGACTTTGTGTATTTTCAGTGCCAGAGGATTTTCAGGCTGGTGAAAGATGCCATATTGACATCACCAGGGAATGAAGTTGGCCCTATTCATTAAATATGTAAAATGCCTCCAGCAATGACACACACCCTCCCTGAAGGGTAGTTTGCCATAGATGGTTGTCAGTCCTGAGAATGCTCTGGGATCAGCACTTACTGCTCCACCTTTCTTTTCCCCCATTAAAATGATCCGACAAATATTTCTCGAACACCTACTATGGACACAGAACTGTGCTAAAACAACACAGATTCTACTTCAAGGAACTCATCTTGTATTGAAGGATACAGTCACATATATAAACAATTATAGAATAATATCACATGTTCTGTAATGAAAGAAGATACATACTGGGTGCAGTGAGAGACACCTGAATAAGACTGGAGGAGAATCAAGAATGGCTTCTGAAGAAACGAGGCTTGAAAGAGAAGTAGGCATTAGTCAATCAAAGCAAAGCCGACATCTCACCATTCAGAGAGGAGAGCCTATACATAAGACTACATCTTTGCTTAAATAAACAAGAAGTTTTAACTGATTAGTGTGAGAGGTGGCTTAAGGGTGTGTGTGTGTGTGTGTGTGTGTGTGTGTGAGTGTATACATACATGTTTGGGTGTAACAAATTACCATGCATGGTTAGATGGTCAGGGACAAGTTTATGAGAGATAGATATCATATGCTAGCTTTAAGAGCTTGGTACCATCCTTAAAATGGTGCAGGTGAAGAAATTCTGATGTAGTCTGTTTGTTTGTTTGTTTTAATAATTCTTATCGTATAGAGAAGTTTCAGGTTCACAGCAAAACTGAACAGGAAATAAAGAGAAATATATCTCCTATCCCTACACATGCCAAACGTCTCCAACTATGGAGATATCCCACACTACAATGGTACATTTGTTACAATTAATGAACCTACATGGACACATCATTATCACCCAAATTTCATAGTTCACATTAGAATTCACTCTTGTTGTTGTAAAGTCTATGAAGTTTGACAAATGTATACTGAAGTACCATTGCATATTCAGACAGAGTAGTTTTGTTGCCCTAAAAATTTTCTTCACTATACCTATTCATTCTCTCCTCCCCCACCCCCTGGAAACCATTAGTCTTTTTACTATCTCCATAGTTTTGCCTTTTCCAAAATGTTATATAATTGGATTTATAGAATACATAAACTTTTCAGATTGGCTTCTTTCACTTAAAAATATGCATTTAAGTTTCCTTCATATCTTTGTATGGCTTGATAGCTTATCTCTTTTTGGTGCTGAATGATATTTCATTGTCTGGATTTACCACAATTTATCCATTCACTTACAGAAGGACATCTTGGTTGCTTTCAAGTTTGGTCGCTTATGAATTAAACTGCTATAAACATCTGTGTGTAGGTTTTTGGGTGGATATAAGTTTTCACTTCTTTGGGTAAATACCACCTGATGCAATTGCTGAACCACATGATAAAAGTATGATTTAGTTTTGTAAGAAACTACCAAACTGTCTTCCAAACTGGCTGTACCATTTTGCACTCTTACTAGCAATAAACGAGAGTTTCTATGGTTCCACATCCCCGCCAGCATCTAGTGTTGCCAGTGTTTTCAATTTTGGCCATTCTATTAGGTCTGTAGTGGTATCTCCTTATTGTTTTAATTTGCGTTTCCTTGATGACGTATGATGGGGAGCATCTTTTCATATGTTTGTCATCTGTATATCTTCTTTTTTAAATTTTTTTTAGTGTTTATTCATTTTTGAGAGACAGAGACAGAGCACAAGTGGAGGAGGATCAAAGAAAGGGAGGGAAACACAGAATGCGAACAGGCTCCAGGCTCTGAGCCATCAGCACAGAGCCTGATATGGTGCTAGAAATCACTGACCACAAGATCATGACCTGAGCTGAAGTCACACACCCATCCGACTGAACCACCCAGATGCCCCTTGTCATGTGTATATCTTCTTTGATAAGGCTTATGTTTAATGGGGTGTTTGTTTTCTTACTGTTGAATTTTGAAAGTTCTTTTGTATTTTATATATTTTATATACTAACTTATATTTTATATTTTATATACTAACTTATTATCAGATGTGATTTTTGCAAATATTTTCTCCCAATTTGTGGCCTGTCCCCTCATTCTCTCAACAGTGTCTTTCCTGGAGCTGAAAATTTTAATTTGAATGAAGTTCAGCCTATCATTTATTTCATTCATAGATCGTGCCTTTGGTTCCTTGTGTAAAAAGTCACTGCCATATCCACTGTCATCTAGGATTTCTCATATGTTATCCTCTGGGAGTTTTAAAGTTTTGCATTTTACATTTAGGACTATGATACATTTGGAACTAATTTTTGTGAAGGGTGCCAGGTCTTTTTCTAGATTCTTTTCTTTTTCTTTTCTTCCTTTTTCTCTTTTTCTTTTTGTTTCTTTTTTTTCCTTGCATGTAGATGTCCAGTTGTTCCAGCACAATTTGTTGAAAAGACTACATTTTCTCCATTGTATTGCCTTTTTTCCTTTGTCAAAGTTCAGTTGACTATATTTATGTGGGTCTATAGCTGAGCTCTCTATTCTGTTATTCTCTATTTTCTATTCTATTCTGAGTTCTCTATTCTCTATTTTATTTGTTTATTCTTTCACCAATATGTCATGGTCTTGATTACTGTAGCTTTATAGTAAGTATTGATATTGAGTAGTGTCAGTTCTCTGACTTTGTTTTTCTCCATCAACACTGTGTTGGCTATTCCATGTCTTCTGCCATTTCACATAAACTTGAGAATCAGTTGGGAATTTCCAAACTTGCTGGGAGTTTCATTGGAATTTTTATTTATTTTTTTTATCCTTATCTATTCTTGATAGAGAGAGAGAGGGTGTGAGCGGGGTGGGGGGGGGGGAACGGGGGCCGAGAGAGAGGGAGACACAGAATCCAAAGCAGGCTCCAGGTTCTGGCTGTCAGTTTGAGCCTGGTGCGGGGCTCAAACTCACAAACCGCAAGATCATGTCCTGAGCTGAAGGCAGACACTCACCAGACTTAGCCATCCAGGGGCCTTGGAATTGCAGTGAATTTATAGATCTGATTGGGAAGAGCTGCCATCTTGACAATATTGAGGCTTTCTTTCAATATTGAATATCTGTCCCTTTGTTCAGTTCTTCTTTGATAACTTTGATCAGGGATTCTTAGTTTTCTTCATATAGATTTTGCACCTATTTTGTTAGATTTATACCTAACTATATCATTTTTGTAATATGTAGTTAATTATAAATTCCATTTGTTCATTGCTGGTATATGGGGAAAAGATTGAGTTTTGTGTATTAGCCTTGTATTTTGCAACCTTGCTATTACCACTTATTAGTGAAAGCTCCTAGAAAGGAGCTTTTTGATTCTTTCAGACCTTCTAATAAATAAAGTCCTCTGCAAAGAAAGTTTTCTTTCTTTCTTCCTAATCATTATATCTTTCATTTCATTTTCTTGTCTTATTGAATTGCCTATAATTCTGATTTAAGAAATATCACTCTGGCAATATTATGGAGAATAGATGAAATCTGAGGAGTGCTTTCTCCGTAACATTGTCAGATGTTAAAATATGCCACAGTAAACCCCTGATGGAGTTCTTGTGATATCAGACATAACTCACAGGTGGTGGAGAATGTCATAGATTCAGTAAATCCAGTCCTTATGGCTTCCCTTTCGACAGTGGATTGATTTGGGTCAATGAGAGAAACACAATTAGCAATGCTGTACCTGTATTCTACTACCCTAATTCAGTTTTGCAAAAACATATTAAGTACCAACTATGTAACAGGAAAAGTATTACATCCTGTGATGGAATGATAAAAAAGACAGCATGGTGCTTGCGCTCAAGAAATTTCTATTTTGGTGAAAGGTGAGAAAGAGCATTAAGTAAATACAAAATGCTTAGTGACATGGTAAAAACGATTAAAAATAAACAGGATATTGTGATAGCCATTAGTGTGGGGTTAGTCAGTGCTGCTTTAACTGTAAAGCGGGTGAACTCTGGACTGGGACTCGCGAGATTCAAATCCCAGCTCTGCTAATTCCCATTATGTCATCAAGATCCTGTGCCTCAATTTCACCATCTGCAAAATAAAGATAAATATTCCACTTCATAGGGTTGTTTTGAGGATTAAGTGAGATAATAAATGTACAGTAGGTAGCCTAGTACATGGCACATGGAAGTGGTCAACATTATTACCTATTATTATAGTTGTGGTTACTATTATTACTTTGTGCTTACTATCACTATTCTTTGGATAGCTTGGTGAAGGAAGCCCTCCTCAAAAGGATAATTTTGGGCTTAGGCCTGAAGAATGAGAAGGAGCCTACCATGTGAAGAGCTTTAGGAAGGATGTTTACATAAATTTCTAGATAGAACCAGCAACAAGTGAAAAATTCCTGAAATAATGTTAAAATTATTAGGGTACAAAGAATGATTTGACGTAAGTTCCAGCTTCTTAGGCTTTGACTCCAGGAAAGAAGAGAGAACATGTCTCAATCAAGAACCCATAATCCAGAGGTCATCTGCAGGAATCATGTAAGAAAAGTCACACTCCAGCAATAGCTACCAAGACTTTAGTCCTTCTGTTAACCAACACCAGGTGATCTGATATTAGAAAATACTAAACTGGTATTTGTTGGCAAATAAATATGTTGGTACTTGGCATTATGAATAATAGAAATGGGCCTTTATTGATAAAATTAAAGGTATTTATTATTATTGTTGATAAAAATCATGATATGTGAAATTGACCTATATATTTTTGAGATAATCCTCATATTTATTTTAACACAGTTTAAGACTCTAATGGGGCATGAAGCTTATATCCTTAGGTTAAGGGAGATACCCCAGGCTTGATCCATAAATCGTTCTCTGTCCAGGCATGAGTTAGAATAACATTTCATTTGCTGATCCAACTTTAAAGGTATACTAATTCTACCTCTAGAATGCTCTCTGCTGAAAGGTGACATTCAGAGCACTTCAAAGAACAAAAAGATATAACTTTGTTGCACTTTTAGAAGAGGTTGTTGAAACTATTTTGTGTTTATTCACTAATGCAAGCATGTATGTCTAAAAGATATGTGTTTGGCAAAATTAGTTCAGTGGCTTTGCTTTACTATTACATAATACTGAGGGGATCACTAACCTTCACCTAGTTGAGGCTTCTTTCCCTATTATTATCTACATATAGTGCCTATGTGTTTTGCAGAACCAATTCAGCTTAGATTAATTTGCAACACTTTCCATGTTCAAGGAGCAAACAGGAAACTGCTGGGTCTTGAGTGCTCTAAGAAAGATACTGTAAGATACTGGAATCAGAGAGGTAGGCAAGAAACAAAGAATACAGGGATTTGTAGCTCCTGATAACATTTTTGGATTTAATTTTTAGTTTAATAAGCGTTCTCTATGATATTGGAAGAGAGTATCACTGATCTGCTTTGAATTTTTAAAAAATTACATAAACCAATGTGTGGAAAATGAATTGTGAGGGTTGAATGCAGGGAGGAAAGTTGAGGAATAGTACAGAAATACAGGCAAGAGTGATGGAGACTCACACCCAGTGTTAGAAATGTATATGAAAAATGCGAAAGGACTTAGAAATGTATTTTGGAAGAAATCCCATTAAGATTTGCTTGTGGATTGGAAGTGCAAAATATAAGACTTCTAGGTTTGGGGCAGCTGTTGGAAAACCTTCCGTGCTGAATGTGGCTGTTGGAGAAGGTCTGTGTTGGAGGGCTGAGGTTCAGTCTTACAGCTATGGGGTGCCTCTGGCAATGGCTGGAGGAAGAAATGTTACAATGTTATAAGAAATAGCAGAGGAAGTCTGTTGATTTCCCCATGGATTCCCACATAAAGTTGCTGATTCCCACAGTTGGCCTTTCAACAGAGACTACCTGTGGAGGGCACATGTGAGATGCCTTGTTCATATAATGAATCCAACATCTCAGTGTTTCAGATTTGTTTCAAATTCACTGTGTCTTGCTGTTTGCTTGTAGAAAATGAACGACCATGAAGAGGATCTCCATCTTTGTCATCATTAAGAAGATAATTTTAATCAAAACTATGGGGCTTCACAATAATTATTGACTCTTGGTTCAGTGCATGGAATATATTTTCATAGTCATTGATTTAGTCAGTCAATCCATCTGTCAGTCAGCAATTCACTTGATAAATATTTACTAGAAATTAGCCTTACACTGGGCTAGGTATTACAGATGAATCTTATATAACCCTGCTGTTGCCTGTACAGCTCTTAGATGTTTAGTCTATCAAACACAAACAAAAAATATTCCAAGCTCAGTTCAGGAAATTGACTTCAATGCACTCTATGTTGACTCTGGGACAATTGCAAAAATGAAGGAATAAAGCAATAAACCAATAATAAAGTTGATTGCTTTTATGTTTGATCTATGAAAGCTTTACATCTTTTAGAAATTCAGATTTTATTCTCATTTTATACTTCCAATTTCTAGTTGTGAATGTACTCGAGATTTTTTTTAAAGAGTGGTATCAGTCATTATACATAAATAATCGTGATCTTGATACAAGTTAACAGACACATAATATAGATACATAGGTATTTATCCAAAGGATACAAAAATGCTGATTCAAAAGGGCACATGCGCCCCAATGTTTACAGCAGCACTATCAACTATAGCCAAATTCTGGAAAGAGCCCAATGTCCCTCCATTGACAAATGGATAAAGAAGATGTGGTATGTATACACAATGTAATATTACTTAGCAATCAAAAAGGAAATCTTGCCATTTGCAACAACATGGATGGAACTAGAATGCATTATGCTAGGCAAAATAAGTCAGAGAAAATTAAATATCATGTTTTCACTCATATGTAGAATTTAAGAAACAAAACAGATCAACATAGGGGAAGGGAAGGAAAAATAAGATAAAAAGAGAGAGGGAGGCAAACCATAAGAGAGTCTTAAATACAGAGAACAAACTGAGGGCTGCTGGCAGGGTGTCGGGTGGGGGGATGGGCTAATTGGGGGATGGGCATTAAGGAGGGCAGTTGTTGGGATGAACACTGGGTGTTATACGTAAGTGATGAATCACTACATTCTACTCCTGAAACCATTACCACACTATATGTTAACTAGCTTGGATTTAAATAAAAATATTTTAAAAAATAGACACAAAGGTTTGTAGATGACTCAGATTGAAATATTTTCACATATACTTTAAAAGAATTTAGTTTGCATAGGAAGAACTAAAGGGAGGACATTTACACCCACACATGATATTTTAGTTTCCCATGGCCTGGAAGCTTTGAAAAGAGACCTCTCAACATTCTGTACCATAGTATTTTTACCTAAAGTGGGGTTCATACTATGTAGCCGCTTTAAAACATTATTTTTTAAAATTATCTTTTTAAATTTTTTTAATGTTTATTCATTTTTTGAGAGAGGGAGAGAGAGTGAGAGTGGGGAGGGGCAGAGAGAGAGGGAGACACAGAATCTGAAGCGGGGTCCAGGCTCTGAGCTGTCAGCACAGAGCCCGACGTGGGGCTCGAACCCACGAACCGTAAGATCATGACCTGAGCCGAAGTCGGACGCTCAACTGACTGAGCCACCCTGGCACCCCCAAAGTTAATTTATTTTTAAATTTTATTTATTTATTTTGAGAGAGAGAGAGAGATAGAGAGAGGGGCAGAGAGAGAGGGAGAGAGAGAATCTTTGTGCTGACAGCACAGAGCCTGATGTGGGGCTCGAACAAACTGTTAAGATTCTGATCTGAGCTGGAATCAAGAGTCAGATGCTTAACCAACTGAGCCAACCAGGTGCCCCTAAAATATTCGTACTTAACATGGGAATCAGAAGTCTGGTGTCCAGAAAGTCTTCTATGCCTTTTGATTTTTATCACAAAATAAACAGAGCAAATAATTGGTATTACGTGAAGTGAAAAGGTTGAGAAAGTGAGAGGTGAATTGCCAGAAATAACATATTCATAACATTATCAGTTCAATGATATGGTACAAAAAAGTCCACATTGTGAGGTTTTTTTTTTTTTTTTTTTTTTTGGTCTTTAGCCATTGGACACAACTGAAGTTGTTGACAAGTTTCATGCATATATAACACCATGTTATCATATTTCCTCTTCTACTTCTGTAAGGCAGGCAATAACAGTTAACTTGAAATAACTCTCATTGGATCAACATTTAACAATTGAGATACAGGACATTTCCTAGGGACTTATGACCAGAATGGAAAAATTAGTCATCTCAGGGATTCCTGGGTGGTATCACTTTTTATTTGACTTTTTTTCCCAGAGAGTAATAACCATGATGATGATTTCTCTCATAAATTAAAAACAAGAGAGAAATGACAGCCATTCAGAAACAGAATAACTTATGGGGCTATTTAGCTTTTGTAGAGTTCAGAAGACGAGTACTTTTGGTTTAGACAATTCATGAATGTAAAAAGGTAATAGCAGGGAAACCCTCAAAATTTTCTGAACTAAGCAGTGCTTCTTTTCATTGAGAGATCTTAATGTATTTTAAGATTTTTTGATGCCACTTTCATAACTCAAAAAGAACAAACACTGCCATAAACATAAGTCTATTTGTCAGTGAGGAAAACTTGAGACCTCTCTGATAAGGCACAAGGTAAACTTAGTGAAAGGAAATTGTGGGTGAGTGCCTAAATGGTACTTTTTATAAGTGGGACTGATTCTGCGCTCATATGCTCTGCTCTCATTATGTATTCTGCTAATAGCACAAGGACGCGAGAACAACAGTTCTGCAAGAGCCGGGTGCAACATTAAGATTTAATTAAACCTTGTTTTACTTGGGCAAGCTAGCCATGCAGCAATGTCACGGGAGAACAGCAGCCAGTACTGTGTTGACTAGCCACAAAACGACGCAGAGCTGAATGCCAGGGCACCTGGTTAATGTAAACAAGACGAGGGGAGCCACCGGAGCCCTGCTGTGAACTGAAACCAAGTCAGGTGAGCCATGCTCAAAGGATAGGAGGGCCTGGAGTCTGTCTGCTGGAAGAACAGACCTGGAGGGCACTGGCCGGGAATCAGGCTTGCTGGTTGTTCTGGAAAGTGCAATTACTACTGTTTCCTGGGCCTCAAGGCATGGAAAGAGAACCAAACATGGTAATGTTAGGAGATGCAGTTTCAGCTTAACACAAAAAGTGTCTAGGCCACAAAATATCCAAGGGTGGAAGAGACTGCCTTTAAAGGTAGTGAGTTTATTGTTCATTTGAGTATTCAAGTAGAGGCTGCACAGCTCCTTGGTAGTTACTTTCTTGGCATACTGTTATTCTCCAAATCCAATAAGCTATACCATTTTGGTATTATTTTAATGAAAAAGAGGCAGTTGCGTTATGAATATATATGAATTGCAGTTGTTTATGTGGTAGAGTTTAAGATCAGATTGCTAGCGTTAGCCCAAGTGCCATAACATATAAATTAACACTGGAGAAACAGTATTCTGATGAAGCTTTCTCTACATACGTGGCCTTTCAAAATTGAATACTGTTCATTCTAGCAGTGATTTGTTTCCTTGGACTGCCATGACACAGTACAGGCTTCCTCCACTATCTGAAAGTAGAGTGTTCTCTTTTAAAATATTTTTAATGTTTTATTTATTTTTGAGAGTGAGAGAGACAAAGTATGGATGCGGGAGGGGCAGAGAGAGAGGGAGACACAGAATCTGAAACATGCTCCAGGCTGTGAACCGTCAGCACGAAGCCTCACGCGGGGCTCAATCTTGTGAACCACGAGATCATGACCTGAACTAAAGTTGGACGCTTAACCGACTGAGCCACCCAGGTGCCCCCGGAAGTGGAGTGTTCTAATGTTCAAGTGTTCTAAGCAGAGTGTTCTAATCTTTTGCAAACTGAAATGGCATAAAGTGAAGAAGTGATTACCATTAATTTGTAAGGATTTTTTTTTTTTGGATTCTCACATAAAAAAACATAAATAATCTCTCTTAGGCTTTTCTGATACCTTAGGACACATCTTGCTATTTTGCTAATGGATGTGCAAGATAAATTGAAACAAGCACAAATGCTCACAGACACAGTTCAAAGCTATGGTCGCTTGATGCTGAGGTGCTGAGAACTACTGTCATTTTGGGCCTTTTTTCATAAAAGCAAATATCCTCTTCAGATTCCTTTTGGTTAGCAAAAACAGGTACTAAGGGCTTTCATACAAACAGCATGGCATTATGGGAACTTTCAAAAAAGCAAGGGATACCTATACCACAATTGGGGGCTTAAAACAACAGAAATTTATTCCCTCACAGGGCTGAAGTTCAAAATCCAGATGTGGGGAATGATATCGGAAAAAGGACAAATAAAATGTCCCTTTCACACAAGTCCCCTCCTTCCCCCCCTCTCAGCAACAGATCTGGTATCTATGCACAGACAAAACTGCCTTCATGGGAACTCTGGGATCCAGGTAGGAGACTATGAAACTTTGGTGAAATCCAAGACTGAGGAGAGCTGATCAGGCTTTAAACCAGGCAGCTGAGTCCCTGACCACAGCCCTGGCCACTGAAACACAAACAGTTCTGGACTCCAGATAACTCAAGTACAGACCCATCTGGCTTTGGGTTTATCACTAGCAGCATATGCCAAGAGACCTAGGAGGAGTCATGCCTGTCCATGCATCACATACTAGACCTATAGACCTTGATCTTGGCTGTGGACCCTAAAGTGGCCCACAAACCAGTCCCTCTTGGCCATAATCTGGGAGCCCCTGGAGTTAAGTCCAGCAAATTTGGTCAGATTGTAGATTCTGAAAGAGCCATGTAATGTGCTCTAGCCCATCCCAGCCACAGGTAAATAAAATAAAAGTCATCCACATTGGAAAGAAAGAAGTAAAACTGTGTCTTTGCTGATGATATAATTTATACATAAAAGAATCCTAAAGATTCCACCCAAAAGCTGTTAGAATTAATAAATGAATTCAGTAAAGTTTCAGGATACAAAATCAACATACAAAAATCAGTTACATTTCTATATTGTAACAGTGAAGTCCCTAAAAAAATAAAGGAAATAATCTATTTACAATAGCATAAAAATAATAAAATACTCAGGAATAAATTTACCGAAGGAGTTGAAAGATTTGTACACTGGAAACTGTTATACAATGATGAAAACAATTGCAGAAGATGCAAATAAATGGAAAGATATCATATAATTGTTGACCAGAAGAATTTATATTTTAAAATGATGGGGCACCTGGGTGGCTCAGTCAGTTGAGCGTCCCACTTCGGCTCAGGTCATGATCTCATGGTTTGTGAGTTTGAGCCCTGCATCAGGCTCTGTGCTCACAACTCAGAGCCTGGAGCTTGCTTCAGACTCTGTGTCTCCCTTTCTCTGCCCCTGCCCTGCTCATGCTCTGTATCTCTCTCTCAAAAATAAATAAACATTAAAAAAAATTTTTATACTAGGCATATGCCAGTATACTAGGCACATATTAGATCCAAAGCCATCCACAGATTTTAGTGTAATCCTTATCAAGTTTTAACGGAATTTTTTGCAAAAATTTTAAAATAACTTAAAATTAGTATGGAAGTACAAAAGACCCTAAATAGCCAAAGCAATCTTGAGAAAGAAGAACAAAGCTGGAGGAATCCCACTTCCTAATTTCATTTTTTTTAATTTAAAAAAAGTTTGTAAGGTTATTTATTTATTTTGAGAGAGACAGAGGCAGTGTGAGTGGGGGAGGGGCAGAGGGAGTGGGAAAGAAAGAATCCCAAGCAGGTTCTGAGCTGCCAGTGCAGAGTCTGATGCATGGCTTGAACCCACAAAACCGTGAGATCATGGCCTGAGCTGAAACCAAGTCAGATGCTTAACCCACTGAGCCACTCAGGAGCCACTCCCGACCCCCACTTCCTAATTTCAAAGTGTATTTCAAACCTATATTAACTAAAACAACATGGTAATCTCATAAAAAGCAGATACATAGACCAATGGAACAGAATAGAGAGCCCAGAAATAAAACTATGCATATGTGGTCAACTACTACTTGACAAGGCAGTCATGAATGCTCAGTAGGAAAAAGACTTTTCAATAAATAGTGTTGGGAAAACTGGATATGCACATGCAAGAGAGTAAAACTGAACCCCTATTTTACACCAATCACAAAAATTAACTTGAAATGGATTAAAAATTAAAGCATAATAACTGAAACCATAAAATTTCAGAAGAACATACAGGGGAAAATCCCTTGATGTTGGTCTTGGCAACAATATTTTGGATTTGACACCAAAAGCAAAAAAGGGGAACACACAAACAAGTGGAAATAATCAAAGTAAAAAGTTTCTGTGCAGCAAAAGAAACACTCAACAGAATGAAGACCCAACCTATTGAATGGAAGAAAATATTTGCAAAGCATATATGAGATAAGGGGTTAATATCTAAAATATGAAAGGAACTCCTGCAACTCAAGAGGAAAAAGCAAATAATAGAGTTAAAAAATTGTCAAAGAAAACTGAATAGACATTTTTCCAAAGAAGACACACATGTAGCCAACAGATACATGAAAAGATACTTAAAATCACTACTCATCAGGGAAATGCAAATCAAAATCATAATATGATACCATTGCACACCTGTTTGAGTGGCAATTATCAAAAAGGAAGAGACAACAGTGCTGGGGAGGATGTGGAATAAAGAGAACCTTTTTGTGCATGGTTGTAGGAACTTATGGTATGGTGCAACCGCTATGGAAAACAGTATGGAGTTTTCTAAAAAGATAAAAAATAGAATTACTGTACAATTTATCAATTGTATTTCTGAGTACATATATGAAGGGAATTGAATCAGGATCTCAAAAAGATATCTGTATCTCCATGTTCATTATAAATATTGTAGCACTGTTCACAATAGCAAGACATTGAAACAACCTAAATGTCATGAATGGAATGAATGGTGAATTGGAGAAAGATAATGTGATAATGTGAAAGATATCTATATCTATATTTATATCTATATCTAAGTGTCTATATCACATTACACATATTACACACATATACACACATACATGGATATACACATATATTTATATACATGTATGCACATATACATGCATATACACACACAATTGAATACTATTCAGCAATGAGAAAGAATAAAACTCTTGCAATCTGCAACAACATGGATGGGCCTTTAGCACATGATGCTAAATGAAATAAGTCAGGCAGAGAAAGACAAATGCTGTATGATCTGACTTATATGGGAAATCTAAAAAAAAAAAAAAAACTCTTAGAAACAGAGTAGAATGGAGGTTACCATGGGTTAAGGGGTAGGGAAAATGGGAGATACCGGGAAAAGGGTATCAAACTTCCAGTTATAAGATGAATAAGTTCTGAGGATCTAATGGACAGAATGGAGACCATAGTTAATATACTGTATTATATACTTGAAAGTTGCTAAAAGAGTAGATTTTTTTAAAAAATTATGTTTATTTATTTATTTTTTTTTGAGAGGGAAAGAGAGAGCATGAGAGAACATGCACAAGCCAAGCAGGGGCAGAGAGAGGATGAGAGAAATCCTAAGTAGGCTCCACGCTGTGAGCTCAGAGCCCCATGTAAGGCTTGAACTCACAAACTGTGAGATCATGATATGAGTGGAAACCAAGAGTGGGACACTTAACCGCTTAAATGACCGAGCCACCCAGGCACACCAAGAGAGTAGGTAGATCTTAAATGTTTTCACCACACACAAAAATTACAATTATGTGAGATGATGGATGTGTTAATTAACCTTATTTTGGCAATCATCCTGCAACACATGTCTATAAAATCATCATACTGTACACCTTAAACTTACACAATATGCCAATTATATCTCAAAAAAGTTGGAAAAATTAAAATTGAATCTCATATAAACAATGAAAAATTATTAAGTATGACTCAAATATATGCACTGTTTGCCTGAAATTCAAGTTTTACGAAAAAAGATGATGTGGGCAGGCCCTGCTCGCTCTGACGCTCTGTGGAAGAATCTCTGTCTCTTCTTTTAGTAATTCTAGGTGTTCCTTGGCGTCTGATGGCACAACGGCAATTTCTGCCTCCATCTTTAGGTCTTCCCTCTATTGTGTGTCTTTTTTGTATCTTTCAATGCTCCTCTATTTATAAAGACACTACTCATTGGATTTAGGGCCCACGCTAATGCAGTATAGGTTCATCTTAATTTGATGATATCTGCAAAAATCCTATTTCCAGATAAGGGCACATTCACAACTACTAGGGGCAAGGGCTTCAACATATGTCTTTGGGAAATAATTAAACCCACAAGAAATCTTACATCTTTCCTCATTCAACTTTTAAGTGTGAATTAATTAGAGTATCTAATTTTTCTTTTTAATATCCTTCCTTTCCTGTGTCTCAATAGCCAATATTTTGTGGTTACTTGCAAGAATCCAGAAATTATATGCATAACAATGAACAAAGCATTAAGCAGAATACTGAAGTCACAAGAAAACTGAAGTCATTATATATATATATAACATATATATATAATATATATATATTATGTGTGTGTTATATATATATTATGTGTTATATATATATATGTAATATGTGTGTGTTATATATATAACACACACACACACACACACACACACACACACACAAGTAAGCAAACCAGCCACCCAGCCAGTCAGCAGAGTGAGGTATAATAAAACATCAACTTAACTAGGGGTATCTATCTCAAATTTTTACTTTACTTCTTTTTCTCTGTCTCTTCCTTCCTCCCTCCCCCTTCTTTTCTTCCCCCAACTTTTTTTTCATTTCAGTATGTTCTCTGCTACAGATCACCAGCTATAACTCATGAGAATGTAATCTGAAAGCATTGTCTAAAACTTTTACTCTGGGCTCACTCTTCACTATTATGACACCTTTCCTAAATGGGAATGATACCTTGGCTATGACAACCCCTTGGAGTTACCAGCAAAAGTACTTTTCCTCTCTCTCTTCAATTTTGAAAGAATTGAATCCCGTTTCAGACCCAAAACTTTCAAAAGGTTCAATATTATAGCGACATATAATTCAATGGTCCAAAGTCCTTCTACATTCTATATCCCTAGTAAAATTGCAAGGGAAGAAAATTAGCAACAAAAACAGAAGCAGCAACATCAGTAGGATAGCAGTAATTTGGCCACTGGAAATTGTTGAAATCATTCACTGAATTATTAATATTCTTTGTGGATTATTAATCAGTATTTGGTCCACAATATTCTATGTATTCATAACTATTAAAACAATGGAGTAACCATAGAATTTTTTTACTCATAAATGACATGTTATATACCATTTTAAAAATATACAAACCAAAAAGTCCAAGACCTTTTTCTAAACTGAAAAGTTTTATACATTGCAGTGTCTCATAATTGTTCCTGTTTCTTGTGTTACATTCTTTTACTTGCAGAAACTATTACTATGAACACAGAAGTCAGGTTGTGACCTGTGTCTGTGCTAGAAGAAGGTTCACTTTATAGGTACTTATATTATATCAAGAAGGAAGTGGGGTTTTTGTGGATGACATTTAAAGGTATATCACAAAAATAGATTTCTGAATTAGAATTTAGGCTTAAAATTTCTCTTTCAGTCTATAAAATCTACTACACATAAGTCCTCTGTTATTAGGATATAAGACAGTAGGTGAACTTTCTTATTAAAGGGCTTTTCAAGCATCATTCCCAATGAAATACCAAAACAACAGAAAATAAAGAATTAAGATTTAATAAAAATGGAATGAATTCCAATTGTGTTTGCTTTGCTATAGCGTGAAAAATATATTATGTGACCAGGATAGAGAAGAAGAAAATCTTAGAATTTCAGTTATTAGTTGTTGGATGCTCCCAGTTCAGATGTCCACCCAGGGTATGAATCTCTTTTTCTCTCTCCTTTTATGATGCTATCCTGACTCTGATAATATACCTGCAGCAAGAAAGAACTCACTTTTTTGAGTGTATATCCATTTAAAATACAAGGAACTTGCTAAATTTTTGAAATTTCTTACTGTGTAGTTATTCATTCAATACATACCTAGAATGGCGCTGTGTCCTAAATAGTTAAGAACATGAGTTTCGGTTCTAGGCGAATTGAATTCAAATCTCTACTGTGACTTTTACTAGCTCTAAGACCTCAGAAAACTTACCCATTATCTACATGCCTCATTAACTTTATCTGTAAAATGTGACAATAATAGCACCTACCACAGAGTCATTTTGTAACATGCTCTATGTCAAGCATTCTGAATGGTGCCTGAGACATATTAAGCACTGTGTACTAGGTTTTCAGATTTATTTATTTTTGTTGAACACCTGCTATACATTAGGCATTGTCCTTGGCAAAAGGGTATAATATGAATAAATACAAAATCCCTGCCTTAATAAAATTATCTTCTAATTTGAGTGATTATGAGGGAGTCTCCGTAGCTATTCACCAAACCTCTCTACTCTTCCTTCTTGCCAGACAGTTGAACTGCAGATCCCAATCTTCCCCACAGTGATATATATCCATAAAACTGTGTTTGGGAAAAAGGGTTGTGAAAGGAAGTGCGTGTACTATTTGCAGGTATGGCTCATAGATGTTTCCCACCTGCTATCTGTTCTCCCTTCAATTTCCTGTTGGCTCTATGCCAGGGTGAATGTGAAAGCAACAAGTCAAAGATGTCAGTCCTGGTTTCTGATGCCTGTGTAGTATAGACCCTAAGTCCCACCTCATGCTCCCACCAACATTCAGATTTTGTACAACTAGGAAAGCTATCTACTACTGTACTATGCTGCTAAAATAACAAGGCTTATCTCTGATAGCATTTAACATTACTCCCATTAATATGAAGAGGAAAAGGAAGTAATGTAAAAGATCATATCAGTTAAAGCTAAGTTCTTGGCAGGAAAGTGAAGTAGGGAAAGGGAGTAAAGAATTGAGGAGGGTGGTCAGGGAAGTTCTCGCTTTAGGCGTGGGCATCTGAAGCAAGACTTGAGTGAAGTAGAGAGACACATACATCGCTATTGGAAAAGCACCTCTGGCAAATGGAATCAGAAGAGCAAAGACCATGGCTGTTGGAATGTGCTTGGAATTTTCAAAACTTGAAAAAGTCAGGCTGCATTGGAGTTGAATAAGAAGAGAGTTCAGAGGCAACTATGGGAAAGACTGGTACAGTTTCATAGACCATGGTAAGGATGGTGGATTTTACTGGAAGATTTTCAGTAGGGAGATGACACAATGTAATTTGCAATGAAAAATAGTCACTCTAGCTCCTGTATAGAGATTGGGTTAGGGGAAGAATGGAAGCTGAGATATCAGCTATGAAGCTATTATGGTAGCTTTGAAAAAAACAAAATGGTGGCTCCAAGTCTTCTCATGTCAATGTTTTTGAACCCTAGATCTTTTGTTCGTTCGTCATATAACAAAACTCACATATCATTCCCCATCCTGTTTACTCCTTCCTGAGAAGCGCTTCAGTTTCATGCCATCTTTCTTACATTCAGCTAGAATTAAACATTATTCTCAACATATGTACAACTCATGGTTTCCTAAGGCTGGGCATTGCACTGCTGCATAACTCATTAAACTATGGAAAGTTTGTTTTATATTTTTTACCCTTAAACCTTTCACATACATTTTACGTTTCTGCAATTGATGGTTTTGTAAATTATTTTCATGTTCATTTCCATTTTCATTTTATTTATTTATTTATTTATTTATTTACTAAGTAGACTTCATGCCCAGTGCAAACAGAGCCCAATGTAGGGCTTGAACTCATGACCATGAGATCAAGACCTACGCTAAGATCAAGAGTCAGATGCTCAACCAACTGAGCCACCCAGGCTCCCATGAAAATTCTTTTTAAGTTGAGCTTATGTAACTTAACTTTTGACTATATTTTCCATATGAACCTTTGACTATTTGGAGACTTAGCTCAACTTCTACCTATCATAATAATTTAGTCCTGGCCTTCAAAGAACATGTTCTAAAACAGTAAACAAGTTTGATGTGAAAAAAAGGGTCTAATAGTCAAATAAGTTTTGGAATCATTTAACTAAATAAAGTTAATCAGATTCCTCCCTTCCCCCTGCCACCCCCCTTTTTTTTAAACATTTTACAGGGAAGTTCAGAGAATTTAACATAATTTTATGCATTGTGATTCTCCATGAGATGAGATGAGATGGTATTTGGAGTATTTATCAAACTCAACTGACTACAGAAATCCCTCTTCTCCCCACCCCACCCCTTTTTGTTTTACTTTTATAGAGCATTTCATGGAACTAAAATTCTGCTTGGATATATGCTACTGACTTCTGGAAGACAGTAGTTTTAAGTAAAGTTTAATCTGAAGTAATCAAAAACCAGCAACCTGTATGATCAAAATCATAACTGAAATGTACCTAACAACTAACACTCACTCAGCTTGTATACCCACAATAATCTCATTCCTCAGAAAACTTCCCTTGATAACAATCCCATGACAAAACCATCTGGGAATTGATTTCCAAAATGAAAATGACTCCAGGGAAATAATTAATACTACCTAAACTTTCTCTAGGGGCCTGTATGGAATATCCACAAATATCATGTATTCAGTGTTACCTTCCTTAAAAATAAAATTTGGGTGGGGAGTCTGATGGAAAAATGCTTGGCGCTATTTCTGGCCGCTAGTGTATAAAGAGGGACAGGGTTTCCTGATATTATAGGTTTGCAGTAGAGAACTGTGATTCATCCAGTGACTGAGGGGCCTCCAGAATGCCAGAGATGAATGTTTGCATTCACCTTTTGCTTATTCCTGCTTCAAGATGAGTAACCAGTTACAAAGACCAGAGGGTGTTTTTGCACCTTTTCCTCCTCTTTATTAAGGTAGATTTTATAGTCCAATGTGACAGGTAGTGTTTCTGCACACCAGAGGCCTCTCAGAAACATATTATCTAACTCTGCGGGAACTGGATATTTTAGATTGCTTCAGGATAGATAGACATCACTTTGCCATCAGCAATCTCTTTGTATCCAGAAGTTTGTGTCAGGTACACTATACTTACTTTGGACAGTTGAGTGGCTGTCCCAAATTACAGAACACCTTCTCTCCCCACAATATAGTGAAAATAGCATGAGATTTAGAATAAAAAACACCTCCAACTCTACATTTGTTAGTTGGAATAGTGCTCAGTGCATGTGGGCCTGTTTTTGTTTTTTGTTTTCATCTTTGAAATGGGGCAGAAAACTTAATGGAGCTCTAATGTCAATTGATGTGATATAAAATTTTTAATATTCTAGAATAGATGTTCAATAAATCAGGTATCCTGACCGTATTGCTTTCTGTCTTACACCAAAGACCAAGAGCAGCATCTTGCATAAAATAAGCAGCACACTTGTTGGTTGACTGGACATACTCACTATACTGAAGCTCTTTTTCTCAAAATCATAGATCTTAACACAAACATGATCACCAGTAATATGATATGGTCATTGGCAAAAAACTTTTTATTTATCGTGTAGTACTACTTTTAACACTGGAAGTGTTTTAGGTGACTATACAGTTAAATACAACTTCCTTGTATCCATTGTAATTCTACTAATGTCTTCTCCTTTTTGGTGAGCTTTCTCTAAAGAGCAATAGTGAAGGATAACTGTGCTTTTGGACAGTAAAATTTAAAGGTGATTTTAATACTTTGAGTAAAGAGGAACCTAGAATTTACTTAGAAATTTGGCATATGTTGGTTCAAAGAGCAAAAATCCAAAGATTGCACAGATGTAGGTCTTTCTTTCTCTCTTATGGTGTTTTAAAATGAGTAACTGGACATTTTGAGAAAAAATTTCAGTATAATTGTTTATGTTTTCTATTGTTCTAGCATATTCTTATTTTTCTAAGTAACTGTCCACTTAATCTCCCTACCCATTCTACCCAGGCACATGGTTATTTCTACTTTTATACTATTCTACTATTTTTTAGTGTACACAACTAACAGGTGAGAGAAACTATGCACATGGACATCAGATTTATCTTTTGTTCCCATGGGCAGAAACATGAGAAGTTCATCATGGAGCCAATATAGAGCTCAAGGGTTAGCATTTGTTGCATTGCATTACTATAAGAAACAGGAAAAAATAAGAAAATGACAGTGCTAGATGAGGATGTAATTGTACACCCAGTTTTACCTACCTAATTTGTTGAAAATTGCTATCCTCTAAAGACACTGTGATTAAGGAATGCATATTACCCCACAGTGGTAGGGTAAATTGGGATGGGAGATATATAGAGAGAATTGGAAATCTAAATTTTTGATTACATATGTCCATTGTAATGTAATACATACATGGATACCAAGTAATAAATACAATGAGAGTAGTCCTAATAACTTTTATTGAATGTTTACTCTGTCACAGGCACTCCCACAAGTACACCACATCTCTTTCATTTAATTCTTCTGATGCCACCATATAGGAATTTTACCTATATTTTATAAAAAAGAGAACACATACATCAGAGGAATAAACCAACTTGTATAATATCATGACACACATATGCATAGCATAAGTGGGGTTAAATCTCATGTCTGTTTATTCTGCTTCCCCTTCACTAAGGGTGAATGAGTTGGTCTTTCATAAATACAGAAGAGGATAGGGAGAGAAAAAATTGAATTTCAAAAGCCCCAAATTAAATCCATATGGTGACTTATCTATGGCAGGAGAAGATCTGAAGGTCAAGGTTCTACCAGTAGGGATCATCTCATAAGCTCATATATTCCTGTTAGGTATACAACATTTTTATAGCGGATGTCACACAAAAGAAACTAAGAAAACCTTGAACTTGCAGTGGCTCTTTTGCAAGTTGTCTGCTGGTGTCACAGCATCAGATTGTTGAAACTCAACTGTTGAAAACCCTAAAACCAACTGATGCCTGATGTTTCTCATTTATTTCCTAACTTAAAATATATGAACTATAAAAAACATTAAATTTTTTATTAATTTTGTTGTTTTATCTTCTTTCAGAGTTCAAATGACAGAAGCAAAGACAGTCATCACAGTTGATACATCACTTTTCATATCTCGACTTTGCTTTGCCTGAGTGGCAAGGTTGGTGTTCACATTTAAAAAGAAATATAAATTGATGTTCCTTGCACTTGAAAAATATAGGGATGACATTGTATATTTGAACCATAATATGGAGTTTTTTCTGAGTGTTTCTTTATAAATTATAGCTCAGTGTTATGCTTTGGATTTTGATAGAGATTATATTACTGGTATTTTTTTTTTTAAGCAAGAAAATTTAATCATTATAAAAAAAAGATATAAAAGCCTTTCTACATGTAGACCATATGGTTGAAAAATTCAGGAGTATTATTATACAAAATCAACAATCTTCAGCTTTATTTATGGCATATTAATGCATAAATTTGGGATAAATTTAAGCCTTGAAAAGTTAATATAAGCACTTAAAAAATTAATGGCGTGAACCTTATAAACCAGTGGGAAAAATATCTGTAATTTAACAGAAAAATAGGTGAAGAATATGGGGAACCATTGTATAGAAAAATAAAGACAATTGGCTAAAAACAGTTATAAAAATTATGCCATATCACTATCTTAAAGAAGCAAATAATAATGAAATACTGACATCATTGGTTAGTTTTGTAATTCTCCTTTAACTGTGATAATTAAAGCATCTGTTAAAAACATCTCTTTGGTGAGACCAATTGTATTTAAAATGGCTCCATTTCCCCAGTTGATGTCTATTTTATTTACCCTATCTATATACTACATATTGCTAATTATACTAAATTACTATGTAATTTGCTTTTTATATCTATCAGTCGATCTATCTATCCACCCATCCATCCATCCATCTTTTTAGCTATCCATATCTCCATTTATGCACTTATTTTTCTTTTTGTCAAATAGAATGTGGGCTCCATAAATTCAGTAGTAATGTATCCTTACTTACCACCCCATCCCTTGCCTAGAATAGTACCTGAAAATTGGTATTCACAAAATGGTCACTGAAAGATAAGTACATGGTACACAATTAAACAATGCATAGATAAACTACCTCACTACTGTTGGAAGTGCATATTAGTATAACATGGCTTATGTATACTTTGACAAATTTACACAGGAATGAAGCCTTGTGAATAGAAGGGTATATAATATAGTAATATTTATGACAGTAGAGATCCAGAGTTAACCAACATTTATTAATAGGAGACTGGACAAAAAAATTACTTGGCATTCATATGATAGGGATACAATTAGCCATTAAAACCAATATGGTTATTTATATAGAGTGATGGCTAAAGATCTCAAAGTTCTATTTCTTAGTTTTTCTTAAGCAAGAAACACATATTTGTTTATAATATTCCAATTTGTTTAAAACTTTTATATATGTGTATAACATTCTATACATACAGATGTGTGCATACAGATATAAATCTATGTGTAAGAATTAGAAATTTCTAGAAGGAAAAATTATGCATACTTATTACATTTAAAAAGTGTGAGGTTGGGAATGAAGTGGAAAAGACACTCTTTAAATTTTAGCTTCTTTGTGTTAATATGTTTATGTGGCGTTTTTCTGTGGGGAATAAGCTTAGGAATTCCCTGAGCTTCCACTAATGGGTTAACAAGGCATAAAGAAATAGAAAGCCACAGGATGAACACATACAAAATTAGGTAAACAAGATTAGGTAAACAGGGCAAAGGCCCCAGTATAGGAAAAAGGTATAGCAATGGGAAATCTCAGGATGAAAACATCCAAGATTAGCTAAAAACGATCAGGTATTCAGGGTGGAAGCACCCTCCAATTTAGTACAACAGCAGAAAGCTGCTTTCACAGGAAGGAAGGACCAAAATAGGTAAACAGGTAAACAGGGCTATAGACCACAGCAGGGCAAAGTAGCCGAGTGGAGCCAATGAGCAAAACAAAGGTGTCTTATTGACCCTGAGGTAGCATGCTCTATCTTTCTTGTCCCCTAGGCCAGTTTAGGAAAACAGAGGTGGCTCCTCATATCTGCTGTAATCATCCTTCCACCCTGCACCAGGATTTTGTTTTGCATTGACCCAGACTCCTAACACCACATATCTTCAAAACTCCTTTTCCCTCATGCCCATGAGTTAATGTTCACAGTTTCATTGTCTCTTTGCGTGCATCCATCACACTTGTAAGCTTTCTGATCCTAGTAAAAAAAGAGCAAGGACCCTTATTTGGGGCTCTTGTCTTCTCCTGGACATTAGCCATCTCTTGCATTTCAATCCTGTGTCCACTTTCTTGCTGGACAAGAGAGAACTCCAGACTTAGAGTCTATGACATTTTTCTAGTGATGATAACATGAAATAACATCTGAAAAAGTTATAACATAGACCTACACCGTGTTCTAAATGCTATTCTAAATGATTATATATATATATATTATATATATAATATAATATATTATATTATATATTACAATCTATATTTTGGGGGAAAAAAGAAAGTTGTAGAAAAATGTAGTTAAATAAAAGGAATGCAAGAAATTGAGATTAAAAAGAAAAATAGAGAAATTGAGAGTATAAAAGAACCCACATGTATAGGTACTAAGTGTCTATGTAGACATACATGCTAAAGCCTAAGTGGTACTGGATGAATGTCCATCAAGAGTTACCTACAATGAACTTTGGAAAAGAAATTACAAGTGGGAATGATAGGAAGATTTTAATGTTTTCTTTATGTTATTTATGTTTGAATATTTCAATAAGAGGCAATAAGAGGATGTTTTATGCATTACTTTTATAATTAAAAAATAAAGGGAAGGAACTGAAGCCTTTATTATACATAAAAACTTGGTATCACCAGATCTGGAATGTGTCTACCTCCAGATACTTTGGGTATGAAAAGAATGTCTTTAACAAGCCAAAGTGAACCTGGAAGATAAATATTAAATAAGGGGTGGGGTCAGAAGTTCAAAGTGAATAATTTTATGTATCCAGCAAGAACTGTACAGTCTATTCAGGCCAGTTTACTTCCCTAAATCAACTGAGGTCTTTTAACTCTTTGAATTTAGGCTTAGCTAGTCTTTACTTAGAATACCCATACTACTGTTTATACTGAGCACTCCAATGTCTCTTTCTCTCTGATGACACCAAACACCTGAAGGAAGAATTGCTTGTTCCATATTCTACGTTGTTCCAGCATTTATAAATTTATCTATGTGTGATTGTTTAACTTTATAATCTACGAATATTTTGAAGTCGAGAATTTTGAGGGACATCTTGTCCTGAGTCCCCAGCTCATTGCAAAGTCTGGTACAAAAGTGCTCAGTAATTGTTTGTGGATGTTGTCACTGATTCTTGACTTAAGAAAGACAATGAAGACTTCCATAAAGTGTAGCATCCATGGTCTCTGCTAAAAGCACTGCCTTGACATTTGAGTATCACTTTCTAGTTTACAACTCTTACACTGCATTATCATCTTCAAGGATCATCTCAAGCCAGAAAAAATAGGTATTACCACTATTCACATTTTAGTGTTGAAGAAACAGATTTAGCATATTTATCTTCCCGAAGGGCTCACAGCCCACAAGTGGTACAGCTGAGCTTAACTCTCTGGCCATTTAGATATAAAACTACAATCAATTATGTAGACTCAAGGAGGAAACGACACCACTAAGTTGTTCTGGGAGCCAGTGTACTTCTGGTGCCCTAGACATAGCAACGTTCTGCAGAGGTAAGTAAAGGTGAAATAGCGGCTCCATCTTCCTCCTTAGAGACTTCATTTGCAGCAGGGATGGGGGGCATTCTCACAAACAACCATGTCCATCCCTGCTCCCAACAGCTCAAACAATGGCCAATATACAATTATACTGCACCACCACTGAAACCCATGCATACTAAATAGACTTGGTGATCCAAATCTGTAACTTCTTCTGATGATTTCAATGTATTGTGGAAATAATAACAACAATAATAAAACATAGTTCCTTCCTGCACACCCAAGGTCAAGACCAGAGATTATTTGAGAAATGGGGGAGAAGAGGGAAGAAGAAGACAGAAGAGCAGTGAAGGAAATGCTTTTCTCAAGGTTAAGCTAAAATTATTGAGCATTTACTCTGCAGTGTTTAAAACACATAGTATAATTGTGCAGAGTTTAAGTGCATAAACTTACAAGTCAGACTGCATGGGCTTTGAATGTCAGCTCTGGCATTCACCAACTATGAGTCTTGGACAAGTTGGTTACTTCTTCAGTGCTCAGCCATGAAATGGGGTTGATATTAGCACCTGCCTCACAGGGTTGTTCAGTGACGTGGCCTCTGCCAATTCCTATGGTGTGAACACTCATACCAATGCCTATTAGAAGCCATCAACAAACAGCTCACAAAATCCTTGAATACTGAAAATTCTTGAAATTCTTATGACATAACCAGCCAGCTCAAGCATACTTCTGTTGCTATGATGATTAAAGTTAGTATCATAAGCACTGAAGGGAGTTCCCGGGATAGTGTGCATATATTCAGCATTTTTGTTTGTTTTTTAAAAAGAGATACTTACATTAATTCATCTATTCCTCACAATTATTCTGAGATTGGTGTTATTATTATTTACATTTCAGAGGAAGTTAATGAGGTGGGAAGGGCTTCAGTGTCTGGTTGCAAAGGAGAGAAGTGAGACTTGACCAGTCTGATGCACCATACCGTCCTCTTGCCTGAGCCCTTGGGAGATCACATCCCATTGTGCATATGCAAGAGTTTGTGCATGCTTACAGAATGAAAGAAGGGGAGAGAATCCTGGTAAAATAATACACTCTGGACTGCCACTATCAGTTCTAGAGTGTCCCTTGGTCCGAGGGATATTTTTGTTGCCTTGGAGGCAAATTACATGATACCACGGGGAAGACATTCTATTATGTATTCCCAAGACTGGGCAGAAAATAAGGACAGCATCTACTCCCTGAGTGCCTGAGTGTTTACCTGCATTTGACATTTTGTTAATCATTTGGAATGAATTATCTTATGTAGTAATCATAAAAACTGTCTAAGGAAGGATTTGTTATGTACCATTCTGCAGCTAAGGTAACCGTAGCTCAGAGATGTTAAATAACTTGCTCAAGGTCACAAAGCTCTTATTAAACATCAACTTTGTTTGAATCCAATATTCTATGGATACACTGCAAACCATATATTCTACTGCTGTCTCTTAAATTCATGAAAAATTATCAAGAAATTTAGGATTACATTGATGCCCTTTAGAGGTAAGAATATTATCAAGAAATTTAAGCTTCACACTAAAGCTTTTTATTTATTTTATTTAATTTATTTTATTTTTAAGTAATCTCTACACTCAACATGGGGCTTGAACTCAACAACCCCAAGATAAAGAGTTGCAAACTCCACCAACTGAGCAAGCCAAATGTCCTACGCTAAAGCTTTGTAGAGTTGAGAATATTAGAGACCAGTGTCAGGCCAAACATAGGGGGCTGAAGAAAATTCATGTATTCAATGTGACTGTTACTTCATTAAAAATATAATTATATTTTATTGTCAAAGCCCCTTCACTTTGAGTATTGTGTATAGGTCTGAGACTAGAGGGGAGCACGACCACAGATTTTGTGCCTTTCAGAAAAAGTCACATTAAAAGATATGCAAGGGTCAACTTCAGGCTACTCTACATTCTGTTTGCACCTTCATTGTATTGGAGGAAAAAAAGAACTAATTGGTTCATTTAGCTCTTCACTTAATTCAGCCTTTTATTGTGCACTTCAGTTCTCATCCAAATGAACAGAGACAGTGCGAGAAACAGAACACAATTTAATGTGGCTCTCAAAAATGTGCAGTTGTTGCCCTTGCTTCTTTAATAGACACAAATCATTTATTTCCTTCTGTAAAACTCCATTACCCAGCAAAAAATAGTTTCTTAACAAATGTATATCTTACCAAAAATGGAAAAATGGAAAATGCATCCTCCTCTCTCCCTCTCTCTCTCTCTCATATGCAGAAAGTCATAGAGACTCATTCACAGTGTATCTATACACAAGCCTCCCTACTGAGTTCTACAAAGCCCACAAAGCATGTTAAGGATATAATGTCCTTTTACACGTTAAGGACGTAATGTCCTGAGCATCAAACAAAGAATTGAGAGAAATTAGAAGTAAAAGGCACCTTAACTCAAATTAACTCTGTTCTTCCCATTTTATAGATAAGGAGAGTGAGTCTTGAGAGGTGAGGTGATTAGCCCGGGCTCATGCAGGTGATCATTTGGGAACAGAAATCAAGCTGTCCTCTCCAAACTCTTAATATAGCCTTCTCTCTTCTATACTGGGCTACCTGCCCAGTATTGATCAATATTCATCATTTCAGTGGTCCCACACACTGATCTCATTGAGTGCCCATCATCCTATCCTCCCCCAAAATGCATGTGCATCTATAGAGAATCATGGGGCATCCTTCTGTTTCCATATAAAAAAAATTCCCCTTACCTTTTAGAAAATACTCCATGTTCTTCTTTTTCACAGTGATCATCTTTTGAGACATGGCCTTGGGAAAGGACCAGAGAAATAATTTTATTTTTTTATTGAAAGCTCCCAAATATGAGTTCATGGCTGGTTTGAATTTCCACTGATTCTCCGGCTCATGCTTCTTCCCACACAACCATAAATACTTTACTTGCCTCATGCTAATGATTTTCATCAATTTAAAGAGCTAGTTTAATTAATCTCCTGTTTAACAAAAAAGCACAAGTCAATCTGATAAAATGTTTAGGAGAAAAAGTAAAGCTGATGTTCTTCCCCACAGTGATGCGCCATGTAGGTTTAAGGAATGGCGTGGGCAAGTGATACAGAAGTAATTTGTTACTGGAAAATAGTCTAGATGCGTGTGCTCATCTTAAAAACTTAGCACTCCTAAGTGGCATTGTGCAAGCCTAACATCCCATCTTTCCCCAACAAGCCTCTGCTCTGGGGAACAGATCCAGGTGATAGAGGTGCATGTCACATCCTGGTTGCTTGGGAAATAAGCCGTCATTTCATTTTGAACTTCCCAGTAGTATGAGTTCAGTAGTATGAGTTCAGCTTTCTCAGTAGAGATAACATTTTTTTTTTTCCCCCAAAGCCATCCATTATTTGTACTGGGGACTCAGTGTTAATTTCAATGCTTGTCAATTAAGTTCATCCCTTAATTTAATAGGGATTTGTATACAAAACATCACAGTGCTAATTCTAGTCTTTATTTCATGCCTAGAATGAGCTTTACCCTCCAAGCATCCTCGCATCCAATCACAACATCTCAGTTTATCCTGTAGCCAAAGTAATCCTCTTATGTATAGGTTTGATGAGATCTTCCTGCTTCAGAACCTCTTGAATTCCCACTCTCTACTAGATATAATCCAAGTTCTCTCACACAGCAATAAAGGTTGTAAACAATCTGAATCAGCCCACCTGACTAGACTTTTATGTCTTCTACTTAATTTTCACGAATCCTTTATGTCCTCTAAAACTTGTCTAGTTGAAAATCAAAGTCAGAATTAAAAATATATATATACCTAATTAGTAGCTTTGCAAAAGCCTTTCCCCATCTGATACAATGATGCCTATGGGATTTAGGGAAAAAAAGAAAATTAAAGAAGAAAATACCCAAGCCACACTTAATAGGACACATTTTTGAGAGCCTAAGAATGAGAGTTAAAAAAATAAAGTATCACTTGCTGAAATTAAGCTGGCTACTCTCTAGGTTAAACAAAATGTTAAAAATAGAATTCAATCCTAAACATTTTATGCATCCATAAAAAGTTAAGAGAATCCAGCAAAAAAAAAAAAGGATAAAAATGAATAAAACATATGCAGCAATGTGCTATGCAATGAGGGTCTGTGTTCCACCTTCTGCCCCAAATTCTTATGTCAAAGGCTGTTCCCCAGTATGATGGTACTTGGATTCATAGCCTTTAGGAGGTATTTAGGTTTGGCTGAGGTCATAGGTATGGAGAACCCATGATGAATTGGTGCCCTTATAAAAGAATGAAGAACACAGAGCTCTCTTTTTCTGCTATATGAGGATAGAACAAGAAGTTGACAATCTGCAACCCAGAAGAGATTTCTCCCCAGAACCTGATTGTGCTACCATCCTGATCTCAGACTTTCAGCCTCCAGAACTATGAGGAATCAGTTTCTCTTATTCATGAGCCACACCATCTATGGTACTTTTTATGGCAGCTTCAACTTAGATACACTAGTTTTCAATGTGGACCATGGACAGTGTAGGACAGTGATCTGTGAAAGAAGGTAAACAAATGAGATGATATCTATGACTCTCCTAACTGACCACCTGGAGAGAGATTCCAGGCCACAGTACATGGAGAAGAAATCCAAGAGCCTCCTGTTCTGCTTGAGTTGAGGAGACAGTATTTCAATTTTGGGGAGGCAAAAAGGCTAGAATTTGAGATGCAGAATACAGAGAGGAGACAGTAGTACAGAGGGCTCCAGAGAACTGCCGAGGTTTCCATGTAAGCCATTAGATGAGTGCTGATTAGTACACAAGTGTGAGGAAACTACCAAGTCTGGAAGAAGAATCAGCAGATAGGAGCAGATGCACAAATCCCTGTTGCTCACACAAGAGGAAAAGTTCATGTTCTCACCAAACAGAATGGGCAGACTTCCTAACAAATGGGCCATTGAGCAGTGACCACAAAGGGTATTGCCTTGGTAGTGAGGTCTAATGAGCTGCAGACTAATGGCTGCTCTGCACCCAGTAAATAAACTAAAAAGAAAATTTTAAAAGAAATTAAATTATACCACATAACTTAACTGTATACAAAACCAAGACCACAAATATTGCAAGAAACAATAACAGAAAAAAATCCAGCAACCACTAGCATAAACTTTACAATGTCTGGCATCCAATAGGAAATTACTGGTCATGGAAAGAAGCAGGAACATTTGACCTATAGTGGAAAGAAACATCAGTTAATAGAGACAGACCCTAAGTTGACTTAGATGAAAGAATTAATAGAAAAAGATGTTAAACTGCTATTATAAATATACTCCATATGTTCAAGGAGGTAAATGAAAGGCATGGATATGTTAAGAGATATAGAAGATATGAAAATGATCAAATTGATGGGGGAGGGGAAGGAAAAAAGACGTTAGGGAGGGAGTCAAAGCATAAGAGATTCTTAAAAACTGAGAACAAACTGAGGGTTGATGGGGGTGGGAGGGAGGGGAGGGTGGGTGATGGGTATTGAAGAGGGCACCTTTTGGGATGAGCACTGGGTGTTGTATGGAAACCAATTTGACAATAAATTTCATATTTAAAAATAAAATAAAATAAAAATTTAAAAAATGATCAAATTGAACTTCTAAAGATGCAAAATGTGTTATCTCAGATGCAAAATACACTTGGTAGGATTAAAACCAGCTTAGATATTACAGATGCAAATATAACTCAAAGACATAGAAATATAAACAATACAGAATGGAACTATCCATTTTAAAATATAAAATAAAATAAAATAAAATAAATAAAATAAAATAAAATAATAAAAGGAAGTTAACAAAGCATCCATTAGCTATGAGGCAACTTAAGGATCGTAAAATATATGTAATGATGTCTCAGAATTGAGACAGAATGGACAGAAAAAAATATGGACAGAAAAAAAACTTGTAGAAATAATAACTAATATTTTTTTCCAAATTTAATGAGAACTATGAACTACTGGTTAAAGGAGCTAATGAACCCAGGGAAATAATGAGAAAAGAAAAAAAAAAACCTACAAAGTGACATCATAATCATATTGCTTAAAAGTAGTGATACATTGGGGTGCCCAGGTGGCTCAGTCGGTTGAGTGTCCGACTTTGGTCTTGATCTCATGGTTTGTGAGTTCGAGCCCCGGCCAGGCTCTGTGCTGACAGCTCAAGGCCAGGAGCCTAGTTCGGATTCTGTGTCTCCCTCTTCCTCTGCTCCCCCCTGCTCACACTGTGTGTCTCTCTCAAAAATAAACAAAGATTAAAGAAAATTAAAAAAAAAAACTAGTTTAAATCTTACAAGCAGTGCAAAGAAAAACATTACATATAGAGGAAAAGACAAGAGACTCTTTGTTGGGAAAATTACAAATGGAAGAAAATGAAGCCACATCTGTAAAATACTGGTGGAAAAAAAAAAAAAAGAAGACAACCAACAACCTGTTAACTTAGGATCCTATATCCCACAAAAATATTTTTTCACAGTGAAGGTAAAATAATATCTTTTCCATAAATACAGAACGTGAAAGTCTTCATCACTACCTGACAAGCAATACAGAAATGTTAAAGGAAGTACTTTAGACAGCACGAAAGTGGTACCAGGTACCAGGTCGAAATTTGGAGTCAGACACAGGAGTGAAGTATACGGCACATGGTAAGTATGTGGGAAAAATTAAAATTTAAATGGTGATAAATAAACAAACAAAATGTAATTGGCTATTTAAAGCCAATATACCATATTTACCATATATACTATGATTTAAAAGTATACAAAATAAGATCTCTACCAGAATTTACTCATCCTATATTTTTTCCTGATTTCATCTCTATGAGGGAACATGCATTAAAAACTTGAAAAGAGGGGCCTGAGTTCTTTCTCCAGTTCGACTTCCAACTATGTAACCTGAGAAAGGGTGCTTTCTCATTCTGTGCCTCTGTTTCTCCTGTGTAAAAGAAAGGCATTGGCCTTTATTAAATTCTGTGGTTCTTTTACCATATGGTACACCCTTCCTAATTTCTCTTCTTGACAAATTCCTGTCACATGACTTCTAAGGAAGAACTGAAAGCAAGCTTGGAGAGCTTCAGAAAGACTTTTTAAGCAGGGTGATGTATAAATCAAAGAAAGGAGGAGGGCTGAACATTTTTTTTTTAACAATAGTATTTAAGAGAAGCAAATGTCATGGGTGGTGACTCAAGCTGACGACTGTCAGATATTCATGATGCAGAACAAAAATGCCAATCTTGACACGATGAGAATAACTATCTTCATTGTCATCATGATTTTTTTTCAAATATTTATTCTATTTAAAGTACCTGAGTGGGTTGTATGAGGTATAGACCTCTCTCCATTTTACTTATTATATCTGACTTTGCAACCAGATACATACTATCAATAATATTTTAAATTCATCTCAGTAGAAATACACCTTACATAGTCTCTCTCACACACACACTTCAAAGTTCAGTTCAGTTCAACAAATATTGATTGAATATCAATTGAGGAATTCAATATGGTATATCAGAATGATATGAGACCGGGATTTTAATCTCAACACAGCTAACTAGCTTAATTACCTAGAAAAAGTCTTATTTTGTTAAAAATATGTTCTGTCTTCTATAAAAATGAGGAAGCTAAATTATATTATTCTGAAGGTCATTTCCAGTTACAAAGTCTTATAAGTGTCTCTTTACTTACAGCTGTGCTGGAAACTGTGGATGAAATAAACCAGTATAAGATATGCTTCTTACCTTTGAGAAAATTATGGTCTAATTAGGTCATAAACTATATACATATTTTTACAGTTTATTTATTAATTTTGACAGAGGGGTCAGAGAGAGAGAGAGAGAGAGAGAGAGAGAGAGAGAGAGAAAGAGAGAATCCCAAGCAGGCTCTACAATGCCAGTGTGGAGCTAAATGTGGGGCTCAAACTCATGAACCGTGAGATCATGACCTGTGCTGAAATCAGGTTGGGCACTTAACTGACTAAGCCACCCAGGTGCTTCTAAACTGTATACATATTTAACTCAGAATTAATTGCTAAATGTTGATTATGTGCAAGGAATTAGGCTTGGTGCTACTTGAATTATAATAAGTATAAACTCCAGGGAGATATTGTCAGTTAGGATTTCAGGAACAGCTTTGCAAAGAAGGTGAGATGCAGGATGGAATTTGAAGGATGGATGGTGTTAAACTACGGGTATTGTGAGAATATGGCTCACCCAGATGGTAAGATTTTAGACAAAAACTTTAAAAGAATAATATTTACTCACATTATGCTTATAAACAGGCAAGGTTTACAATAGGTAAGGCTTATTTAAATCATGTGTGTATGTCTCTGTGTCTGTGTGCAATTTATATACATCCACACACATTTCTTGACTGAGCCATTTTAATGAGGAGGAGAAAGAATGAGGACAAATGCAATGGGATGATGTAGTACAAATAGTACCCAGATATTCTAATTTCACATTCAAACATTGAAACTAACTAGGTCTACAATCTCATGTAACTCTTTTTACATTTCTTAGTGTTATTAGCACTACAATATGGTGGTGGTAGAGGGTATTAGGTAAACTAGATGAGTTTTGACTATCAGTGCTAGCTCTATCATTATATACTGACAATTTGAACTGAATTAGTGTTCACTTTGATCATTGCATCATATCTGTTTCTGAGATACAGAGGCACACAGCTCCTTCCAGAAGGAGTTGGTTACCTGGTCTGGGAACCACTGCACAGATATGAAATTGAGACTACAAATGTTTCTTTAGTATCTGCATCCTCACTACACATTTTATCTCCATTTATGTGGCAACCTTGTTTTCCATGGTATTTCTTATGATTAACATAGAACCAACTACATTGTAGACATTAAGTTAACCTCTTACTTAAATTATCAGTGAATACATTTATGAAAGTACACTGGTTAACTAATTAGTACCATATTGAGAGTTTTATTGGCTCTTTACTTCTGTTATTGAATAGTATAGACATATACCAGTTCATATATACTCATTTTCCATCTTTTCTGATTGATTTGGTGGAAACAGTGTCAGTAGTTAGTCCACATTTAGCTCATAACAGAAGAGTCCACCACTAAATTGTATAATGTGCAAGACTTTGATGGTGCACTAATATTTTTTGAAAAATTGCCATCACCATCTCTGTTGTATTACATTGAATTACACCATGGCTATGCTGGCAATCTGGAAAGACCTAAGAGAAGAAAAGCAAAATGGCCTTAGCTAGAAGGGGAAACATGAGAAGAACAGAGGGTAGAAGCCACAGCATTACATGTAAAGCTCTTTGGGTGTCTTCCAAGTCATGAACCCCCCTTTTTTGAGGACATAGTCATCTACATATCTTGTGTCCCTAACTCCATCAGTTCTTTGGTAAAATATCATATTTTCAAAGAGGTCTTCACAATCTTAATTTATCATTGCAACTTCTTGTTTTTCTCCCTTTCCCCTTTCTCCACAGCAATTATCTTCTGGAATATTATGTGGGTTACAAATGTGTTTGGGTATTATCTGGCTCCTCCTGCTAGATTGTGAACTTTGAAAGGGCAGCTTTGCCTGCGTTTATATACATATCCTAAGTCTTCCGCATAATGCTAAAGTGGAATCTCAACAAATATTCAAAATTTCAAATATTCAATGTAAACTGCACCTTCTAACCCTGCACACCACTGATCACCTGGGCAGCAATGTTTTTATTCATGACTTATGACTGTGGTCACAGATGATTGCCTTAAGGCAGTTACCTTCTCAAACGTGGCCAAGGCATTTATATTAATAATATAGAAGAGTGGGAGAAATAGGTATTTTAAAAATCAACACACATAAACAAATAATTATAAATTGCACTACTGTGGCATGAAATAAAAGGATGAGCAAAAAATGGGATGCAATTTCCATTGGGAGGATTAAAGAAGATCTTCTGAAAGTACTAACTTGGGTGCAGTCTGGAAAGGGAAGAGAATTTTGAGTTGCAATGTTCTTCTTCTTTTAATCCTAGCTAATTAGTCTTCAATGTTCATATCAGGGCACATGGAATCTTCTACGCAAGGGTGAATCAAAATTTTCTCACAGTCCCACAGATTTCTCCTGCAACGCCCTTAATACAGGACACTTTTACATGTGGTTGTGTGATTATTCACTTAACCCCTGTATTCCCTCTAGACTAAAAGCTTTATAAGTGAATGATCTCATTTCCTGGGTTTTCCCAATTCCTGATTTTGGCTTCTCTTGAGGAATAACTGAATGTCTGCGATCATTGGGTTTCAGAATAAAATTATGCATTCTTATAATAAAATTCCTGTTATTATTTATTTGCTAGCCTAGTACGTTTTTGTCTGGTGCAAACAAGAGATTTCCATTATGTCATATTTTGCTCTACAAAGATAAGTTTGCCATTCGCAGCACTAATATGAAAGATATAGCTGTCCCACAGGCTTTGCAGACAGGCAAACAAGGTTTCAAGTCCATGTCCTATCATTTAATGGTTGTATCACCTTGAGCCAGTCTTTCAATCCCTCTGAGCCACAATTTCCTAACCTTCAGTAGAGTGATAATAATGCCTACCTTAAGGGATGTGGTAAGATTAACTAGATGTTGCAAACAAAGTATCTACACTGTCTTAGCAAATAAATGAGCTTCGTAAGATGGTTAATGAGATAACAAGATAATGGTTAATGCATAAGAAGAAAAAGGCAGAGGGGCTGCTTTTTACTACATCTCTTCAATAGAAATATATTGATAACTATTATGTACCAAGTTTGTGGCTAGATGTACAGTGATACAGTCATAATCAGGACACAAGCCTGTCACCAAGGTGAATACCAGTTGACTCCACATGATAATCGCATGAAGATAGGAGCTGGAATCAGCTTTGTCTTCTGCTATTGCCAGCCCTTCTCTTTGATTCCCAGGGAGCAGTGAACTTTAAGGACCCAAGCTTTTTTTCCATTATTTTCCCTCTTCTTATGATACCATTTTACTCTGTAGTTTTTAAATAGTTACCAGGATGACTAAACAGAGGAAGCAACTACCTAAACACCATCTCCAAAACTGTAGTGTAAGGCAAGATGTACATACCAAATAGAAAATGAAAAAAAAAAAATGGCAGACTTGCCAAATGTTTCATAGGCACTCCATATTGATCTGGTTGTTTCCAGTTTTTTTTTTAATAGGGAGAAGCAGAAGTAATTATTTTAAAACAAAATGGCACTTTATAGCTCCAAGAAGATTGGCATCCATGAGAAGTTATAAAAGTGATTACCTTTAGATTTCTTGTATCTGAGTAAGGATGCAAGAAGTTTAATGGCCTGCTAAGATGAATGTAGTCCTACAGGGACCCACATAATTCAGCACTTGTAGAGACAGAGCTGAGAATTGGCCAGTAGGGTTTATTAATGTTGGTTACATGGGAACACACACACACACACACAAACACACGCACACGCACACACGATGCAAAATGCCAACTAAATGCCCAGACAGAGAGTTAAATACCATTTGTGACATCTCAAACTGAAACTACTGAACACTGAAACTACCACTATTGACGGTATAGGAAGCTCTTTACATTTGCAATAAGACTGATGATGATGGAGGGTGTTATTTTGAGCAAGGTACCAATCCTCAGAAGTTAGATTAGCAAAGGATGGGGGACAGGGGGCAAAATAAAGTAGCAAGCAACAACAACAATGGCTTTACTTAATATATATTATAAGCAACCTTACAAAATTCACTAAGAATATCAACGTTGAAGAAGGGTCTCAAAACAAACCTGTTAAGACTCAGGGTCATCAAGCTGTGATTAAAAAAACCCAAGAACACAAAATCAAAGTGACATTTTGAGAGGGCTTCTGCCAGCCCACACTCTGCATCAAGAGGTAAAACAAAGCTGGCAACTGTTTTAGTAAAATGTTTTAGTAAAATCATCCTAGCATGGGGTTTACAAGAGAGCAAGAGACAGTACATGGGGCTCACTGAGATTGTATTTTCCAAGAAATGAAAAAATGTTTTTAAAATAAAATTATGCAATACATAACTGAAAATAAAAACATTAAAATAAAATTTGTTTTCAATTCATTGCTGCTATTCCAGATTTTTATAGGCCCACCTTTTAAAATGGATCTTTGTAAGCTAATTTTAGCAAATGCTTTGCAAAGTTTCAACGTGGAGTGAGTCATATTTAATTGCCACTGAACACTGACTTTATGAAGAATTTTGTCTAAATACAACCTGCAGACACAGAGACACTCATTTTTGCATAAGAAGTGCTGCTTGCTAGATCACAAAGACATTAATGAAAAAAATTAGAAAATAGATTACAGGCATTCTTTCCACAAAAACTGAAGCACAGGACTATTAGTTTTCATATCGCATAAAAATTCTACAGACATTGCATCTGTACTTGTCACTTTGTGTGTTAATTTTTTTTTTAATTGCAGGCAGCTTCCCAATATTATAAACTTTAGCTTAATTCTATTCAAACTTTTCCAGCTGGGGTAATATATGCTTTGGCCTTGTCTGCTCTGCAAAGTTGGGATGGTTCTTTGCGAATAGGAAAGGTCTAGACACTATATTTTGTACACTTCTCACAATGCTGTTGGCAGAAAAACATTTCCTTTATATCCAGAGGTATAGAATTTGCAGCATTGGCCCAAGTAACCATACATTATTTTAATGATCAATTCATTTACTACAACCTCCCAATTGCCTAAATCCCTAATCGGAGTGTAAATGATTATAGACCATGGTGGACTCTTTTGTTTTTGCAACTGAAGCCTTTCTGAGTTAAATAAGCAGTTGGGCCTATTAACCCTTTCAGATACTATCATGAGTTTAATATAACCTTAGTGAGCCAACAACTATTTACAAAGCTATGTGCTAAAAAAATGAATATTCAAGGTGAATCAGACCAAGCCTCTGCCCTTCATGGCCTCACAGAAATGTAAAAGTATAATTAGTTCTAGAATATTGAAACACAAATGGATCAGAAAAAGACATAATGAAAGTAGAGATTCCAAATTGGATAACATGGCTTAGGAAAATACTGCTTTTTCACTTGAGTCTGATAGGCTCATATATTTCACAATTAGGTAGGCTGGGGAGGGGTGGAGACAGAGGAGTAAGATAAAGAAACAGAAATACAGAAATATGTCTTAGAAGCATATCTAGAAATTTAAGAAGTATATATTGAAAAGAAGCATGGATTGGGGCGCCTGGGTGGCGCAGTCGGTTAAGCGTCCGACTTCAGCCAGGTCACGATCTCGCGGTCCGTGAGTTCGAGCCCCGCGTCGGGCTCTGGGCTGATGGCTCAGAGCCTGGAGCCTGTTTCCGATTCTGTGTCTCCCTCTCTCTCTGCCCCTCCCCCGTTCATGCTCTGC
>NW_024412418.1:12347942-12663095 GCF_014898765.1 Herpailurus yagouaroundi | reverse complement strand
AAAAAAAAAAAAAGAAGCATGGATGTGGCCTTTGGTTCATGAGATCAAAAAAACATGGGATCAAATAGTTTCCCCAAACAGTGTATTTTTAAAGAAGCTATCAGTCCAGACAAAAGGTCTGTGACTGAGACATGAAACAACCTTTATGACCCCACCAATAGGAAACAGTAGGAAATTTTGCAAAGGAGGTCAAATTTTCAGTGCCCATGGAGGATATGGAATGCAAAGCAAGGACCCCAACCAGACAGCAACCCTAGGGCCTAATCAAAGGACATTAAGAGCCTTCTCAGTGTCTGTCTAATAGAGTTTTAGAAACCCCTGATAGATAATGGGAACTAGGCAGAGAAACACCCTAATCTGCTCTGGATTATCACCATTCTGCCTCTACTTAGACACAGTGCTTTGCTTTTGAGATTAGATTTGGCCAGTAGGTAATATCTTTAAGGTTTAAAATCTTAATTACATCTTCAAATCTCTTTTACAATGTAACATAACATGTTCACAGTTACCAGTGATTAGGACAAGGATGTTACTTGGTGAGCAGGAGGGGAATGGAATAGAGAGGCAAGGCATCCGGCCTACCATACCCATAATCCTGGACTTTGAGCTTGATGGCATAAACTTGGAATGGATTTTTTAATTGCCTCCCCTGGGAGGAGAGAGAGTAATATGTTGCTGACCGGAGGGATGGGAAGCTATATACATTATGATCAGCAAAGTAGATTATTTTTCATTACCCCTATTCACCAAATATTTCTGACCTCTGATCATTTGGTGGGATTGGGTATCTGGCTTCTGACTGATTGAGTAGGGGCATTTGACCAATTCTTGTAGAGAATCCTTGCTGACCCATAACGGATTGCTTTTAAGCCAGAGAAATTGGGATTTTTTTTATAGTAGTTTGAATAACCCAGTCAATAATAGCTGGAATAGTAGATGTGCAACTATTATTTGTGAATGGAGGACTTCTAGGTCTAGTATTGGTGTCATAGTTTTCCCAACACACATGTATGATCTTTCCAATTAAAGGACAGATTCTTTAAAAACTTGCAAGGACAATTGGGTGATCCTATGTACAAAGTTAAATATTAATGTCTGCCTCAAATCATATACTACAATCATTTCACATAAATAGAGACTCACATTTGAAAGGCAGAATAATAAAGCATGTGTTAGATAATATAAAAAAATCTTCATGACCTTGGGGACAGGGATGATATCTCATTAAACTAGTCACCGGAAGCATTAACCATAAAGGCAAATTTGATGAATTTGATAATTAAAATTTTAAAAATTCTGTTCATCAAAATATACCAAGGAGAGTGAAAATCAAATAGTGAAATGGGGAACACATTTTCAACATAATCAGCAAAGGATTACTATGCAGAATATAATAAAAACTTTTGTAAATCAACAGATAAAAAGACTCAATAGGAAATGGATAATGAATTCCATAAGCACTTTCCACAAAAAAATCCAAATAACTAATAAACTTATGGAAGATATTCTAATAATTAGCATCCAACATAAAATAAATGAAACACAAAGGACATATCATTATTCCTTCACAAGATTACCAAAAACTAAAAAGTTTAACAATAATAAGCACTGGCAAAAAGACGGACCAAAGATAATTCTCATTCATTGTTGGTGAGAGTGAGAATCACAACAATTTTGTGATAACAATTGAAAAGTGCTTAATATACATAAAAGTTACTAAATAAATGCTTGTGGTTGTTGTGGTTGTTATTATCATGCCTTTACTGACTCTCATAGGTAGGATTAGTCTTATTCAATCATTGAACATGCACTCATTAATTTCCTATTCTATGCTAGGTCCCATGTTAGAACCTGAAAATCCATATGTGGATTTAAGAAAAATGGTTTTAATGCCTGTACTCAAATTGCTTACTTTTTAATGGAATTAATCATTTGTTTTGTTTTTATTTCAAGTTTCCTCCATAGAAATTCATATCATTAAAGTATTTAATATCTATAATTTATTGAATGCTTAATATGTGCTAGGAAAACAGAAAGCATACTAGTAAATAGCAAAACAAAAAGATTCTGGAGAAAGTTTAAGATTTCTTAATGAAGTTTTTCCACATTCTTATCATATTTTACTCTCAAATGTCAGACATTCTTTTTAGTAGGAGCTCATTTCATACCCAGCCAGCCCAGCAAGAAGGAACATCAGAAAGGAGGAAATTTGCTAAATCTCTCCAAGATTCTCTGCATCCTGTACAAAATGCTACTACTATTAATCTGATTAGGGTAATGTATTTATCTCTCTAATTGGCTCATTTATCACGTGTTAAATTTTAGCATCCTTTGAATTTATTGAGGGAAGGAAAATAGAACCCCAAATACTTTGAGATCACTTCTTCAATTTCCTCATTTTACAAATGAGAAAACCTGAAGTATAAGGAGGTTGAGCAAAAGGTCTAAAGTCACACAGCTGGCAAAGAACTAAGTTTAAGTTCTTTATGTTCCTTTCATGCTAATTTTTGAAAAACTGTAGAAATTAACTCTATGGACCCCCAAGATTCCTAAGATATTTGCAGTTGAGCAGAAGTTTCTGGTACACTGCACAGACAACAGACTGAAACACACTTACAGTCCTCCTATTCACTTGCCCTGTAACATCAGCCTGAGGAGCAGACTTGAGTTTTGCCACACACCTAGAGGCTACAGAGGTGCTCTCAGGAACAGAGGCCAAAGGACACCATCTTTGACACGACAAAAAAAAAATTTTTTTTAAAAAGAACATTACATGGGTGCCTGGGGGGCTCAGTCGGTTAGGTGTCTGACTTTGGCTCATATCATGATCCCACGGCTCGTGAGTTTGAGCCCCATATCAGGCTCACTATATTAACAAAGTAAAGAATAAAAATCGTATCATCATCTTGGTAGATGCAGAAAAGGCATTTGATAAAATTCAACATCATTTATGATAAAAACTCTCAACAAAGTGGGTGTAGAGGGAATGTACCTCAACATAATTAGGATCATACATAAAGAACCCATGGCTAACATCATACTCAATGGTGATATGTTGAAACTTTTCTCCTAAAATCAAGAATTAGACAATAACAAAATATAAATACAAATAATTTATAAAATTTAAAATACATCCAAGTTGGAAAGGAAAAAATAAAACTGTCACTATTTGTGAACATGATTTTATATATAGAAAACCCTAAAGACTTTACAAAAACAAAACACAACTGTTTGAACTACTAAATGCATTCAATAAAGTTGCAGAGTACAAAATCAAGATAGAAAAATCTGTTGTATTTCTATACACTAACAACAAATTTTTAGAAAGAGAAATTAAAAAAAACAATCCTATTTATAATTGAACCAAAAAGAATCAAATGCTTAGTAGTAAATTTAAACAAGAAATTGAAATACATACACACTGAAGACTATAAGATATTGATGATAGAAATTGAAGAAGACACAAAAGAAATGGAAATATATTCCATGCTCATGGATTGGAAGAATATTGTTAAAATGTCCATACTACCCAAAGCAATCTACAGTTTCAATGAAATCCTTATCAAAATTCCAGGTGCTTACAGGACAAGAATAAATGTCTCAAAAAATAATCCAATGGCAGTTTTTCATAGTAGTAGAACAAATAATCCTAAATTTCTGTGGAAAAACAAAAGACCCCAGATAACAAAAGCAATCTTGAGAAAGAAAAATAAAACTGGTGGCATCATGCTCCCTGATTTTAAGCTATATTGCAAGCTACTATAATCAAAACAGTTTTATACTGGCATAAAAACAGACATATCCATCAATGAAACAGTTGAGATTCCAGAAGTAAACTCATGCATAATAGTCAATTAATTTATGACAAGGAGGCAAGAATATGCAATGGGGAAAGGAGAGTATCTTCAGCAAATGAAGTTGGGAAAACTGGATAGCTACATGCAAAAGAATGAAACTAAACTCCTACCTCACACCATACACAAAGATTAACTCAAAATGGAGTAAAGATTTGAATAGAAAACCTGAATCCACAAAACTCCTGGAAGAAAATATAGGGAATTTATCCCATTGCATTGGTCTTGGCAATAATTTTTTTTGGAATAGGACTCCAAAAGCAAAGGCAACAAAAGCAGAAATAAACAAAGGGGAATAAATCAAACTAAAAATTTCCACAACAAATAAAATCATCAAGAAAATGAGAAGGCACCTACTTATTGGGAAGACATATTTGCAAATCATACATCTGATAAGGAGTTAATATCCATAGTATGTAAAGAACTCATACAACTAAGTAGGAATAAAAGTAAATAGGGCAGAGGATCTGAATAGACATTTTTTTTTCCTAAAGAAGACATCCAGATGGCCAAAAGACACATGAAAACATGCTCAACATCACTAGTCATCAGAGAAATGCAAATCAAAACCACAATGATATGCCAACTCATATCTGTTGAAATAGCTATTACCAAAAAGACAAGAAATAACACATGTTGGCGAGGATGTAGAGAAAAAAGAACCCTCATACACTGTTGGTGTGAATATAAATTGGTACAATCACTATGGAAAACAATATGGAGTTTCCTCAAAAAATTAAAAACAGAACTACCATGTGATCCAGCAATTCTACTACTAGGCATTTAAGCAAGAACAAAGATAGTAATTTGAACAAAAAATATTGGACCCCTGTGTTCACTGCCACATTGTTTACAAGAGCCACGTTATGGAAACCACCTGTCTATGGCTGGATGATGGATGAAGAAGATGTGGTAAATATATATACAATGGAATACTGCTCAGCCATAAAAAAGAATGAAATCTTGCCATTTGTGACAACATGAATGGACTCTGAGGGAATTACACTATAAGCGAAATAAGTCAGACAGAGAAAGACAAACATTGCATGATTTCACTTATTTTTGGAACATAGGAAACAAAACCAACTAACAAAACAAAACTCATTGATACAGAGAACAGAATGGTGGTTTCTGGTGGGGAGGAGGGTTTGGTGTGGGCAAAGCACGTGAAGGCGGTCAAAAGGTACAAACTTTCAGGTATAAAACAAAGAAATCATGGGTATATACTGTACAGCATCATAAATATAGTCAATAATATTGTAGTGCACACTTGGAAATTGCCAGGAGAGTATCTCTCAAAAGTTTTCATCACAACCAAAAAAAAAAATTTTTTTTTTTTTTTTTGCGATTTTGTATGACAGTTGGAGACTGGCCTTACTGTGGCGATCATTTTGCAGTGTATCAATTCATTACATTGTAAACCTGAAACTAATATAGTGTAATATGTCAATTATACTTCAAAAATGAATTTACTGGTAATATAATCAGGTTAACAGATGGGTTTCTAAGATATATAGCTGACTGAGTTATTGAATATTAACTTTAGGGGTCTGTAGCCATACATGGTAACACACTTTCCACTTTATTACCAACATATCATCTTAGAGGTGGAAAAATAACATTGGCAAAAAAAAAAAATCCAATATCCCTTCCTCAAAGCATTACTTCACTGAATTACTATATAAATAAAATAGAGGCAACCAATTCCCAAGAGGTAAGGTTTGAAGTATTTGGGGGTTTGAACAAAGGTGCAAATGAAACATCTCTTTACAGACACTTCACAGACACAAACCTTCACAGACACTACACAGTATTTGGATGAAATGAGTATAGCGCTCAGTGTTAGATTAATAATGTATCCTTTTTCCTACAAGTAGTGGCAGATTCACATTAGAAAAGTGCAGTCGATTTTGCCAAGATTTGACATTCTGTGGCATACCACCAAACTAGAACCAGGTGGTTATGAAAAATCAAATATGCAGCAGGTTCTAATGAAGTTTAAATGTTTGAAGGCACAATGTTTCCTTGTGACCATGCCACCATTAAGCAAAGTTTCTGGAATATTTTTAATATCTCATTTGACCATGCATAACATCACATATAGACAGACACACGCGTATGCATACAGATACACAGACAGTTCCTGATGAGCTATTTGAAGCATTTAGGAAGACTAGCATGGGAGTTAAGTGCATAATCTTACAACTAGGAAGGTTAGTATCAAGTCCCAGTCTTCACTTTCTAGCGATGAACGTTAGTCAAGTCCCTTAATCTCTATGTACCTTATCACCTTTCAAAATGGGGACAATAGAAGTAATTACCTGGGTGCCATTTAAACTTGAGTGACTAGACTTTTTTAATGTTTTTAGGACAGTCCTGGAAGACTGTTGTGCATCTTATCAACTAATACTCTTACGCAAGAAAGAGCAATATGAACCAAGTCACTATTAGTCATATGATAAGGATAATTAAGGGCGTGTTTTGTCATTTTTACCTCTTAGATCCATTTTCACAAATATGCTTTATCTGTAGAGATATGGTCTAAGAGATTTATAAAATCAAGGCAGAAATAATACAGTATCCATTCATGATAAACCCTCTTGTCAGCTCTTCTGAGGCTGAAATGGAGCTGTAGTATAGTAACAGCCTCAAGCACAGTAACTTTTTAGAAGTTTTCCAGGTCAAGAAACTGAGTACATATCTTATAGATCTGAATCCCTGGTGCCTCTGTATGGAAACACAAAGAGGACTAGAGCAGAACAGAGAAGAAATATGTTTGAATTTCTTCGGAACGTGAGAAAGCTTGAGAAAATGCGGAGAAATGTACTCAAGCTTCAGAAAGTATAGGAGTTTAAAGACATCTGGTTTTGCCATATTTTTTATATGACTGTTAGTCATGGATTTAAACCAATAAACTCCCAGAGAGATTAAACAGCTTTGCAGCCAGATGCTGTAACTCGGTGCTTGGCATGTACGGGACTTGATGGAGTTACCGACCTTAAAGTGAGCAGAGAGTCTGTGAGAGTTCCTTAGCACCTAGAGACAGAAGCAGGGACAGTCTGGGCATTTCAATATCTATGTGTATACCTGGGGTGTGGAGTTGAATGTGTCTTTTACACAGTGGTCTGTATTCTTATACTAGTTAAACATACAAACTTGTAGTTAACAAAGGTCAGTCACAGGAGAAGATTAGAGATTCCCCGAAGAACAAAACAAATACATGGTCAGAAAGGTCAGGGTTCCCAACTCATATATCATGTAGGGTGTGCAACACATATATCATGTTGTTTTGTCCATGATTTATTTTCCCAAAGAAAAAACAAGTCCCTATGATCGCTGAGCATCAAATTATATTCATTAACAGATCTTATTTCTAAAATGACACTTACAAACCCTGACCCGGGGTTTAATGTTTCATAAACGGCATAGGATGAGAGAAGCCAATGAGACTGTGAGCCAATGAAAAGCCACAAGAATGGGAAATTCTTGTTGATTGGCCTTTGAGGATGTAATGCAGCCTTAATTTGAAAAATCTTAGCAAAGTCTAATGACACATGTTTGTCCATCAGAGGCTATTACCTTTACTCTTGTGTGGTGTCCCTCTGTGTCACTAAACTACACAACAGGAAGATGTAGCCCATTATCTGATAATGGTAATGGCAATGGTGTGTTATGCAGTATAGTTCATGATTAAGAAATCTATTATTGGCACTTTCTGATCTATTGATTAACTTATGCCATCAATAATGTTTTTCCCATTTATGTTTGGGTTATGTTGGTATAGATTTCTCTGTGGGCTACATATGTAACCTCTCCTTTAAACTGTGTCATCAGATTAAATTTTGTTACATTTTGGGGAGTGTGAACAATAAGGAAATGTACTAAATTTGATTTTTTTCAAATTCATAGTTTGGTGATCTGAATATAACTTTTTAAAAAATAATTTTCTGTATTGGAATGGCCTGCAGTCTGAAATATTATATTTTTCCTTCTGAGAGAAATTCTGGAATACACATCCTGAAGATTCCCAGGGAAACAATGCATAAATTGTGAAAAGAATCTGGACGTTTTTTGAGAGGAAAACATACAAGAGGATACATCTTTTAATACAGCAGTTCTCAACTAGAACAATTTTGCCTCCTCAGGGCACGATTATAAATGTTTGGAAACAGTTTTAGTTGTTACAACTAGAAAGGTGCTACTGGTATCTATATGTGGAGGTCAGTGATACTATTAAACATCTTACAATGCAAAGGGCAGATAACCCAAACAAAGGATTATCCAGTACAACATGTCAATACTACTGTGACTGAGAGACTTCTGCTGTCATGCAAAGGTATGAAAACCTGAGGAAGTAGTTTAGTTTCCATGACCTGTAATAAACTCAGTAAACACCAACAGATGGATGGCATTTTTGTTAACCTGGGCCCGTTAGGTTCTTGAGCACTCTACTCTGGATTCATTTTGTAGGGCCCTAAACTTTAAGTCTTGATACCCCATTATAAAGCAAACCTATTCAGATCACAAAGCAAAAAATGGATTGATACAGGACAACTGAAAAAAAAAATTGTTTGGATCCTCTTTTGGTGTTTAGGACATGGGTTATGTCTCTTGCTTAACTTCAGGAGTAATCACAGGAAATTATCATAAATATAATTTAAGTACCTGATCAAAAATTCTCATTCTCATGAACAATTAAATTATGACTTTTTGCCCTGCAGGCATATTAGGGCCATGTGGGGTCATTCCAAAAGTGATTGCTTAATATTGATGTCTCTTTTAAAAGGTAGTTTTTTGGGTAATGTATTACGGTAAAGTAGAACTAGAATTAATGGAGGAGAAATGTAATATTAAAAGAAACATATTTCTAGAATTAATTATTGGTTAACTTGCAGAATAGTGTCTCATCATATGTTTTATTCAATGACTACATTGTCAGACATCGTCCTAGGTGGCAGATTTGGTGACTTGGGTAGCCAAAAGTGTCACTTCCAATGTGGAGTTAATGATTCTGATTATATTCCTTCATTGTGAAAGGACACAGAAATAAGTAGCAGACACAAAAGCCATGCTTGTGCTATAATAACTGATTATAAATCCTCTGTCACACTTGATTTTGCAGGATTCAAGGAAGGTCTTATAAGGAATTGGGATTCATAAATAGATGGAGTTAGCGGTAAAATATATTAGTGTGTATGTGCATCTGTGTGTTTGCCATTTCTTTAATGACAGGTATTTGACAAAAGTCTTGATTTATCCAACCATTATAAATGAGGAAGCAGGGGCATCTGTGTGGCTCAGTCAGTTGACTGTCTGACTCGATTTAAACTCAGGTCATGATCTCATGGTTTGTGAGATCAAGCCTGTGATGGGCTCTGTGCTGGCAACATGGAGCCTGCTTGGGATTCTCTCTCTCTCTCTCTCTCTCTCTCTCTCTCTCTCTCTCTCTCCCTCTCTCTGCCCTTTCTGAGCTGGTGTGATGTCTCTCTCTCTCTCTCTCTCTCTCTCTCTCTCTCTCTCGAAATAAGTAAATAAACATTTATGGAAATAAATGAGGAATTAAACTTCCAACAAATACCAAGGGAGGCAGTGTGACTTAAAATTATAGTAACATTAGAACCTTCCCTGAAAACCAATTTGAACAGGACAGGAGATTAAATCAAGAATCAGAGTACCTTGAAAACATATGGAAAAAGGTATGGAAGTTGTAAGAGACCCAAACCCAAAACTTGAGGATAGGAACACTGTACTGGGCCTAAATAATATCCCAATCGGCCATTTTGGTCATTTAAATAAAACATAACAAATCAATTATAATACAAAATATGAAATGACTTTAGTGAAGAACACGGATTAATTAATTTAATTTTGTGTAGGCACAGACAACTATTTCAAATTTAGTGGCTTCCATAAAGTACTTAAAAGCCAAGTCTAATTTCTATTTTATGATATTACCTCCCCACCAAAAAAAACGCAAACTAAAATTAGTTTTGTATTGTATTTTTGGTAAACACATCAAAAGTACCTAAAGACTCAAAGCAGAAGAAACAGAAATCTGAAGTGCCTTTTTAAAGATTCTTCCCAAGTTAACAGTCTGCCCTTCTACTTCCTACTTGCAGTGTGAAATAATAGGTTAGGAGATTAGAGAGGAAGACAAAACCTGAAGTATATTTCTATAATTTCTCATAATCCTCCCATCTCTCTGTGTGGGAATGAGCTTCATACCCGATGTTTACTAAATCACCAGTCTCCATATGGAAATCTTATGGGCAACCTGTTCTGAGGAATAAAGATCAGTCTAAAGCAAGGTGTTCATTAAACATGTTTTTATGTTTCAGCTGATACATGAGTGAATCTCAAACTGTGGACCACACCAACAGGATCAACATCAACTGTGAACTTGTTAGAAATGCACATTTGTGGGCCCACCTCAGATCTAGTGAATCGGAATCCCTGGGTGATAGGGTTCATTCAGATGACTCCGATGGATGCTGAAGTCTCAGAAACATTGTGCTATGAAGATTTTTAAATGGGCTCCAAAGAATCTACAGACTCTAAGAAAAATAATTGTGCAAACATTTATGTTTGTTTTAGTGAAGCCATGTGCAAGATACAAGAGTCATATAAGAGGAAAAAGGACTGCTTATTTTTCTCTCTTTTTTCCTCCCTTAGGAGATCAAGAAAGGCTTCACAGAGGAGGCTAAGCTTCAATTAAAAATTGAGAGAGTAGGAGTATTCAAGAAAAAAAACAATTATACAGGCATCCTAAATAGAACTAGAATCAGAAGTTTCAAATCTAGATAGTAATCAAGCAAGAATTTTTTGGAGGTTGGTGTTTTAAATCTTTCAGAGAAACATTTGCTCTTGGTTTGTTTTTTAAAACTTTACAGTTACATTCTTACCAGTTTGAAGAACATAGTCATTAATATAGAGAAAACAAAGCAAGAAGCTAGAATCTAATGGGGAACTGTAAAATATAGTGTTTAAACGTTTGAGTCAGAGAGAACTGAGCACAAATGTTACTTTTTATGTACTTGGTTCTTCATACTTCAGTATAACTAATACTTGTGTGCCCATAGACAAGTTATTCATTTCTATGATAGGGTTTCCTGATGTGTAAGATAAAAATAACTATACCAAAGGACTTTGCTTATTGGGATGATTAACTGAAATAATCCATATTAATTGTTATCCTTCTTGTGCCTTTAAGTCTGTAAGTTTCTTTGCTGAGATTATATCAGAATAAATATATTTAATAATAGTATCTGCTATATACTTCATGGAATATTTACTGGAGTCCATGAGTTCTGTGGTGAAAAATACCATTAAAACATAAAATATAGGGATGCTTGGGTGGCTCAGTCGGTTGAGCGTACGACTTTGGCTCAGGTCATGATCTCACCACTTGTTGAGTTCAAGCCTCGCATCGGGCTCTGTGCGACAGCTCGGAGCCTGGAGCCTGCTTCAGATTCTGTGTCTCCCTCTTTCTCTGCCCCTAACCCACTCACATGCTGTCTCTGTCTCTCTCAAAAATAGGTAAACATTAAAAAAAAAAAAAACATATACTATTATCACTGTGAGCAGAAAACATGCTGAGAATTTAATGCAAATGAAATGTGTTCACATACACACATTTAACCCATATACCCTTAATTAGTAATGCCCTTGAAGAGATAAAAAGATCTCTCTACCTGACACATATTTTATAAGCTGATTGACAGCTATTGTATGTGTGTGCGCGTGCACGCACTTAGCTCAATATTGCAGCAGATTGGATGTTCACATTGTTTCCCTGACAACCACTCAAGCATTGTCTAAGTATCTCATGGCTACAGATGATTGCACAATACACATTTAATCCCATGGTTAAAAGAATGAACATCCACAAGCTTGAATCAATGGATTAATTTGATTTGAGAGAAGAATTAGTCTCTTCTGGGGAAAGCATTAACCACTTAGTAATATGCTAGAATAGTTGAAGCTGATTTTAAAATGAAAAAAAAATTAAAGTCTTGGTAATAAGGGAGTAGAAAGAAACAACGTGGTCAATTTGAGGTAGATAACTGAGTTGGAAAATGCCTCCATACATTTGTAATTAACCAATTGGGTATACCTTTGAGTTTTATTCCATAATGCTGATATAGAACAACTATAGCTAGGTGAAATTTAATGCATCAGTATATTTAACGTTAAGTGTAGGGGAGATTTAACATGTTGAAATTTGCTGTCAACTTTCAGCATTTCTTACAACTCTCACATAAATATTATCTCTAGTCTTAAAAAATGGTTAGATAATTTCATGTCATAACAAGTATTTCATAAGTGCAGATAAAGAAGGCAAGCAAATCTCAGTCTTTGATCTTCTAGGGTTAAAGAAAGTTACTACATAGGAAGTAGGGTGTTGTCTGAGAGATCCAATACTTGAGTCTGTCCTCATCTGCTGAGGACAAGGCCATCTATATGTGTGCCATTGATGGCTTTCTCTTGCTACTGCTACCATTCTATCATTGGCCAGGCATAATATTGAATCAAGTTCCTCTTCAGAAATTCAGACTCGGGGCGCTGGGATACTGGATGAAGTTCCCACTGGCTTGAAAAATATGATTAGAAAGCACTCATTATATAAATGATTGGTTCCCAATTCTTATCCTGTAATTTTAGAGAATAAATTACTGAAGCCCCCAAATAAACTACCACAACATTTAAACTAAATGGTTCTCAGGCATTGTGGGTTCTTAGAATTCAGCTGTTTTGTGACAGGGGAATCTTCTAGGATATCTTTGCTGTGTAGTGGGTATGGGGATGCAGAGATAATGGTTATGGAAAGGAAATTTTAGAATTAAAATTAGGGTAAGGGAGGAAGTGGAAGACAAAATTGCACTGAAATCTGAGTTATCAAAATATTATGTATAAATATTGCTAAAATGTATTGGTATACACTAGAAATAGACCTGTTGCTTCCTATTTGATCTCATGTGATATTGTCCTATGAGGTAGGTACTGATGTTATCCTCATTTTTTAGATTAAGAAACGGATTTAGGCAGATTAGTTTTTGGAAGGCCATGTACCTAACATATAGCAGAGCCAGGATTCAAACTCATGGCTAGTGAGTCCAACACTCAGATTGTTCTCACTCTGCTATTCTGTCAGGAAGGTATCTGGCAAGAATACTGAGTTTCCTAAAACTAAATATCTCAGACTCACTGAACAAATAGGTTTCCCGTACTTGATCTTTTCTTTCAGTTCTGACATTTTCATCTCTCCAGAGTCAGAACATCTCAATTGGTATATTCTCAACCTCTTCCTCCCTCTCTCCTTTCCTTTCTTCCTTCTTTCCTTCCTTCCTTCCTTCCTTCTTCCCTTCCTCCCTCCCTCCCTCCCTCATTCCCTCCCATCCATCTATCCATCCATCCATCACCAGGGATTGTTTTAATCAAATTAGAAATCCACTACTGACAGGTTTACTATTTATTATTATCATATTTTTCTATAAACTATAGGACTCCTCAGACAATTCACTACCAACTATATTTCCACTGGGCGCCTTTTAATAAATTCTAGAAATTCCCAGGCAAAAGTAAACCATTAGTGGCAATTCCCCATAGTTAATAAGTTCCTTAAAAATGAAAATCTAGTTATTACCACATTCTTTTGTATATTTGTGTATTATATTATGTATTAATTAGGTATATTTCCAAAAATTGGCAGCATAATATAGATAAATAAACATTTAATTATACCATCTGTCCAACAACACTTCAGTATAAACACTTCCAGCACCATACCCAAAGTTACTCTCAGAGGCAGAGGTGGGTTTCCAGAGACACGGGTTTCTAATATATGCTCACATGGACAACAGACGTGTGTTCCTGCCATTGCATGGTGATGTCTGAAAGCCCTCCTTCTGCCTCTGAGAAGGAAGTCGAAAAGAACAATGATTCATTCTTGTCACTGGGGGTAGGGATGATTAAGTCATCTCAAGGAAAACTGCATTAATAATCAAATGCTTAAAACAGAGAAAACTTGTTTTGTATGTTTAGGGAGTTCCCGTTTGAGTTTTAAAATCCTATCTATCTAACTCAAGTTATTCCGAACATATGTAAAATGGATTAAGAGTTAGGGACATTTACAAAATAGAAAAGCTACAGAAATGAATTCTGTCAAGTAAGCTATCCAAACGGTCCCTAAGATGTTTTTGGCACTTAGATCCAGTATCAACAATATCTTGAAAGATCCAGCTGTGTTGGGAGCAAGAAGAATGTAATAGGAAATTCTTGCACTTGAGAATCAGACTGACCGGGGTCAAATTCCAGTGCTTCAACTGAGAAGTCATTTGACTTTGGCTGATTTTGTTAATCCTCACAGAGCTGGCTCCTTATCTGTAATGCAGAGGCAAGAATACCAATCTTACATGAGTGTTGTGGGATTAAATGAAATCACTATAAAATAACTTAGTGAGTTGTTCAATTACACTAGGCCATCTTCTTTTCTAGCTAGTCCTTCTGGGAGGCTGAGAGGTACTACAGGCACTTGAAAGGAAATTTGAATTAGCAATTATATGCCATTATTATCCCTTCCATCATATATTTCCTTTTCCCCTATTCTTATTCTCTCTTCTAGTTTTCTTGGCTTTTATTTTATTTTTTAAAAAATGTTTTAAGTAAACTTGACCCCCAGTGTAGGGCTCGAACTCATGAGCCCATGATCCAAAGGCACATGATCTATTGACTGAGCCAACCAGGCATCCCTCTTCACTTTTATTTTTATAATATCAGATGTGAAGTCTCAGTATAACACTTCAGTATCTTTGAAGTAAAACTATTATATAAATGTAATAAACAAATATGTGGCAATAATAGCAAAATGTCTCTTACCAGATGGGCTTACCAGCTAGTCTTTAAATTGGAAAGCCCACATATATAATTCTAATGTAGGTTGCTTCCTTGGGCTAATAATTCTAGAAAGCCCTTAAGTTCCATTGGGTTAATTAAACTCTTCTATATTATCATGACATATATATATATCTGTGTCTCCTGACTTACTGATTTGATTCAATGTGCAATTTACGATGATTCCCCTGATTACACAGCGGTATACGAGGTATCTTGGATATAATTATTGGCATACTTTTTGTTTTAACATATAATTCTGCATTTGACTGTAGGATGAAGAGTTGGAGAGAAAGAAAGCAAAAACATAAATTGGCCTTCCTTAATTCTTATTCTCTGTTCCAGCTTTCCTTATTTTTATTTTTATATTTATATCTATATATACAATAAAACCATCCAGTATTACTAAAAAGACAGAGATTTCTGGTCTGGGTTTGCTTGAGTGACCCTTCCTAATAAAATATCTGCATTTCCTGATAGAGGTATTCATTAACAGAGGTAAAGAGTTTGATTCAGATAGCCCCAGATTTCCTGGGACATTTGTCACTTTCCTCTGGCACTTTCTTGGCAGGAATACAAAATAGTGTCCTAGGGATAGATGCAGTCATGTGTTTCTTTCATTCTGTATCCACAGCACCTGTGATTAACTCTTCAAAAGACATTTTCTTTTCTAAAGGGTTCATTAATTCTCCTTTCATTTCAATTTCAAACTCTTTATTTACTCCTTTAAAAGGGGACCAGTTTGTAGTGATTTTTGCATATATAGAAGCAAACCTAGGGTCATTTATTTCCATGAAGATATTTTCCCCAGGGCTAAGGTCATATTTGGATCAAAAGGGGTAGAGCGTGTGTCAGAAAAAGGTATCAGGGAGCAAATCAGTGATTTTTTTTTTTTTTTTTTTTTTTACTCGCAGCAACAGTAGTAGTCCAAGCTGAATGAATACATTCTCTCTTTTTACCAAAGTAACTTTCTAAATGGTTGGTATAATATTTGCATTTGTTGTCCTTTTGAATACTGACCTTCAAATCTGAAGTTGGACTGGCTTGCTGTTGGCAGCATTTTGTTTTTTAAAGGTTCTTTTGAGGCTAGGTTAATTTCCACCGAGATTTCCTTTTGCCTGAAACATTCCATCTCATTTTACCTCCTGTGCTTGGTGCTCATTATAGCATGATTGACTCAAGGATGAAATATGGCAGCTCATAAAGGTATTTTTTATCCCCTAATAAACCTCCTCAACCCTTGATCTGATTTTATATATATAGTAAAATATGCATTGAGAGAAGTAGCCTACAGATGATCAGCTTCTACCGGAGTGTTGCTGACTTATTTAACCTTCGTTTGGAAACAGACACTGCTTTCCCCAATTAGACACATTCCTATCGTATAAAATGGGGGAAAGAGGTGGCCCAGGTAAGATGTATGATCAGACTACTTGTCTCGATCCATCGGTATTCCTTGGGGCCTTTCAAAATGTGACACCTCTTTTAAAGAAGAAATTATGTCAAGTTCAATTGCCCTGCTTTTATTGAGCTCATGGCCCCCATAAGTACACTATAAAAGTGTTATGGGCTGATGTGGGCAGCTACAAAATCTATTACCTGGGCCAAGAAACTGGACATTCAGGTTATGCTGGGAGGGATGAAAACCTCAAAGATACTCTTCCCAATAGTCCTTCCCAAAACTCACGAGCTCTCATTGAGAATCACAAAAGAGGTTGGATATTTTGAAGAAGACACAGTTTACTAGCAGCTTGATGCCAATGCTGGCAATTCTATGTTTGAGTGAGACAATATCACTGCGTGTGTAAGGGGCCAGTCAAGGAACACCCAGGTACCAAATTCTAATGCCTGCAGCCTGCATTTCATTAACATACTAATTGTAATCTGCTAATTGGGCCAGATGGGAGGCAATCTGAGTTGGTCCTACAGTAACTGTTCAGATTGGCCAAATAAATTTAGTGTGCACATTGAATCAGGCTGAGACTTACTTGCACCACAAAGTCTAATTTTATGTTTTTGGCTTTGGGTCAACTCTATCTGTACTCAGAGATTCCCTGATGTTCAAAGGACAAGGTCCTGCAAAGTTCTGATTTCAGTTTCTCCCCATTTCTTGAGTGACAAGTGTTGCTCAATATGTTTACTTTGTACTTTTATTCTTAGCTTCACTTGTTTTGCATTCATTCTAGCACTGTCCTTCAATTTCTTAGGGCATGAGAGAGGAGAGCTAAATTTTTTTCTTTTTGTTTGTTTGTTTGGTTTTTTTTTTCTTTTCCTTGAGATGTACTTTGAGCCCTAACTACTGGATGGAAACAAAAGGAGAAAGAAAGAATGGGGCATTTATTATTTAGTAAACCAAAGGTATACAGGGGAGAATTCAGAGCTACAAGAGGATTTTGAAAGGGGAGATAAATCAAAGATCCCAGCAGGCACATTAAACTTGGGAGACGTTACTGGGGCCACAGAAAGCAAAGTGAAAGAGGCATTTTAGGGCATAGAGGAAAAGTATTCTGTGCCACTGTGAAGAGAGCAGGGCATCACCAATTCCACACTGCACCCCACATCTATGTAACTCTAATTTGCTTAGAATACTGGGGGTGGGTTAATCATTAAGAACTCATAAGGGGATTATCAGAGGGAAACAGTATTTTTATTCCCCCATGTACTGAATGTGTATAAATTATCTCATGTCTGTCTCAAACACCCTTTAATTTTGTATCACCATTAAGTTTATTTTAAATATTTAAAAGCCAGGAGGTTGATTTACTTGTCCAAGCTTTTGCCTTGTAAGCAACAGAGATGATATTTTAATCCAAGCGGGGCAATACCTTATCCTAGGCCTGAATTGTTGGTCGCAATCATCACTCTACCTTCCTTGCCAACACTCTGAATACAGACTTTCAGGAGCCAGAGGGTAGGGTCATCTGATAAACCTACCAGACTGAGCCACACTGCTAGGCTCTGCATTTTATTAATGTCTACCTCGTGGCACTTCGGCAGAATCTGGTTATATGTGGCTGGGACAGGTGCAAAGTTAGAAGGATAAGTCTCCAACCATGCAGGTGACCAGGGAAGGTTTTTCACATAGGATGAGAGGAAATAAAGGGTCTTGACATCAAGATTTGCTGGCTTATAGAGTATTAGAGATAGAAGTCACCTCTAGTGCAATGTTCTAACTCAGGGTCATTATATTTTGCCAGGATCAAAGAATCCCAAATGACAATTTATAATTGCATCAATGAGCATTTATAATTTATGCCTCTATTTATAGGGAGTTATCACAAGGCTAAAATATCCACTCTGATCTTATAGCTGACATGTTGGAAAATCAAAACACATCAGCTCATGCCATGAATAATCTCAGTTTAAACAGTAAAGCAAATAACCTTTGATTAGTATGGCTGGCATTAATTTAGACATCACACTTCTGTCAGTGTTTAGTTGTACAAGACAGTTACAGAAGCATCAAGCATGTCTCTTTAAATAAAACAAGGAATTCAGCTAAATCTTGAGTGTTAGACTAAATTAACTGAATCCAAAATAGACTTCTGATCTGTTGATCCCCAGCTCCAATATTGTTCAGAATATCCTAAACTTGTAATTATCTCTCTAAGGCTAGGATCCCTGTGAACAGGAAACTTGAAAAATGAGTTGTTTCTCACAATTTAAATCCATCTAAACTACCTGGTGAAAATCCATGATAGGTAATAGCTATTTTTTTAAGCATTTACTGTCTGCTAGGTGATCTATTAATTATGTCATCTAATCATCACATCTACCTCAAAGGGTAAATTAAAGTCTAATATATAGCTAAATAAATTGAACTTAGGTTCAGAAAGTTTAGAAACTGCCAACATTTCCATGGCAAGGTGGTTGTAGACAAGGGCCTGGAGCCAGACTCTGCCCTGAGTCTGGAGTTCATGAGGCTGGCCCTTGTATAAAACAGACTTTCGTGTGACCAATGTCAGGAAAATGCCACTTTCCCTTGTGAAAATCCAGACATCCCTCATATTTTATGGAAATTACTTCCATGCTTCTTTGGAGACTTTTGTTCCTTCAGGGCAGGGATTCTGATTTTTCTTTCAATATTTCAAATATCAGTACAATTCACAGCTCATGTTAACACTCAATAAATAGTTGTTGAGAATGTGTGAACAAATGACAAGCTTTGTTCATTTGTTTTTGACATTCACCAGACTGAAACTTTTCAAATTTTATACCATTCGTGAAGCTGATCTATGCAGAAAGATCTACACCTACATAATAATCCCCACTAGAACAACTCATTTGATCAAGCACTGCTCTTGGTACTTTATTTATTTTTATTTTTTAAAAATTTTTTACATTTATTTATTTTTGAGAGAGACAGAGCACAAGTGGGGGAGGGGCAGAGAGTGAAGGAGACACAGAATCCGAAGCAGGTTCCAGGCTCTTAGCTGTCAGCACAGAGCCCAATGCGGGGCTCCAACTCACAAACCGTGAGATCATGACCTGAGCCGAAGTCAGACGCTCAACCAACTGAGCCACCCAGGCGCCCCTGCTCTTGGTACTTTATACATATTAGCTCATTTAAGCATCAAAACAAACCCGAAATATACCATTGTCATCCCCATTCTGAGATTAGGTGAGGGAAGTAAGGAAAAGTTAAGCAATTTTCTAGGGCCATGGACTGAGAAGTTGAAAAACACTGTACTTGAACTCAGTCCACCTATTTTTCGACACAACTACTGCATGGTATTTCCCCTGAGAGCTCAAACTACAGTTGATAGACCACCCCAAGATGGCAAGCTCCCTGTCATCGCAAGGCAAACGTTGACAACTATTGTACCTGAAGTCACAAAACTTTAAAAAAATTTTTTAATGTTTGTTTTTAAGAGAGAGAGAGACAGCACTAGCGGGGGAGGGGCAGAGAGAGATGAAGACACAGCATTTGAAGCAGGCTTCAGGCTGTCAGCCCAGAGCCCGATGCGGGGCTCAAACTCACAAAATCAAGAACTCATGTGAAATCATGACCTGAGCCAAAGTCAGGACTGAGCCACCGAGGTGCCCCTCACAGAACTTTTTTTTTTTTAAGTTTATTTATTTATTTTGAGAGTGAGCGAGAGCACTCTGTGTAAGTAGGGGAGGGACAGAGAGAGAGGGAAAGAGAGAATCCCAAGCTGACTCCACACCGACAGCGGGGCTCAGACCCACGAACCGTGAGATCATGACCTGAGCTGAAATCGAGTCAGGTGCTCAAGTAACAGAGCCACCCAGGTGCCCCTGAAGTCACCAAAAACTTAATCACCACTTATTGTATATTGGCAGAAGCAGGAATAAAATAGTAAATAAATGAAAAAGAAAAAAAAAAGCTACCCAAATGATTCAAAAACATATGTTCATACACAAACCTGCCTGCAAATATTTGTAGCAGCTTTATTCACAACTGCCCTAAATTGGAAGCAATCAAGATGTTTTTCAATAGGTGAATGGAGAAAGTGCAGCACATCCATACAATGGGATGTTATGTAGTGGCTTGAAAGGCATAGAGGAAACTTAAATGCATATCGCGAAGCGAAAGAAGGCAAACTGAAAAGGTTTAAGTTTATGATCCTCAAATATGTGACATTCTGAAAAAGGCAAAACTGTAGAGCTAGTGAAAACATCAGTGGTTGCTAGGAGTTCAGGGAGGAGGGGGAGAAGGAGAGATGAATAGTTGGAGCACAGAGGAACACAAAGCCTTTCGGACAGTGATACTATTTTGTAACGGCAGAAACATAACATTACATATTTAACATAAAACTTAAAACACAAAGAATGAACCCCCCATTATAAAATATACATTTTAGTTGATAATAATGTATATTTGTATTTGTTCACTAACTGTCAAAAATCATAAAGAGGGTACCATGCTAATGAAAAATATTAGTAATAGGCAACTGTGTGGGGATCAAAAAGGGGGCATATGAGAACTCTATTTATTTTACAAGATTTTCCTGTAAACCCAAAACTACCCTGAAAAATAAAGTCTATCAAATCTTTAAAGTAAATCAATGAATAAAAAATTAAAGACACAAACCATTTAGATAATCTAGAGAACTCTTGAAGACATGGACTGTTTTGTTTGATAACGTTAAAGAAAAAGTTTCTAGCAGCTCTCATCATAAATAACCAGTTATAATGGTTTTTTTTTTCATTTAAGTGTTCAGCTTTAAGTAACAAATAGAAAGAAAATGCAGCAGCATCTACATTTATTGCCCTGAAAATACACCTAAAGAAGCAAACCAAAGTGATGAAAACAATGATTTGTTGAATACCTACTTGCTACCAGGCTCTCCTGAAAGATAAAAATAAATGATTATTTGTCTTCAGCAGAATTCCAGGACATGCACAATTTGCTGAGTGCTCATATAGTGTCAGGCTGAGTGCCCCATGCCAGGCTAGAGGCCTAGTTGTTGTCCCAGAGAACCTACCCATCAGGGATGGAAAGGAGATGCCTGCCAGTAAGTAACCCACTATAGCCACTAGGCACATGATGAAAATGAAGGCATGTATAAAGGACTGTAACAGTAGAGAACAAAGCTCACAGAGGGCACATAGCCTTGCTTGAGAGATATGGCAAGTCAGGAAACTAAAATGCAAAGACAGGGTGTAATCCAGTGACAGACTATACAGCTCTCAGTGTTGCATGCATGATCAGATCAACGGGGGTTGGAATATTCCATGGATAAATGAAAGCACAAACTTTCTCATAATGGATGTTTTGTCACCTTCCATATAACATGCTATGTATGATACTTGTCGTGGACTAGATGATTTAATCACAAATCATTTTAGATAGATTTTGGTAACTAATTCAAAAACATTTTGCTTTAAAATATCCAGACTAGGGGGTGCCTGGGTGACTTAATCGGTTGAGCGTCTCTTGATTTCAGCTTAGGTCATGATCTCATGGTGGTGAGACTGAGCTCCACGTCAAGCTCCATGCTAACAGCTTGGGGTTCTCCTTCTCTTTCTCTTCATCTCTCTCTGTCTCTCCCCTCCCTCAAAATAAATTAATTAATTAAAAAAAAACTTTAAAATATCTAGATTAGAAAAAAGAGAATTTCCTTAGAGACACTGAAGATGAGGAAACTGAAATGAATGCTGACACATCAAAAATGCATTCTGCCTTGATCCCACCACTAATCTTTCAGCTCTAGTTCTCTTTTGAATGAATGATTTAACAAACAGAATCCAAGGGGAAAAAAAGGCTATAAAATAATTATTTGAAGAAAAAAAAAGACAACAATGGTAGAGGATACAAGGGTATTTAATTTCAAAATATGTGAACACTGACTCTGAACCTCCAACAATAACAAAAATGACCCAAAGAATGATATCATAACACATGTGAAAAGAGAACTGCGATGTTGACTAATAGGACAGGATGCAATGGCCCTATAATGAATTCTACACTGTACCTTTCTCAAAGGATTGGAATTACATGAGCTCAGGGCTATGACCCCACAACTAAGCTTCCAGGACAAGAGACTTTATGGGACTTGATTATGTATTCTCCAGATAAATCACAGGGAAACTAAAATGATATTTCTGTACAGGCACATAGCCGCAGGATCTAGATTCACACATGACTCTTAGGAAAGAGGAAAGACTGAACCAGAGACCTGACATGCATTTATATTTTAAATTGTCCTACAATCGGCAAGACCGCAAAGAGTAGGAAGGAGATAAAGTTAGGGCAAAATGGGGGATAAAGGAGATAAAAACGAAAGTGAGAAAAAAAAGAATAATCTTGTATGAACAGGATTGGAAATATATAGGGAAGAAAATGGAGTGACAGCAACAAAGTAGTTCAACACCCCATTTTTCCAGGCTCCTGGAAGTTTTGACAATGTGAAGACCATGAAAGATCAAAATGTTAGAAAACCAAGTCACCCTGTGTCCCGTCATGTTTCAGTCTGCTAAAGGAAGAACACAGCTCTTGCTTATATACACATAATGAATCTTCTTGGCAGAATAACCTTTTCGTCCTAAGGGAACAGGGCAGGCTACTGACCTTCAGTTAAGAATTATCTTCAAGGGGTTAGGACAAATGTGTAACCTGGTGATAGCTAGGGGCTCAAGAACTGGTGAGGTAAGATAAATCCTTCTGAAAGCCACTTGCTCATTTTCTCCCACCATAGATGGTTTTCCTAAAGTCTGTCAGTAGTTGATGTTATATCTCTCCTCAGTCCTTCCCTGACACTCTCAGATAAAATAGCCAGCTGAACCAACCCACAAGGTGCCCCCTTGATCCATCCTGAATCTAGTTTCAACTGCCACCTCAAACATCCCAAACGATACTCTATAGTTCACAGCCTACCCTCTTGACCTTGTGACCAGGCCAATATACAGTAGGTAGAGAATAGAACACACACACACACACACACACACAATGGAGAGAGAGAGAGAGAGAGAAAGGAACAATTGGAGAGGCAGAAGGAAGTATGGCTTATTACATTTTAGCAGTCTTTCATGTTCTCAATGGGTTTTACCATAACCCAAAGTCAGAGGAGTATGCACATAACATGAAACTGATTTGGGGAAATTTAATTTTATACTCCAATTCTTTTATCAATATGTCTCCCATCCACCTTGGTGGGCTCAATGGTGACCTTGAAGCTTTACTGATTATCCAACTCTAAATCTAAAGATACTTATTTTGTTTTTTCCCTTATACATCTATTGCAGGTCTATTAATTATATGATATTGATAGATAGATAGATAGATAGATAGATGGTGAAATTCACAATTATCTTTAAAGAAATCAACCTCCTGCTCTTCTTCAGTGATATGTTCTAAGGCCTAAAGTGTGTTCGGTCAGAGAATCCTTCTTTTATTCATTTAAATACCTTATATTCCAGGACAGCCCTCTGCATAGATACTGGTGATAATCCTTTGGCATTGCTTGTTTGAAATTATCAGCATGAACTGTGACCATAACCCTGTGCCTTTGCTTTGTCAAATCCTGTGCTACAGAGGATGGCTTAGCCATTCAGTTTCTTTTGGTAAGTTCATAATATTTTCCCATTACCAGGGCCTGTGCCAATCATCTTTAATAACTAGGTAGCAGAAAGGAGAAGAATTGGAGTTCAAAATCAAAGCCAAGAAAATCTGAATATATATCCAGTGTAGCACTGTGTAAAGAGCAGAAGGTTGGGAGTCAGAGCTCTGTTTTGGGATTTCAACAAATCGCAGAGGCATATAACCTTGAAGACATCTGTTAACTTCTTGGGTCTATGTTCTCTAAAAATTGGATTCAAACATATTTGTTTGAAAATTTCAATTGTGTAAGAATTCTTTTATGTGCTTATTGAAATACAGATTTCTGAGACCTACACCCAGATATTTTGTCCACATGATCTTAGGGCCCTGAAATATGGATCCAATCTCATGCTCTGAAAGAAGTAGCATTGTGTTAGCACATCATCTACAGGGCTGTCCTGAAGTATTTCAAAGTCCATGCATGAGTTGCTCACCCTATAGCACCATAATTGTTTCTGATTTTGCTCTGATATTTTTTCTTATCAATTAATGCACTTCAGAGACCTTAGTTTTGAAATCTCTGATTGATTTAATTGAGCATACTCACCTTTATAATTTCCTTCCCCATTCTCTTTATCAGACCCTTTACTTCTGAGGAAATGTAATACTTCTGTTCCTCTGACGCTTAATGACCCTTCTATTTCATATTTAAAATAAAGATTTGTTTGTGGCTTCACAAGTACTCTCCCAGTGCCTTTGGAGGGTTATTTTTTTTAATTACTTAAACTCAAAGAGCTTGCAATATATAAGGGATGGTAAGGGAGAAGAATTAGAGAAATTTTATAAAGACAAAAGTACAGATTTATGCCAAAATATTGGAGAAGGAAGGAATATCTAATGGAGAAACCCATTAATAAAACTGGATATTTATTTTTAATATTACACTTGGTGATATGTGCTAGGTGTTTATCTCTCTCTTTTAACAGGTAAAAAGGCTCAAGATAAGTTAAACAAAACCAGAGACGTGATTTTGTTAGTAAATCTTTCACTTGTCTTTTGACACATAATTTTAAGAATCTGTATGCAAACACATTCCAGTGACCTCAATATCATTTATGATTTGTCAAAGATATAAAAATAAAATAGAAATATAAAGTTCCTTAGAGGGCATTCTATTTGAGTTATAATACATCTTAATGTTCTGTATAATACAAGTATTAATAAGGTATAGATGCTTTTCTTATATTGATACAGGAATCATGCATAGAATCAACACAAATACATTAGGAAAATAAATAACCTGAGCTTTAACATACTGTAAATTGAAAATATACTTCAAATCTGAAAGATATCCTTGCTAGGATTTTATTGGGCTTGCCATTTAGATTAACTCAATCCCATGTACCATATGATTCTGATATCCTGTGATTTATAACATGGATTTAAAAGATCAGGATGATTTATCATCTCCAACCCAAACTCTGGAAACATTTCAAATAGAGATCATTTAAAAAGAGGTTTTATCTTCTAATCTCAGTGTGACAGAGAGTGTTCATAATGTTTTGATGACGAGGTGCAGAAAAATTTTAACTTCAAAAAATGAATTCAGGAAATAGTGTAATTAAGCAAAACATATGGGATGATATAATATTACTGGCATTCATCCTAGACATCAATTTTGAAGTTAAGTAAAAGCAAAGAAAGTGAAAGATCTCTGTTATAAGAAGAATAAAAAAAAAAAAACAAACTTTGAAAGAACTTAGACACTGAAGAAATTTACAGCTCTGAGGAATGGAACGCTCTGTACCAATATCATCATCTCTCCAGGTTAGCAAATAAAAATTAAAATTGAATCCCTTTTGCTGTTTCTCCTTTGGTCCCAGGATAATTATTATTAGAAGGTCAGGAAGTATTGGGTAGGTAAAGGCATGGTTCAGACAGGGAAACTTCATCCAGAAGGTCAGAGAGCTGGGAGTAATGCCTGACTCAGAATGAAGTACAGTTGTGTCTTGCTGGACCCAGTGTCCACATGACATCTGATAGGAGGCTGAGGATGACAAATATGCAACCAGTATGGTGAAAGGTGTAGTAGCCCGGGAGTGTCAGATATGTCAGAATTTTTAAGAATTAAAATTTAAGGGGAGGCTGGATGGTTCAGTTGGTTAAACGTCCAACTCTTGGTCTCGGCTCAGGTCACAGTCTCTTGGTCTCTCAAACTCAGGTCATGAGTTTGAGCCCCACATCAGGTTTTGTGCTGACAGCTTGGAGCCTGCTTGGGATTCTGTGTCTCCCTCTCTCTCTCTGTCCCTCCCCAGTTCACACACAGTCTCTCTTTCTCTCTTTTTTTTTCTCTCTCTCTCTCTTTCTCTCAAAAATAAATAAATATTTTTTTTAAAAAGAATTAAAATTTAAAATAAAATTCAAGTTAAAAAATAATAAAATAGGGGTGCCTGGGTGGCTTGGTTAAGGGTTCGACTTCGGCTCAGGTCGTGATCTTGCAGTCTGTGAGTTCAAGTCCCACCTCAGGCTCTGTGCTGACAGCTCAGAGCCTGGAGCCTGCTTTGGTTTCTGTGTTTCCTTTTCTCTATCTGCCTCTCCCCCAATCACGTGCCTCTCTCTCTCAAGAATAAATGAACATTAAAAAAACCTTAAAAATAATAAAATAAAAAAGTTAAATATATAAACTTTAAATGTGGACAAGGTTTTGTAGGAACATAACATTTCTATATAATTCTGGTTGGAAAGTAATTTAGTTTTTCTAAGAGACAATTTTTTGTAATTTGTATTGAGACAAATTACCACACTAATTTTTTCTTTTGGGAAATACAATGAAATAACTAAAATGTGTATGTAGATTTAATTGTAAGGATGATTATCAGAAGGATGTTTATAATATGGAGAAGTTAGAAGTAGCATGAATTTCCAAAAAGATGCTATTTGTTGAATAATTGTGGTATTTTAATGCAATTATAGACTGTAGAGTGATTATAATGATGTTGTAGAGACTTAGTTTTTACTTAGAAAGACACCTTGGTTAGTGGAGATAAGATAAGTTAGCACTATAAAGAATATGGCATAATTTTGGATAAAAGAAAAAAGAAATACTATGCATGGGAAATTACTCAGAGGAGTATAAGCCTACCCATTTTTACCACATTTACAGTACATATCATGAGCTGAAAAAATGTTATTTGTTTATTTGTACATTATCCATTTCACTGATTAGAATATAAACTCAGTGAATTCACAGATCACCAGTATACTCCATTGTCTATTATGGCACTTACTATGAGATCAATAAAACATTGTTGTTGTTGCTTTTGTTATTTTTTTATTCTTTTGAGAGAGAGGGGAGAGGCATAGAAGAGGGGAAAGAGGGAATCTTAAGCAAGCTCCATGCCCAGCATGGACCCCAACTGAGGGCTTGATCTCGTGACTGTGAGATTATGACCTGAGCTGAAATCAAGAGTTGGATCCTTAATCAACTGAGCCACTCTGGTGCCATTGTTGTTTTTTTAATGTAAATGCTGAATAGACCTCTGTTAAACAAGTAAATAAACCTAACAATATTGTACCTAATCATAAAAACTTATGGCTGGAATTCTGGCTCTTTCTGTTTTCTTTTTCTGATTGCTTTTGTCCTCTGTCTTGTTTCATACAATGACATATTACATGCCGTGGAGAGAAAACCATCACAGTCAAGCCAAGAACCAGCTAGATGGTTAAACTAAGCTTAAACGTGCAGGTCAGGACTCAGATGAAGGAAGATGAGAAGCACCTGAGTAATTGGTTCTGACACCACATTTTAAAATCAAAGTAAATACACAAATAGAATTATAAAAATAAAGGAGATTTAAACAATGGTCCACTCATCAGTCATCTCAACAAAGCAGCAATGACATCATCATCACCCTTGGTGCCGACGGTTGTGAATATTTCATTGATGTATAACATATCAATTTCTAAGCCAATCTCCTCCACATATTGACTCTGGTGAACACTAACACTTACAGATAACCCCCAATTAATATTTTGGTAAAAAGCTACTTTTAAAATTGAAATGATATATTAACAGACACCCCAAGGAACAAATTTCTGAATTAGAACCATATACTAAGATAGACCACAGTGTATTCAGAGAGGAATAGCCAGCATGGAAGGGGGTTAGCAGAAATAACCAACAGTTTGCATTAGAAGTGACAATGGTAGTTTCATGTGCTAAAGGCTTTCCTTGTCAATCAATTTTTCACTACTAACAGAAGTGCAATGGGACCATCACAAACCTTCATGTCACATGAACAATAGCTGAAGGAACTTGGGCAGTTTAGTTTGTTAAGACTATAAGAAAACCATCAGCAAGGGGGATTTTATCACTTCAAATATACAGCATGCTAACATACAGAAGACATTTTAGACTTTCAAAAATATGGCTACAAAAGATACGATTAAGACCAGTGGTGGTAATCCCAAGAAAACTGCTTGAAGTTCATTCCCAGGAATAATTTCTAATAGGTGGAGACAATCTACAGATTAACTGTACCAAAATTTCCTGCATTTTTACAGTAAACAAAACAAAACAAAACAAATCTTCCTCAACAGGTTGAGAGAAAGCACCTCAAGGGGAGAAATGTGATTTCCTGATTGCTTTGTGATTTCCTTAGACATTGCAGAGTACCTGGCACCTTGCAAACCACAGCAACTGCGCGAGGCAAGGTGTGAGCAGAGGTTTCCCCATCACTGGGCTGCTGCTGCAGGGAAGGCTGCTGCAATATCACCCTGTGCCAAGACTTCACGATTCAAAAGTAAAAGTTCCATTTCCTATAAATATTTCACCAGGTTCTCTAAATAGTTGTTTTCTTCCACTTTGTGTTCTCAGAATCATTTTAAAATTGTATTTAAAGGGTGTGCATGTGTAGCTACTCAGGGCAATTATTAGATTTTACTCAAACTTATCTAATCATGTCACTTCACAGGTCAAAAAGCTTTCAACACTTCCTCATTCCTCACTGCATAAAGGCCAGTTTCACTACCATTTGGAATGTGATCTCTGCCTACCTTTCAGTTCCGTCTCTTGCTATTCTCCCTCTTCAACACTGATGAACCTCCAGACATTCTGAATGTCTGTCTCTTGTTAAAATGTTTCATGCTTTCTTGCCATCACACTTTTACTGGTGTTACTTTAACTGTGAAGAGTAATCATTGCTTTCCCAGATTCTCTGTCTAACTCCTACGCTTTGGTGTGAGTATCACTTCTTTCTAAAATCTTCACTGATTTCAAAATCTGGATTAAGAGCTCTGATAGCATCCTATCCTTCCCATGCCCCACACTACTGTGGCTCAGGTTTCTTAATTTCCCTTCTCTCTTCCCAAACAATAAATTCCAGGAGGATAGATATCATGTTAATCTCTTTTTATTGAATAAATTTAACATATAACGTCATGTAGGTAAGGTATGCAGTGTATTACTTTGATGCATCTATATATCTTAATGTCATTGCTAAGGAAGCCATATTTATCACATTACATAACAATGGTAAACTATTATTCCTATATTCATTATCCTGTGCTTTAGATCCCTATGGTTTATTTACTTGCTAGTTAAATGTGTGTACCCTTAAATACCATCAATCTTATTCCTTTCCACCATTCCCTGGTAACCACCATTTTGCTCTGTTTTTTATAGGTTTAACATTTTTAGATCCCACATACAAGTGATATCATATAGTTCTTACCTTCCTCTGACTTTTTTCACCTAGCATAATGTGCTTAACGTCCATCTATGTTGTCACAAATGAGAGTCTTATCTTTTTAAATTTTATATCTCCATTAGTGCCTATACATAGCAAGTGCTCAGTAAGTATTTGTTAATAAACAACTGATTGCTAGCTGTTTGTAAGGCATGAATCAATGAGCTCACAGAAGTCTGAGTCTGTTTTTTTCTACTTCAACCTCATGCTCTAGCCCAGGAAGGAACCCACAGGGTGAGAAGGATTAGATTTAATTATTATTTTTTAAATTGTTTTTCCTGATGTATTTCTTAGATCCTGGCATCAGTATGCAAACAATCTCTCTCTCTCTCTCTCTCTCTCTCTCTCTCTCTCTCTCTCTCTCACACACACACACACACACACACACACACACACAAAGCTCCTATGTGACCACAAACATCTGTGTTTACTGGGAGAACACAATATAGACAGGGAATTCACCTGAAACGTTATATTGACAAAGCAGTCTGTCATCCTGTGTCTACTTTGAATACACTAATGGGTATGCAGGATGTGGTCCATGGAACCATGTGGCTTATTTGGGCTATCACTTACCCTTTGAGTACCTTTGGTAATTGGCTGTGTTGACAGAAGCAGCCAACATTTTGTATTAGAGGTTCCAGTGGGTGCATCATGTGTTGATTGCTTTCTCTGTCAATTCATTCTGGTTGCCCAGTAATGAAATCGAAATGAAACTATCACAAATCGGTAGCTCATCAAATCTAAAGCAAGAGAGACAGCCTATTTCTTTTGACTGGGGAATATTTCACGTGGCTATGTTTTACCCTCTATAGCCTACCGCACATGCACATTTTCTGGCAGGAAAGGGAAACATAATGAAATAAAAACGGTGTAAAATAGTCCACAGTATATGAAAACTGTGTCTATAAATTCACAATCTGATAATTCATAAGGAACTACAGCCAAAGCCATTGTGTGTGTGTGTGTGTGTGTGTGTGTGTGTGTGTGTTTCTACTTTCCTGTCAAAGTAGACACATGATGACAGACTTCTTTGTCAATATAACGTTTCAGGTGAATTCCCTGTCTATATTGTGTTCTCCCAGTAAACACAGATGTTTGTGGTCAGATAAGAGCTTAGTCTGTGTGTGTGTGTGTGTGTGTGTGTGTGTGTGTGAGAGAGAGAGAGAGAGAGAGAGAGAGAGAGAGAGAGAGAAAGAGAGAGAAAGAGATTGTCTGTCATATATATATATATATATGTATATGAAATATCACATTTCTTCTGAAATAAAGAGCTATACTTCTGTGGCTTTCATGCAAAGAAAAGAGGGACTGAAGAGAGGGAAAAATGGGTAGGGAGCTTGAAAGTGAAGGAAATTCAGTTATAGCATTTGAGAAGAGAATACTGAACAGAAATAGGAGTTAGTGTTGACTTCTCACAGCCAGTACTAAGGAGTCTTCCTTTCTCAGATGTCCATGGCAAACTGAATTTCACTATGAGTTTACACCATGCCATTTTTGTCTCTCTTTGTCAGTGTAATAAAAGTTTGTATCACACACTGCCATGATTGCTTTAAAAACATTTATTTTAGATGTTTCAATAAAAGTTCATATTTTTATAGAGTATTTGGTGTTTGTTGTTTTCAAAATGATTTATTTGGCCTTTATAACTACCCCATAAAATTGGCAGATATGTTTTATTCCCATGTTAGAGGAAGAAACTAAGACTTATGACTATAGCGTTTACTAATGACAAAATGGAACTAGAATCCATATCTCCTGACCCAGTTCAATAGTCTAGCTATGAATTTTTCCAGAGGATACATACAGCATCTAGAAATTTTTATATGGATTCACCTGGACAATTGTCAAATTAGGAGCATAAAACTTTCACTATATCAAAACACCTAACAAAAAAGTGTTCATTTATATTTATCCTCCCCAAAACAGTAATAAATCCAGGACCATCCCAAATGAGTCTGAGAGCTGATGTACATACAAGAGGGAAAGGAAAGAACTAAAAATTTTTGAAGAAGCTATTACAGTCTAAGTTCAATAGCACACATGTCAAAGAGTAAGTAACTTGTCCTAACAGTTGGTAGAAGGTATAGCTGTAATGACAAGGTCAATTCCACCACATCACATTTTCTCCAGTCTACTTAGAATGGCCTTGGAAGAAAGTATTTATTCAACTTTGGGCCGATTATAGATAACTAATCTATTATTCAGTTGCAAATAACATGACCCTAGTAATATTTGTGATAAAGCTGAACTGGGGTGGGAGTTATAGTTTGTATGGTCTTCTCACCATATGACTTGAAAATATGCCTACATTCTCTGGCTATAATTTTCTTCCTATTATATGAATAATTTGAATAAGATTATTTACATTATTTATTCTAGCTCTAAAGTCACATCAGGTGGTTATATTTTTTATTGAGTTCTTAATTTTAGTTCCAGTATAGTTAAAATACAGTTTTATACTAGTTTCAGGTGTGCACTAGAGTGATTCCACAATTGTATACATGCTTCAGTGCACATCATGGTAAGTGTGCTCTTTAACCCACTTCAACTATTTCACCCATCCCGCACCTACCTCCCCTCTGGTAACCATCTAAATTTCACTATAGTTCTCTATGGTTAAGACTCTGTTTCTTGGTTTATTTCCCTCTTCTTTTTTTCTTTTGCTCATTTGTTTTGTTTCTTAAATTCTACATATTAATTAAATCATATGGTATTTGTGTTTCTCTGACTTACACAGCTTAGCATCCTATACTCTAGCTCCCCCCACATTGCTGCAAATGGCAAGATTTCATTCATTTTATGTCTGAATAATATTTCGGTGTGTGTGTGTGTGTGTGTGTGTGTGTGTGTGTGTGTGTGTATCACTTCTTCTATATCCATTCATCTATCTGTGAACACTTGGGCTGCTTCCTCAATTGGTAATTAATACTGTGTTCATATTAATATTGTACATAATGCTGTAATAAATGTAGGGGTTTATGTATCTATTTGAATTAATTTTATTGTATTTGTGGGGATAAATACCCAATAGTTCCATTACTGGATGGTAAGGTAGTTCTATTTTTAACTTTTTGAGGAACCTCCATGCTGTTTTCCATAGTGGCTCAATCAGTTTTCATTCCCACCAACAGTGCATGAGGGTTTCTTTTTCTCCACATCCTCACCAACACTTGTTTCTTGTGTTTTTTATTTTAGCCGTTCTGACAGTTGTGAGGTGATGTCTCATTGTTGCTTTGATTTGCATTTCCCTGATGATGAGCAATGTTGAGCATCTTTTCATGTGTCTGTTGGCACATCATGTGATTTTATACAGCTCCTGACCTACAGGACACAGTGTAAACTGTGTGGTGATGGCAGTATGTGTGTCCACAGAAGCTCATATCATAATTAGGTAGAGATTAAAATTCCAACTGTAGACAAACCAAATTAGCTAGTGAAAAATTTATAGTTAAAGTTACTAATGAAGTCACAAATATAACCTAGGAAACAATTGCCTTTGATATGCTTCCACAAGTCAAGATGAACAGTAAAGAACACATTTCAAAATTTCCATTTATCTAGTTTTTTAATTGAAAGTAGTAAGAAAGAATAAGATAAAAAAAAAGAATAAGATCACTTATGTGCTAAGGCAGACATACTAATGCCTATAAACAAATAAACATAAACATTAACCAGACAATGTAGCACATGACAACTGGATGGTCAGTGCCATGTTTTAGAAGCACTGATCAATAGGAAAAAAAAAAAACAGAATGAAGACTTTAGCTACTCCAATTATATATGTTTTTTTTCCCTCATCTATTTGAAAGAAACCAGATCCAACTGTCCAAGTTTTAAAATGGCCTCTTATTTATACTACTAGTAGTAAAATAACTATTCAATTAGTATCATAAGTCTTATAGAGGAAAAGGACAGTGGGGCTAATCAAGTACAATCTCTAGGGACACAGAAAAGGGAAGACCAAAAAGGTGAGATGATGCTACAAATTTTACAGAACTGGTTTCCAGAAAGAAACTCTACATTCCACATCACGAAAATTCAAGTCCAGTGGATATTTGTTTCTACTACATTGTGTGCATAGTTTTCTATATGAAACTAACAGATTCTTAGAATAATGACCCTCACGATTTTCATGGCTCCCTCCTACACTGATTGGGTATGGACAGGTACCTTGCTTTGCTTAATGAGACCAATGCAGACAGGATATGAGCAGACACTTCACAATGCTTGTGCAGAGAAGCATTTCCATTTTTGTGTGCTCCTGGAATCTGCTGGCATCATGCGAAGAAGTCCATGCTAATCTGCTGTCTTACGAGAAAACTGAAGCTGAAATGCTACTGTCACAACACTTCATAAGCAGTAACCTCCAAAAGCCTAGCTGACTCAAAGGTGGCCTATGATAAATTAGTCCAACTGAAATTAGCAGAATATGGCTTACCTGAGCTCTGTCCAATTGACCCACAACCATGAGTTAAACAAAGAGTTGTTATTTTAAGCCATTAGATATTGTGGCAATCTCTAAAATAGTGCAAAATGTATGGATATAATCAGAGAATGGCAGCATCTAACCAGTTGCTAAGCCAGACATCTTGATTCCTCCCCCTTCCCCACCATTCTCTCCTTTACCCTCTACATTAAACTGCATCCAACCTTGCAATTCTACCTCACAAATGACTCATTCTGACTTATAAGTGAATTGCTCCTTTCCTCATAATTCCTCTGCTTCATCCTGGCCCATGACACCAAATCCCTTGCCTGTATTTTTTTCATCACACAGCTTCCCATTTGGTAGCCCTCTCTCTACCTCGGTTAGTGTCCAAATCCATCTTCTACTCTGTAGCCAAGGGCATGTTCTATAATTCATATCTGACAATAATATTCTCATTTAGTATTTTCAGTGGCTTTCCATTACCCTTAAAACACAAGTCAGACTTTATATCATGGTGAGGCAAATAGTCTCCTGTTTTTTTCTTTTTAATACAGAATCTCCCTTCCAAAATTTAAGTTACCAGGCATTAGGCCTTCCCAATGGCACATAACATGTTCGAGGTGTTCATGTAACCAAATTCTCCACAACAGAATGTATAAAATTTAAGGCAGTTCCTTAGAATGAAATTGTGTGTTATCTACTTCTTCACTTCTTCCTGCAGGATGGAAAGTAGATGCAGTGCCATGAGCTAACTTGAATCCTATGATCATGTGGACTATACCCTAGGGAATGGTGGAGTTACAAGAAACAGGGAATCTGGGTCTTTAGATGATCTGGTAGAACAGAGCTTCCTGCCCACACCATGCTCCTCTTTCTCTGTATGGTCACACGAGAGAGAAATACACTTCCATCTTGTTTGAGATAATGTATATAAGCTCTCCTTTTAGAGTTTCTTAGCTTGGAGACTAAATAATACATATTATTTCTATGGATTGCTAGAATATGGCTCCTGTTACTGTCCTGGTCCCACTTTTTCCAAATCTCCCCTCACCCCCTGAAGCAAAAATCATCTGCTGTTTTCTTCCTAGAAATGCTCTAGGAAGAGCACATGAGACCCTTTATCTGAGCTCTTCCTCTGGTCAATTCTTTTCTATCTTCTTCCTCTCTCTTCATCTGACTAATGCTACCCAGTTTTAGGCCTGAGCTTAGATAGTATTTTTTTCCATCAAACCTTCCCTGCTGTCCCCCAAGTCTGGGCTATTTTTTCTTCTCATGAATGACTGTCATATTCTGACTCACTCTATTAAAGCAGAAAGCATGTTATTTTGGATTAGTTTGTCTCTCTGACTAAAGAATAAATTCTGTGAATGCAAAAACAATGCCTCATTCACCATCATATCTCATATCATATCAAATGATAAGATAATACCTGGCATGTACTGGAATTATACACATTAATTGAATGATTTAATGCAAAAGTATGGAAAAAAAGACTGGAAGGAAGTATATTTAAAAAATAAAGAGTAGTGGGGGAATATATGAGGAATATGTATATATCTAGGTAGTGGAGCTATCAGGAATTTTTTTACTATATTTCCATATTTTCTAAAGTCTAAAATGTGCATATGTTACTTTTATAATCACAAAACACAATACAATGAAATTTTTTTTTCTAAAATATTAGGCACTAGAGACAAAAGCTTACTTCTGGTTTTGATTTACATGCAAATAGAATATCATCATTACTGGGATCAAATATACTTCTGCCTACTAGTCAGGAACATTGTATGTCCAGGCTAACAACAGGGAAATATGTAATTGACTGATTTTGAAGTTCTAGTCCCAGATGAAGAAAATCAATATGAGCTGCTCCTCCTTCTCTGAGATGAATTTGTGAGTAATAAGAGATACACTGAGGATGATGGATGTGGGTCCATATATTCCCTTGGTGTTTCTTTGAAAAAGCTTATTTGTCCTGCTTTCCACATAAGTTTTCATAAGTGCTTTACAGATTAGGCTTTTTTTGCAACTGAAATTTCTCCCTCTGGAGAAACCACGAGACATTCTTACAGTCTTATCTCAAAGGATGTTTATGTAGGATTAGCTTTTATAATCTAAACATTAAAAACCACCCCATTTCTTCTAGCCTCCTCAACAAAGTTGTAAATGTGCAGTTCATGTGGATTTGGGAAAGCAGAGCATCTACTGAAAATATCTGCTTGTCAAATATGGAGCCAAACTGTAGCTCAGACATGTTGATTTCTTTGTCAGCGGCTGGAAGATACTCTCCATTTTTCTCCTTGCCCTTGAAATAGATGATTTGATTGATTTTGGTTGGTGTGCATTTAGTTTTGGATTTCTCATTGCTGAACTCATTCTTTAGGAAGGTAATGTTTCACTGCATGGAATCAAAGGAAATCTCCCTGAAAATCATCAGTCTAATGAAGACTGGTCATTCATTCTGATGAGTTTTCCTCATTTTCTCTCAGAATGAGAACAAATGTCATAGATACATTATCCATAGAGAAAGTCTGGGCTAAGGCAAAGGCAAAGGCAGAAATTAATTTAATCTCCTGTTCTAGCTTCAACTACTTAAATCATTCAAACCAACAACAGCAACACAAAATTAATAGCTTGACATACTTTTGTATTTAACCTTGAAATATGGTTGGGCAAATTAAACCAATTCAACATGGGCATTCAATCAGTATAAAAAATCCATTAGTGATTGAGTCCAATTTATTAACCAAAGAAATGTAAACTCAGTATAATTGCATCACACATTCTATAGTTATAACTCAGCTGGAGAAAATGAAAGGAACTGACAAAAAGGATTAAAATATTGGGGGGTGGTATTTACCAAATGAACAGCTTAAAATATTAATTATCGACTTATTTCCATTCACTGGCTATGTGGTCAGATAAATTGCAAATAATTCACTAATAGTACATTGGTAGATAAGGAAGAATTATATCAATCTACTTCCCATAATCTCATTTCCTTCTGTTAAAACCTTACCACATTCTACTACCAAATGGAAATAAATGGAACTGATCATATTTGAGATGCCTACCAAAACCCTTTGATGAACTGATAATTCTCAAAACAATAAATTGATTATTTCTATGATGAAAGTCAGAACTTGAACTATGAAATCTTTTGTTGAATTTTCACTTACAACATTAAAACTAAAATTGAGTTAACATATAACAACAATAACAACAACAAAACACATGTGTTTAGGCTTTGGAAGGGAGTTATCACACATTTAATTAAATCATACATCTAAACTTTAATTTTGGTACAAAATCCTTTCCTTGAAATTCCCTTCCTTTTAAATACCTTTAGTATTAGGAAACTTACTACTTTTAGAAGTAGTCTATTTTATTCTTGGCCAATTTTATCTTTTATTCTTATCAAGTTGTAAAGTTATTTATGTGCTACTTCACTTGAAACTCCAAGGGCGGGGGGGGAGAGCTCTAAAATTAAGCTATAAATATCATAATTTTTAGATGAGGATATAGATTAAGTCATTTTACTAGAGACTAAAGGTAATACATGTAAAGTTTAGAACAGTAGTTGGCAAACTAAAGCCCATGAGCAGTCAATTTTTTTATGCCAAAAAATAGGTTTTGCGTTTTTAAATTGGTGGAAACAAGTCAAAATAAAAATATTTCATGCCCATGAAAATGTATAGCATTTAAATTTCAGCATCCATAAATAAAGCTTCATTGAAACACAGCCTCGTATATTTGTTTACACATTGCCTTTGGCTGTATGTAACACCAAAGTTTAGTTGTAACAGGGATAAAGTTTAAGATATTTAATATTAGTTCTATTTTTTATGTTTATTTATTTTGAGAAAGAAAGCATGTGTGCATGCAGGGGAGGGACAGAAAGAGGGAGACAGAATCCCAAGCAGGCTCTGCACTGTCAGTGCAGAGTCGGACTAGGGGCTCAATCTCACCAACCAAACCATGAGATTATGATGTGAGCCAAAATCAGGAGTTGGATGCTTCACCGAGTGAGCCATCCAGGCGCCCGAATATTAGCTCTTCATAAAAAAAATTACTGACCACTATCTTAGAAAAATGTTGTCCAATATAAATATAATACGAGGCACATATGTATTTTCAAATTTTTAGTAGCCACATTGAAAAAAACTGTAAAAAGAAACAGATAAAATTAATTTAATAATATATTTTACTTAAGTCAAAATATCTCACATTATCTCAACATATAATCAATATAAAATTTATAAATACATATGTTCCATTTTTGTCACACAAAATCTTCAAAACTTAGTGTGTATTTTAATTTACAGCTCCTCTCAATTCAGACCAGCCATATTTCACATACTTAATAACCACCTGTGGCTAGTAGCTGCCATCTTGAGCACTGTGGGTCTAGATGACAGGTCTTCTCATATACATTCAGATCTCCAGCAAGTAAATCGTATGTTTATATTTGATTGAGTTCATGTTTTCTGCCCTATTCTCTCTGATTCCAATCCCCACCCCTTTCCTGCTGGATGAAGGCCTGGGTCAAGGGTGATTTTCTAGGGTTGGGAGTTTCCATTATCAGGGTATAGAAAGGAGGTACTTCTTCCTGGGGGTGGTTCATGCTACTGCTGGCAGAATCTAGAAAGTGCAGTTGCTTATTTCTACCCCAGTTAAAGTTCTAAATTCTGAACTGAATCTAGCAATCTACGTGTTGCCTTTCTACTGCAAAGTAGGAAGAAGTGTCATCTCTTTTGTTCTAGAGATAATTTTGTTATGTAGAGATCATCTGTTAATGTAGTTCAGTTTGCTTTCTTAGCAGCTACATTGCACCGATGATTCTTATACCCATGGGAAATATCGCTTCTATATCTTTTTTAAAGTGGTGCAATTAAAGCTACATAAGCCTGTCTTACACTTAAGTAGGGTTTCTCCTTTCCTTTCTTCTGTGTTGTGACTCAGAAGCTATGCTCACAAGGAACAGTGGAGGTTGACAAACATGACTGTGTTCTCTAGCTACAAAAAAACAATGTCAGTATTCCCATCTTGAAAGGGCCAAAAAGAGAAATTGATTGATAATATTGACTTCAGTTTATATTATTTTACTATATATATTTTTTATTGTTAAACATCTTGATCATTGAAAGATAATAAAATGTGTAGGAAAAAATGTTACTGAAAGAACTCAGAAAAATTCACTCATGCATACGTAGTTAAGCACTTTTATTTTTTGTGTACTTGTGTTCACAGAACTGTGATTTTATAGTATTTTTAATTGGCACAGTAATGTTTTAATGTAGTAAAATTGTTCCCAGATTTTTAAGATGGCATTAAACACATCAAAAAATGTATGTCATTAAAATATTCCATTTGGTTGTTTCAGATAATAACAATACATTCCCATGTGTTTCAGTATCTTAGCATGTTGAAGATCCACTGTTCTAGAATATATTTCACTCTTTTTAAAAAAAGAAATACACACACACACACACACACACACACATATACACACCCACGCATACATATACACATACAGAAACACACACACACACACACACACACACACACACACACACACACACTACCAGGGCACCTGGGTGGTCTGGGCCGTTTAAGTGTCTGACTTCAGCTCAGGTCATGATCTCATGGTTCCTGAGTTCGAGCCCAAAATTGGGCTCTCTGCTTATCAGCAGAGGACCTGCTTCGGATCTTCTTTCTGCCTCTCATTCTGACCTTCCCCAACTTGTGTGGCTCTCTCAAAACAAATAAACGTTTGTTTGTTTGTTTGTTTTTAATATTACCTTGTTCTTTCTTCCCTTGCTGTTTTCACATCAAAACCAAATTGCTAAATGGATAGTATGGAATACAAATCCTGAATATAAAAAGTGTACATATCAGTTCCTATCTTTTCCACCTCAAACCATAAGATAAAGCAGATGTTAACTGCTGCATGTTCTAAGAAATAACAGTTTAAGATTATTGTAATTGTGGTTATGAAACAATTGCTATATGTTATCTCAATAAATATTAGGTACTCTCCTATTTCTCTAGTGTGGCACAGACTGTCAGGAAATTCAGTGAAAAGAAGAACTGACAGTAATAATACAACAATGGTAGCTAATATTTTCACAAGCTTACTATACCATACATTGTGCAAAGATTTCATATGTGGTATGTCATTTAATACTCATGATAACCCTAGGGATTACTCCCAATATTGTTGCCATTTCACAGGTCAGAAAACAAACTTATTGAAATTGAGTTACTTTCTAAAGGTTGCAAATACAGAATATTGATTTTTTCCAATAAAATAACATTTGTTTTTTGGTTATCCATTAAGGAACCAGTAGTAAAATTCCTTACTTTTGCTATGATGGTCTGTCGACTTTTAAAGCATATTTTTATAAATTTCTAGCTTTCCTTCTAACCCTCCAACAAAACAACTTTTATATATGCTGCCTATTTTCCACAATAAGTCATAATTTTGTCTTGAAAAATATCTCTGCAGAGCCAGAATACAAATGACAACAATGGCACATAATAAACTGTATTATAAACTGTGTCTGTTCTGAAGAATAGAAATCACAAAAAGATGTCACAGACTTGTGTAATTTATAAATAAAAAATACATTGCATTATGGACCACAGAGTTATCTTTTCCCCTGTTGAACTTGCTTCTTTCATGGTTTTCCATTTTTATGTATGTATGTATGTATGTATGTATGTATGTATGTGAGTGAGACTGCTCCTTTCAGTTACAAGGGATCAGAAATCTCACAATCTTGGGGCACCTGGATGGCTCATTGGGTCCAGCATCTGACTGTTGGCTTCGGCTCAGGTCATCATCTCAGGGTTTGATCTCATGATTCATGAGTTTGAGCCCCACATTGGGCTCTGTGCCAACAGTGCAGAGCCTGCTTGGGATTCTCTCTTCCTCCGTCTCTCTGCCCCTTCCCCACTCATTCTGTCTCTATATCTCTCAAAATAAATAAGTAAACTTAAAAAAATGAATCACTGAATTAAAAAAAAAAATCTCACAATCTTTCACTTCTCTCCTGCTCACATGTAGTAATTTACCAACCCTTTAAATTCTGTATGAACAACAAAGATAACCCCCCTTTTCCATTTTTTACCTCCTTCACCATAATAAAGGCACTCATTTTGTCTTTGTGTTGAAATTGCCTCCAAGCTGAAGTCCTTGACTTGGGCCTTTCCCCTCTGATTCACCTTGGTTAGTTTTGCAACATTCCTTTTTCTGAGTTCTACATATCAGTTAAGAGGATTTCTCCTGGAGTCACATTCCCAGGGTTCAAATTCTGGCCCTACCACGGATTCACCCTAACTCTGGGATAGTCCCTAAAACAGTAGGTCTCAGTTTCCTTTAAACTTTTTTAATGTTTATTTATTTTTGAAGGAGAGAGAGAGAGACAGAGTTTGAGTGGGGGAGGGGCAGAGAGAGAGAGAGGGAGACAGAGAATCAGAAGTAGGCTCCAGGCTCTGAGCTGTCAGCAGAGAGCCCAACATGTGGCTCAAACCAACAAACCCTGCGATCATGACCTGAGCTGAAGTCGGACACTCAACCGACTGAGCCACTCACGCACCCCATCAGTTTCCTTTAGATAACATAGGAACAATAGCATTGCCTATGCCATTAGGTTGTTCTGAAGACTGTATATAATGTGCACAATACTTAAAACAGGGTCCAGAACAAAAATAATTAGCTACTATTATAACATTCAGGGGAAAAAGCCTTCAGTGGTTTTAAGTTTCTAAATATGGCATTCAAAACCCTCAGTATCAGGTTCCAATCCATTTTTGCAATCACATTTTCTCATGATTCCAACTGAATTCATTTCAACATCATTTTAGCCAGACCCCCATCTATACAATGGAGGGGATTAAAAAATCAGGCATAGTGCTTACCTGGAAGGCACTTGAAATCTGGTAAGACTAACAGAAATAATAAATAAATAACCATACTATATAGCATGTAAAGTACCATGCTGTGGCAAAAAGCAGAAAGTGATTGGTTCTTTTGAAAAGGCATTTTTGGAAGTGGCAAAGAAGGTAATATTTGGAGTGGGTCTCCTCATAAATGAGGATTTTACTAAAACAGGTCATTAATGGAAAAGAGGAGAGGAAATGTAAAGCATTCACACACACTATATCCAGCCATATAGGGTCATATTATACAGTTACCTGAATCACGCCCTCAGGTCTTCCACCCTCTGCTTATAATTCCCACTTTTCCTTCATCTTCAACACTTAAATGTTTTGCATCCGCAACACCCAATTCAGACATTATTTGCTCAAGGAAGCCTTGCTTTTGCTGGCTGGAAACTCTTTTCATTTCTCATTCCCATGGCATGTTAACTAAATCTTCTTGTATAGCATATATGCTCTTTAAAATTAGGAGTTATGTAAAACTTATTTTTTGGGCCTCTTTCTAACACTTAGACAATTTCTAGTAAGTATCAGAAGATATTTGAGTGATTAAATAAATGTTTTAAAGCCAGACGGACTTAGGATCAAAAAGTGACTTGCTCAAGTCACTGACTCTGAATATAAGTTCCTTGAGGACAGTTATTATGTTAACTTTGTTTATCACTATCTTCTTGATATAGCATGCCCCCAATACTTATGAATCAATATCAGATCGTACCAGTGGTAGATATATTGACGCAAATCCACTCTTTACTCCAAGGTCATTCATTACTTACTCCTTTAAATTATTAACTTTTCATTATGTGAAAAATCTAAGAATTATATACATTTCTCACCATTCAGTATTAGTTTCTCTACCATATGAATATTAGACATAAATGTATTCATTCACATGACTTTATATAGATGATTATGTACAAACATTTGTATATACTGCCTATTCTTTTATGGCTTAAGATGAATGAAAGTGTATTCGTGTTTAAACATACCCTTCTCTATTTAAAGCTTATGTAAATTCTAGACTTACATGGCTAGATAGATTCTTTTGAAATCACGTTGTAAAAGAAAGGAAGCACAGTCACTGGGGACCAGAGGATTGTCATTTAAATGAGTAACTTCTGCAAAGAAGGTCAGAATGTGAGATTACAGATTTTGCTGAACATTATATTTCACTTAAAAAAAAGCTCAGCAGTTTTGTTTACTTGAATAGTGTTTCCAAATCTACTTTCATTAACTAGAGTGCTGCAGGAACCAGCAGTTCAGGGAGGGACTCCATCTCCAGTAGCTTAGAGAGATAATGATAAGCCATCTTAAAGTCTGGGTTTATTAGAAATGACTGAAATGCATTATAGGGCAGTGGTAACCGTAATGGTTGGTTTATCAACCAGTGGGGTGGAATTAAAAATGCATTAAAATTTATACAAAGGAAAGCAAATAGCAGTGAGTCTCTATTGGTTTTGACATAGTTAAATGAACTGTTATTTCACTTTGTGTGGCTAATAAAATAAGACCTGTAAAAATAGAAGAAACATTCCCCTTTGGAACTTGAGCAATGTGAAAATCTATTATTAATTAAATAGACAGCTTCTTTCTTTACGCATGTGGATGGTATATTCATTAAAACACACACACACACACACACACACACACAAACACACACACACACACACAGGAAGACGTCTTCTCTCAGAATAAGTGGCAATATCATTGATAGTTTTTATGACTAAGGTTTGATCAAGCAGAGAATACAAAATTAGAAAGTGAAACATAACTCTAAACAGGAGGGGAATAAACAGCTATGAAACATATCTATGAATTCTAATTATATACGCCAACATTTACTCCTATCATAAATTTCAAGGCACTCCTTGAAACTTTCAGATTTCAGTCTCCTGGTCTTTCCATTCATGTATCCCATCTACCTATCCATATACTCAAAGATATTTCCCAAGGAAAGGTGATTAAGTAATATAAAATCACTACCCTCACGCAATTTGTAGCTTAGTCAGAGAGGCATATGATAAACAATTTCATAAATATATCATTACAAATGTTATAAAGAGTTCAATGAAAAGCACAGGATGTTATTAGCAGGGCCAGCTTCACAGGCACAGGATCTGAGAAGTCTCATGAGAACTTATGCTCAGAAAAGCTGCAGTTTTGGTTTAAGGCTCTCCTATTGCTATCTTAAAATTCTTAATAATTTGATGTTTTAAATGATATAATTAAGTCCAGTGGTATAATGTAACATGCATATGAGTAGAGGAAACTGTGTAATATGAGTGTCCACCATTCTTCCTGCTCCATTCATATGTGGTACAGCCTTCTGGTGGGTCTCTGCTAGGTAGAAGTTCAGTCATACTTATAGAAGTATAAGGTAAGTATTTTACATCTAAGACTGACAGCCCCTAGAGGCAATACTTTCTTTTCTAACCAGAACTTACTGTGAATGCAGAAAGAATCTAATGTCATTGAAAGAAACATGAATGACCAAGAAAGTCTATCATATCCTTTCTGACTCATGTGACTTCCCTGTATCAGCCAACCACTTATGCTGAATATGACATGGAAGTAAAGGGGAAGCTAGGGTGACCTAAGGTTCCTTATTCTGTCAATCATTGTTTATCTATCAGAAAACTAAAAGTAGAGACTGTTGGTAGAAAGTATGCATAGCAAGAAATAAAGTGAAAACATCTAAACTGGTTTTGTGCAATATTTCTGTTGCTCTGCTAAGAAGGAAACACATATACACGTTTGGGCTACAAAACAGGAAGTATGTAATTCCTATTTTCTCAGATGTGTTAAAGTCGCATTTGTCATTAAAACTGGCATTGCACATGATAAAGATGAATAATTTAAATTCATATATAATTATGAATTGTATTGAATTATATGTGAATTCATATATAATAAATTCATATAATTCAATTATAATGTTTTAAAATTTTATGTTATAATTTATCAAGTTATAAAATTAATGTTAATAATTTAAAAGTTTTATTTTTCTTTACTTAGAACAACATTAACAAATACAAAAATACCACAACAAGTCAAACAAGGTGGAAGAAGAAGGGAAGACCTTTATACCCTACTCACTTTTAACAATACTTTTGTTTGGGTTTTTAGACAGGGGTTCCTCATTTGCAGAGTCTGGAAATTGTGTCATTGGTCCTGCTGGAAGTGTACCCTGAAGATCTAACTGAGCCTGAGAAGTTAAGGAAGGACTTCTTGCCAAGTAGTAATTACTGAGAGAAAAAGATGAGCAGCAGTGAGGCAGATAAAAAAGGCAGTAGGAGGTCTGGGTCGGGGAGGAGAAGGTTGAATGTTCCAGGCAGAGGGTCTGATACAAAGACACTAATAGCAGAAAGAGCCAGGAGTGTTTGTGGAACAGACGTAAAGTCAGTGTGACTGGAACTTAGTAAGCAGGGAAGGGATTGCATGGGGTGGAGATTACATTTGCACCATGCTGCACCTCTTGGAAGAGAAAAACTTACAGGCCTGAAATGAGGGCAACTGGAACACCCAGAATTGATTATAACAAAAGCCATCCTATATCACATTATTATTATGTGCCTGGCACTCTGCCAAGGGACTTAATGACATTACCTTTTTGGTCCTCCAACAACAAAGCAAAGTGGAATTTTCTGGTTTTGTTATTCAGACAAGGAATTATGAGGTTCAGATAGATTAAGGAATTTGTCTCAGGTCATATGGCCAGTGAGTAACAGAGTCATAGATAAAACATTTTTTCTGAATGTAGACTAGAATGCAAGCCCCAGGAGGAAAGGGACTTGGCCTGTCTTTATGCTCTTATATTCTTAGTACATAGACCAATACCTGTCACATAACAAGCTCTCAAGATTTGTTAAGTGAATAAATAAATGACTTGGGTAAATCTTATAATGGCAAATTCACTGGGCCTTCATGACTTCAGATGGATTCTGGAGTATTTGGTTGGGATTTCTGTATATGTTGAGAACCAGTAATGTTTCTTTTCAAATGAACTATAAAAAGTGAAAAAGGAAAGCAACACAGCCAATTGAAAGAGAAGAGACAGAAATGCATGGTATAGACTTTGCCTTTACTAGCTCTACAACCTTGGGAAAGCCACTTCCCCTCAGGTCTCAGTCATTTCAATGGACTATAGCAGGTAATATGTGAGGTTCTTGCCAGATCTCACATATTATGGTGTGATTATTCTGTGAATTGTTTGGCAATAATAGAATTTGGGGCATAGTTTTCCTTTTATAACAGAGAGGAAACACAAAACAATGCCGAGGCACCAAATGTTCTTAAACCAGCTCCCTCCCTCCCCCATTCATTCATTCATTCATTCATTCATTCATTTCTTCTTTTAGCAAGGCTTTCTGAGAAGTGGGTCATAGGCTCACAAGAAGCTTCCTTCTGAAATGATGAAATGGACAATGATCTCCATTTCCAGAAGTGGAAAGACCACATGGTAGTAAAATATGGGTTAGACTTTACCCGCTACTCAAAAGTGGTAAAAGCCAAATCTATTTCCACTTTGAATCATGACTCAGGTATCAAGAGGAGCCAATGCTGCTGTAATTCAAAGTACTAATGCCAGCACCATTCAGAATAAATTCCCTCGTGTGACTCATTTGACTACTTTCCTTACTTTGACTCTCCCTTGGTGAAAGAGCACAGACATACAGCTACAAAACTTCCTAAACAAAACAAGGTCTGTGCCTTCCAGTGATTAAAAAAAAATCCCATTGAGACTGAGGCAAGCATGTGATTGAGAGGAGCAGGACAGAAATAATGATGGGCTCTGGCTTCACCCAGGGCCCCAAGAGGTAAGTCCCATGGAGACAAGACAGACACAATGCTCCTACGTCAAAGTCTGGCTTTCCTGGAAGAGTAGCAAGCATGTCTTTAAAAAAAAAGTGAGCATTACAAAAGGATGAAGAATGAGGCACCAGGTTCAGATGTTTGGGAACTTCTGATGAGTCTAATATTTGGAAAGAATAAGCAAGTAAAGAAGGTACGTTTCATTCATTAACTGCTTGTGAAGACCATAAAACATCAGAAGGATGCAAACGACTAAATAACCAACACTAGTCAACACCTGAAGCAGTCTAGGAAATACTATAAATAGATGTATCATTAAATTGAAGGATGGAATGAGTTAATTACAGTTAAAATGAAATCACAGTTTTAAGGCAAGTTTGTGGAGTCCATGAGAATGTGCCTCACATATCCCCAGCCTTAGAGAGTGTCACTGAAGGGACTCAGTTGCTGTGCTCTGAAATCAACTGCAACATCTGTACTAAGATTATGCTTCCACTGCAGGTGCTTCCAGCCCATGGTTGAGAACAGTAGGCTTGTCTCTGTAAGACAAGGGACTCCTCTGATAGCTGACTCAGTTTTGAGGACTCCTTGCCAGTCTTACTCAATCTCCCTTAGTCTGCACAGTGGTCTAGAATGCTTATACACAACCTCCCTTTCCTCTCTGCTTCACTTGGGATCAGAGGTGCATCCTGATCTAATGGTTCCCCCAGCCTTCCTCTCAACAATATCTCCATTTGCTTTCAAAGACCTTAATTTCGAGAACATCTAGTCTTGGTATCTGCTTTTTGGGAGACCGGGACTAACAAAAAGATACATCTAGCAAAGAAACATGCTGAGGAAATCACTCCTTAGTCTCAGTCTGGTGAATTAGTTACTGAGGAACACACTAGCTCAGTCCGTATTGAATCGAAGGGGCTGTGAGCAAGTTGAAAGGTTGAGTACTGAGTACTAATTATGTGTTGATCACTATACTAACTGCTTCACATGCCTTATCTTACTTAATCCTTTCAATAATCCCTTGTAGTAGTTTTGTTTTGTTTTGTTTTGTTTTGTTTTGTTTTGTTTTGTTTTTTTGATAGATGAAACTGTGGCTTACCTGCTCATGAGTGTTGGAGTCAGAATTCTAAGCCAGATCTTTATTTTACTTTATTTGTTTAAATTTCAAAGTATATACTTTTAAGTACTCAGTACTACAGCCTTGATCAACAGTTCCTTGATATCTTTTTATATTGTAAGACGACACTAATAACATGTCTGTGGAAGAAAAACATTCAATTCACGGCCACTAACATTACCAACACCATCATCATGATCGCCATCATCATCATCATCATCACTCTTGTCTTCATTATCATCAGTTATAGCTCTAAGAGAGATGTGCAGTTAGTGAGAATTTATATATGTACTCTACCTTTTACTTTTCATGACGTCCCAGCAAATTATGTGAGTTTTGCAAATAAAGCCCAGAGATGTCTTTTCAAAGTAACTCCAGCATTTTTTTCCCACTGTCATGCCATCTTCCTCTTTATGCTATGTCTTTGTCCAAGTTGAAGTTAAGATGTTGGGAATTTAATACTTTCTTAATATACCAGTTTTAACTGCCAATAGGACTCTTGGAAATTTGGATTAATAGCTAGACTCAGTAGGACAAATCTGATGTCCTTATTCCAGAAACAGCTTTCTCTCTAGGACCAGGAGGATTAGGCAACTTGGGTGCTATTATAGGAAACCTTTTGCCTCTGGGTCAGAGTCACTGGGCTCCAGACCAAGTCAGTAATGATCAAATGCCAGTCTGTTTGACAGCTGTCTGGTGGCCTTTGTGGTAGGGCCTACAGCCAGTCACTTATTGGCAACTTTCCATGGTGCATTCAGTATCTGCTGCCATTTGTAATGACAGGCACAGCAGAAAGGTTGGCAGCTCAAATAGGCATGGAGACCCTTGGTATCCATTACTCGAGACCAGCACTTAAACCCTAATTTAATAATAGCCCCCAAACCAGTGGCAATTTCTTTCCAAAAGAAGGGTCTTTCTGTGGCCATCTGCCCCACTCATCACCCCACAACTTTCTCTTTTCCAATAGTGAAATGAAAATTTACCTTTGAATTAAACACAAGGTCAGATGAAATAAGTCACTGTGAGCAGTCATTATATTTTCTGTCACTGGACCAATTAAGATTTCCAGCTGTCAGTTTCTGATGTTGCAGCTCCATAAAAAATGACACTGAGATGCATTGATCTGTGTCAAAGCTGCTTCAGAGGGAAAATTGGACCAAAAATAATGATAATTGTCATAGGATGTCACACTATTAAATGAAAACATAAAAAGCAAAATGCTGTGGAGAATCTGCAAAGTCATCCTTCTCGTTGAGGTGAGACCACATTATACCAAAGCAAGCCCACTGCTTCGGTGATTGTCCTAGCTCTATAGGGGATACTCTACCTAGTCTCTAAGACAAACTCTGTCCAGTTAGTGCTAATTTGATTTCAACTGCATTTTCAAACTAAATATATAAATATGTATAATCATTTGTATAAAAGAATCTTACTAGAATCTCAAGATTTAGGCAAAGTAGGTCATCTCTTTCCCAAAATTTAAGAGGTCATGAAGCCTATTAGATTAACTTTATCAAAAATGCAAACTTCATTTAATCTTTGTATAAATGTAAATTTTTTTTGTCCATCAACTTCGAGGGGTGTGTACGTGTATGTGTGTAAACACACACGCACACACACACATATCTGTTCTTTGATGGAGTTCTAGTTGAAGAAAAGTACAGCATTTACTGGAAGTGAAATAGGGAGTAAGTAAAGGAAGGTGAAAGTACATAACATAATGATCATCACAAGAAGAAATGGAGTATTCCAAGGACACAGAGGAGAAAGTGCTCTCCTCGACCTTCAAATGACTGAAAATACAAGAAGAAGGGTTTAATGATCAAAGATATATTGGTGAGATGTTATTGAACCTACCACAGGATGAAAGAATGGGAGGTGACCCTATAATGATCTCATTATTTGATTATTTATTTCTTTGAAGGAAGAGTTCATTATTTCATACTTTCCTGAGCCTGGAACAAAAATGTAAAATTCTGAAATAACTTTAAACTCAAAGAACCATTTTTTTTTGTCTGAACACACTGTCGGATTCAAAGTTGGTTTCTTTTTAGAGGGTTCAAAACATCTTTCCATGGAATATTGTCCTCCTTCACTAGTGATTTCAACTTGGTTATCCTATAAAATAATCATTTGGATAAAAGAATCTTGCTAGAATCTCAAGATCTATGCAAAGTAGGTCATTTTTTTCCTTCTGCTTTAAAAAAGTTCAGCTGATTAGATTCATTTCACCAAAAATCCAACTCCAGCCAATATTTGCATTCCTGGATTTAAAATTCTTTTTGGCCTATCAATCCTGAGGGGTAGTTAAAGATAGTGATAAATGTAGTAGATTTTACCATTTGCAAATTAATGAGATACAAGCTTGTAGTGAGCTAGAGCCACTTTGATAGGCTCACGAGATTCAATTATCTGTTTTAAGAATTTTGTGAGCCAGCTATTGAATGCTGCCATTAAGTAATGAATTGCTTGAAGTTATAATTAAGTAAATTATATTAAAAACAAAGATAATACATATTCAAAGCTCATCACTTCCTAATGATTTCGATAGTTTTTACTATTATCTCTGTGTATAGTAATGTATGGCAGAAATACTTTACTACAGTGTGCTACTGAACATCTCTTCCCAGCTCTGTGTTCAGTGCCATCACCTCGGTAAATTTGTTTCAATACTTCACTTTTATCTTACTTGTTATCATAACTAAAATATTACCCAACATTAACATTTGAACTACATTCGTGTGCATCACAAACATTGGCTATGAATAAAAGGGTTCAGCTAAAGTTAATCAGAGCATAGTATGAGGATCAATTAGCTATTTGGAATAAAGTATATTGCACATTTTGTTAATAATTATAAATTTCATGCTGCATATGCTTTACATTGGTAGAATTTATAATAAATATGCATATGTATATTCACATTGTTCATTGTTATTTTCTTTTAGTGGGGAAGGGTGACAGTTGTTAAACATTTATCAGCAAACCCAATGGATAAAATTGACTAGCAAAATAACATCAGATTATAGAGGGCTTTACAAACCAGGCAAGGGAAAATATATCATTGCCACACAGAGGAGTGGAAATCATCTTAATTAATCTTTGCATAGGTCCATGAAATTTAAGTGGCCTTCACAAAAATTTGGCACATCTGCACTGAGAAACCTGGAAAAAACATTTCACTGTGTCTTTCAAGACTGGGTGCTTGAGTGAAGCATGAACTAACAAAGATCTTCTGATGAAGGTAGGGCTCTAAATGAGACTTCAAAATGAAGAGGAATAATATTTTCATGGGTTGTTTTTACTCTGCACATTAAAGCACCTTAAACACTTTTAGCTCACTGTAATTTGCCTCTCTTTCAAGGAGAAAAAAAAAAAAAAGAATGATCCACCTTCCAGTCATTACCTATATTTTTAGATTTGCATGACATAAGGGATATTTTACTGCTCTTTCCTTATAGATTCCTTATATATAGTTCATTTTTAAAGAAATAATACAAAGTACTTTTAAAGGTATTTTCAACAGATTTCAATCATCATCAAATAGATTTCAATGTACAAATGTGTAAGCAGAGGAATTTTCTACATCATTTGCAATAATGATAAAGTAGAAAAAAAACATCAAAAAAGGACCAGCTAAATATCTTACAGCAATCCACCCAAGCAATACTATGTCATCATTAGAAAGAAAGAAGAAGATCTTATATGCAATAACATGGAATGATTTCAAGCAAATAAATGCAGCCCAGAATGCTGGCTTGAATGTAGTATTTTAAAAATTGTAAGTGTACTATATTTGAGCAAGCATAGAACAGTTTTCAGAGAACTCACTTTAAACTGCTAACATTGATAACCTCTGAGGAATGGGGAACTTGGTTTGGGGGCTTTTACATTAATTTTTTTTTAATATTGTGTGCATGTGTGTGTGTTTTCAATAAGCAAGCATTAATCTAATAATAACAAATGCCAAGAAGTCATCTTAGAAAACAGATGTTCCAGGTAGATTTTGTTTTTTGCTTTTTTCTTGTAGGTGGAAGTAGGAAGGGAAGGATTATAACATTGACAGTCCATATGTTATCAAAGATAATAGTCGCCAAAGTGTGTAGAACCTCCAGCTCCTTCCAAGGTTGCAAACATTTCATTCAAGGGAGAAATGAAGAAGTCTCATCTATGTGTGTGTACGTGTGCATGTGCTCTCTCTCTCTCTCTCTCTCTCTCTCTCACACACACACACACACACACATACACACACACACACACTCACACAGGCACACATTATGGGTTGGAGGTATTAAGTCTTATCAGTATTTAAGATCTGGAGAGATCTAGTAAAATCCAATCAGTTCTCTTCCTTTTTCATGATGCTGTAGCATCTGAACTAGAAGTTGCTTCATAGAGTTAAAGGCAGAAAAATTAACTCATAAAAGGATCAGACTCCATGTGTGTTTGGCCATCATGGGTATTTGAACACTCCTCTAGGGATACACTGAGACAAGTAGAAAGCAATGTGATATTTTTGATGACTGGAGGAAATTGTGCTTGTATCCTCGCTCTTAGCTTTATAGAGGTCCAATGGTATGCAGATCAGGCCTTTCTATCTTGGTGCTGTCATTCCCAAACTCTTGAACCACTATACATTCAGTTCCACAAGCTCAGAATATCTCTGGGTGAGAAGTTAGAACAGAAGGGAAGAAAGCACTACCAGGAGGGGCATGTGGGAATAGTGGGGAGAAAAATGAAATAACTCAACCAGATCAGAAATAATGACACTAATTATTTTGTCTCATGATGTATGACACTGGACCTAAACCATTATCTGATCTCTCTTTCACATTAGAAATACTTTAGACAAAACCAGTTCAATATCGTTCCGTGTGTATATATAAATAATGAGCCATCTTGGGCAGCAGGTATCACTCCACCCCAGCAACTCTTCCCACTTAAATGGAAGAAATGTCATTAAATCTTAGGCAATCTACTTGTTTAGTTTTATTCTACTAGTGGGAAATGAGCATAACTCTAAGCCAGGTACTGTGTTTAGTGCTGGTAATAAAAAGAATAAGTTAGATGCATTCTCTGCAATTTGAGCCACACTGTCTTCAGTGATCTCATCTACTACGACTTTCCCCATTCTGTTTGGTGCAGTCCTTTTTGTTTTCCCCCGCAAGATACATTCTCTTCTTATGCCTTCAGAAATCTGCACTGACAATTTGCTCCACTGGGTTTACCCCCTCCCTCAACATCCACATGGCTGTCTCCCTCCTTCCCAATCAAGCCTTTGATCAAATGTCATCTTCTCAAGGGGGCTTCTCAACACATTTAGGTCTGCAGCAACTGCAGCACATTTTCTCCCTTTAGCATGTATTTTCTGTAATACTACACATTTTAGTTATTTATTAAGTTTATAATTCATGGTCTATCTCCTTACTGTACAATGGAATATTCTTAGAAGAAATGACCTTACGATTTTGCTCATGATGTAGCCTGAGTAGTAAGAATAGTGTTTGGTACATATCAGTTTTCCAAGACTTTTTTGAATGAATTAACAAGTATGATACACACAAGGAATGTTTTTGAATTTCCTGCTTTTACTTCTTACTTTTTGAGAGATCTTTCTCTTGTTGTTTCTGATGTATTCTAACTCACATATCATTACATTTCTAGTAATAATTATGATTCTTCTGGTCAGGTTTTTTCCTTCTTTCTGATACTTGGATCCATTTATTTTTGTCTACTGGGTTAGTTGATCTCTATTTGAATGTTTCTAAAACTTACTAAGAATCTATATTTGCAATCACGTTCTGTGATATTTAAGTAAAACATGGCAGTATGTAGCACAAAGTGATTGAATATAAGAGACAGAGTTTGGAACATATAAATAAAATTTAATATATATAATGATATAGAATGAAGGCAAGAGTCTCAGAAAGATCCAAAAGAAATGGGATGGAGAAAAATAAGAGAAAGAAAAGCTTCACCAATTTCTTAAAGGGAAATTGAATCACAAATTCTCAGACAAAATGACTTGTTGAAAACCTATATAGTAGTCTGTATTGTTTTCTCAAAGATGGTCTGATTTAAAAAAAATCTAATAAATATGTTATGAAGAATCAAACTTCTCTGAGATATATTACATTGATTTCTGAATCAGAAAGACTTACATTCTGAAGAATTGCTCTCTTCTAGAAAATAAACTTCAAATCAATACAGGTAAGAGTTCTACAAATACCAGCCCTATCTGTCCCCAGGAAGAGTCTATAACGTCTCTTGAAAATTTATTGTTTCTGAACTACTGCTATATACCAGGAGAAATGATGTTAATTTTTAGGCTTAGATTAGACAATCTTGATTCCCTGAAGTAATCTATTGGCCTTTTCTGATTAGGGAAGGTTGGTGGTATTGATGAACGGCTTGAAATGCTGAAAGGGTTTCCTTAATCTCGATATCAACTTATTATATGGCTTTCGCAAATACATCATTCTCAGTGAGTCTCAGTTTCCTCATCTGTAAAATGAATTAATTTGGAAAAGCTCATCTCCAACGTCTCCCTAATCTCTCATATAATTATTTTCAAAAATAATTTATGAGTTATGGTAAGAGATCTCATCCAGCCAGACAGGAAGTATTTTATACAAAATAGCTGCATTGACAGAAATGTTTCTTGGGAAATGCATCCATATTTCTTACTTAGAGAACTGAGAAACATATTTCCTACTTCTGTAGTTCTCAAAACATGAGCAGAAAATCCCTCTCCACTAACTAACAAGTTACTTGAATAAAGTCATTCAACTGAATAAATGACAGGATCAGGACTCTCAGGTCTTAGCCTAGTCATTTACTGTCAGTCATTGTATGCCCAAAGTCTTTTTCTGTGGTCTTGGCACCATCAGCAGAGATGAAGGAGTAACAAAAAAATCCATCTGAGAATGGAAGAAAGGGTAGTTACGCTTAAACAAGTATTAAGATCTTTTATTCCTATACATTATGAAGGGCTTGAAGCAAAGGGTTGTTGTCCTAAGAGTAAGCTACTTAGCTTCAGTTTATTTAAATATCTATTGAGTAGAAAGGACTGCCTCAACTGTGAGGGCATTCTTTAGAGCAACAGTAGTGCAGGTCAAACTAGCACAATTACTAAGGTGATTGCATGCCCCTTCTAGGAAGTTTCCTCTTGGAAATGAGGTTGAAAGTTTTTAGCATGGTGCCAGTTGAGAACTAAAGTTACTTCTGTTTTGTATATTACCTTTTGTCTCAAAGCATGGGACCTTGGGAGGAAGTCTATAACTTTATAGCCAAGTGACCTTGGATAGGTGAATTCAATCACCTGAAACTCCATGAAATAAGAATTGTTGGAATGGAGTTTGGATGACATGATTTTTAAGAGCACCTTCCTGCTCTCCAATTCTGTGGTCCTCGGCAACTTCATTTCTCTTAACATCACCTTCCTCCTGGTTTGTGATGATTGATTCTGTTCAGTGAGCAGAAAGTTCTGAGAAGCCATGCCATTCTCATTGCTAGCCCAATCACCATCTCATCCCAGGTTTGGCTGCTGTGCATGATAAATAGGGAGGGCTAGACAAAGCAGTCACCACCCCTGGCCACACTGTTCATCTGTCTTTAGTCCCAGATAGCAAATCCAGCACCAAGGATAGCAGCACAAGGAATCCTGGCCTGGGAGACTCCCATTGGAAGTACCATGGCAGAGAAAAAATGTCATTGCCAAGATTTTGGAAAGTGCAAAGTGGTTAAAAGTGATATGATTTGTTCATCAAGAATGACACCAAGAAAGAATATTTTTTGAAACCTAACTGCCATAAAAGACTCCAGAAATTTCCATTACAATACAGGAAATGAAGGGGTGCCTGGGTGGCTCAGTCTGTTAAGCATCCGACTTCAGCTCAGGTCATATGAGTTCAAGCCCTGTGTCGGGCTCTGTGCTGACAGCTCAGAGTCTGGATCCTGCTTCAGATTCTGTCTCCCTGTCTCTCTGTCCCTTCCTTGCTCATGCTCTTTTTCTCTCTGTCTCTCAATAATAAATAAACATTTAAAAATATATATAAAAATAAAAATAAATAATACAGGAATTGAAGAAAGTGTGAAGAGTGGTGTTCTTGAAAAAGAAAGATGTGGGGTGCTTGGGTGGCTCAGTTGGTTAAGCATCCAGCTCTTGATTTTGGCTCAGATCGTGAGCTGATGGTTCATGAAATCTGGCTCTGAGTAGAGACTGTGAGATCTAGCCTCGAGTTGGGCTCCATGCTGACAGTACAGAGCTTGCTTGGGATTTTTTTTCCCTCTCTCTCTGCCCCTCCCCCTCTCGTGCATGGGCCTGCTCTCTATTAATTAATTAATTTATTAATTAATTCTTTAATAAAGTAGTTTAAGAGTTAACCACAACTAAATAAATATTAGAAGTTACTGTTTTATTATTGTTATCAGTGTCTCTACTTAATACCATTTTCAAGAATTGGAATACAGAGTTTTGAAGAAAAAAAAGGACTTTCAGTTTCACGAAATCAAACCACCCAATTATTTACTATTATTTAGGACCATTTTTGATAGTTATTTGTAGGTTTAATTTTATTTGAAAAAATAATTTGTAACAAATGAGTTTTTAAATGAGGTTTTTAAAAACATCAGCTTACCAAATGTCAACAACTTTATAGCTTTTACAGGTGTGTTGATTTAAAAAATCATGTTTTTTAACAGCAGTCTTATCATTATTGAAGAATAATGTCTTAAATATAAACAAATAAAAAACATCATTCAATACATAACCATGCTGTGTAGACAACACAGACATTAATAAAGATAGTTATAATATCTAGATGATGTGGGAAAAGCAAGCTTTGAGATCTTCAGAGTTCAAAAATGTTTTACGTTTTATTTTGGAATTTCATATGCTTCTTATTAAATGGCCATCCTTGACAACAGTATGGTTGATAAAGTGAGTATATCTGTAGCTGGTGGACATTTCGTAGTTTTGTTTCTATGCCATCATGTGGTTTTAGGATTTTGCATTTCTGGCTGGGTATTGGAGTTATAGAGCTACCAATGTTAAGATGCTGCCTTATGTTTGCTTCCATCTCCTGGAATTTCTTTATCTACTTCAGTTCAGTACATTCCTTATAGAACCTTTGTCTATAACCCAATAAAGATTCAGTCTCACTGGACCACATCATCCTTCTACAACCTGTCAGCATCATGCATCACTATTGCCTGCCTGAGGGTTGGAAAAACTGTGATCAAAACCTACTGATCTGGGGAGCCAGGATGGCTCAATCAGTTGGGTGTCTGACTCTTGATTTTGGCTCAGGACATGATCTCATGGTTGTGGGATTGAGACCCACATTTGGCTTTGTGCTAAGTGTGGAGCCTGCTTGGGATTCTCTCTCCCTCTCTCTCTGCCTCTCCCCACCTCATGCTCTCTTTCTCACTCTGTCAAAATAAGTAAATAAGCTTAAAAAAAAGACATCAAGTCTTTGTATCTTGTACTTCAGGAGCCAAGGCCTTCTAGAGCACTCTACTTCCTTCTCCTTTTCTCCACTATTGATGTTGTCATAATTCTGTTAGAAATTGTGTAGACACGTCCTATGATGTAAATAAAGTGTGAGATATCTAGGGTCTCTAGTATTGTTACTGTCTTGCACTGGAACCCACCAGACCCTGCCCCCCACACTTATTTCTTTCATTTTTTAATGTTTATTTATTTTGAGAGAGAGCACATGGGTTCCAACTCACAAACTGTAAGATCATGACATGAACCAAAATCAAGTCGGATGCTTAATCAACTGAGCCACCCAGGTGCCCTGTCTTAAACCATGTTTACTTATTTAATATTTACATCCATTCTAAAAGGTAGGAAAACTTATTTCATTCACTTTGAATTGCTTTGACATTGACTTGCTTGACAATATAAACTTAATCTGGAAATCACTGAACTAAAGATACATCATGAATCTGTGAACCTCTTTAAATCTGGTTCAAAAAACATATAGAGATAGATGCGTGTGTGTGTGTGTGTGTGTGTGTGTGTGTGTGTGTGTGTGTAAGGTTATGTGAATTTCTAGGATTGGGATGCATGTTTTCTTCATATTTTGAAAGTGCTCTATGACCCTTTCTATTTAAAAAGGCTTAAGAATCTCACCTAAATAGATATTTGAAAAAAGTAATTTGTCCCACATTTTGAAAGATGATGGCAAAAAGTTTGTAGAAGAAATGGAATGCATTGCAGGAGATTTTAGCTCGCATTTATTGCATTTTTGCAAGAACATTAAAAGGTGTCCTTTGATTAGTGATGTGTGTAGATTTTTGAAGGGTATGCCAACTTTCTCCTTTTGCTCTTTTTCTCCTGTGTGAAATATAATACATGAAATATGACCTAAGCTATTAATCTAAACATTATTCTCATTAGTTTCAAAGCACAGTTATTGTTCCAAAGTATTTTTACAAATGGCATCCTGCTTCATTTTGCCTCTGCTTTTACATTCAAGACCAAACAAAGCTTGCTATCCCCCCTTCTCTTGGATGCTGAGCTAAAAAGCAGAGCTTGGTATCTCCAATTCCAGCTGTGCTTTTATTGTGCTTTACATCAATCAAAGCTTCAAAAAGATTCCAGAAAGATTTTTCTCAGTTTTCACATCAGAGGGGTTTGCACAAAATCACTGTGCAGTAGGGGGGCACTGATAAGAAATCTCAGAAGGAAAGAAAGTGTATGGATAGGAGGGCCCTCGGAGAGAAGGTTGGTGAAGGATTATCAACGTCCTAGAAAAAAGTTTTTTTTTTGACGGAAAACAGCACAATTTGAAGCACAGTGAAAGAATCGTTTACAATAATCTGCAACATTTTGAGCCATGCTAGATGCTACAGTGGGCACGGTTGGTAATAAGGAGGCCAAGATGTACATGGTCAGAAGAACCCATCTCCAACTCTTCTTACATGGGTGCTATGAAAGATCAGGGAGACTTTTAGTTATCTGGCAATGGCAAAAGAGACCCTCTGACTATAACTAGCAGGTTAGTACAGGAATTACTTCCTACTTTTTTTGAGCTTTTTTTTTAAAATTAGAACCCCAATTATTGTCATTCTTGTCCTCTGCTGCCACAAATCTCTCTCTCCCTCTCCCTCTCTTCCTCCTTTCTTCCCTCTCTCCCTCTCTGCCTCTTTCTCTTCTTTCTCTCATTAACATGTAATATTCCCTTAAAATAAATATCAGGAGTTCTCAACTATAAGGTATTTGGGATTTTCCAGTGCTGCCTCACAGGCAAATCGCCCCCAGTGATGCATAGAGTAGCATTTTTCTTTCCATACTTTTCTTTTCTACCTCTACCGTCTTTTACTTTTCCTCTCCTTTTTTTAAATCTCCTCCTTTCCTTTTCTCTTAACTCTAGTGTGAAAAGCCCACTCATTATTACATGCCTGGTAAAACATTTTGTCATCTACCATATGTTGAACCTCTACAACATTGCAAGAGCTATATTAAATACTTAACAGGCATCATCTCTTTCACAAAGCAATACCACAATCAGATCTTTTATCCCCATTTTACAAATGGGGAAACTTAGTTTTAGGCACATTATGCCCATTTTGCAATTTTTCACAACTGAATAGTTGTAGAGTTAGACTTACAACTGAGGACCTTCCTATTCCAGAGGGCTGGGCCACCCTCACTATGCTATGATAACTCAAAGTACTAAGAAACGGCCACAACACACTCCTGAAGGTCAAATCCAAGGAAGTATGGCCAAGATCTTTAAGAGAAAAGTCACCTCAGCTTCTTAATTTTCACCCACTTCCAACAATATGGAGACCTATGTGTGAGCACTTGTTCTACCAGCAAGTCACTATAAAACTTCAGACAAGTAGTCAGACTATTTTGACTTTGCATTATCAGCTGACACTTAGAATGTTTACTCTACTAACAAAAGGCCAGTACTTTGTCAGGCTGATCCCCTATTAACTCATCCACCCACATGCACCATTCAATTTCAGCCTTCTTGGCATGTTCCTTGTTGTTTAACCTGACGAATGATACTCCCTCTATATTGATGCACCTGTCTTTTAAAACATCAGTGAGTTTCCGATATCTCCTTGAAATCTCATCTGACTTTCAGCCCACACTAATCTCTCCATGTGTATTGACCACCAATAGCATACACTGTTCACAACAAATACCTAAGTACTTGATTCAATAAAATTTTTCTTTGGCAAAGTTGTGTCTTGAAAAAAGTAACTATTTTATATGCTTTACTCTTTCCCTTTGGTTCTTAGCATAGTGCTAAAACAACATCCCGATGAGACAGGAGCTTCCTGTTTGAAATCTCCATGTTATTTTGAAATAGGGAGGAATTGCAGAAAAAAAAATGACAGAAACTGCCCAAGTGCTAACAATTTTGCATTAAGGTTGCAAGTTATTCAGTATGAATTGGCCTTCTCCGCACAAAGTAATGTGTGGATATATCCATGGTTTCTCAGAATCTAACCCCTAATTTCTGGGTAACCCCCTTGTTTTATTCCTTTTATCACTTCACTTATTATGCCCTGATTGACCTAGCCACTCAATTGATAAATGTATTCTCCATGGTCATTTTGTCAAAATATCCCTTGACTGATGACCTCGAACAATGAGTAACCAATAACAAGAGTACATCTCAGAGTTACTATTTCCCAAGAGATATACTCTTCTTAGATGTATAAATGGGCCCAAGTTAGTACTGAATCTAGAATCAACAAACCCATTTATTCTTCACCTTAAATGGATATAAATGTTTTTTTAATGTAATAAATAAGTGCTCTTTGTAGAACATTTAGATGAATAAAATAAAAGTCACAACACTGAGGTAATTATTTAAATCCCCTTACGACATCTGTTCCCAAACACACACACTCATACACACCAGATGCCAAAACGGGATTATGGTATACATATTTTTTCTGTAGTTTCCTTTTTCACTTACTACATAAATAGCATAAGTTATAAAGTTAGCAATAATTCAAGTGTTTGTAAGGGCTGAGTTGTCGATATAATCTATTTTGACATTACATTGTTTTTAAACGTTTTATATTCTATATATGATATGTATCAAATATATAAATATTTGTATATGTTATAAATAACACAGCATTAGAAAACCTTGCTTGGAGTAGATAAGCCATATTTCGGGATTGATAACATACAAGTACTATAAGCCATGAACTGGTGATATCAGATATGGCATGGGGTGAGAAGATTGCTTGGAAGGAGAATAAAGCGCGAAGGAGACTATTTCAAAGCTTCTGGCGACAATTCAGGTAAGCGAGGGTAAGGGTTCTTAAATCTTAACTTCCTGACTTCCCACAAAATATAGTGGATTGGGGAAAGAAAGACAGAGGAAGTTAAAAGGTAAGGGAAAAAATCAGTCACTAGCTTTGGTGATACATTCATAGTGATTGGCTCTTTGGCCAAGGTTTGCCTCTCAGCAGGTACCCCACAAGACAGAGGTATGAAATGGTGAGACAGGCGTGGAAACACACACACACACACACATACACACGTATAGCTTCATGATATGTAAATTTATGAGATTTATAAAATTTGCCAGCAGAGGATGCATATAAAGAAGATAACGGTCCAAGGACTTACATAAAGGTTGGGAAGATGAGGAGACAGGATAAAAAGAGATTTGTAGAATGGGAAGAACACTAGGAAACTGAGGTGTCCTGAAAGCCTGGAAAGAAAAGTATTTCAAAAAGGAAGCAATGACTGATTTTGTCAAATGACCATTGGCTTGAGGAATTTGAGGATGAGGGTCCTTCAGAAACTTAAATAAATGCTCAATTAAAAAATTCCAAATTAAGAAAAAAAAAACCCTAATGGGGAGGCTAATAGTGCTCAGGCTAAATGAAAATCGTGGTCTGTACAGCTTGTTTACTTCTTTCCTCATTTGTATCTTTCTATCAGTGTAGTTGGAAATTCAGTAAATCTATGAACTCCGATATTATGAATATTTGTTTAGGCTCTCAGTACTCAGTATTGCCCAGGCCTCTCATGGTCTCCCACCTATCAACTGCTGATGATAGTAACTTGCTCTTTGAGATTAGTAGATAGAATGTTGACAAAGCACGTGGGCATCTTGGGATGAAATACTCCAGGCAGATGCAATATGTTATTATTATACTCAGCACTGTTCTCTTTATTTTAGGAGATTGCTTATTTCTCAGCTACCCTGGGGCTTTGATGGGCTTTTGGGAAGGCAAGCGCTATTCTCCTGCTATCTGGTAGAGAATGATAGCTGCTAACCATCCCAATGAGGCAAAAATAGCCAAAGCCAAGGCATCTCTTCTTTTTTTTTTTTTTTTTAAATTTTTTTTAAAGGTTTATTTATTTTTGGGACAGAGAGAGACAGAGCATGAACGGGGGAGGGGCAGAGAGAGAGGGAGACACAGAATCGGAAACAGGCTCCAGGCTCTGAGCCATCAGCCCAGAGCCCGACGCGGGGCTCGAACTCACAGACCACGAGATCGTGACCTGGCTGAAGTCGGACGCTTAACCGACTGCGCCACCCAGGCGCCCCCAAGGCATCTCTTCATCTCCTTGGTAGACCCCAAAACTGCCAAGGCACATGAACGCTCAATATTCATGAAAGGAGGGCTCTTTGTGAAGACTAAGAATCAGAATCAAACCCTCCACAGGGATCTTAGAAGCAGTGGTAGCTCATGATTTCAATATAACCTAAGGACCCAGTCATCTGGAGCAAGAATACCAGACCTGGACTTATCTTTTCTGCTGCACCCATAGGCTCCATGCATAAGCTGTTCTTCAGAATCATCACTGAACAGAATAAAGCTGTACGGCCAGCACTGTTTAACGAAAGAGAGACATAAGAGAAGCATCTGAACAATTTTGGTTAAAGTATTACATTTGGTTTACCTGCACCTTTTCAGAAAAAGGTATGCTTTCAATACCTAAGCTCTATTTTGCTTGAGTTTTTAGGTTTTAGAGAAAGGAATGTAAAAGAGAAAAGGGGAATGATAAATTAATGGAGATTTATTGGTTTGTTTAAAAATATTTGTTAAAATTATTTAATACCTTAGAACCCTTATTAATTGATCACTAACCTATTTTTGCAAAAGTCTGAAAAAAATACACTTTCCCCCAAATCACAAGGGCATTCTCTACCACCTTGCCTGCCAGATAAAACTGAGTGTCAGGAGAGCTAAACATCTGGGTAGGAGTAAGATAAAAATATCTGGGACGCCACCACCATATGTTGCAACAAAATGGCCAACCCCATTCATCCAGGCTTTGTTTATGCGTTATATTAATGGACCCAGCCAGGGTAACCAGGCAGCCAACTAGCAGCATATGTTGCTCACACTTTGGCTGCCTTGATTCCATTTGCAGAGGCAGTGCATAGGTAGACATCACCCTCTGAGTTCCACCAACTTAACTGGGACAGAACCAGGCACTTGGTTAAACTCCTGGATGTCGAGACACTCACTTTACCTACTTAATAAATAGAAGCATTGTGAACTGATATTGATGTTTTTGACAGAGTTCAGGGAAAAAAAAATATGGGGAGGGGCAACGGGAAGATTCTCCATATTTTCCTATCTGCATTGGTTTATTAGACACTCCTCAGTTCAAACTTTCCATTGGCTTTCCAGTGCTTACAGTATAAAGTCCAAACCTTCACTGTAAGTGCCATAGTGAGAATGTTGGCTTCTACTTTTTTTATTGTTTATTTATTTGTTTTCAGAGAGAAAGAGAGAGAGCAAGGAGCCTGATGTGGGGGTGCAGATCTCAGGATGGTGAGATCGTGATCTGAGCCAAAAGCAAGAGTCAGAACCTGAACTTACTGAGCCTGGCTTCTACTTTAAATCAAATGGGAATCAATCAAGGTTTTGAGCAGAGGATGCAGGCTCTGATTTACAATGGAGAGATTGGGAAGAAAGAGGAAGGGAGAAAAACATCCAAAGATCCATATATACTATTGCTTCACTTTGCTCTTTATCCTTACCTCTCTCTGCTCCCAGTATTAGTTACCATTAGATGTGTGTCCTCAATGCTCCTATTACCCTTAATATGCCTTTCTCATCCCTATATGCAGAATTTCTTCCTATTTTTCTTCCTATTTGAAAATGTTTTCCCCTGTGTAAATTCTATCCATCTTTAATTGTTTAGCTCAAGCCCTACTACTTAAAGAAAATGTCATCTCTCCACTTCATCCTTGGAATAACTGTAGATCATCATCACTTTCACACCTTGTGTATTGTCCCCTCACAAATAATGGATTAGTAGTCTAGGCTGTATTGCTAACATGGACAAAAATTAGATATTCTCATGTATTCAGAAGACTAAACAGTGATAATAATTAAGCATAAACAGAAGGCTTTGACAAGCCCCTGGGAGGGTTATATAGATAGCTGAGGCATTCATTCATTCATTCATTCATTCATTCAACTTTTAATAAGAGTGTATATAAAAACTATACGGATAGAGTGCCTAGATGGCTCAGTTGGTTAAGCATCCAACTTGGTTTTGGCTCAGGTCAAGATCTTATGGTTCATGAGTTGGAGCCCTGTGTCTGGCTCCATGCTAACAGTGTGGAGCCTGTTTGGTATTCTTTCTCTCCATCTTTTTGCTCCTCCCCTGCTTGTGGTCTCTCTCTGAAAATAGATAAAGAAAACTTAATTTTTTTATATTTTATTTTGTTATTTTTTAAAGTGTTTATTTTTGAGAGAGAGAAAGAGAGACAGAGCATGAGTCGTGGAGGGGCAGCAAGAGAGGGAGACACAGAATCCGAAGCAGGCTCCAGGCTCTGAGCTGTCAGCACACAGCCTGACATGGGGCTCAAACCCATAAACCATGAGATCATGATCTAACCTGAAGTTGGATGCTTAACTGACTGAGCCACCCAGACACCCGCCCCCCAATTTTTTTTAATTAAAAAAAAACTATGGGGATAAAGGCACATGAAACATGAGTCCTGTCCAAAAGGAGCATCAGTCTAAAAAATTAGGAATATAATTTGAGGAACAAAGATGAACTTCTCGGTTAGAGAAAAAGAAAGGTCTAGTACAAAATGCTCCAATCGAGGCACACTAGGATGGCAAGAGTTAGTCAGACAGAATCTATCATGCTGGCATCTCTCCTATTCTGCTTTTAGAGCCTGGTATGTGAGCACAGGAGGGAGAGCTCTAACCCAAATGCTTCGTGGCTCCATAGAGCTATTACAGACTGAATGTAATGTCTGACATTAGTCTTTAGTGTTCAGACGGGAAGAGGCCGAAACACATCCTGCCAGAGGCAGCCCACACTAACACATGAGCTGAGCTGCAGACAATGGCAGCAGCGATTGCAGAGAGCCACACCCCGGCATGATGGAGAAGAGTGCTGTGGCCACCGTTCTGGGAGGGCTTCAGCTATGGCTGGACTTCCCAGCTGATGCTGTGGAGTCCTGGCTGCCCAGACCTGAAGGAAGTGCTTGCTGAGAGAAAGTCTCAATAGGAGGTTGCTAAGTGGTGTGAAGGAAGGGAAAAAAAGGTTCAGACCTTCAAGGAAAGAGGACATTTGGGACTGGCAGTTCCACATATTGAGGAAGGGCTGCCCACTTTCAACCCAGACCATCTAAGGATGAACAGCTACCATGGCTATGAGGCAGTGTTATTCTTTTTTATTACCTTCTAAAAATTGAGTGTTACTATTCTGATAGTTTTTTTTTTTAATTTCTGGAAACCACGGGAAATCATGTTCTCTCAACTAATCATGGATGCAAGAACCAAATGGGTGCTTATTATCCAAGGATCTTTCTTTTTCCTTAGTACATGAAGGAACCCAAGACAATGATTATGGTAACCTGCATAATTGTTTTGCACACCCACATTGTAATCCTGTATCTCAGCACTGGTTGCCATCCCTTTTCAGTCTGTTTTACTCAGGGAGACCACAATGTAACACCTAAGTGAGCATCTCTTCTCCACTCAGAACACTGTAATGACATCCCATTTTCTTAGGAATAGAAGGCCAAGTCCTGACAGTGGCTCTCAAGGTCCCAGACTCGCCACGCTTTACTGCATATCTACCTTTCCTCTGGTTACTCTCCCCTTAGCTCACTCTGTTCCTCCTGATGGAATGACCTGCTTGCTCTTGAATCTAGGCAGGATCACATTCCACACACTTTATACTTCTTGTTTGCTTGGCCTCACATGCTCTTCCCCAAGCTCTCTTGTTCATCTTCAGCACACATTTTCTCAAGTGTCACCTTCTCAGTAAGTCCTTCCTTAACCATCCTTAAACAGTCATACACACACACACACACACACACACACACACACACACACACCAAAAGCAAAACCAAAAAAAAAAAAAAACCCTAAACTACCACCCCCCCAAAAAAACCAGTTTTTCCAAACTTTTTCTCTCTTCTTCTCCAAGCTCAAAGTCTATATTTTACTTGTGCATTCCATTTCTCATCTGTATCCCTCCAACAGAATTTGGACTGCAGGTGCAGAAGGGCAGGGACATTTGTTGTCTTATTCACCACTCTGTCCTCCCCGTCAAAGATGAAACCTGGCTAATAGTAGCCATTCAGAAAACATATTGAATAAGCTAATAAAATTCTTATTTATCTGAGTCTTCAAATTTGGAAATGAAAATATTTTGTATGTTTTTTGTGTCTTGTGTGCTCCACCATGTTGCACACAGAGATGGAGCCTGACCCATCATCTCTATACATGGATTCTTTGCCCAACCAGGTAATATTCTTAAATCACTGTTTTAACTACTCATAAATTATCAACTAAAAATAACCTGACTTTTTTTCTTGTTTTACTTTTGCCAAGGCAATATTAACAATCAAATTAATACAATTTTATAATTTTTAAAAAAAATTTTGTTTTGCTGTTTATTTTTTATTTTTGAGAGAGAAAGAGAGAGAGAGAGAGAGAGAGAGAGAGAGAGAGAGAACACAAATGGGGGAGGGGCAGAGAGAAAGGGAGACACACAATCCAAAGCAGGTTCCAGGCCCTGAGCTGTGAGCACAGAGCCTGATGTGGGGCTTGAACTCATGAACCGCAAGATAATGACCTGAACCAAAGTGAGATGCTTAACTGACTAAGCCACCCATGTGCCCCTAAAATTTTAAAATTTTTAATAAATTTTATCCATATACTTAGAAATCAATTTGGGATCAATCAACTCCCACAGGGTTATATTATAGGCTGCTACCTTTTTATTCACAGGAACTCAAAAGAACTAGAAAACTGAAAACAAAAGGGGCACCTGGATGGCTCAGTCGGTTGAGTGTCCAACTCTTGATTTCAGGTCAGGTCATGATCCCGTGGTCGTGGAATCAAACCCTGTGTGAGGCTCCACACTGAGCATGGAACCTGCTTGGGATTCTCTCTCTCTCCCTCTATCCCTCTCCCCCAACTCATACTCTCTCTAAAATTAAAAAAAAAATCTGTTAAAAAGAAAGCTGAAAACAATAAATGGGGAAGAAGCACAGAATACATTTGTTACAGGACTCCCTACTTTACTAGTTTCTGAATTTATAGAAGTGAAGGAATTAGATACAGAATTAAATGATATTTATTAAGTTCCCACCAGAAGTACTAGGACCTGCTGTATACATTATTCCATTTATTCTTGCAATACCTCTCTAAAGTAGCTGCTATTATAACATTTAAATATACAATAAGAAATTAAACAAATATCAATAACAGCTAGTTATGTGGTACAGCCTTAACCAGCAGCCCGTTAAACCAGGGACTGGCAAGCTATTGCTACAGGCCAAATATGGCCTGTTGCCTGTTATTTAAAACAAAACAAAACAAAACAAAACAAAACAAAACAAAACAAGTAAAGCTGATGTGTTTTGAGCACTACTACAATGATAGAACTGAATTGTTGCAATAGAGACTATGTGGCCTGCAAAGTTAAACTTATGTACTATATGACCGTAAGTTGCATGAGGGCAGGGATGTTGCTTGTATGTTCTCTCCTGCATTCCCAGAACCTAGAACATTTCCTGGCAGAGAATGGGTGCTGAGCACATTTTTTTCTTTTAATGAATGAATCAATGACCCCAGATCTATGTGACTCCACAAAATCTTCACTTTAGTTTCTTCTTCTTCCTTATACATTTTTTTTTTCTGCTAAGTTACAAACTGGTTTTCTATAAAGATCTGCTTTAAAAGAAAAGATCTCATAATAATTATAAGGGACTTACCAAAATATAACTAAAGTAGAATATGTTTATGGGTGCTCCATGTTCAACTTCAATCCTGGTAATGATTAACGAAAGGCCAGGATAATATTCTACCTTTGGTGAATTTCTCATATGCCCTCATACCTTTAAAATTCTATTGTGCTCTTGAAAAGTAACTTGAAAGACATGGAGGAGTTCCATATTCATTCTCTATTGATGATGTCCTAATCCACCTGCTTTGCTTTTCAAGTGATAGAAGGATTTTTCTATTGAGGGGTATTATTTATTCATACAGAGTAATAAAGATATTAATAAATGGTGATTATATTATAGCTCTTGCTGTGATCTGAAAATCCAGCTGTGTTCTCTCCACCTTCTGCATACCTAAAAATAATAGATGCTGTACAACTCAGCCAACAGTTCTGCTGATGATGCACCAGGCTGAAGGGAGTCTGTTCCTCTTGTGCACAGCTGCAATCTCTTAGCCAGTAGATTTTTTTTATTGTTTTTTGTTTTGATTAGTGCAGCAAATAGATAAGATAGGTTTGCTCAGATTTCTTGTTTGAACAACGTGATTTTTGACTTTATATTCAAGTTACTAAACTTACTCTTTCTTAACATTAGTTGGAATGGCCTACCCACCAACAGGTGATGACAATGAAAGTCAGCTGGGTTCCATTTGATAATGTCTGAAAGTTACAAAGATACTATAGTAGAAACTATTATTTTCATTAGCTCAGGATCCAACCCTCCTCTTCTTGGAAATAGCACTTCTGTTTTCACTGGGGGAGCAGTCTTTTTCTGCTTTTACCCTAAGTCATTTTGATGAACTTGATGTCACCAGTCTCCAGGGAACAGTCCCTCATTCAGTGGTAATTTGTCACAGGAGGCCATTCTTATAACTGCAGTGATTGTGTCAGTGGTGAACATATGACCCAAGTTGGGCCACTGAATGTCAGATATTGGATATTTGCTCAAATGTCATTCTTTGGGTTGCAAAGTTGTGAGAACTTTTTAGCTGAATACAGTCAATTTTCACATTCTAGAGGGGGATACAACTCTGAGTTTAAAGCCAACTCAGAGACAAACTGGTCCAAAAGAGGAAGAAAGCAAAATAATTATTTCTGGTAACCTACTTTGAGTTGCTAGAACTAAGGGTGCCTAAAGTTATATCTCCAAACTATTTATTTTTGTGAAACAATACATTCTCTCTATTGCTTAAGGCAGGTTGAGCTGGGCTTCTACCATTTGCAACCCAAAGAGTCTTTACTGATTTAGAAAACTGATTCATTTGAGGATTTATCTTTCTGGAGAGTTCAAATGTTTAAAAAGGGGACCATTTAGAATTGAACAAGAACTAAATTTAGAGTCAGAAAAACCTCAATTCAAATTGTATCCTTTCAATTATCTGAGTGTTATTGAACTCATCTCTGAGAAAGCTATAATAATATCTGTGCCTTCCTATATTACAGGGTTGTTGTGAAGATCATATGAGATAATGAATATAAAATTTTCCAGAAACTGAAAGTGTTGTGTTAAAGTAATGATGGAGCCATTTCCTGAAGAAAAAGAAAAAAATGCAGTGGCCCATTGTGTTTCATAATGAGTTGAATTATCTATTACCCCTTCAATTAAAGAGCTCTTACAAGAGCTCAAAGGACCTCATTATGAAGGTACTAAGTGTATGAATTTGACTCTTGTCATGAGTTCTTAGAGAAGTTTTATGCCAATGGCAAGGAAAGCCAAGTAAATATCAAGTGTAGGATCCAGGTAAGAACATGATATATTCACTCATTCAGAAAACATTTATAAGTACCAACTACCAAGTCAGGTACCAAAAAAGACCCTAGAGATTCAGACAGCAAAAACACTCCAGGTGCAACTGGGAAGATAGACCAATATATAAATAACTGAAATGTGGTAAGATAAATGCTATGATAGAGATAAGAATCAAATACTATAGAAGCAAAGAGATGGAACCCACTATCAATGCTTAAAGCAACTGGGGAAAGCTTCAGTAAGAACTTGACCTTTAAGCTCTGTCTCAAGGGATAAAATACAGTACTCCCAGGAGACAGAGTTGAAGGATATTCTGCAAATTTTAGACCTAGAGGTGACTTGTGGAGATCAAAAAAGCTTCAAGCAATGGATAGGATACTGAATTTCTGTTGAGAAAATTTGTATTTCAATTTTAGTTCTGCTGATAACTCACTGTGTGACCTTGCTAAGGCTTTCTCATTTCTCAGATCTTACATCTCAATTTAGAAAGGAGATGGGTTAGATGACCATTCATATATGTTCCAACTCATAGAGCCTATACACTCTGTATGATACCCCATTTTATAGTTGCAAAATTTTAGACCTAAAAAAGTAAATAATTTGAAAGAATGGATATGAGTGTAGAAGGCAAGAATGACTCCAGTCATGAACTCCAATATAAAATTGCTATATATATATGTATGTTCAAAGTTATTGCATTTGAAATGAATTGTTACATGTTTAATTTCTTCCAAGTATTTTTGTAATTGACAGCCTGAGACTCACAGGCTGGTTAAGCCTGATGAGCAATCAGGCATCTGGCTGTAGTCTGTACTTAGTGTACTTCTATAGATAAAGGGAAGAACAACAATGGTCTACTGTGCCAGTAAATTATACCTTTGCAACCTGCCACCATAGGAATGTTCCCAGATGTTGGGAAAGATCATATAGCTGTGACAACAAACAAGAAATTTCCCTGAATCTGTCCCTAAAACTCCTAGTGGCAGAGCTGTGGTTAATTAATATTAGGAACATAGAACTCAAGCAAATTGCTGCTCCTGGTAAGAAGTTTGGACTTTTAGCTAGGCAAATTCCTACCAACACTGTTTAGTCCTGCAAAGCGATGTCCCAGATGAGACTCATTCCTCTTATTCATATGTCACCTGGGCATCAGCACCTTCACAGTCTCCAAATATTCATCTCCCCCATGGCCAGTTGGCCATTCTCAGTAAGGGGAGATACAAGTTTTTACACAGCTCACTACATATTAATTAAACTGAAGTGTTGTCATTTTCCTCCTAATGAACACCTATGGGATGTACATTGCTACGGTAACAGCAAATAGCAGAAAAATGAAAATTATTGTCTAGCACAGTGTTCTGCCAGCCATCTTTCCAGGGCCAGACTCATTTTGAGAATAAGTATATTCTATGCATCATTAACCACCCTTCACCATTAAATGGCACATTGGTATTGTTTGCTTAAAAAAAAACATAAGATACAAAAACCTGAAATTTTATGTTATAAAATTTATATTGTAAAAGGGTTAGTCTCCTAACAGATTTTCAGTTGGATTCCATTTAATACAAAAAATTCTGCTTAAAGCCTTACTGTGGGAAAAATCATTTAGGGAGGACTTACAGGGAATAAAAGGATGAATAATATTCGCTAATATTCATTGAATATGCCAGGCCCTATTAAAACACTTTACATCAATTAAGCTAGTCTTCACATCAACACTATGAGGTAGAGAGTATCATTCATTTTTTTTTTTCATATGGGAAAATTGAAGATCAAAGGGGCTACAAAAATTTCTCAAACTACGCTAATAGTAAATGATGGAGTCTGGAATGAACCCGGGCAGGCTAATGCCAGAGTTCTTTTTTCTAAATCCTGCCCTAACATTTTCAATTATTAATGTTATAATGATTTTGGAGTTATAAGAATCACGATTGCCTTGTCTAACCATTTCTCAACAGGTATCTTGCAATTAACAAGTGTATTGAATTTAACTGAATTGAAGTAGATCTATCCAGTGTCAGTTACATAGAAGACAATAATAAAACCATAAAAGGAAGAAAAGAATGAGTTCATGTTACCTCTCATTTGCCTAGTTTTTTGACTTTCTGTATGTGTTTTGTTTGTTTTTAGATGGATTTATTTTTCTGGGTTAAATCACTTGAGTTCAAAGGGCCATTATTAATATCAACTTAACATGGTATGGCTCTCTCAACAAATCAAGGGTCTTATTATTTGTCCATATTTTTATTGAGGCATGAACCAAAGAATGTCACATATGGCTTGATAAAAGACCATTAAATTCTAAAGATAAGACTCAGGAAAATTGTGCTATTTGGAAAGTAAGCAGGAAGAACTGGAACTTTGGATAATTTTCCCTTCTGAGCAAAGCTTTCCACCTACAAGTGAAGAAAGAATCCTGCGAGGATTTCAACCCTATCACATGCAGAGAATGTGGATCTCCCTTGGTGGTTTTGCTGCATGAGCTTGCCTGTCAAAGATCCACACCAGTGGCAAATGCCTTCTAAACACTTTTGTGAAGTTACTACCATATCATTACCAGAATGCCCTACTTAACTGATTGAAATACTTCTAGAAAATCCATGAGAGGCAAGAGACATTTTACTCAAAGCTCCAGAAGCGTTTGGTCTTTCTCTTCACCTCCTAGGCATTTAGCTCTAATTATTTCAAATATTAGAGTGGGTCTTTTTGTTTGTTTGTATTTACTACTCATTTAACTAAAACACTTAGCAAACAATAACAACCAACCAAATAAACAAACATTCTAGGCCCTTTGGATTCCTAAAAGACAGGCCCTTTTTAGAGCAGAAACAGAGAGGGAAACACAGAATCCTAAGCAGGCTCCAGGCTCTGAGCTGTCAGCACAGAGCCCAATGCTGGGCTTCAACTCCCAAAGCATGAGATTATGACCTGAGCCAAATTTGGACACTTAACTGACTGATCCACACACGTGCCCCAAGGATACTTTCTTTTTAACTCCCATTTACTATCACGGAGTCAAAAGATATTTAACATCGGTTTTTAGCGATTACTTAATCGCTAATGATTAAGTAATGAAATGAAAATGAAAATGAAAATGAAAAATGAAACCTTTTATTTTATTTATTTGTTTTTAATTATTTAAATTTAAAAAAAATTTTTATAATGTTTATTTATTTTGAGAGAGATGGAGGGGCAGAGAGAAAGGGAGAGAGATTATCTCAAGTAGGCTCTGCGTTGTCAGCGCAGACCCAGATACAGGGCTCAGTCCCACAACTGTGAGATTAAGACCTGAGCTGAAACCAAGAGTCAGATACTTAAAACCAACTAAGCCACCCAGGAACCCCAAGCCGTTTATTTTAAATGGTAAAACTGAGACTTCAAAAGTTAAAGAAATTACCCAGTGTCATTTATTTAGTTAGGAACAGAATCAAGCTTTGACAACTAACTTCCTAGCCAGTTGCTTATGATTTACAGTTATGTCTCTGTTTCTATGAACACACATTCTAGTCTAGATATGGACAGGGAGTAATTCTTTTAGCAGGTATAACTCTAATGTTTTTACAGTTCTTAAAATGGCATCACTGTTTTGAAATTACACAATTGAGGAAAATAAATATTGTAGGTACTCTTGAGAAGAGAAAGCAACACAACTATGAAGTTCAATCAAAGCTAATTATCTGGAGAAACATACTTTCCTCTAAGGGATAAATGCTTAGATCTCACCCTGAGAGACCCGAGATGATGAAATTCAAGTTTAATCTCTACTTTGGCAGTTACTGTGGGTCTTCAATAAACTCTGGTTAATTATCCTTAAAAGCATAGTCTTTTTAGATTGAGCATATTTTTTTTAAGTGTTATTTATTTTGAGATAGAGAGAGCACAAGAGGGGGAGGGGCAGAGAGAGGGAGAAAGAGAGAATTCCAAGCAGGCTCCACAATCTCAGCATGATACAGGGCTTGAACTCACAAACTTTGAGATCAGGACTTGAGCCAAAGTCGGATGCTTACCTGACTTGAGCCACCCAGGTGTCCCAACTGGGCATTATTTTTTATATGCTTCACTAAGTATATTCATTATCAGGAGTAAAGTAGCACTAATATATGTTGTTATAGCAACCTTTAATTATTCTAAGTGTACGGATGTGGGACAATGATTATGAAGAAGACCCATTCATAAAATACGCCCTTGCCTCCTCCAACCCTTCTTGTCTACATTTATGCTTGCTTAGTTAATATATATGATCTTCATACTAGGTAGTGATAAAAGATAAGTTATTGATGCAAATGAATTTCTAGGAAATAGTTTTTGTGTATATGTGCTAAATACTTGGGTTGTTCATTAGGATTAAATAAATAAATATATATCTCTGTCTCTTCTAGAAGAAGAAAAAGAAATATCTATAATAATATAATAATACAATACAATATAATAATATAATATAATATATAATATAATATAAATGTAAAATAATATAATAGGTACACAAGTATAAATATTATTTAATATATTATTGGTATAAATATTAGCTATAGATACTAAAGAAACAAAGGTCCAGTGATCTTAAGTGATTTGCTCAAACTTATTCTTCCAAACTGAGATAAAAGAATAGGTTTCTGTTGAATATATAAATATGAGTACAGTGATATTTCCTTAGTGGTTTAACTATTTAGCTAAGGCTAGCCATTATATTATACATTAATAACTCAAAATATTATAGCCACAAGGCCTTAAAGCATTCCTGAATATATCTAAAAGGCTGCAATCATACAAAGTATGTTCTCCAACCACAATGGAATTAATAGAGATCAATAATAGAAAATTTGGGAACATCGCAAATATAAATTCACTTCAAAGAATCAATGAGTCAAAGAAAAACTAACAATAAAATTAGAAAATACCTTGATATAAGTGAAAATGAAAAACACATCACACCAAATCTATGGGGTGCAGTACAACAGTGCTCAGAGAGAAGTTAGATGTAAATACCTATATTTTAAAAAACAAAACAAATCCTCAAAATAACAGCATAATACTTAAAGAAACTGGAAAAATAAGATCAAAATGAGCTCAAAGTAAACAGCAGAAAGAAAGTAGTAAAAATTGGAGCAGAAATAAATAATATATATACTGGAAAATGACATAAATAATAAATGAATCAAAGGACTGATTTCTTTGAAAGGATAACAAAGTTGACAAAAATTTATTCAGTTGACCAAAAAAAAAAGGAAATTTTATTACTAAATCAGAAATTTTATTACTAAAATCAGAAGTGAAAGAGGGACATTAATACCAATCTTACAGAAATAATAAAGGTTTTAAGGGAACTCCATAAATAAATATTTGCCAAAAAATAGGTTAGTTAAAATGGACAAATTCTTAAAAGACACAAACTACTTATACTAGTTCAAAATTAAATAGAAAATCTGGATTGCCCATAACAACTAACGAGATTGAACTAATACTTTAAAATTTTCCCTTGAAGAAGAGCTCAGACCCATATAGCTAGTGAATTGTACCAGAGAGTGAATTAATACCAACTCAATTAATATGAAACTGTGTCAAAAAAAAAAATACAAGGAGAGGGAACATTTTCATCCCATTTCATGATTCCCACATTACCCTAATACCAAAATCTGTAAGATACTCCAAGGAAAGAAAAATACAGATCCATATCCTTTATGTAAAAAGGGGAATAAAGATCTCAATAAAATACTAGCAAACCATATCCAGACACAAATAAAATGGTTTATACTTGTATGTTATATGAAATGTCCAGAATAAGGAAAATATATAAAGAAAGTAGATTATTGGTTCCCTATGACTGGGTGTTTGGTGGGGGAATAAGTGCTAACTGGTACAACAATTCTTTTGGGGTGATGAAAATGTTCAAAATTTAGATATAGGTGATGGTTGCACAACTCTGTCAATATACTAAAACAACTGAATTGGGTGCTTTAAATAAGTAAATTTTATGACATGTGAATTATATCTTAATAAAGGTGTTTAAAATACTAGGGTCACCTGGTGGCTCGGTTAAGCATCCGACTTTGGCTCAGGTCATGTTCTTTTAGTTTGTGGGTTCGAACCCAGCATCAGGCTCTGTACTGACAGCTCAGAGCCTGGAGCCTGCTTCAGATTCTGTGTCTCCCTCTCCCTCTGTCCCTCCCCTGCTCACACTCTGTGTCTCAAAAATGAATAAAAATGTTAATTTTTAAAAATATTATAGCTATAAACAGCAAAAATGTCTAGTAGAATGGTTACTCTTCAATGAGCAGTGCTAAAAAGGAGGACCTTTAAGATTTATCATTTCCTCTATCTTTGACATTTTATTCTCTTCTGACTTAACTATTTTCTTTGGAGAATCTTTCCTTAGTGTTTTAGTGATATGATTATGAAATAATCACTAGGTGACATCCTTTTTGCTTAGACAAGTGAGGGTTTGTCACCAACAGCTATAAGTTATTTGTAACACTCAAATGTAACTCACCATAGTTAAAATACTATTCTAGATAATACTTAGTGATATCCCTATAATCTTTTCACCCTTACTGACTTGTGCTCTAATATCTTCTTTAATGTGAAAGAGATATAGGTTAAGTTACAGGTAGCAAGTATAGGAAACATGTTTTTACAATTTCTTTTAGCATTTCTACATTTGCATCTAAAGTAACAATGTCTGTTATCTTGGAAGTGTTGGAAAGAGATTTCTGCCCATCTCTCTTACTTACTTGCTTTACCCTCTGGGTCAGAGAGTAATTTATCTGAAAGATAACAATGGGAGAAAGAGCTTATGCAATTCAACTTTTCTTGGTTTTCCCTTATGGACTTGCCTGCCCTGACATCATGTGCTTTTTTTTTTTTTTTTAATTTTCATTCAATATGGTAAACACACTTAGGCTTAGGTCAGGGCTTATATTTGCCTTCTATATAAATATCCAAATATTCATCCCTCTCTAATCTTGCTATTGGGGCTCAGTGTAATGAAGCAAATATATATATATGTATGTGTGTATATATATATGTGTATGTGTGTGTATATATACATGTATGTGTGTGTATATATACATGTATGTGTGTGTATATATATGTGTATATATATGTATGTGTGTATATGTGTATATGTGTATATATACACATATATTTTTTTCTTTTTTTTTTTTCACTTTTCCAGGTACATATCTAATTAGCAGACTCTTTCTTGTATAAGCTGGTCCAAGGACTAAGCTTGAGGATCAGAGTGAAATATAAAGAGGTTTTTACAAAACCCAGGTGTTTATTCTCCAATATATCTTTATCAGTAGTAAAGCTGATGTTTGATCGCTGTTTAAATTTTCAAATGGTTCCAAACTTGAATAAATGTGATATTATTCACTATCCTTTTAAATGGGAACAGTGTGTCAGAAACAGCATAAAACTTTGGGTGTACTGGGCATGGGAAGGTCATCTGTCATGTGTATCGCATCAATAAAAATGGAGCATAACTGGATTTAACTAGTTGTCCACATTCGTAGAAGAGTAAGTTACCTCCAAAATGACACCAGGTGATAAACCCATGGCCTAAAAGACAACTTACCTGGACCATATGGGAAATATAATGCTCCTGAAGCCCACCTCCCTCAGTGGAATCATACAGAGTGTCATTTGAACAGCATGGTACTGCCTTTGTACAGAATGAGGTATTCACTAGTTCCAGATGGAAGCAGTCTGACACGCTGCTTCTGTGTCCATCCTCAGTCCTCACTGTGTCCCTGCTCTCCAAGGATAGGCATCCATCTGTCCATAATTATTTAACCAGAGTTCTGCCTAGAGGCAGGAAGCTGGGCAACATGGCCAGACTTATGTAATACTCGCAAAGTGTACTTCCACCCCATTTATTTCAGTGATAGGTTTAAGATTCCCTAAGAGAGGAAGGAAAGGTAAAATGGGGAGAGAATGGCTTCCTCTTTCCCATGTACTTAGTACTCCATGCTTGAATTGTTCATCTGTCTTTATTCTCTTTTCCCTGAGTCCTAATTTCATTTTGTCCTCCCAGGACAGAGAGAAAAAGGTCCATTCTATCACCTTTCCCCAGGCATATTTTCTTTTTGCAGACACAGTTGCCTCCAGAATTCATCAAAACCTTGTATGAGGCTCTCCTTTAAATGTCCCTTTGCAACCTTTTGTATTGGTGACATTGGTACTTTTACCTCAGACCTGTAATTGAAATAAATAGTGCAGAACTGTATTCTGGCCATATTTTTTCCCCTCTGTGCTGGCCAACTCATTTTATCTGCAAATTTTAAACTGCATGGAGATGAATATTAATGGCCATATTAGTATGTAAAGGTGGCATTGAGATTGATGCATGGTAAATGCTCTAACTAGGATGTGTGGAATTACCCATCTCCGATAAGAGTATATTCTCAGTACCTAACTATGCACTCTTGAGACCTACATGTTTCACTTTTATTCTACTGGTATATGACCCCCTCTCATTTGAGAAGCTACCTGAGGAAAAATGCCTGCCCAACTGCAGAAGAAACCAATGTCCACTCCCTATATTAATCAGCTGAACTTTTCCCTTTGAAGGCATACAAATAAACAACTAAAGATTAACAGAAATTTGAGAAACAAATATTAAAACTACTCTCCAGATGACCAATAGTATAAACCCAGAAAGAAGTTTAATTTAAGTGAATATTATTTATATTTGTGTTGTATTGTAGCAACTTATTAAAAGCAAAGATACCATTCTAAAAGGTAAGAGGTAAATTAGGATCACGAATAAAATCTGAATAGAATCCTGAACCTGATTACTTAACTGGAGATCTGAAAGATAAAAATCAAGAAAACTTCTAGATTATAGAGCTAGAGAAAAAAAGTGATGTAAAATATAGAAGTTAATTCAGAAGTAGTATATAGATCTAAGCGTTGGAAAGTACATCTAATGGAGTCTCACAATGAAAGAAATAACAGAGGGAAAGACATAATAATAGAAGAAAATCTCCTGTCTTCAAGCCTGAAATATTCTCTCCAGTGTCTACAGTACCAATAAAAGCATATTTGAAAACAAAAATAAAATAAAAGTACATCTATGCTCAGACTTATGTTGGAGAAATGTTAGTATTATAAAGACAATTTTTAAAGCTTTTAAAGAGAGTGTGTGTGGAACATGTAAGGAGAAGGAAAGGACTCATAGCCTTGCAAAAATTATTAACTTAAAAAAATTTAAAATACACTAGGGATGCTAGAGGACAGCAGTGTACTGTTTTAAAAGTTCAAAGATAGTTTGAATCTAAATTCCTAAATATAGTTAAAATAAGGACATTTGCAAAAGTCAATGGCTCAGAATATTTAGGCTTTGTGAATCTTTTGAAAAAGATGTGCCCTGAAGATATACTACAAAAAATTTTTTAAAAAGAATGGGAAAAGCCCAATAAAATGAATTACATGTTAATAGAGATGAGGCAGCAAACAATTATTAAGACTATAAAAGACAATTAGAGAAATACGGAAAGACATCCTTAATAAGAAAGTGTACTCCTTGCATAAATACATAATTAAGAGATGAAAGTTTCCTAACTCATGATGAAAACACATGTTCCTATTAAAAAGAACTCATACACTCAGTTTAGTGTTGTCTGCTACTAGATTGAGGATTTCCTTCAAGTCAAGGTGCTTACATCCTTTATTTTTGCACCCCAGGTGTGTAAACACTTAGCATAAGTGAATATCCCTGAGGCATTTCTCAGTTCAACAGATCTAAATCAAACTTCCTCCCTTATGGCCATTCTCTGGAGTATACCACTATATCTGGCCTGGTAAGCAAAACTGAGAGAAAAACTTCAGTTGTTTTATACTCTGCAACCAGAGAATCACCAAATTTTGTTACCCCCATCTCTTCAGTGAAACACGAATCCACAGTCTTCTATCTCCATTGTCCTAGCCTGAGTACTAATTATTAACCAAAGGACTGTCGGAAGAGAATCTTAACTGGTCTCCCTTCCTGATGCACCTCTCTCTTTGAGTAAATTCATCATTTATATGCAAAGACTTAATACTGTGCAGTAGAAAGTAGAAAATTTTATATTGCATCTTATTACAGAAATCACCATTTTTCTTACAGTATCTACCTATTCTCCTTTTCTTCTAGAGCAATATGACTCATAATTTTTACCTACCCACGTGGTTAAGTAGAACAAAAATTACCTTCATCCTTCCTTTTTGCACATACATGTTTTTGCTAAAGGAATGTAAACAAACGTGGTTGTACAACTTCTAGAAAATAACATGTAAAGGATCAAGAAGATAAAAAATTGTAAGCCGTATATTGGGGACAGTGAAGTTGGATCCTTGATGATAACACACTCTTCATTACTGATCATGGTCTATGCTTATGTGCAAAAGACATCGACCTCCGTAATTTTTTTACCATTATAATTCTGTGTTTTCTGTCACCCACATAAATATTTATTACAACCTAATACACCCCTAAATAATATTAGACTTCCTCAATGACCATCAAGGCTATTCACAATGTGTTTAAAACCTGTCTTCTAACATTGTATCCTACGACATTCTGCCACATAACATGTATTCTTGCCAATCCAATCATTAATCATTTTTTCCCTTCCATCATTCATAAAGTTTCCCTATTTCCTCTCTCACATTTTTCTCTGCCCACTTCCTCTCCAAGCCTTTGGTTCACCAATCATGCTTAGGTTCAATGGGTAAATTGAGTAAAAATGAAATAGCTTCTCTGGTTTAAATTTGTTTCCTTTGGCACACATCAATCTCAACAACACAACAAAGATCAAGAGATACTGAATTTCCAATCACTTCAAAAACCTAAAAAATCCCATGAAATGTCAACCTAACTAAACCATTGCTGTATTCTAATATATTTTCTTTTGTTGGCTTCCAAGAATAAGAAATGAGAGGTAAATTTACTCCTGTTTTCTGTTTGTACATCCTATTACAATATCTCTTCCTAAGAGTGGTTATAGTTTATTAGTGTGTTTTTTGGAAACTTAAATGTAGGGAGATGAAAACAGCCTAGATAAACAGACACATAAACACATAGATTGAAATAAACACACACACACACACACACACACACACACACACACACAGGTGTGCAAAATAAAAATGTCTTACACTCTTCATATCCATTGTAGATCTGGGAAAAACAGCCATTGAATATATTTTTTGTGACCTTCCTCCCTCCATATACCTATATACAATCACTGACTTCTATTTGATAAGTGTTCTCTTGTTCAGTGTTTTAGTACTAACTTCCTGTTACTATTGAGTTCAAATTCAAAATTTGATGAATACATACCAATTACATCCAATTTGGAAGCCTTACGCAATTTACTTTAAAGATCTATCACTTTCATTGGCACTCATTTGCAGCATCATTGTACTCAGTCTCATCTGCAGGAGTAGTGATTGTCAGCACTCAGGAATCTGTCAGGCCGCTCAAGGGTGCCCATCTCAATCAGAGGGGAAAAATGACAAAAGGAAGCATTATGCCTCATTAAATGATATTACAGACACTGCCGTGCTCTAATCTGTAATTGAAAATAATTTCAAAATCACACAAAGAATGGCCTCCTGTGAATTTTCTAACACCTTCAAATTCAGACCCAGTTTCAAGACATTTAATGATTACATTATACAGTCAATCCATCCAAGCCAGAAAAGCTGCCGCTCTCCACTCTTTGAGTTGGAGCAGATATATTAGAGACAAAGCGGAACCATCATGAAAGAAAAATGGTGCCTCACAAAGAGCTCCTTGAGAGTCAGAATTTAGGAAGACTTTGCTGCCATAGACTAATGTCCACTCTACAAAGCCTTCACAAGGAGAGGTCCCTATTTCTGGCACTGCAGAGCAAGACAAACCACCTGCATGCCCACTGGCTGACCTCTGACCTTCTGAATTGTGTGCACCAAGTGAAAGTTGAAACACATCCACGGTGCAGGAGAAGGTTTACACTGTGCCTGCAAGGACTGCTCAGGATTGGAGATAAACAAAAGTCTTTTGCTATTTCTGGCTGACAAGTTCCCTTCAGCAGCAATGCACTTTCACAGGAGGAAAAGCTTAAAAACAAAAAGGGGCAGTAAACCAGTGGCATTAGTCATTTCAACAATTGGGAGTATCTGGGGTAGTTTACTTTTTCCTTAAAAAAATCTTAACCCTACTTTCCTCCTGGGAATGGTCTGTAGACTTGGTGGGACAACTCCAGCCACCCGAATTCAATTTCACTCAGCCTTAAATTATTGAGCAAATACTGTACATCAGACACTGTGCTACATGTTAACAATATATGGTTACTCTATTATAAACCTAACATCTTAAGGAAAAGCGATGATAGCATGAGATTGGGAGGAAGAGGTTGCTGATGCTTAAAATTAAAATCAGTTCATGATACACACAAGAATTAATAGGATGATACTGGCAAATGTGTTATGCCCATAGGTAGTAAAATGGAAAGGTTAGAGACAAAAGGACTTCAAAGAAGTTTCTTAAGTAGTAATCAGAGAAATAATATTTTCATCAGTTGAGACCATATTCTTGATGATCTGGACAGAATTTCTTTTTTTTTTTAATGTTTATTTATTTATTTTGAGAGAGAGAGAGAAAGAGCATGGGTGCATGAGTTGGGGAGGGGCAGAGAGCGAGGGAAAGAGAGAATCCCAAGGAGGCTCCATGTTGTCAGCACAGAACCCAGTGTTCCCACAATCATGAGCTGAAATCAAGAGCTGGTTGCTCAATGGCCTGAGCCACCCAAGCACCCCTGAATGGAATTTCTTATATTATCATATCTCATGCATCTGAGTTTTCCAAACAGTATTTCTGTCATTAATACTCAATCCTAAACTTTGTTGTTGTTGTTGTTGTTGTTTTTTCTGTAAACTGTACTGATGGGCATAGACTTCAAAAGATAACAACAAAATCTTTGTTTATGGGGAGTTTCTTGAGATCCTTCAGAGTTAACCAGCTTGTCCAAGGGCAAAGCCATATAGAGAATTCAGAATTTCTGAGGGTTTAGTAGAGGATTATGGAGATCATATGGACTCCAACTCAGGCCAATGTGAGATTGAATGCTGCCTCTGCCATAAACTAGTAAGGTGAAGTCAAGCATTGTCCTTTGTCCAGTTATCTAGCTTTGAACTTCAGATCTTCCATTTACCACCTGTGGCCTGGGGCAAGATATATAACCTCCCACAGCTTTGTTTTTTCCACTATAAAATGGAGATAACAAAAGAAACTACTTCAGGAGTTGTGAGAATGAGGTGAGTTAATGTAAATAAAATAAAATAAATAAAATGTAAAAAAAAATAAAATAATGTAAATAAAATTATTAATACAATAAAGGCTCAATAAATAGAGATAATTCAGTTTGTTCATCAAATCTGTTTAATAATTCAATGAAATAACTCTTTAAGTAAATTCTTATTTCAGTGTCTAGAACATACAATGCTTTCTCTACTTTGCACCTCTCCCATTGTACTGAAACAATCTTCCTAAAAGTTTCTGTGTGTAGATTTGCATAAACCTTCTATTAGGTAGGGATAACTTTTAAAAAAATTTTTTTTCAACGTTTATTTATTTTTGGGACAGAGAGAGACAAAGCATGAACGGGGGAGGGGCAGAGAGAGAGGGAGACACAGAATTGGAAACAGGCTCCAGGCTCCGAGCCATCAGCCCAGAGCCTGACGCGGGGCTTGAACTCACGGACCGCGAGATCGTGACCTGGCTGAAGTCGGACACTTAACCGACTGTGCCACCCAGGCGCCCCGACTTTTTAAAAAGTAAGTAATAGGCGGTAAATCATCAATTAGAAGAAATTTCTGAAATAAAGTAAGAGTAAAACCTGAAAATTGGGCATGGGTTGTATAATGAACATAGATGTTTACTTATAATAGAAAAAAAAATGAGAGGAAGGAAAGCAGGAAGTGAGGGAAAGAGGGGAGGAAGGGATGGGGAGGGAACAAAGAAAAGAGCAAAGAAGAGAGGAAGGGAAGAAGGCCAGGTAGCCTACTTGTTAAGAGTGGGTCCTTTTATTCCACATGTCCATAAAATCTCTGAATATTCTCTATTTGAATATTTTAAATTTTAATATTTTCAATTTGAATGACAAAATAATTTTCCTGAACAGGGAGTCTGCTGTATTTTCAGTACGGTCATTGTAAATGACCCAAACTGAAGTCTTTTCAATATTACACCTGGTTGGTGATACTAGTCAATGAAATTCACTTATTAAATATTGATAATACCAATGGAGGTGACACTAAAAATCTCTTCCATCCATAACTTGAGAGTTTATTTAAAATCTTGTCCACACACAATTATATCAAATACCCATGGCAAAAAAAAGGAGGGAGTGGGGTAAAAAGCACTTTATATTGTATCTTAATTATTCGGGGGATAATTAGAATCATGTAGCATGCTTCTAAACTTAGAAAGGGCAAATAGTCCAGATGACTTTGTATTATCTATACTAAAGGTGTAGGTTTCAGATTCTATACTCTTTCCTTCAAAGACAGTATGCACACCACTAAAACTAACACGAAGCCCTGAGGTGCCTGGGTGGCACAGTTGGTTAAGCTTCTGACTCTTGATCTTGGCTCGGGCCATTATCTCAGAGTTTGTGAGTTTGAACTCCACATCCAGCTCTGCGCTGATGGTGTGGAGCCTGCTTGGGATTCTCTCTCCTTCTCTCTGCCCCTCCCCCCACTTGTGCACATGTGCTTTCTCTCAAAAAAAAAAAAAAAAAAAAAAAAGAAAAAGAAAAAGAAGAAGAAAAAGAAAAAAAGACTATATGAGGCCCTGGTAATGATGAATTTAAATTCAACAAAATATTTCTGAATACTAATTATGGGCCAGGTCTTGTACTTTATAAGCATAGGAGATAGATAGATAAAGATAGATAGATAATAGATTTCTTGCTCTCAAAGAGCTCATTAAGAAGGGTAAGAGGAGACCCAAATACACACAAAACAAATATGTATTACCTAGCGATAGAAATTCTTCTAGTTAGCCAGTTAGGAGACTTTACTAATCATTAAAACAGAAAACTAAAAGGGAGAAAAGAGAATTAGAACTCTTACAACTACAAACAAGAGCTGACTTTTGCTAGAACCAATCCAATGGCATCCAGGAGCAGTTTCTTTCTCTCCAATGCTATCGTTCTTATTTCCAGAACTCCTTAAACTCCACCCATCCCAACACTTGTGTGGTCCAAAACATGGCTAGAGAACCTGAGAGCCTCACATCACACTTTTCTGAGATCATTTGTAAAATACAGTGTCTCACATGGTAGTCATCAAACAAGGCCTAAGATTTACTGTCTTTAATTGGCTTCTGTGCAGATCACTGAACAAGCAAATGTGGTCAAAGGGATGGGACATGCTGATCAAAGCTTAAACCTTGGGTTTGGGTAAATTCCCCCAAACTGCTTGGCTAACGCTGGGGAAAGAGGCACATTCCCCATTGAAGACAACACTATATTGTTGGCTAGAGGAGGGTGTGAGTGAGTGAACGAGTGAGCGAGTGTTAATGCATGGAACAAGTGTGATAACAGGACATTGTGATGGTGTGCAGAGCCTAGGAAGGCAACTGACAAGCGCTCACTATAGATATCGAGTTCAATTTAAATTGGTTGCGAAAAGAGAAAGTGGTCTTCTCCATGGGGAGGTGAGAGAAAAGTTCAAGAAGTTGATTTTTAAGTAGTTTAACTCTCACCACCTCTTTCAAGAAGATGTGGTGTGTATATATATATATATATATATATATATATATAATCATATCTCATGCATCAACCAGAGCCTAAAGAAAGTATTCATCCCTCACACACTACGTAGTCACACACTACGTTTTAAATACACCTGCAATAAGCTGAGGTACAATTAGTTCCCTAGTATTTCATCACCTTTGAAGGATATAATAAAATCTCCAGTCCTTTTCAACTGTAGATATGCACTAGAAAAGATGCTGCATGATGGCAGGGGTTTTGTCATTTTCACCTGTTGGAACCCCATGATGCAAAACACTACAGGACATGTATTACAGGTTTGAGAGTGAATGAATGAATACATGAATGAAAGGATGAAGAAAGCCTTGCTACAGAAATGATTGTAATAAGGTACGGAAGCTACCAAGTACACTTCCTCAAAATATGAAAGGAGTAAGATAACTTTGTTTCTAACTCAACTGAAACCGTGTTTCCAACTCCACTGAAACTTTGCTTCCAAGTATTGGCAGCAGTCCCAAACTCTATTTCCAAGGTAAACATGCCTAGGGTTAACGGATTTGTGACTTTGATTCCTGCGTTGGGCTCTGTGCGGACAGCTCAGAGCCTGGAGCCTGCTTCAGATTATGTGTCTCCTCCTCTCTCTGCCCTTCCCATGCTCATGCTCTATCTCTTTCTGTCTCTCAATAATAAGTAAATGTTAAATAAAAATTAAAAAAATACAAATTAAAAAAAATATAAAAAGAACCTTGCAAAATCTTCCAACATATGTTCTAGAAAAGCCCAGATATTCAAAATGCTCCAGGAGCAAAGGGTTACTTGATCAAATGCATTAGAACCACTGCATTCTATATCTTCTTTCAACATTCATATTCCATTCATTCCACGTGACTTTTAATTTGTATCTTACTCCTTACTTCATTTCTCTCTCTCCCCCCAAACAAGCTTTGTTTATTTCAGTTTAAATCACAATGCTTTCAAGTCATGGGCCTGAAAGTGTCATGTTTAATTTGCTAAATGAATATATATTCATTTACATTTTTATAAACTGTGCTTTTGTTTGATGAGGCATGAATGTTTGACTTGATTCATATGAGCTCCAATTTTCTACCAAGGAAAAGATGTAGCCACACTGCCATTACTGAGAAGAAAAAGCTGTATGTCTTTTGGAGATGGACTGCCACATTTCCAGAATTTCCTGACCTCTGCTTTGTGGTTGGCTGTGGACTCTGACACAGCTGTGACAAAGCCGGGTTGGGGACAGGAGAATAGAAGTGGGATATTTGTATAAGAGGTACAAAGTCTCTGAGTGGGTTGAAAAGCCTTTTTTTTCTTCCTCTTCTGTTTTAAAACCGATTTCTTCTCCCCATTCTCTGTTTTGCTTCATTCTGTGATGGATCTCTTAAGTTGTTATTATTATTCTGAACTAGACTGAAGTTCCTTGTCAACTGCTTAGGGAGTGTGCTGGGATAAAGATTATTTCCTATGCATCTTTATTTGATTCTATTAGCACAATGTTACTAACACGGGGCAGTTCACAGCACAACTATGTAAAGCTCATAGCACAGAATATCACATATATATGATGGGAGGTGAGCAGGGGGAAGGATGAGTTTTTAGGACACTGAAAACCTAAGCACAGGACCATGCTGTATTCTCTACATAAGCATGAGGGCTTACTATGGCTCAATTTGCTTCAAGAATCAAGAGAGCTGGACAGTTTGAAACATGCTCTGAAACAGAAATAAGCATATTGTTAGGGGAAGTTATATGGAAATAGACAACAGTATAAGAAGAAATTTGTTATTTTCAAAACACTGGCAGGTCCCAACTTATGCCAACATGCCATTTCTTGGTACACTATGCCCTGTGGAAAACACAGAGGTAACAGAAAAGTTAGGCCAAGGTATGCTATATTGCAATATAGATATATCTCTCTCCCAGGATATCAGGCCCGAAATCATTGTGACTTTTTTTAACATGATGGTCTTCTTGGATGGATAAGGGTGTGTATATTTAGCTAAGCAATCATTTGAACAGATATTTGCACTGGAAGCACGGGCAGAACCTGATGGACTCGAGCCCAGGTTTAATGGGCATTGTGTGTAGTAGGAGATAGAACTTTACTCCCGAATGTTAAAGCCACTTTATCTGCTAAATCTTCAGTACTGGGTTAAATGACTTGGAAATTGTGTTAGTCACAGTTCTCCAAAGAAACAGAATCAACAGAGTAGAATATATATATGTGTGTGTGTGTATATATATATATGTATATATATGCATATATACACACATATATATGCATACACATACACATATATATATATATATATATATATATATATATATATATACATACATATATACACACACACATACATACATACTCGGAGAGAATGAGAGAGAAAAAGGGAGAAAGAAAGAGAGAGAATGGAAGGGTGGGAGAGATTTGTTTTAAGGAATTGGCTCACACAATTGTGGAGGCTAGCAAGTCTATAATCTGCACGGTAGGACAGCAGGCTGAAAATTCTTGCAGGAGATGATGTTGTGTTCTTCTTGAGTCTGAAGGCAGTCTGGAGACAGAATTCCTTCCTCTGTGGGGGATCTCAGAATTTTCTCTTATGGCCTTCAACTGATTGGATGAAGACAACTCACATTACGGATGGAAATCTGCCTTATTCAAAAGTCTACCAACTTAAATGTTAATTTTATTAAAAAAAAATCTTCACAGCAATATCTAGACTTGTGTCTGACCAAACAGTTGGGCACCATAGCATAATGAGCTGACACACAGATATAATTGTAACCGGAACCAATAGTGGAGGGGTGTGTGTGTGTGTGTGTGCGCGCACATGTGTGTGTCTGTATTTGTTTTAGCTGTCTAATTTTTTGAAACATTTTTTTTTCCCAACGTTTATTTATTTTTGGGACAGAGACAGAGCATGAACAGAGGAGGGGCAGAGAGAGAGGGAGACACAGAATCGGAAACAGGGTCCAGGCTCTGAGCCATCAGCCCAGAGCCCGACGCGGGGCTCGAACTCACAGACCGCGAGATCGTGACCTGGCTGAAGTCGGACGCTTAACCGACTGCGCCACCCAGGCGCCCCTAGCTGTCTAATTTTTTGAAACAGATTGTTATTTAATCTCAACCTCATAAGTGACATTATGTATTAGAAACAAAAAAAAAAGCTGCTAAAAATATGGGAGAAATCTTTCCAGGTTCACTCTCACCTCAGTTTGTCAAAGATATCATTTTAGAAATATCTATAGTTTATTACCCTGTATTCAAAAGCTACAGATTGACTGAAAGAGGCTTAACTTTTTTTAGAAAACAACAATTTAAAAACAAGAAATGAATCGGTTCAAATGTTTCCTCTCTGTGGCAAATTTTCACTTGCAAATTGAGAATGATAATACAGTGTCAGGCCCTCAGCCCCACAGAACTCTGAAATAGAAGAATGTAGGCATTGTGCTTTGGGAGGAAAGAGAGGCCATAAATATTACAAGGAACTCAACCCCTTCTTGTCTTATATAAACATCCTATGAAATGTTTTTTTTTATTATTTATTTATCTTGTCCTAGGATCAACTTAATTAATATGTATCAAATGAGTCAGAAAGCTTATGCCACCACTGAACACATTGTACAAAAAAAGGGGTGATGCTTTATGCTCTCTACCCTTTTCAATTCTGGCGGTAATTCTATTTGGTACGGGTTCTAAGGCCATGGCAGTTGAATTTACCCAAGTTGAAAACCACCAGTCCAGTTGGCTCACACATGATTTTCATTTCCCTCCAGTTTGTTCTATTACTCTTCCGGGATTCATTTATAAAAGGAGGGGTTTGAACTGGATGCCACTGAAGGTCCATTTCAATTTTATTTCTAGCATTGTTAGTCATTCTAAGTCCTTATAAGTGGAGAGCAAGAATGCCACAGACTTTCTGCTTGGAGGTGCCACTATTGAGTTTGGGAAACGATTGATGTTCAGGAAAAAAAAAAAAGTGAGGCTACCTAACTCAGAACAGACTGCTCATTTTTTCATTCAATAGTTACTTCCTCCAGGTAAGAAACCAATTAGGGGTGGGATGATCTGGCTTAGATGGTGTAACCTGTTCCTTCTCTCCTTTGCAGGAAGGCATCAGTGTGTTCACTACCCATTCTGCCTTAGTCTTTAGAAAAATACAATTGTTATCACTGTGGTCCTCTCTTGTACTATTCTCCTCTTAAGACAAGACAGTTTATTACCTTGTGTTTTTTTTTAATATATGGTTTTACTTACTTCCTCACTTGCTTCTTTATTGATTGCCATTTGATTTTTTTGGTTTTGCTTGTGTTAGCTTCCAAGTGTTTTTGAAAGTTCATAAAAGGAATCCAACCTTGTGAAGTCCTTAGCAACCACTTTTTGTACCACAGGTGCCTGGGAAAAAAGGAGCAGTTTGGGGACCCATGGATTTGGGTCTTGGTTTGCCACTGATTATGAGACCAAGAACAATTTACTTTATCTCACTGATTTTCCCATCCCTTATTTCAAATACAGGAGTGTCCAGTTCTCTGAGCTCTCAATTTTCTCTGTTCTAAAAGTCTGTATTTTTTTTTTTTTTACTCATCAGCCTAACTAAAAACAGAAATAAAAACAATAACCCAAAGTAAACATTAAGCTGGACTAAAGAAGTATATCTCTCTGAGAAAAGATTTTTTTAGTTTATTTATTTATTTTAAGACATAGAGCACAAGCAGGGAAGGGGCAGAGAAAGAAGGAGAGGGAGAATTTCAAGCAGGTTCAATGCCATCAGTGCAGAGCCCAATACAGGACTTGAATTCATGAACTATGAAATCATGAGCTGAGCCAAAACCAAGAGGTAGACATTTAACCAACTGAGCCACCCAGGTGCCCCAGAGAAGTGGGACTCGCCTGAAGTAGGGTTTGTGCTTTGCCCACAGTGGGGCTCATGTTCACTTGAAGTGGGGCTTGAGCTCAAGCGATGTGGGACTCAGGGTCACAAACCATGACATCATGTTCTGAGCCAAAATCAGATGCTTAATGACTGAGACACCCAGGCACCCATCTGAGAATAGACTTTTAAAGTCCCCCATTTAGGTGAGCAAAATCCTAGGTTTAGCACCTGGATTCCAACAAGAAACATTTGTACTGCAAAAGGCATTCGTGAAGAGCAGCCTAGCACAGGGAGTCTATGCCATGGGCTTCTGGCTGCTCCTGTCTGTGACTGTGGTTCTATGATGAATACTCAGGTTTTATCAGGTCAGATATGGTTTCCAGAGAACAAGGCTAGAGAGATTACAACCAAAGAATGTTTACTTCTGCATTCTAGTTAGTGTACTAAATTTAATGTTAACTTTGGGGCCGAAAGGAACGTGGTAGGAATCTATTAAAAATATTACACAGGGGTGGAAACTGAACAAAGGACTAATTTAACTATTCCCTTCTTTTCACTGTCAGATGTGTTTCAATGGTGAGGTGGGAGTATTGGTGGGAACTGGTATAATGATACTTTTGAAATGTAATAAGTCTCTGGAAGGTTGTTATCCACTCTGTTGATGTTGGCTACTTCAGAGAAGTGGGATTGCGTGGCCTGGTAGAAGAGAGGAAGAAATTGGTAATTTTTAAATGCTTTTCATTACTATTTGCTTTATTATGAGGAATGATTATGACTCTCAAGTCCGTATTTGTTTTTCATAAACTTACATCGTTTATCTATTGGTATAGATTTGACAGACTTCAGCTTGGGCTGGATGCCCAAGGTTAATAATTACAAGCAGCAAATGAGACAGCGAACATGAAAACATTTGCTAACTTTATGAGTTATAAAAACCATAAGTAAGGGTCTGTTTTTCCTAGAAGTACTCACAGAAAGCCCTGCATCATAACCCTATTGGTTTAGTATATGCTACGTGGCATAGTTCTCCGAGCATGATATACAAAAATGTCTTCCACTGAAGCATTCATTTATTTTTCTTTAAAACATATTCAGTTATTCAACTAATCTTTGGAAGGGCCTGCTATGTGTGCTGGCTTCTCTTTTGGGGACAGGATACACTATGAGTACTCCAGACAAGGTACCTGTCCTCCTGGACTTTACACTTGAAAGAGGAGAGAGGGCCAATATGCAAATATGCAAAACAAAATCAAACAACCTGACAAAAACAGATTGTTGTGGTTGTCATGAAGGGTGGCAATATGATAGAGAAGGACTAAGACAGGCCAAATGTAGGTGGTCTGTGTGTGATGGAAGAATCTAGTCATAATTATGGTAAAATAAGAGGTGTTAAGTTGGATCAGGTTAAACAGCCATGTAAATACTATGTTCTTTCAAACACACTGTCATGCTCACATCACAGACTGTCACCCATGAGTTCCTTGAAGGGTGTGTTCATATGTCATGGATGTTCACTTATCAGTTTCCTTTTTAAGAAAGAAAACCCAAAGTTTATTTTCTTGCAAAATTGTTATGAAAATTAATTAGCAGAGAGATTGAGGTATCACTGTATAGTTTTCTTTATCAGGAAGAATGCAGGTTTGGGATATGGAAAACCTGGGTTCATGCCTGCTTCTTTCCTAATTGTGATCTTAGGAAACCTGATTTTCTGCATCTGTGTAACAAAAGCATTTGAAAAGGTGACCTCTATTATTCCTTGCTTCTACTAGATGTATGAGTCTGAATATAAACAAATAGTTGTTCTGTTTAAATTGCTTTTCCTTGAAGAGAGTTAATCCTATATCTAAAAAGCAATTAAGTTGAAAGCAAGGACAAGGATTAAAGCAAACTCAAGGACCGTTAGGAAAACCACCCTCGGTAAAACAGACATATAAGGCTTTCTTTAAAACTGTTCATGTCTGAGGTTGCCTAATTCATGGGGAAAACCAAGGGGACTTTCATCAAATAGGTCTAAGTTAGAAATCCCCCAATTGTCATTTACCAGCTATGTAACACTGTACAAGTTTTAATTTTTTTTTAATGTTTATTTTTTTTATTTTGAGAGAGAGAGAGAGAGAGAGAGAGTGAGAGCGAGAGAGAGAGAGCGAGAGAGAGAGAGAGAGCAGGTGCACACCAGCAGGGGAGGGACAGAGAGGTAGAGAGAGAATCGCGAGAGGCTCCTGGCTGTCAGCACAGAGCCTTACGCAAAGGGTGAGATCGTGACCTGAACTGAAATCAAGAGTCATATGCTTAACCGACTGAGCCACCCAGAGACCCCAAGTTTTAAGTTTTTTTAATCTACTTTGAGTATCAGTTGTCTCACCTATAAAATACATGCTAGGATTAAATGATATGATGCTTTTAATAAGTCCAGCACAAAAAAAGGCACTCTGTAGTCGCTAACTGCAGGTAAATCTCACTCAGCAGCCAGTGAAAATGGGGGTGGGGGGTGAAATCTCTTGTAACTTCTTATTCATTATGCATACTGGGTCTTGCCTATCTTTAACTGGCATTCAACAGAATGCCCTTTTGTTTACAACACAGTGGTCTTTCTATCTGCCCTTAATATCTTATATTCTAGCCCATGGCCATGAATATCAGCAAATATTTTAATGATTTTCCAAAGAAGAAGCAAACAAAACATTATTTCAGTGTTTTGACTACATACTGGATGTTAAAATGTAATCTTAATAGAACCAGAGACGGTTGGGTGTCAGATGGGTGAGAGTCTTACTTTACACCTAAAAATTGCTACTATTTGTACTACAAAGACAATTATAATAAATGTTCAAAGGTGGCTAGCCAATAAACTTCTCTAAATTTCTGTAGAACATAAGTAATAAGATTTTCATAGGGATTCATTTCTAAGTATCTCATATAACACTGATTCTTTTAAAACTCTCATTTTCAAGAAAATATCTCCTGTGATAATTGAAGCAGAAATGTTATACATTTTAATATGCTTGCTTATTTTTGTTATGTTCCCTTAGTTTGGGTAGATTTTTGTTTCTTTGTTTGGTCTGTATTTTCTGCTTTGCCTATTTTGAAAAGCTAAGATTTCAGATAAGCCTGAAATAGGAACCAAATATGAAGTCTTTAAAATCAGATGCTTAAGAGGGATAACTAAGAGCCTATCTCAATGACTTGACAAGCATCAATTTCTTCTCCTGTTATATGGGCATAATATTTACTACCTGGTAGGAATATTATAAAAAGGAAATGAAATAACATACATGAAAGTATTTATAAATTAGGAAGCACCAAACAAATGATTACTGGATACATGTTCTGTCACTCATACCATCTAACACTCGGTTCATTATACAAGTCAATTTCACTTGTTAGATTCATTATCATCATACTGAATTTTAAACTCAAGAATGTCTGGCTGTGGCCAGGAAGTCCATCTTTAATAACCAATGAAATAGATTCAGGAGGCCTCACATGAATTAATAACAGAATCAGGACACCTGCTACCCAGGCAGATTGGCCAAAATCTGGGGCCAATAGTACAACCAAAACAACAGATTATCACTTTGGTACTTCTAGACTAATTCTGAATTATAGTAGGGGACAAATTTAATGCTTTAAAACAAATTCTGAGTTTTCAAAAAGCGTGTAAGAAGTCGAATGAGACTGTTTCTTCCACCCTAACAATCAGTAAAAGACAGTAAGCTAAAATATCAGTTATAGCTTCTAAAATTTCATCAGATAGCTAAGGGCACAAAGAGCCTAAGGGAATGAAATTCCAGAAGGAGACAAGCTTATCCTAGGAGAGAAAGACCCATGTCTGATGAATTCATTCCTAATAGAATGGCAAAAAGAAGAGTAAATGTACCCTGAATGGGGGTAAAGAGAAACAAGCCACACTTTTTGTAACTCTTCAATGTCTCTCTGAGGTTGGCACGATATCTTACAGTTCAGAAGGGCTCCAGTCACAGAGTAAGTTTCCATTCAACCGAACTTTCTTCCCCTGGGTCCTCGGCTGAGGACACACTCATAGTATATCCAAGGCTCAGCAGAGGGAACCTCTTCCAGTTGTGCCAGAACTTCCTGTTTTCAAGGTGGTGACCTGAGGCTGGGTTAGGGCATGGGACCTGAGAGAAAATCATGAAGGGTCATGCATGGCAGCAACTCATGGAGGCTGAGGGCAGAGCTGGAGGGTGGACAGGTCTCTTGAGGTAATAGAAGTTATGGAGGGATGAAGGGAAAAAGAATTCCTGGAGGCTGAAAACATCTTGTGATAGTAGTAGTAGTAGAGAGAGAGAGAGAGAGAGAGAGAGAGAGAGAGAGAGAGAGATTCTTTTATGGTTTGGAAAAATGGTAGGTAGGAAAACACACACACACACACACACACACACACACACACACACACACACACAGAAAGCTTTATCAAGTCTTGCTGCAAAGAAGCAAGGTAATGTGACCCATGATTTAGGAAATACAATTAATAAAAGCAACCACCAGGAATTAAGCAAGCAATTCCTGATGTGAAAAAGAACACACTTCAGGAAATCAAATACTCAGAATAAAAATGGATAAAGACAAGGAAAATTGAAATCATTGCTGACTACAGGAAGAATGAATGAAGAAAAAAGGCAAAATAGTTCTTTAAATAAATGGCTTCAGGAAACCAAAGGAGAATATATTCTCCAAATGGGACACTGAAGAAAGAGCCTCAAATAAATAAAAGCAGGTAAAAATGATATTTAAATATAATTTAATACAGGGGAACTTGGGTGCAACTTCAGCTCAGGTCATAATCTCTTGGTTCATGGGTTCAAGCCCTGCATCAGTCTCTGTGCTGACAGATTGGAGCCTGGAGCCTGCTTTGGATTCTGTCTCTTCCTCTCTCTCTCTCTGCCCTCTCCTGGCCATGCTCTCTCTCTCTCTCTCTCTCTCTCTCTCTCTCTCTCTCTCTCTCAAATAAACAAACTTTAAAAACATATTTTAAATGTATATATAGATATAGATATAGATAATATAGAAGATTGGCAATGACTATCTAATATACATTTTGCATGGTTCTTGGAAAAGAAAAAAATACAACACTTGCACAGAGTCTTTCAAACAATAATTTAAAAAAATTCTCCAGGAAAAAAGAAAATATAATTCATTATTAAAAAATAAAGCACATGGTCCTAAAATGTATCAAAAGATGCCTGACTTAACCCATAAAAAATGATACGTAAACTAAAACAGTATTAAAATACTATGCCACGTGGGCTCCTGGGTGGCTCAGTCAGTTAAGCATCCAACTTCAGTTCAGTTCATTATCTCATGGTTCATGAGATCAAGCCTGGCATCAGACTTGCTGTTGTCAGGGCGGAGCCTGCTTGGGATCCTCTGTTCTCCTCTCTCTCTGCACCTCCCCCACTTGTGCACACACTCTCTCTCTTTCAAAATAAATAAACTTTAAAAAATAAATAAAATACTATGCCACAACTGTCAATTTAGCAAAATTTAAATTTGGCAGCATTCTTTACTGGAGAGGTTAGAAAGAAGAAAACATGCATTCTCATGTATTTCAGGTAGAAGTACAAAATGTAGAAATCCAATGCTGAACATTTTTTCAACATCTAATAAATTTTTTAAGTGTTTTTATTTGTTTTGAGAGAGACAGAGACAGCATGAATGGGGAAAAGGCAAAGAGAGGGTGAGAGAGAGGATCCCAAGTAGGCTCTATGCTCCCAGCACAGAGCCCAACGTAGGGCTCGAACTCATGAAACCCCTCATGACCTGAGCTGAAACCAGGAGTTGGATGTTTAACCGACTGAGACACCCCGGCACCCCTCTAATAAAAATATTTTTGTCTTTTGATCCAGTAATCTCACCTCTAGGTATCATTCCTGAAGATATATCTCCAGAAATATATAAAATATGCATAAGAATATTCACTGTCCCATTAATTGTAATAGTAAAATATTTAATACTATCCAAATGTCCCATAATATGAGACATAAAAACGGTGGAATATTATGACATCCTAAAAAAACACACCCACACATAAGCAAATAAAGCAAGGCAGTTTTCTGCTCCCTGTTTTGGAGTGCTCTCCAAGAGAAAGAAGGGAGGAAGATCAATGTATCTAGTAATTTTCTTTTTATATAAGAAAGAAATGGACATAAGGATATGTTAGGCAAGATATATCACAGGAGACATAAACAACAAACTAATACTTATTAGTTATCGGGCTTGGGATGTTGGAAACTGCAGTGGAAGAAAAGAAAAATGGAAGGAAAACTTTTCTGAGTATGTCTTTCTGAACTACTTTAAATGCTTTATACATCCAAAAAGGAAAATGAAATGCAAAAGGTACAAAATTTAAACTTGAAAACAGACTGAATCATTCATCCTAGCTATATATCATGTGTCTAGTATATCCATTGGAAGAAAAGAATTAGTCTAGTAATACAAACATAGTTCTCTGTAGGACACATTCAGTGGGACCAAACAAAAACGTAAACAACTGCAAATAACTTCACTTACAAGGCTTATTGTTTATATATTATCGATTGTGCAATTAGGATTCATTTTTGAATCTCACTGAAGAAAACAGAGAGGTAAATATTTAGCTGTTATTAGGAAAAAGATTTTAGTGTCAGAGAAAAGACATAGAAACTTGTTAGCACGTGTCCAGGAAGAGCCTAGGAAGAGTAGCATCCCAGAAGACTGGGATCTACATCCTGGCTAACTCCAAGGAAGGAAATTAGAGGGTGAACCTGGGACTTCTTTCTATTCTGGAAAGCAGGGAGGGCTCAAAACCACGTGGGGGCATATCAAAAAGAGCCAGAAGCTAACTTACAGGGCACTCCTGGACCAAATTTGGCATAATTTGAGGATAAACCAGAAAAATGTTGATACTTGATTTTAAAACATTGCATAAATTAAAAAAAATGGTGATAATTAAAACAAAACAGAGAAAGAAATACACACACAAATACACACTTGCCATCAGTGGAAGTGATTGTTATACCGATGCTTTCCTATGAAAATTAGCAATATGAGAGAAAATTAAACTTTCTCTCTCTCTATTTAAGATTACCTATTTACTCTCAAGTTGCTGTGGCAAAGTTCTTTTTCAGAAGCATGCCAGCGAATATATGGACTGAATATGATACAAAAAACACCATTTTGAAGCCCCCAGTGAATTCATTGTTTCAGAAAGTGCTCGATGCTGGAATCATTAGTGTTATTAGTCTTATGATGCCAAAGAATCAGGTTACTTGCTAATAGTCATTAGAGAAACAACCCTCAAAGAAGCAATCTGGCAACCATACTTTCCACAACTAGTCAGACATAGAATCATTAATATTAAAACAACCTGACAACATATGCCTCCTGATACAAAACAAAATGAAGTACACAGCATTGTTCTTCAAGTTTTTTTTTTCTTTTTGTCAAGATTGCAGACCTAATTTACAGTTTATAATATAAAGAAGATAGAGAAAAAAAAGAGTTAATGTGTTCCACAAGAGAACAATGCGGCAATGCCACAATATAAGACATTTTACAGAACAAGTGGACCATCAAGAATCAATATCGGGGAGAAATGAGGAAATTTTGTGGATTAAAAAGGACTAAAAAAATCTAACATATACAATGCACGAGCTTCAAGATACAGTGTAGGATTTTTTTTTAGACAAAGGAGGAAATTTAAGCATTAACATTATTTTAGCTAATATTAGGAAATTAATTTTCATTTTCTTAATTGTGATGATTTGAGGCAATACAGAAAATGTTCTTATTTTTAGCAGAAACTTATTGAATTATTTAGGGGTAAACTATCACGACTTACAGAGCAGCTCACTTTCAACATTTCAACTGATAGATCAATCCTTAATCTATCAAGGATTATATAGACTTGATAGAAAGATAGACTGATGAATAAAATGGTAAAACAAATATGGGCAAATTTTGTTTTTAATATAGTGGTGGGTATACAGTAATTATTACTACTTTTTTAATATCTTAAAATTATTTCACTATTTTCTATTTCATAAGGTTTCATTATAACTGCCTCTAATGTGAACAGCTCCTGAGAGACAATATAAATCTTCTTGGGGTGATGTTCAAATTAGAGCAGTTATCTGGTTAATTTGGCATTGGTTAGCTGTCTGACCAATATTCATTCTCTTAATCTCTTTGATGTCAGAAACTGGACATTGTGCCCCACTGAAAAATGCCCTTGCAAATGAGGGAAGCCATTAAAGGTAGTTATTTAGTGGGGTACCTCAAAAAGTCCCTTAATTTCTTCTTCCTTTGTTTTGTGCTGATTGGTGCATCAAGTCAGTGGGCTGAAGGAAGCTTTAGCTACCATATTGGTCTATGAGCTGTTGTGCCAAGGACTGTGGAGTAGGAAGAGAGAAAATGCCTGGTTTCACTTATGTGTGTGGATTTTCTACTGTTAGTCTTATTTTTTTAGAAATTAAAAAAAATGTTTAATGTTTACTTATTTTGGAGACAGAGAGACAGAGCATGAGCAGGGGAGGGGCAGAGAAAGAGGGATACACAGAATCTGAAACAGGCTCCAGGCTCTGAGCTGTCAGCACAGAACCCGATGGGGGGCTCGAACACAGGAACTGGGAGATCATGACCTTAGCCAAAGTCGGACGCTCAACCGATTGAGCCACCCAGGCACCCCTAGAGTTTTTTTTTAATGAGAGAAACATAAAACCTTTTTGTTTAAGTCACTATAATCTTGAGGCTGTTATTACTTTCAGTTTAACGTAATCCTAACAATATAACATTTGTAAATAATTTTCTTGTCCAGATTCTGGTCACGGTTACATGAGGAAAATTTTCATGGCTATCTGTTTTAGACTGATCGATGGCCCTCAGATGATGCCATGTCCTAATCCCTAAAACCTGTGAGTGTCATCTAAAATGAAAAAAAAAAAAAAAAAAAAAAAAAAAAAAAGACTCTGCAGATGTGATTACATTAGGGATTTTGAGATGGGAAGATTATCCTGAATGATCCAAGTGAACTTTCACAGAAATCAACACATTCAACATAGGGAGGAAGAGAGTGGATAAGGCAATGTGACCACAGAGACAGAGATTGGAGGGGTTGTGGCCACAAGCCAGGGAATGCTAGCAGTCACCAGAAGCTGGAAGAAGCAAAGAATGATTCTCCCTTAGCGAATCTCCCTTAGAGCTCCCAAGGGAGCTCAGCCTGACCTACACTTTGAGTTTAACCCATTAAAACGTATAATGGACTTCTGGCCTCCAGAACTGTGAGAGAACAAATTTCTGTTGTTTTAAACCATGAAGTTTGAGGTAATTTGTTACAATTGCTACAAGAAATGAATACAACCTCCATTTCCATACACAAAAAGCAATTAGCCAGTTTTATGCTTTGCATTCGTTTCACATTTATAGCATCCCAACTGGATTGTGTTCTGCAATCTGGTTATATTTCCAAATCGAGATCTAATTGAAGGCAAATTCTAAAGCAGAATTAAAGAGCTCTAAGCTTCCTGGTGCGCTCACCAACAGAAACAGACACAACTAACCTTTTCTGATAGCTTTCTTTGGGCTGGTGGTTGCTTATCTCAGCTAATCGAAACAACCCAAGGAGGTAGAGAATTTGCTGTTTTCCTACTTAAAGATTGGAAAACAGTAGTTCGTACAATTTAAGAACTCATGTATTGGCAGGGCCCATCTCAAGACCAGAGCCGTCTGACTCCACAGTCCATGCTTTTAATCACTAGGACTCAAAATTTCTGAAGATAAAGAACTGATCTTGGAGTTGAGTCTACCCTAGGATACCTGGTACATTCGAGTTACCAGGTAACTTTTCTAACTAGTTGACATGAAATGCGAAATAGACTTCTATTGAAATTTTTCTCTATTACCTTATATAATTTTACTAGGTCACAAAATTTTACTAGGCATTACTAGCAAATTGAAGATGTTATTAAACATGGATTGTTGTGTTCTCTGGTATATGAAGACATCTTTGGTGTATCCTCATCAGCAAGGTTAGCTAGAGTTTGACACCTGAAGTGTTAGGGTGCAAAGGAACTCCAAAATGCTTGCAAATGCAAATCTATTATCTTGTAGGGAATTTTGAAACAGTTCTCAACTGCTAAAACAAATTATAAAACCTACCTGCTTAACTGAGAGAAAAGGATTTTCATTAGGAAAGAAAACTAGCAATACAACGCATTAAAAAAAATAAATAAAAAAGAGTTCTAACAAGAATATGTCTAAATGATCAGTTTTTTTATTAGTTTATTTTCAAATGTGTAGAGAGCACCGAGTGCAAGAATTTTTTATCATAAGAAAAAATTTATCTTGATTTTAGAGCTAATTATAGATTTTGATACTATTCAGTTACTTACTAGCTTATATGATATCTGCCATTTTTGTTATAAAAATGTTATAAATGTTATAAAGCATAATAAAATGCTTTTCATTTTGCTAAACATTCCCAAGAATTGTGCAATCTCAAAATGACAACATTGCAAGGTATGTATATTACTTACACCCATGGGATGGGTGAGTAAAGTAAAATTTGAGGTTTTTAAAGAGCTATCCATAGGCACACTGGAAGCAACTGTAAAACTGGCTCTTCAACTGGTCTTTCAGAGTTCAAAGGCTATGCAGAAATTTATCTGCATTAAACTGTAAGGAAGCTGTAAGAAAATCCCAGAGGTAAAAAAAAAAAAATACTAACTAAAAAAAGGACAAACAGAATTTGTGTGTAAGTAAGCACTTGGCAGATGTAATTCCAATGCTTAACTTGAGTCATTTAAAGTCACAGGGAAATAACCAAAAAAAAAAAAAAAAAGAAACTATCTGCAATGACCTTCCTGGTGTCTTGTCCTTGTAACTCTGTAACTTGTACAAGCAGAATTCACTAAATCTCTCTGGGTATTTGACCCTTATTCAGATCATAATGCCACATAGTCAGGGGGCAAATACACAAGTCATTTGTCAGCAATATATTTATAAAATAGCAGTGAATCAACCTTGCTGTCACCTTTCTTTGACTATGGTATTCTCGTTCTCCATGAAGGGGTTCTTTCTTGTTCAGTAATGATTAGGACCTTGTCTAGTATTTCATTTCTCTCAGAGTTTAAGTTGTTGCCCTTGGCCCTTTGACTTCCAATAGCTGAATCTTCTCTTTCTACTGCTGGCTCTCCCCAGTGTTGCCTGTCTCTTTGGATTTCACCATGATGGAATCCTAAATGGATTCCTCCGGGTTACAGCTCTTGTACTTTGAATTCATTTAGGACTTTTTGCTTCCCGTCTTTCCCTTTGTCTTGAATCTTTAACTGGAACTTTCTATTTACCTCCATTTTTCCTGCCCTTATGCTCATACTTGAGTCACCTACCTTTCCATGGCTAATGTTAAGTCCCATTTTTAGCATTCTCTCGTTTGAATGACCTTATGGCTGCCCAGCAGTATTTTGAAGGATTTTCTTCTTTTTTTTTTTTTTTTGAAAGAGTATGATGGAGTGTGATATATGTTTGAATGTCCTTATGGTTTGCAAAGGTTCCTCCTCTATTATATAGATATAGATATAGATATAGATATAGATATAGATATAGATAGATATAGATAGATATAGATATAGATATAGATATAGATATAGATATAGATACAGATATAGATATAGATATATAGATATAGATAGATATGCATGATAGGATATAAAGGAGTATGATATGATAGAAAACAGGATCAAAGATTTGGGGCTCAGATAGACCTGAGTTAGATTCACAGCCCTGCCATTTACTCACTTTGTAACTGGGAAAGCCACCTGGAAATATTCCCTTTCTCTTCTGTTGGAGGTAAATATACCACATTTATTGTCACCAGGTCCCATCCACTTTTTTCCCTTAAGTTCTGTCAAATTCAGCTCCTTTAATCCATCCTATTGTATTACTTTAACTCAGGTCCTTATAATATAGAGACTTCTACTATGTCATGTAGCGACTTCTAATAGGTTTGAGTTTTATTTGAGTTTTACTTCTCTTAAAGTTCATTCTCTTTACTGCCTCCATAATCTCCCATGGTTTTACAGGTCACTCTCTGCTAAGAATGCCCTTCCCTCTGCTACTTAAACTAATTCCTCATCATTTTCCAAAACTCCATTTAGACATTACCACTGTGGGGAACACCTTAGGTGACCCCTCAACTATCTCCTTGCTCTACCCACACACATACTCCACAACTCCTTTGGTTGGATAGGCTTCTTAATATAATCCCAAAGAACCCTTCAAAATACTTTATATTAGTGTTTACCATGCTGAGTTGTTATTGTTTATATATGAGTTTATCCTTAGAGATACTTGTATTTATTCCGGGAACTTATATTTATTCCACTGTCTGCAGTTCCTAGCATAGTGACTGGGACATTTTAAGTACGCAGAAATACTCATTATACAAAGATTGAAGTGACCACTGCTACTCCCAGAAGCAATTGAGAACTTAGGATAAATGGAACTCCACTTTATCCTTCAGCAACACTAGTTTTTCTTTTTTTTCTTTTTTCTTTTCTCTATCATTTTCCTTTTTCACCTCCAGCTATGAGGCTCACATGTCAGCTCCCATCCACTGTTTATGTTTGAAGATCTATGTTAAGGCAGGGAAGTGGGATAATTTTACTTAGTTTTTTTTTTTTTTTAAATTTCTGCTGTAAGTAGTACCTGAACTGGTAATCCATTCATTCATTTATTCATCTAATACACATTTATTAAGCAGTCACCATGTGTCTGGACCTCTATTGAGGAGCTATAGGTAGCCTCTAAAAGAAGAAAAGGAAAAAAGAAGAAAGAAATATACTTTAAAGCTCATAGTATAATAGAAATACATGGTTGTAAATACCCACTCTACCTTACCGACTTGCTTTATGGAAAAGGAGTTCCCTTCATCATTACATCATTTTTATTTCAAACAGTGTCTGATATATACTAAGTGTTCAATAAATGTGTTAAATAAATAAAATTTATAAATACATATACACATACACAGATGTATAAATAAAATGTATAAACACACATAAAATGTATTGGGTTCCATATCAACTACTTAATTCCAGAAGTTGGAGCTTACACAAAGTTGTGGGTTCTTTTCTCCTCTGCCTTTCAGCAGTACTTGGCCAAGCTCACATCGATCTTTGAGTTATTATTAGATAAAGTACTCATCTGCCTTTTCACCACTCCTGCACCCAAAGACATCACCTTACATTAGTGGACACTGAACATGACACAATGTCAAGCTGGGCTTCTCTAATGAAATTCTGGATGCCTCTGGGATAACCTATAACTTGACCTTGTAGTGGATGCATGTATGGTACACATACCTCCTTTTGAAAATAATTACTTAGCTAGGAATATTGTTAATGGAAGAAAATTTCAAAGGAAAGAAAATCTGAAGTCCCCTATTTTCTAACTTTCCTTATGTTCTAGGTCCCCTTCAGAGCCTTGAGGCTGAGAAGTGATACACTATAGCTCTTGGCTGAAGCACTTAGGGAGAATGCTTCTCCTTTTCCATTGGTGAAAATACCAGAGGGCATAAATCGAAGGATAAAACTCCTGACCAGTCTCCATCTCTTCATTTCAAAGTTCCTAACTCAGAAAGGCACTTTAATCTGGAAACATAATTTATGATGCATTGACTTTCAGGATTATAAACAATCTGGTTTAAGAAATGCAAAACAAAGTTAGAAGGAGAATTTTTATTTTTTAGGAGAAAGCTCACGGAAAGGATGACTTTCTTTTTGATGTACAGACAGCTCCTTAAGTTACTGCACTGCTTATCTTAACACACACTATTTCAGAATGGGAGAAATTACATATGGAAATGGTAAGTAACTTTCTATTTTCAAAATGTGGATAAGCCATGTTTATGAGTTTTCTGTTGCTATGTAACAAATTAGCACAATTTTAGCAGTTGCGAACAACACATATTACCTCAGTTTCCATAGGTCAAGAATCCTGGTACAGCTTACCTCAGATCTTTGCTCCGGGTCTACAGCCAAGGTAAGGCTAAGGCTCCAGTCTCACTTGAGGTTCAAAGTCCTCTTCTAAACTCACTGTTGACACAATTCATTTCTTGTAGTTATATGAGTGAGACCCTAAGATCCTAGTGTCTGCCTGTGATTCCTGCCGTATAGCCCTTTCCACAACATGGCTGTTTGCCAATTCAAGGCTAACACGAGCACATCTGCAGTCATTCCTTGTCTCTTCCCTCTAGATGATCTTTCAAAGGACTTCACTTCAATAAGTTAGGTCTGGCTATCATACACTTTCTTTGAATGTCTCAAAGACATCTGATCAGGACCTTGATTACACGTGAAAAATCCCTTCACCTTTGCTATGTAATGTTTCCTCTCACAAGCAAGATAGCCCATCATATTCACCTTCCCACCCACACTGAAAGGGAGAGAATATAAGGTAGAGTACATAAGGAAGCTGAATCTTGGGGGCTGTCTTAGATTTCTTCCTAACATGTCACATTATGCCCTAAGTGTTGATAATTCAGAAGTTTTGGTTCAGTGCAACTCAAAGCAGACAGATTTATATTTTGGATTGACACAACTCATTAAGCTTAGAGACTATGGTGTCTTGCACAGGCACTTAGCATTTCTAGAGAACTTCTTTATAAAGAGATGGCACTAGAGAATTCAGATACAGAATTTAAGCGTTTAGGAAGCAATGTATTATACACAAAATTGAAAGCATTTACAAAACAAGCAAGGCCATGGTTTTATTTTGTTGGTTTGAAAGATTTGTTGGACTGAATTGTATTTTCATTTACACATTCATTGCTCTACTACTGTGTCAGAGCTTTAATATTATTTGAATCTTATTTCTAGAACCTTTTATTACTTTCATGATTGGTTAATGGTTAAGATTGATTTAAAGTAGATTTTATAGATATACAAATTATGGCTATGAAAGATCATTTTGCTTTCAGCCACCATGGTTAATGTACTTTATTTATTTTCCCTTTTATTTTTAAGAAGTTTTGGAGAGAGTTTTATTTCAAAGATGATTTGCTTGTAGGTTTTGAATTTTCTATATCTTGTTAAATCTTTCCTAGTAAGTAAACTACCATACAAGTTTTTGTCTGTCTTTTAGTAAATGATTCTTACCTCTTCCTTGTTCACCTAGGATATTGACTAGGTTGGTTTCAAACAAGTTATCTACTTCCTCCCTGACTGATAGTATCTCTCCCAGAGATCCTTCTTGGTACTAGAGTCATGTCACTTACAGCTAGATTTTAGCTATGTACCTCACAAAAAATGCCATTAAATATCCAAACAGATATACAAAAGCAAAACAGAAACAGCTTTGGCCTATGCCCCACTGTAGAAGTATTCCCTCGCTGTCTGTACTGATTTATTCCAGCATGGTGAAATGGCCCAAGGCAGGCTATAAGAATCATCACAGAGCCTTCTGCTAGAAAAAACTAGAGGGTTTCTCTTTCTGCTGGGTGGTTGAGGTTTTAGTTTGCCCTATACCTGTCAATGGCCACCTTTCCAACTTCTGTTTGCGAAGAAAGCTCATTTGAGAATAAAGCCAATACAGAGGAAAATGGTGTAGATGTTTTATAGTATCTATAAAAATATAGGTACAATTATAATACAGATACAACATATATTTCTATAGATATATGCAGCTCGAATACAGATACAGAGACAGAAGAATGGATAAATAGAAAAGAGAGTTAGACAGCTATATCTATCTATGCTTATAAACATCATAAAAAAAGAGGAATTATGATATTAGCATCAACCCTTAAATTCAGCTACACTGTATTCCTAACTATACCTGTGTAATTTAAAGATATGCATACCAACAAAATCTTTTGTTTAAACTCATTTGGATTCCATTTCTGATATTTGTAGCCAAAACAATCTCAGTTAATACAACATTCATACATGTATTGGTCATTAGAACATAAAACTCTCATAAAATATAAAAAGGAATACAAAAGTACATCAGAGACAATTGATGAATTGGGTATTTGCTCATGAAGACAGCTGAGAACTTTTCAGACTAAATGGATAGAGGTCAAAGAGAATGATCTCCCACAAGTACTGAGTTATAGAAATGCTTTGTGTTTAGTTATGTGATGATAGCATAAGTAAATTCTGAGCCTAATCCTCAGCAATACCAACTAAAGTTATTATGGGTACTTAAATGGAATGCTATGTTGCCAGTGAGAAAGACCAAATTATTCCAGGTGCTGACTCTCTTATCCTAGCTTCCCTAAATCTACTCTTCACTGTTCTCCATCCTACTCTAAATCCTGGGAGTCTGACCTTAAAGTTTTCCTTTTTTTTTTTTTCCAAAAAAACAATTATATAAAAGCTCAGCACAAGGCCTAGGAGAAAGTGAATATTAATATAATAAATGAAAATTATTATTAATAATAGTACTTTTCTATCCTGGAATTCCTGTGTACCGTACTCTATAAATAATTTAAATATGTATGTGCACCTTACATCAAAGCTTAATGGAGATATTAAAGTTCAGGTTAGGGGCACCTGGGTGGCGCAGTCGGTTAAGCGTCCGACTTCAGCCAGGTCACGATCTCGCGGTCCGTGAGTTCGAGCCCCGCGTCAGGCTCTGGGCTGATGGCTCGGAGCCTGGAGCCTGTTTCCGATTCTGTGTCTCCCTCTCTCTCTGCCCCTCCCCCGTTCATGCTCTGTCTCTCTCTGTCCCAAAAATAAATAAAAAACGGAGAAAAAAAATTAAAAAAAAAAAAAGTTCAGGTTAAAAGTGCTTCCCCAAGTATTTATAAAGCCAAATAGCACCTTTTGTGTTTGTGAAGAAAGAAATATCAAAACTGATAGACCAAAAACCAGAAATATGAGTTTATTTGTTTGTTTCACCATGACCAAATATCTTACTTGAATCTTCACATTTTTGAAAAATTCCATAAAGGTCAAAAATTGAAAAACATGTCATACCCGAACAAATGCACTTTGAGTAGAGTAATACCAAGTTTCATGAATGACACATATGTAATTCACTAAATCATATATGGTAAAACCATGGAGGGTTGAAAGAAATTCCTCTGAGTTAAGGTATTACAGGTTAAATGCCTTCCCCACGAGAATTCTCAAAGCTTAGAAGATGCCCTCAGAACAAGTGTGAAGGAAAGGGTGACTAAGAAAATCCTGACAGATCAATAACAATGACATCACATAGGACCACATCTAGTCAGGTAGCTTCTACCTGCCATCTTCTAATTGTTGTTAGACAGTGTTTGATTTAATAAACTGGGTAAAATAATCTTTAAGATTCTGTGTTGGAATGGGGTCTGATTTCTACTAATGGCAAATGTAGTGCATTGGAAAACACAAAACTTGGGACATAGTTTGTATTCAAGTTCTTAATAAATATATCTGAAATTACTACAACCCAAGGGTAAGGAAAAGAAGGAAAGAACATACAAGTCCATTTTTATCTCCTTGAACTATATAAATTATTCCAGATTTGGTCATGCAGTTCTACGGCCCTGGGTATAAACTCTTCTTATGAACTGTCTTTGACCTGATCACAAACTGGTGTAATTAATTTCATGAAGAGATATAAATCATTTTAACACTTTACATAGATTGTGGCCAAATCTCTCTCATGTTCTGTTTATTCTCACCAGATACCCAAATTCACCATTCTGCTTAAGACTAGGAGGAAAAATGTGCCAGAAGGAAGGAACAGGATCTCACTTTATGGTTTTCAACCATTCCGCCCCCATATACACCTGAGGATGTGAGAAACCTTCATCAGGATATGGAGAGTGACTGGAAAATAAATATTTTCTGGGGAGAGGAAAACATGTCTAGAATTTCTGAGATAGTCTGTTAGTTGGGTCATAGTAAGAGTCCATGTTAAAACAATCACCCTGTCACTCAAAGTGAGAAATTGTGCTTGAGGATAAGTGCACATGTATTCGTCTTCCGTCCATTTTGAATTCACCATAAGATTCCTAAAGCGTAGACTTCTGACAAATTCCAAAGTATCTTCTATAAATGCTCTGGAAATTGATGGCTATTATCCTGGAGACAATACTGCTAAACAAGTTGTGTTTATCTTGGTGTCCTCTCATGGCTCCTAGAAACCATCATTTTCCTTAATACCCATTTGCTGTGGATGGAACTGGAGGGTATCATGCTAAGTGAAATAAGTCAGTCAGAGAAAGACAGATACCATATGTTTTCACTCATATGTGGATCTTGAGACCATGGGGGAAGCAAAGGGGGAAAAAAAGTTGCAAACAGAGGGCGGGAGGAAGTGGGGGAGAGGGAAAAGTGGATGATGGTAATTGAGGAGGGCACTTGTTGGGATGAACACTGGGTATTGTATGGAAGCCAATTTAACAATAAATTCTATTAAAAATAAAAATCAAAATAATTAAAAAACAAGAAGTCACAAATAGTCTCTATTGTTATTTGGTCTCTTATCATGTGGGAGTTTTTGAAAACTGAAGATTAAGGGATTAGATATTGTCATAAGTCTAGAGAACAATCCTTTTTCAAGCAGTAGTGTGAAGATTTCAATTCTTATGAAAACTGAATATAATCCCTTCAAAAACTTCTAACAGTACAATTTTCATTTATGCACATTTCTGGCTTTTCATTTTATGGTGTAAGAAAATGTATCTATAATAAAAGTGTATTAGCCTGTTGGTACTTGTCTAAATTTCATTTAAAATTAACTGACAAAACAAAATATAAATTTTATCTACATTATTAATTCTTTATTTTAGCAAGACTAAATTTATGAAATTATTTGAGTGGTTATCAAGCCCAACCTGTAGAGAGTTCAAATAAAGGCATTTGGCTATTCTACTCACGACTGTGAGATCATGACCCAAGTTGAAATCAAGGGTTGGATGCTCAACTGATTGAGCCACTCAGGCACCCCTTGACTTTTCTACTTTGCACCATGAGTCTGAATGCTTGGGTGTGGCCCTGGAGTTTACCCCTAAATAATACCTGGAATTAGGCAAGTGAGTTAACCTCTTTTAAGCACAAACTTGGAATTGGTGCAAGAGAACTGGACCAGATGAATTCTAGGATAGCTTCTCAAAGTAGCATCCAAATTAAAAACATTTTTCTGCCCACCCTTAGGTCCATACTCCTTCCACTGCCCATGAGTGATACAATAAATAAATAAATAAATAAATAAATAAATAAATAAAAGCATGTGACTTGCATTTTTGTAATATTTATCATTACATAGAATAATTCATTTTATCAATGATTTCATCTTTTTTTCCATTATACTGAACATAATTATGATGACAAGGAAAGTATTTAGTCCCTGGCATTAGCAAACCTTGATAAAAGTCCTATCACTTCTTAGGTTATGGCCTTGGAAGATACAATTAATATATTTGGTTTTCTCATAAGCAAAGTGGCGATTATTAGTCATAATAGTAATATTGTGGTAAGAACTAAGTGAGAATAAATGTGAAACCCTTACCATGAAACAGATGTCACAGAAATGATAGTGATGTTAAAAATAATAATGATAATATCTTACTATAATTAAATTCCTCAGCAATGTTTAGAATATGATGCTATTCATATGAACTTCATGTGTACAAAGCAACTTTGGAAAATATCTACTGGGCAAAGCGATATTTATGTGAAAAATAGCCTTTAGAATTCAATCATTGTGGATGCGAGCAATCACTCGGTCATGTGTGTTTAAACAACTGCCAAAACTTTAAGATGACAGAAGTTTATAATTCTTCCTTTCTGCCCATGTGGTCAACAGACTTCTAATTCTACCTTATTCATTGGGAAATACGAGGAGCTATTGTGAATAAGGATTTAGAAATGGCCACCTGCCTCAAAGGAGTTAACAAGTATCAGGCACAACTGAAGGAACTATTTTGGGTAGGCTTGGCCAGGGAGCTTCCCTTCCTGAGAAAGGAGGGGAGAATGAGATGTCAGCCCTGGAAGAGACTGTGTACATTTGATGCCTAAACTGACAGTAGTTAGGTGAACAGCATGTCCTGCCTCTGCTGTCCAAAGAAATAACCTGTCAAATCCCTAGACTGAATTTATACAACCTCCATATGGCCACCAGGAAAACACACTGACAGAGTCAGAGAATGCATCTGCATTTTCAAGCATCCTGTTCAGCAAGTGTCATGTAACTGGAGGAAACCAACACATTGCAAAGCTGATTTCTGGAGTGGTGCTTCTGATTAAAATGGTCATGTAATTGACCACTGGAAAGAGTAAGTCCCCCACAGTCCATAATTCCTCCTCTGAGAAGGAAATAAACTATAAACTTGCCCTTTAAGTGATTAATTTTCACATGCTTCCACATCATTGACATCAACAAAAGGACCATAAAAGATGTTCTCAATTTCTACCCAATATAATGATGGTAATGGAGATAATGATATAGATATAATCAAGCATGTGGAGAGGACACCAAAGGACCTATTTGAAAGACAGCCAAAGAAACACATGGAAGATAAAAAATGAGTGGATACACTGAGGGGACAGGCCCTAAGATTACTAAGAGGGATAGTCTACTAGATGGAGAAATAAGCCACCTCCAGTGGGAAACATGAAGCAGCAATAGTGAGACCCAGGTCAGGAGAGATATTGGAAATCAGAGAGAAGGGCTCATTGGTTGCTCCACTGGGGACTGACACCCAGTTTCCCACAGATTACTATAAGATTCTGGGAACTGGATGGAAATGCTCAGAATAAAGAATGATTCAAGTAAAAGAGCAGTGTTCCATACAGGGGAAGGAGTCAGAGACTGCTGGTGTGTGATTTATTAGGTTTGTGACTGTGGACCATTTACTTCATCTCTCTGATCCACAACTTAATATTCATGGATCACAATGCCAACTTCATATGATTGAAGGATTAAATAAGATAATATATCTGGAATATATAGCCCAGAGTGTGATAGATATTATCCACTGTTCAATTATGAATGTGTATGATTATTTCCATGTGTGCATGGATCTCTGTATACATGTAGCTCTGCTTTGTTGCTATCGGTGTATGAATGGTCTAGGACATCTCTTACTATTTAATCATGACTTGGTTTCCTTCTCTTATAGGGGTCAATCCTCTCCTTCATCTAAAATATAGGAAAACATGGGGCGCCTGGGTGGCGCAGTCGGTGAAGCGTCCGACTTCAGCCAGGTCACGATCTCGCGGTCCGGGAGTTCAAGCCCCACGTCAGGCTCTGGGCTGATGGCTCAGAGCCTGGAGCCTGTTTCCGATTCTGTGTCTCCCTCTCTCTCTGCCCCTCCCCCGTTCATGCTCTGTCTCTCTCTGTCCCAAAAATAAATAAACGTTGAAAAAAAAATTTTTTTAAATATAGGAAAACAATTCCCACTTAGTAAAAAAAAAAAAAAGTGTGTCTTTCCTGGAAATGGAAGATGTTCGATAGAGAAAATTGTCATGGGAAGCATTCTTCATGACGTCAGCAAATTAAGTATTAAGAGAGAGCAGGACACAACCCCCAGCCTTGATACCTTCAGGCATATCAAGCGGTCATAGCAGTGACCTGAGGGTTGAGGAGGCATGAGCCTAACACCAGGCGAGGTAGGTTTTATTCCGAGATCTCTAGAACTTGAGAAAAACTTAAAAGATGCAGAAGAGTTGCACAAAGATGTTGATACAATTATCAGCTGTTAATCAGCTACTAAGATACCACCTAGATGTAAACTTAGTTCTGTCTGACTCAAGACACCACAATGCCTCCTAGAACATGGCTTCTATGCTGTTTCAACTTCTCTGCTTTGTCCCTCCTCATATGTTGCTTCTGTTGACTGGTAGCTCCTACCCTGACAAACTTCTACTCCTGTTAAGATACATAAAAACATTACCTAAGTGAAGCCTCCCCACAAACTCCAGGATAGAACTAACTGCTTCCTTAACCCCCAAGCACCTTTAAAAAAAAAAAAACAACAAAACAAAACCTATATTAAAACATCTAACACAATGTTCATGGCTATATTCCCAGTATCTGGAAAAAAAGCCTAGCATATAGTACATGCTCAATAAATATCGGTTGAATAAATGAATTGCATTTTAATGAATTATATACACCCTCTGTCCTTATAGATATTGAACTGCTTAAAAATAGTATATAACCAGTTTGCTAAAAATGCTGAACTGGTTACTGTTAAATCCTGAAAGGGTTTTATTATATTTCCCATACCCACTCTCAGATATTAAAGAGCCTGATATAATCTGATACCAAAACTTCCAACTTTTATTTATGTTAAAGCTTCTCTACTTCTTGTCACAATCCTTGACAAGATCTAGACTTCGAAGATTGAAGGGGATAAATGTGATTGTTCTGTGTCTACTCTTTTCCTAAACCACCATTTTACCACACCTTCTCATTTCTAATTCTGTCCACTCAAGTGTGGGGCTTAGCAAGGAGTTAGATTTAGAAGCAGTGAAAGCAGTTAAAATGACCTTATTCAATGGGTACAGTTGTAATCTGGATTTAATGCCCCCCAAAAAGTAAATGTCCACAGGCTGGCTTTTTCTCTCATAAGAAATTTTGTGGGCTCTTTTAGTGATGTGTGGCTGCCTTAGTCAGTGGTAGGCTGCTATAATAAAGTACCATGGAATTTTAAACAACAGACATTTGCTTTTCACAGTTCTGGAGGCTAGGAAGTCTAAGATCAAGGCAGCAATAAATGCAATGTGTGGTTAGAGACTATTACCTGGTTCATACAAAGTCCACCTTCTCACTGGATCCTCACATAGCAGAAAGAGACAGTGAGAGCACTCTCTGAAGATCCCTTTTTTAAGGGTACTCATCCCATTCACAAGGGCTCCACCTTCATGATCTAATTATCTTCCAAAAGTTCCATGTCTTTAGACAACGGGGGTTCGAGTTTCAACATGTGAGTTTTGGGGGACACAAATATTCAGTCTATTGCAGTGGATATGTTTTGCAACACTCTTGTGGTTTAGGACACTTTGTAGCTTACCACCTCTCAGCTCACTTTTCAAAGCCTGTCTGGTAGCAAACCCTGGCCTCTTGTGGAGAAAAGGAGACATGCACAGCCCTCCAGGAACGCTCTCCAAAGAAATTGTCACTATTAATCTTCTTCCTCATCTGTCTGTCTACTTAAAAGATGAAGATGGGTGACAGACACTTAGCTATTATTTGGCCACAGGTCCAAGACTCAAAACCTTCCATTTAGCAGTTACACTCACTTTTTTATTTTTTTCTATCCTGCTTGTTTTAACTTTTTCTATGGGACATGTTGCAAAATACCCTCTAAATACAAGTGAATAATGAATACATGGCTAAATGAATGAATGGATGAGAGAATGGCTACATGAATGAATATAACCTTTGTGAGTTTGTAGAAATAGAATCATTCTGTATATAAACCCTTTGAGAGAGTCACTGAAGCATCTGCAGTGGGGGGGGGGGTAAGGTTGCTGCCACTGAGGAGAAGATGATTGATGGAGAAAGAATCATAATTATCTATCCTCAGTTCCCATGCACACAGGCTCAGCTGAGTAAGACACATCAAGTGTCTTGTTTTTCAAGTGGTCAGAATGCAGGAGAACAGGGCTCACACATTGCTCTGATGACTTTGAAGCTATACACAAGATTCTTAGTTGAGTGGAGGGAAGACACAAGACTTAAGATTTGAAATTAGGGAGAAATAAGCCTGAAAAAAGAAGGTATTTTCCAGGACTCTAGGATATTCCATCCACATTATGGGTTGAAATACTGGTTTGGGGCCAGGATTAATATGAATTGTAATTTCCCATTCTTTTATTTGCTACATGTTTGTTGTACTAACTAAAATGTACTGTTATCAAAACATTTCCCACTGTCATCTTATGTTTTATTTATGGTTCCTAAATGTCCTTTGTCCCTGGACAAAAGCATGACAAGGCCCATGACTTTTTCTGGCTCTCTCTTATATAATAGCAGTCCTAGGATGACTTTCAGTAACGGTGTTAGCATTTTCAGTCTGAAATATTAATCAAAACTTCCATTTGAGTTAGCATAAATTGCTGTTTTTTCCTTCCACAGTCTGGGCCAGTTTGGGCTCAAGTCTTGCAGTAGAGGAAGGAAAAAGTGTACTTCTTTCTCCTGTTTAGTCTTACCTCTCCCTCCACTTTCTAACTACTGATATAATTGGTACAAGTCAATTTTGGATACCAGTGGGCTAGGACAGAGAAAAGGAAAACTGATAGTGACATAGGTCAGTTCTTATTCAGCTGGTATTTGTGGTTCTTTCGTGAGGCAGATGGCTGACGCTGGAGACCCTGCACTGGCCTAGCTAATGGTGTCTCGGAGGCAGCGGTTTTCATTGGTTTCTTGGGTTTAACCGTTGACTTCCTATCTCTTGTAGTGGTCTTAGCCTGATAGACACAACTCTGTTCAGCTACCTCGTGTTTCTTTCCTCCACCCTTTGCCCTCAGCAATACATCTCTAGCCTCCTCCTCTCAAGTCTCAGGACTCAGACAGGCCTATTGGACAAGGTCCAAGACAACTCCTTGGGTTGTGGCCCTCTACAAATCTGTGCCTATGAACTCTGGGAATGAACACTTAACGCAATAGGGGACGTTTTCTTGACCCCACTCCCAGATATATAACCTTTCTTTGCCATCAAGATTTCCTGGGTAGGAATCAAACTCTACCCCAGAGTTGGCCTTTGCTTTCCCAGGGGTAGGTCAGGCATCAGCCCCCAAATGCAGGAAGTACATTTTGGGAGTGTGTGGGAGATCCTCTTTAAACCCTCTTTGCTGGGTTTGCGGTGGGAAAGAGCAACACTTACTCTCCTCTCAAAGACAAAGTGGAAATCAAAACCCTGCAAAAAAGAGCTCTCTTCAAAGAAGTCTCATTTTCAAACTGCCTTCTTCTTCACATATAATTTATCTGGTTAGAAGACTCTAAGAGGCCTGCAAATGTTTTCTTTTGTTTTGTTGTTGGTTGGTTGGTTTTTTTCCCCTTATTTCCTATGAAACCCTGCACATGGAAATTTGGCCTTGGAATTTTGCATATATGTATTCTATCTGGGGGATTTCCTGGAAACCTCATTTTTAACATACTATTACATAGTGAATAGATGCATGCAAGGTTCAAAGCACACATTTAGATGGAATTTTTGGAGCTTAAACTATTTGTAAGTTAGAAATGTTCTATGTTTGGAAAGGTAGCCAGGCTTTTACCATGTTTGCCATTTTTACTTGCATTGAGTGGTTCTATTTCCTTTTTCTTTTTTAAAGTAGGCTTGATAGTACCAGATAATTCAGTTAATTCAAGTTAATTCAACTCCTAATGATGAGATGAAGTGGAAGGCATTACATGCTTTGACTTCCCGAATCCTCTCTGTAAGATTTTTCTTTGCCTTTTCAGTTTCTTTCAGAATTCAAGAGCCAGCAGACCATAAGCAGCTGTGTGGCTTTTCATCTAAGCAAAAATCTTCCATTACTGAATGAATTTTTTTTTCCTACTCCCTTCTTACAGCTTCAGTAAACTGAATTAGCCTATTTCGTTACATGGAAATTCCCTCTGATGAGTGAAATAGCTCCTAATGAATAAAACTGTAAACAATTCGATAAAGCAAGTTGCTAAAAAATCTAAACTATTTATCTGCTTCAACAGCCAATGGGAACATGGCCAAAGGAAATGGTATCCGCTCTCTTCCCTTACTGTCTGAAGGTTTAGTTGTGAAAATCTTCATCAAACTGCCATTTTTGCCCCTCACTTGAAAAAAGTAATTCTTACATTTATGTGGGAGAAAAAAATAAGGAAAGAAATTAGATAGAATTAGCTCCATCAGATATAAAGTATCTCAATATTATAGCAGTTAAAACAGAAGAGTTCTGGAACAGGAATAAACTAAGTGATAAATAAATATTTAAGAAGGCCAAGACAATTTAAATGAATTTAAATATATATCACAAATATGTAATTTCAAACCAAGAATTATTTACTGAATAATGCTAGAACTATCTATTAATTTAAGGAAGCGTGCACATGGGCGTGCACACACCCCCACACACACACATTTGTAAAAATATATGGGATGGGTATCCATATATTAGCATATATATTTAGCATATATGAAATGCTAAAATCTTTAGCATTTTACTTTACAGTAAATTCTAATTAAATCAAGACTTAATGATGAAAAATGAAAATAAGGTAAGGAAAATAAGGTAAAGCTACATAAAAATACCAAAATTTTTCAATAGTAAAATTGATATAACTAGAAAAAAAATTAAGATACTAATAACTGGGAATCATCCATAACACATGATCAGACAAAGTAGATATTTTAGACGTATATCAAGAAAACTTACAAATCAGGAAAAAAAGCCTAAAAACTGAATAGAAAGCCAGGCAATGGGGTATAAAAAGGCAGTTTTCTAAAAATAAAATCCAAATAATACATAAAAGAGGATCAACCTCATGTTAACTAAAAACAAATTAAAACAGTGAGATATTTTTTTTTTTATCACTGAGATGAGTAAAAATAAAACTAATGAATATATTCAGTGTTGGTAAGAGTATGGGGTAGTCACTGTAATATTCTATTGATGGATATGCTGGGAATTTTTAAGAAGCAATATGGTAATGCCTATCAAAACTGTAAATGCAAATCACCTTTGACTCAGTGTTTGCAGTTTATTGTTCAACAATCCATTTTTAGAATATTAATCTAGAAATACATTTGTGTATAAAGATGTTTATTTTATTATTAGCAATAACTAACCATATTGGGGAAAAACATAAACATTCATCCATAATGCATCAGATTTAAGTTCTTATAGGACTCCAAAGGAATATTCCGAAGCAACATGGAATACTGTATAAATAACAAAATGATGTAAGAGAATATTAGGCTATAGTAGGCCCAATTATGTAAAAAAATATGGTTCAAATATACCAGAGGATTCACATCATATTGCTAATGGTGGCTTACTCTGGAGACAGAGTTAGGACAAAAGGAAGCCGCGGGGCGGGGGGGTGACTTACTTTTATTTTGTGCATTTCTGTAGTTTAATTATTTTTGCAAGTATTTAAGTTCTTTTTACAAGTGTCACTATTATAATAAAAATCACATAAAACACAAGGGAACAGAGGTAGACAGAAGGTTTGGCAAAAACAATGCGTAGATTTAAAGAGAACACAGCATTTATAACATAGTACTATGTGATGCTATATAACTGAAATTATGGAAACCTATACAAAAAAACCCTAACCTGATAAGAAATAAACTGCCTAGTCAGCAGTTGGCTGAACAAGTCACCAGACCATGTTGAAATAATAACCTTTTGCTCTTTATCCAAAAAAGATTAGTCCTGGGGAAAAAATTCCTTCTTTCTTATCAACTCTGAAAAGGGCAGGTCTTGCTGAAACAATTCATCCTAACTTTGAAAGTAGGAGGTCCAGGGGCACCTGGGTGGCGCAGTCGGTTAAGCGTCCGACTTCAGCCAGGTCACGATCTTGCAGTCCGTGAGTTCGAGCCCTGCGTCAGGCTCTGGACTGATGGCTCAGAGCCTGGAGCCTGTTTCCGATTCTGTGTCTCCCTCTCTCTCTGCCCCTCCCCCGTTCATGCTCTGTCTCTCTCTGTCCCAAAAATAAATAAACGTTGAAAAAAAAATTTAAAAAAAGAAAAAAAATTTAAAAAAAAAGAAAGTAGGAGGTCTGCATGTGAATACTTGTAGAACTAATTGTTATGCTTTGTGACATACTTTAACGATTATTGGTTCCACTATTTATCTTCCAAGGCTGCTGGGGATATTATGTGAAATAATAAATGTGAAAATGTTGTCAAAGGGTATGTTTGAAGTAATTATTATTGTTCAAGTGTTGGCTTAAGGCACAAAAACATCACCATAAGTAATAACCATGAGTTTTTAAAATTGTTGCTATTAAATTAAGGATATACAGCTTTTGCCCTCTCAAACTGACAAAGCTTTTTAAAAAGGAAAAAAAAAAAACCTTGATAAATGCAGTGTTGTGGAGGAGTAAAATTGGTTGTCTCTCTGGAAGGCAACTTGGAGATATATGTTAACATGTCTTAAAATAAGCAGATCCATTGAACCGGTAATTCCCTTTCTAAGAATATATCTCGAGGAAATAATGTATAAGTACTTCATCCCAGCATAATTACAAGATAGCAACAAATTAGAAATGATATAATAGCCAACAACATGAGACTGGTTAAATAATTATGGTGTTCCATGTAGTCATTAAAAATAATTCTGTAGGAAATTAGAAAATGTACATGAAATATTATTAAATAAAAGGATTAAATAATACATGTATAGTACGATTCAATTTTTCTAAAAATTTTGCTTTAGAGATAAATAATGAGGTGGAGTTGGATAAAATAACTTATCCATGTTAACAGTGCCACTGAAATGGATCTAGTTGACTTTCAAACAAACATACATACATATACACAACAAATAAAGACTACTTAACTCAGTATTTACTACGTGACAGGAAATTTGCTTATCACATGTAAATAAATCCAATAAAAAATCTTGTATTAATTATAGGATTCCAGAGATGAATAAACTGAGGTTCAGTGAGGTTAAGTATCTTACCCACAGCCAAATACAATAAAAACAAACAAAACAAAAGTAACTACGTGGGTCCCTTCTTGATCAAAAATCCCTCTAGCTACACATAGAGTTTTCATATGTGATTAGAGACCTCAGCTGAGCCTACACAGAGACAACGTGAGTGCCTGGAATCTGATGACTTGTTCACCCATCCAGTGGCCTGAGTAGATAGGTATTAGGAAAAGCATGTTGGACGTTAAGAAGAACATTTCCACGTGGATGTTAGAGATTCTAGAGAAATGGAAATATGGAGACCACAATATAACATTTAAACTCGGGATGGCCCTTGAATGATAAGAAGCAAGTAAACTAAAGGAAGAAAGGTTTAGATGTTGGGACAAATCTCCATAACAATGAAAGAAACTTAGGAATCTCAAAGAAAACAACAAAAACTGTTCCCAGCCACAGGCTTTCCCAGGGAAACATTCTCAAAGTAAGAAATAGTGTTAGGTCAAAGGTGAAATATAGGGCAGAGGAGTAACATGCTCTATTAAGAAATAATAATTAGGTTACTGGGTGGCTCAGTAGATTAACTATCTGACTCTTGATAGCTCATGTCATGATTTCATGGTTTGTGAGTTCAAGCCCCATGTGGGGCTCTGTGCTGACAGTGTGGAGCCTGCTTGGGATTTTCTTTCTTCCTCTCTCTCTGTCCCTCCCCGTCTTCCTCTCTCTCTCAAAAATAAATAAACATTAAAAAAAAATAAAGAATACATAATAATAGTATAGCTTGTAGGCATATCTGTTAAATAAGAAAAGGTCCTAAAAATATTAAGGGCATTTTAACCATAGCAACCTTACCTGGAAAGCAAAGTAAAGTCTATTTTGTCCAGCAGAATCACAATCAAATAACCAAAAAGCCCAACAAAGGGTTTTTTTTTTAATGTTTATTTATTTTGGGGGGAGAGAGAGACAGAGACAGAGCATGAGCAGGAGAAGGTGCAGAGAGAGGGAGACACAGAACCCGAAGTGAGCTCCAGGCTCCAAGCTGTCGGCACAGAGCCCCACGTGGGACTTGAACCCAAGAACTGTGAAATCATGACCCGAGCTGAAGTCAGATGCTTAACTGACTGAGCTACCCAGGTGCCCCAAAAGCCCAATAAGTTTTTAAGGAATTATACCATTTTATGCCCAAAGTGACTGAAACAGTACAAAATGAAAAGAGGCCTAGGGCGCCCAAATTACTATGGTCAGTAAGTGAGCTGTAAAAACTTGTCAGTTACAGCCATAGGTTATTTTTTTATGGAAAAGGAATGATGGCCAGAGGAGAAACCAAGAGCTCAAAGAGTCATGTCATGACCCACAGAAAATTACTCATAGGGAGGGACTGGAGCCTAACCACAGAACTGAAATTACTATAAACCAGTGATTGCTACCTGCCTCCAGTTTGTCACACAGGGGGAGGCACAACTTCCAATTTCTGCGTAGAACACATCATGAGTTCCAGGCAGTGAGGACTGCAAATAGTACAATGCTTGTGGGGGTGTCTTGTGTGCTTTGATACCTGGGAACATCAAACGAAAGACTCATAGATAGAAACAGCATTCTCTCCAGAGACCAGAAAGCGAGGCACCAGCCAAGAGCCTGACACTCTTGATACATGATGGGTACCACAAAGAACCATAACTGGACAGTAATCCAGAGGACTTCCTGTGGGCCAATGTGAAAAGCCTTCTGGAGTGTCCAGAAATATTGGAGAGAGAGGCTGTATTTTGAGAGTGGGGATTGTGAGGTCCTGCCATCAGCTATTTTGGCATTAAAACAATAAAATGTGATATTACATATTAAAGTGATTCGTAGTATGTACAGGCTAATGAGGCAAGGGTTAACTCCAGTTACATGTGTTTTCATATCTACCACACAAACAGAAATTTGCAATTGATGAGCATAGAGGGCCCAAAAAAGAAGAAAATCCTTATGGGTCCGACCCTGACACTTTTTCCTATAGCCCTAGTAGTAAGAATCCAATCATGAGAAAATTAGATTAATCTATGAATTCTACAGTTCTTTTTAGTATGAGTCTCTTTCTTAGTGATCTATTGGTTGTAACAAGCAACACTAAGCAGCTTAAAAGAAAATCTTAGCATTATTTCTTCCGGTTCTGTGATTTGCTTGGGCACAGAAGGGCAATTTTTTCTCTAGTCTTACTTGGAACATCATATATAGATATAATCCGACGATGGGTGAAGCCAAAGTTGACTGGAGGCTTGACTGGGGCTTTGGGGCAACTGGGTCTCTCTCTGCCTTGTGTAGTCTCAGGGCATCTTCTGTCCACATGGATCACAGGTTCTTCACAGGGTCTCTCTAGAAGGGTTTCTGGACTTCTCATATGACATCTCTGTGCTCCCCAAAAGCACAAAAGTGAAAGCCACGAAGCCACTTTAAGGATTAGTCACAGCACTGGCACAGCCTCATGTCTTACATGTTGTATTGATAAAGTGAGACTCAAACGCCCAGCTCAGGTTCAACATGAGAGGGGACTAGCCAAGGGCGTGAATCCAGGAGACAGGTTTCTTTGTGAGTCAACTTTGGAGATCAGATACCACATTATAGTAGTTGTTATAATCTGTAACGATGCTAGGGCTAGGTATGTAATAGTGAGTAAACTCCTGCCTTCCAGGAGCCTACAGTCTAGAAGGGGAGATAAACATCAATCAAGAAAAATTCCACTATAGCAATTGCTCCAAAGGGGAAGTACTGCTTTCTCAAGAGGATATTTATGCTAATCAAGGAGGTCAGAGAAGGCTTCTTGGAAAATAATGTCATGTCAGAATAGTGGGGTAGAAATAATAAGCCACAAGACTAGGTGATGGCATAGCATTCCAGCAAGAGGAAAGAGCCCAAAGAAAAGCCACAGCAAGTACCAGACACTGGGGGGGGGGGGGGGGGGGATGAAAAGAAAAGAAAAAAAAAAGGCAGCGAAGTTGTAGCTGAGAAAGTGTGTAGGGCAGCATGACGTAAGAGCAAACTGGAGAGGTATTCAGGTGTATTGCTTTGTCTTCATTTCGGAGCCATGAGAAATTACTGAAAGGTTTCCAAAGTATGAGCTGGTAGGATCAGTCTTGCATTCTGAAAAGACCTCTCTGGCTTCAAAGTAGAGGACAGATTAAAGGGAGTGCATCAGAGAAGGCTTGATTCTACCTAGGAGGACATTGCACCCCTCCAGGTGAGAGGTGAGCTTTGTCCTCTACCTCATACATCTTGGGAGGGCTGGATTCCTGACCAACAGGCACTCACGGAATTGCTTCCATTTCTTTTCTAATCAGTTTTCTGGCTTCTATTTTCTTCTTCTTACTCAGACAGAAGGGATTCTGGATCCAAAACAACTCACAAGAAAGGGTGATCAAAACCAATCAAATGAAGTAAAAAATATCTTATAAGGCAGACAAGACAAAGAGTCAAACTTGACTCACTTTAAAGTCTCAATTCTTTTAAAGTCGTCACCTCCAGGGGCGCCTGGGTGGCGCAGTCGGTTAAGCGTCCGACTTCAGCCAGGTCACGATCTCGCGGTCTGTGAGTTCGAGCCCCGCGTCGGGCTCTGGGCTGATGGCTCGGAGCCTGGAGCCTGTTTCCGATTCTGTGTCTCCCTCTCTCTCTGCCCCTCCCCCGTTCATGCTCTGTCTCTCTCTGTCCCAAAAATAAAAATAAGACGTTGAAAAAAAAAATTAAAAAAAAAAAAAATAAAGTCGTCACCTCCATTACAAATCCTCTTGGAATTTCCAAGAAGGAAAACAGTGATGACTTAATTTTATTTTCCTTTGTTTTCTTTAAACTCAAGTCCTAAACATTCTTATGAATTTACTTACTCCTCTAAACAAATGTGTTCCTTGGTGCAGAGTGACACAGACAGGGTTTAAACCCTTGCTTTGCTTGTTCAACTTACATAAGTTCATGAACCCCTCTGAACTTCAATATTTTTTACGTAATAACATAATAAAGTGCTTAATAGTATATGTTCACAGTGTTGCAATAAGTCAACGAGATGATGCATGCAAAGGACTTAGCCCAGTGCAGTATATCCTACTGGTTACAAAATATACTTTGAAGCCAAATAAATCTTGGCTCAATTCCCAGCTTTGCCATTTATTAGCTCTATGGCCTTGAGCAAGTTATTTGCTATACTGAAGCATCATTTTTTTCTTATTTGTAAAATGCATATAAACATAGTATCACTTTATAGTGTTTTTATGAGGATTACTTGACAAAAGCCAGAGAAAGTACTTAATAGAGTAGTTGGCATATGGCCAACATTTAATAACTGGTAACTGCTATTATTATAAAAATTATTAGCACTCAATAAATTTAGTTCAGTTCTTATTTTCCTTTCACTAGGACTTTTTTCCCCCATTAATTGTCTTCTCATAAATGCCAGCAATCTCCCTTATATGCTGTGGGTTCCCTTCCTTCTCTCTCTCTCGCTTCTTCCCCTTTCCTTCTTCTTTCCCATAAAATTTGGACAAGAAAAATAGTGGAAGAATATAAACGATACCAACACATAAATTTTCAGAGAGCTAATCTTGGAAAATAAAATTGTTGGAAAACAGGAAAAGAAGTGACAGTTTAACAATTACCAAACTAATTTAATTCTTAATACAAGACTAGAGTTTTAGAAATCCCCTTACCTCAACTGTTCTCAATGGACATTCCAAAAACTCAGTACCAAAAATCCACACACATTCCTCCATGAATAGCTTGCTGAGTGCCTATCACCCGTGAGATGGATACGATTTCAATTTTTTTTTTTAATTTTTTTTTTTAACGTTTATTTATTTTTGAGACAGAGAGAGACAGAGCATGAACGGGGGAGGGGCAGAGAGAGAGGGAGACACAGAATCGGAAACAGGCTCCAGGCTCCCAGCCATCAGCCCAGAGCCTGACGTGGGGCTCGAACTCACGGACCGCGAGATCGTGACCTGAGCCGAAGTCGGTCGCTTAACCGACTGAGCCACCCAGGCGCCCCCGATTTCAATTTTTTATGGAGTTCATAACACTGTTGAGTTTATTCTAGGTTCAGATATTGCTATCTTATGTTCTAAAAACAAAACTTCCGGGGCGCCTGGGTGGCGCAGTCGGTTAAGCGTCCGACTTCAGCCAGGTCACGATCTCGCGGTCCGTGAGTTCGAGCCCCGCATCAGGCTCTGGGCTGATGACTCAGAGCCTGGAGCCTGTTTCCGATTCTGTGTCTCCCTCTCTCTCTGCCCCTCCCCCGTTCATGCTCTGTCTCTCTCTGTCCCCCCAAAAAAAAATAAACGTTGAAAAAAAAAAAAACTTCCTTCATTTCTACATGATAGGTTGGTTCAGTGTCTAAGTCCTGTAGTGAACAAATGTGTCCTGTAAAATTCAATTAACATGTGAGCATAAACCAGGTCTTCTTTGATTTTTCCTCTTGTATTAGGAATACAAGAGATACTTTATAATCCCAAGCATATTTTTCTTTACTTATGAAAGAACAGCTGTTTCACATATATGGCTGCCAGAAGGAAACCCTCAGAGAACTTTGGTTTACAGCTAGGATTGGTGGAAACTGTAAGAAAACGATCAAAATATTTCAAATGCATATTCAGGGAATAATAACCTTTCTTTTCATACATAAATGGTAATTATATTGTCTAACCTTCCTACGAAACTTAGAGGCTCAAGTTTTGAGATGACAAAATATTTGTGTGTTCATGTTAAACATTTTTGTCCCATGGAGCATGCTGATATGACTGACCTCCGGGATGACATTTGATTTTATGAAGTGGGCTTTGTTCTTTCCACTTTTAATTGTGCAATTCTAATTTTGTTCAGTTCTGTTTATGTTTATACCCAACCGGAAGACTCAGTAGACTAAAACACAAAATGACTTATCTACAATGTTCTACAGGAATACAGTAACTCATTCTATGGGACAATATTTTCAGATATGGCAGAGTTTCCAACAATTATTGGGAAACAGCTGTTCTTTTATCCCTCTTAAATATTGTCAGCCATATTTGGAGTGAACCAATTAGGTTCACTCATAAAGTACTGCAGCCAAGAAAGGGTCTTTAACGTGCATGATATTTAAATGATGTAATTTCATGATTAAGTACCATGTTAAATTTATGTAGCTCTGTCCGTGTGATTAAAATTCCTTTTACTTATGATGGCCTACATGAAACAAAACCTCATTAACTCAGACTCTCCTCATTCAGAATGTATGATAATTAAAGGGAAAAGAGGTTTGAGATTATATTCAGTTATGTGTGAAGAAATCTTTCAATGAGTGAAGGACATGGGGAAAGGTTTTTCTTTAAAAGAATATTTGATTATTGTAGTAATCATTTCACAATATATAGAAATATCAAATCATTACATCATACATCGAAACACATATAATGCTATATGTCAATAATACCTCAAGAATAATTTAAGTAAAAATTTTGAGAAACCAAATTATTTCTAGTAATAAAATTGCATTGTTGCATCCACTTGGATGATTATGTTAATAATATTGGCTGCTGTTACTGTGATAGAAACTGTTATGTGTATTTTATTTATGGAATCATATTTAACCTTAAGATGAAGGGATAATTAATTTCAGCTTACATCTTTCAACATTTTTACAATTCTCACAGATTTTAAGGCCTAGGTACTTATACAAGGTCATTCTGCTAAGTCAGGAAGGAATTTTGCTCCAGCTAACTCCCAAGTGCATTATTTTTCAACTGCACTACTGGGTCTCCCATTTAAGAAAAAAATTGCTAAACTAATTAAGTCTAGAATTTTAAGCAGGACAATGAGTACCTCTCCTTGGCATTGTTTGACATTTAAAAATAGTCTATACATTTGATTAGTTTATATCTACCTCCTGCTTCTCTTAATAAGTTCTAAAGAAGGAGATGACAGCATTTCTCATAACTAGTATTGACAGAGTTTAAAACAAACCAGGCACATGGCTGGGGAATATTCCCTTTTTATTTCTTCCTGAATAATTTTGCATGAAATCAACAGGGCCCCATGCAAGATATGAAACAGAGATACTCAGATAAGGACATAAGCATCTCTGAGAATCCAACCCAATTTCCCTTCTGCATAAAATTACCTCTAAAATAAAGCTCAAAATAAATTTCTAATGTTAAAAAAAAGTGGTTGTAGTTGGCATAGGACCCTTTAGCCACATTTTAATTACCCCTCAGCTCTACGTAAAGTATATCTTGTTTCTAACTCACAGGGGGATTTGTCAAAAAATGTCAAACAGATCTTCTGCACTATTTACTGAGAGCCCACACTGCCCATAGCATTGTGTAGAGCAGGGCACTGTTCCTTAAATAGGCCAGAATGAAAGACTGGCTAATTGTTGCATATCACTGAGCAATATAGGACATGGCTGCATAATGGTCAGTTCCTGGTACCTGCTCACACTAGTGTTGGCTTGACTTCCTCTGATGAGCAACATGGAAACCTCAAGTTTAACGAAATAATATACTACCTCTGGAGAGTCTAGGTTACCTTTCTCTAAAGCACACATTTTGAGAGTTGTAGACATTTTTAATTGACTGTCAGAAAATACAACCTGCTGCTGTCTATGTGAAATAATTGAAATACAGAGTGATAGTGCCATACTATAATCTCATTTAACTTAGATTCAATGTAATGTCAGAGAGAGTAGAACAACAACAACAACAACAACAAAAATGGCCAAATCAATAACCCTTCCAGGGTTCTGTTTGACAATGTCTACTCTGGAAAGTATTGATCCAGGAAAACAGATCATCAATTTGGAAAGGAAGATGACAGCAAATTTGTAATGTTTGGAGAAACAAAGACAAAAGAAAAGACAATGGAAATTTCACAAGGTTATATTACTCCATTGGGAAGGAGGAGGTGGATAAATCTCTCTCCAAACTTCTTTGCAATTGGATGTTTCTAGGATAACTCCCACTTCCTAGAAAACTCATCAGATCATGCCCACATAGGAGTAGGAAGGTCCACTAATCTTTATACATGAACTTTACCTACAAGAAAAGCCTGGAAAAATATAAAATTCCTGGAACTCTAAAATTAGACTGATTTTAGATTAAACCTCTGGTCAGGGTTTCAGTAACTTACGACCTCTAAACATATATGTCATTGAAATGTAAAATACTTTACCTTGATAAAGGACATAAGGATACCTCCTTAGGGAGGCTATTGATAGGATTAGGTGTTAGATGTGCAGTGCACTTAAGATATAAAATGCTTAGTATATGATAGCTCTACTTCTTTCTTTTTGTACCCTTCTTCCAATTAATACTGTATTTATTTTGTAGCAGCTCTCTACCTTATTATCCGTTGATTTTCTTGTGCATTTAGTATGTGTTGAAGGTATACATTCAATCTAGGCATAGGGTTTATTAGTATTTTTGTAATATTCATTGCTATTAGTATAATCTACTATTTAAAAACACAATATTCCGGCCAAATCCACTGTTTATATAAAGGTATATATGCATAAGCAGGAGAGACAAGGAAACAACAAGCATTAAGAAAGCCTATGACCACTTGTGGAGTGCAGAGAAATCACTTTTACTCCATCTGGAGAATAATGAAACTTTGGTTCATGACGGGGACTGAAGGGGGATAGTTGGCATTTCAGATACAATTTAATTTAGTAAGAAGGGTTAATGAGACATGGAGCGTAATATAATAGCAAAGATGATGACTCATTTGATATTCCTAATGAAAGCAAGTGATAAAGAAAAGTCAGATAGGATGTTCAGTTTTTAGCAATCAGCTCTCTTTCTAAAATTATGTTTTGCATAGTTACTATTCTATGTTGGTTAATTTGCTCATTCACTTTATTAATTTCATTCATCCATTCATTCATCAAAAAATTAGCGAGTATACATTATGTGACAAACACTGAGCTAGGTGCATCAACAATGAAAGAACATATATAGTCATTGGACCCATGAAATGTACAGTATGGTAGAAGAAATAGAAAATTACAAAGTAAACAAATACATGAATGGGACTTTTTTCCCACTGTACTAAACATTTGTAGGAAATAAACAGGGTGCTGATAAGATGCATTTGTACTAACTCTTAAAGGAGTCAAAAGAGCAAGTCATACAAAACTATGGAAATAAGCACTTCAACCAGATGGAGGAGGAAGTGTCAAACTTGGCAAGTTCGAAAAACACCAGAGGGAGACCAGAAAGGATTGAGACTGGTAACCAAGGTAGAGAATGCTATGAGATACATTTGGAGAGGCGGGCACTTCTGTTGGAATCCTTTTGACTATCTTGGGGAAAACGGCTGGGTGTTGGTGGCATGTGTGGAAACAAGGTTTTAAGGAAGCTGCTGGAATTGTCCAACTGAGGGATGGTAGTGTTATGAACTAGGGTAGCGAGGGTGGGGATGTATTTTAGGTAAAACAACGTTTACTTGTAGAAAAAGGAGGATTTAGTGATTTAGAAAAAGAGAAATCAAAGATGCTGTCCTTGTTTTTAAGCTGAACAAATGGAAGAAGGAATGTTAATGTTAATTAAATGTTAATGACCAGTGAAGAAATAACCGTTAGGGTAGGAATGAATTAAGCACTGCTTTTGGACATCTCAGGTTTGATAGGCACATTTTACTACCAAAATGCACTTCCCATGTGGCACATTGTTTTTGGTAGTGATGGAGGATATAAGCAGCCATGTTGTTTTACAGTTACTTTTAGAAAAATGGTTCACATTGAGGAAATAGGGTTTCGTTTGTTTTTCTTTCAATATTTGGTCTGAAACATTGGGGCATAGTCCATCTAATTGGGCAGAATGCCAATGAAGCTACTGATTTGATTTGAGTGAAGTTCGTCACAAACCCAATTAGGAAATCAGACACATAGTAGAGTTTCCTAGAATTCACAGAAGTCACTATTAATACAAGAAAACTTTGGAAGCAGCTGTACAATGTTGGGGGAAAACCCCCCAAAACTTTATTAGAACAAAAGTCAGTAAGACCCAAACCTCCTCAATCTTTGTTATTTTACCTGTAAAACAAACATCAATTCCTGTTTCATCGGGCTGTTTTAAGGACTGAATGCGATAAGGGTGCACAGTACGTAAAAATGCTAAAGTACAACAGATGTTTAAGACACTGCACTGGAGCAATGCTCTGTGTTTTATCAAATCTGTGGACCTGGAGAGACACAATCTGCTACTTTATTATCTTTCTACTTCATTTTGCCAACATGATCTTAATTTGTAGCTTCAAAGGAAATACTGAAGACCACAAACCTTTTTCATTTGAACTGTGTTTATTCCAAAGTTCTGATAAATTGATAATTATCCCACATTATCAGGCACTTTCTATTTTACCAAACCTTTTTTAGTTCTGTGAACTACTGAAATGGGTATACTTCTGAGGAGACTTTCATTCGAAATATTTCCACAGAAAACTAAATTCTTAGGAATTGCTTTGGGGCATGGAGAAGAAAATGATAGAATGTGTTGACATACAGCACATACAGAATGTCTCTATCAGACATGCCTTCATCGCTTTGGTATGAACTCATGAGAATATCCTCATAGCAGGGTAAACAGATGGTAAAAATTGCCATCCAAAACAAAAACAAAACAAACTGCCTGCTGATACTCAAGGTTCTTGGTCTATGTACATGACCTAGGTCGTCTAGGAACAGAATACTCATCATGGTCAAAAATCATTTAAATGCAGAGACAGTGGATTATTTCAACTGGATAAAGAGAAAAGTGTGATGACACCCATACTGAAAAACAGAATGCTTACTGTTTTACAAAAATTTAACTGGGACTATTTTCATTTTGAGTAAGATAAGCCTGGATAAACAACCAGTAAACATGTTCAAACAGGGTCTTCACAAAGGTGAGTATTAGCTGAATTCTTCTAAAACCCCACACATTGTCTTATTTCATAGGTCCAAATTTTGAATTGCATGCCGGCATTATCTTTTCCAAGTTATCATGTTCTTTTATTTGGGTGGGTAGATAGCAAATGGTGTCTATATAACAAAGATTCCTTTCTTATTGACCTTATTGAATGTCAGAGGGTGGAAGGGAGGAAGGGAGAAAGAAAGAAAGTATAAGGAACATTTCATTAGAGAAATGCCCCATTTGTTTCATCTAGAAACAGGTGATAGGGACATGGTTTTGCAGTTCCTAGCATGTTCTATAGCTGCTGAGAATGGTTTAAATAATTTTTCCCTCTGTAAAATCTTCCCTTATACTATTCACCTACTATCACCCTCCAACCCTAAAGTTATTCCTGTTGCCTAATGGGAAAATCTATAAATATTGATATTTCACTTAAAAAAGGTAATAACAATACTTGAAAGTGCTAGAATGTAGTATAGTTTGTTTTATTGGTAGAATTCTTCCAATGCAGTGTTCAGAAGTATTAATGACATTTACAGTTTTCGACAAAATCACATGAATTTTATTCCATATCAATTTGAAAGCTGAAGCCTCAGAGAGGTTTTCTTCTATGCATGAGATGTCGTTCTCTCTGCTTCTTGTGTGTGTAATTTGTCTTAATCATTTAGATTTTAGTTTAAAATTCTGTAGAGCAGACTTCCTTGAATACCCTATATAAAGTAGGTCTCCCTTTGTTAGTATTTAGCTTAGTTTTCTATGAATTACTTACATTGCTCTCATTACAATATGAAAAAAAAATTATATGTTTGTTTTCTTTGTCCCTGTATGTCTTCTTCTTGAGACTGGAAGCTATAGGAAATCAGACTTTATACTTATGTTGTTCACCACCATATAACCACAGCCTAATGTAGTTCCTGACTCAGAATTTAATCTACTGATGGAATTAAAGGAGGTCAAGAACTCAACCCTTCATAGTATATTCATATAGCCCTCACTTTAATTAATGTTCACAAGTTTACATAATTTTGTTCAATTAAATCATATATTTCATGTTCCATGAATGCCTGCCACTCACATGCATGTTATTAGTACATATGCATACAATAAGCACCCCCCAAGTTAACTTCTCTAGAAATATGGCTTTATACGCAATATGGTTTCCTTATTTCTAAGTGGTTTGCCTTTTTTTATCTTTGAAACTATTTATTAAGGAGATGATGCCAAAGTCTCTCTTTTCTTTTATTGTGGGACAATAGATATCATATTAAATTTAGTATTTTAAATATTTTCTTTTTTTTTTTTAATATATGAAATTTATTGTCAAATTGGTTTCCATACAACACCCAGTGCTCATCCCAAAAGGTGCCCTCCTCAATACCCATCACCCACCCTCTCCTCCCTCCCACCCCCCATCAACCCTCAGTTTGTTCTCAGTTTTTAACAGTCTCTTATGCTTTGGCTCTCTCCCACTCTAACCTCTTTTTTTTTTTTCCTTCCCCTCCCCCATGGATTCCTGTTAAGTTTCTCAGGATCCACATAAGAGTGAAACCATATGGTATCTGTCTTTCTCTGTATGGCTTATTTCACTTAGCATCACACTCTCCAGTTCCATCCACGTTGCTACAAAAGGCCATATTTCATTTTTTCTCATTGCCACGTAGTATTCCATTGTGTATATAAACCACAATTTCTTAAATATTTTCAAGTGTACAGTTCTGTGGCATTAAGTACATTCACGTTATTGTGCAATTTTCACTACCAAGCATTGCCAGAATTTTTCATCTTCCTCAACTGAAACTCTGTACCCATTAATACTAACTCCCCATTCCCTCTGTCTCCTGCCCTTGGCAATCACCATTCTACTTTCTGTCTCCATGAATTTGACTACTCTATGAACCTTATATAAGAGGGATCATACAATATTGTCCTTTCCTGAGTGGCTTATTTCACTTAGAATATGTCTTCAGGGTTTATTCATGTTGTAGCAGTATAAAAATCACCTTCCTTTTAAAGGCTGAATGATATTCTATTGTATGTATATACTGCATTGTTTATACATTCACCTGTTGATGGAACATAGATGAGTTGCTTCCATTTTTTAGCTGTTGTGAATAATGCTGCTATAAACATTGGCATACAAATATATCTTTGAAACCCTGCTTTCAGTTCTTTTGGATATATGCTCAGAGGTGAAATTGCTGGACCATATGCTAATTCTGTGTTTAAATTTTTGAGGGATCACCATAATGTTTTCCATAATAGCTGTACCATTTTGCATTCCAACCTACAGTATACAAGGATTCCTTTTTTTTTTTTTTTTAACATCGTCATCATCATTTGTTATTTCCTGGTACTAATGTGTAGTAACACACTGTGTTTTTTTTTTAATGGTTATTTTTGAGAGAGAGAGAGAGAGAGAGAGAGAGAGAGAGAGAGAGGAGGGGAGGAGCAGAGAGAGAGACACACATGCACATACACAGAATCCAAAGCAGGGTCCAGGCTTTGAGGTTTCAACACAGAGCCTTATGTGGCGCTTGGACATCTGAGCCAAAGTTGGACGCTTAACCAACTGAGCCACCCAGGTGCCCCATCTCATTGTGATTTGGATTTGCATTTCACTATCAACTAATGGTGTTGTACATCTTTTTGTATGCTTGCTTTGGTCATTTCTACATCTCCTTTGGATAACTGCCTATTCAGATTCTTTGCCTATTTTTAAAAATCAGGTTATTTTTGTTATTATGTTGTTGAATTGTAGGAATTCTTTATATGTTCTGGGTATCAATCACTTATGAGGTATATGACTTGTAAATATTTTCCCCCATTCTCTGGTATTGGTATTTTAAAACAGCTTTTAATATATGTTGATAGTTACGTAATAGATATGTAAAAAAAATACATGAAGTAGAATGCTATTCATCTATACTTCAATTTGCTTGAGGGGACAAACATTTCATTCTCCAGATAAGAAGAGTGTCAACGTTACGCATGGATCTCTTCTTTCTTGCCTTGCACCCTTCCCTTCAGAAAGAGGATTAAATCATCTGATGAATTAGTGAGGATTTACAATCCATCACTTGACTGACTGGAACCAATGATTTAAAAGTCATATACGCATGTCTTTTCACTCTGTCCCAACTTAAGTGCCCTCAACCTGGAGAAATTGATGTTTCTGATATTCATATTTTCTCTTCAGGTGGGTCTAAACTTCAGAGGAAATAATAATAAGCCTCATTTTTCATTTTATACAAAACAATAGTTTCTAATCTGGCTTTAATGACAATAAAGTTGATATTTTGATGCATATCTGATGACTCATTCTGTTTCCTGCTTGATTCAGGATCCAGATGGGAAAGGGATGTGATTAATTATCACTCTCAAAATCCCCAACAAGGAATCCTGAAGTAAGGCTTTTTGCTACACTTACCTCATTATCCCAGTCTCACTGCTGCTGATGCTAGGTTTCCTGCAAATCTTTATCAATATCAATGTCATATGCTTTGGATGAGACCAAACAAACAATTCCTGCCATTTCAAATGTTCAAGCTGAGTCTTGATGATTTTATATCAGGTACTCCGCGCAGAAGACTCTCACAACAGATGGAGAGCTAGACTTGATGATGACGATGGAGTTATTTTTCTACATAAGCTTATTGAATTCTATTAAATGACAATTAAAATTGCCATCAACAGCCAAGAGCTTAGAGATTTTCTGGCCTTCTTATTGGATCAAGAGAGAGTGAGAGAGAGAGAGAGAGAGAGAGACACATATGAATATACATATTATGTTATATGATATACATATGTATGCCTTCATTTATTTAGTTTTAGTGTTAAATACCTAATACAAATAGTCATTAAAATCATTATTATTTAGTATATTATAATAACTAAAAAGGTTGGAAGATTAAAGAAAAAAACTATAAGTTCAGAGATCAAGAGTTTGGGTATTATTAACGTAGACTTTCATGATAGTTTGTACTCAAAAAAAAAAAAGGGAAAACTAAAGTTTCTGAAATGGGAAGAAGCTGAGAACTATACTATGTTTGTTTCATTTCCATATCCCCAAATAGTCTAACAGTGCCTAGAACCAAGTTGAGGCTCATTCATTCATCAATTCATTTAACAATCTGTACTTGGATCTAACCATGAGTCAGGTGCTTCCCTGTGCCTACAGAGAGTAGGGTGAAAAGAAACAGACACAGAGCTTACAGAGGGATAAATCAAAAAATTACAAATTTTCAACTGTGATAAGTAATACAAGAAATGGCTAGGTACTGCTATGGTAGTTTAAATAGGGAGATCGGATCTCAGTAGACAAGTAGAAGAAGATACCCCTGAGAACGTGAAACTTATCTGAGATGTAAAGTATGAACAGAGATCAGTTGCATGATGAGGGAAATGTGAGAGGAAAGTACTGGAAGAAGATGAAGGTAAAAGACAAAGGCTTGTGGAAGGAGGGAAACTTGAGGGAAAATTGAGAAAAAGTCTAGTGTATGTGTAACAGAGAAAGAAATTATGATCCAGCAAGGCGCTGGATTATGCAAGACCACAATTCCTGCTTTATTTTGTTATTATTTTTAACGTTTATTTATTAATTTTTGAGAGAGAGCATAAAAGAGTGCACATGAAAGGGGAAGGGTAGAGAGAAAGGGAGAGAGAATCCCAAGCAGGCTCCACACTGCCAGCACAGAACCAGATACAGGGCTCAAACCCACAAAACCGTGATATCACGACCTGAGCCAAAATCAAGAGTTGGTTACTCAATTGACTGAGACACCCAGGCGCCACCCCCCACCCCCACAATTCCAAATTTAAAAATGATACTAACAAAACTAACATCTAGGATTAAATATAATGGAAGATGTGAAAAACCTCTACACTGAAAACTAAATCTACCCCCAAAACCAAGAGTGTACTGTATATACTGTGTTAGCCCACTTGACAATAAATTATATTAAACAAAATATGATTGAGATTAAAGTAAACCTAAATAGATAGAGGGGTGATTTTGTTTATGTATTGGAAAATTCAGTATTGTAGGATATCAAAAATACTCCAATGGTTTTGCAGAATCAATAAAATCCCAAATAAAATTTTGGCAATTTATTTTGAGATTGGCAAGCTGAATCTAAAATGCTATGAAAATGCAAATTACAAAGAACAAACTCTAGGAACCATATTGCCATATAAATTGATTAGAAAGCTGTAGAAATAAATACAAGGTGATATTCGTGGAGGTATAGACCATTAGAATAATGGGTCAGTGACCCCAGAATAGACTCACATGTAAACCATCACCTGATTCATAACAAAAGGATTATTTCAGTGTTGTAGGGAAAGACATGGTCTTTTCCTTAAGAATTCCAAGTCAATTGCACATCCATACTGAACAAAAAATTTCTTAAACCGTATAACATGCCTTACAGGAAAACAAAAATCATCCCAAATGTAGCTTAGATCTAATTGTTAGCAAAAATAAGATTTAAGAAATGAACATGGGCTATAATTTAGTTTGTTTTAGTTAAAGATTTATTAAATAGGCAGAAAAGACTAACCATAAAAAAACTGATAAATCAGAACACATTAAAAATAAGTGTTATTTAGGGTCGCCTGGGTGGCGCAGTCGGTTAAGCATCCGACTTCAGCCAGGTCACGATCTCGCGGTCCGGGAGTTCGAGCCCCGCGTCAGGCTCTGGGCTGATGGCTCAGAGCCTGGAGCCTGTTTCGGATTCTGTGTCTCCCTCTCTCTCTGCCCCTCGCCCGTTCATGCTCTGTCTCTCTCTGTCCCAAAAATAAATAAACGTTGAAAAAAAAATAAAAAAAAAAGTGTTATTTATTAAAATACACCATTAAGAAAATGAAGAGTAAAGGTGCAGACTGGGAAGGGATATTTGTGATATGTATTTTCTTTTTTTCTTTTAGACTTTTTCTTTATGTTTATTTATTTTTGAGAGAGAGAGAAAGAGAGAGAGAGAGAAAAAAAAACACACAAGTGGGGGAGGGGCAAAGAGAAAGAGGGGGAACACAGAATCTGAAACAGGCTCCAGGCTCTGAACTGTCAGTGTGGAGCCCAACACAGGGCTCTAATTCACAAACCATGAGATCATAACCTGAGAAGTCAGACACTCAACCGACTAAGCCACCCAGGCACCCCGTGATATATATTGTCAACAAAAGACTCACAGCCAGAATATGTGAGGGGAAAAGAAAGCAACAACACTTAAATCTACTTGAAATTGCTCACAGTACAACAGGAAAAAAAATGAGCAAAAACCTTGGATAGTCATCACATAAAGACAATTTCCAAAGGGCCAATAAACAAATGAAAGGCACTCAACTTCATTAGTCACAGGGGAAATACAAATTAAAACCCAATTTGCTATTAATGCACAGCCGCTGTTAGAAAGAAAAAAACAGAAAATGCCAAGTGTTGGGACCCCAAGACTCTGATCAGTGTCAATAGCAGTGTAAATGGGTATAAACATTTTAGAAAATATGAGAAATATCTGCTAAATCAGAGCATATGTATGCCCTCTGTCTAGATTTAAACCCCACAGAATGGCATAGGTATATTCACCAAAATACGTTAATAAGAATACTCACAGAAACATTATCTGTAGTAGTTAAAAACTACAAACAACCCAAATTTCTATCAACAGTAGAGAGGATTTCAAAAGCATGATGTAGGGGTGCTCAGTGGCTCAGTCAATTAAGCCTCTGACTTCAGCTCAGGTCATGGTCTCACAGTTAGTGGGTTTGAGCCCCGATTCAGGATCTGTGCTGACAGCTTAGAGCCTGGATCCAGCTTTGGATTGTGTTTCTTCCTCTCTCTCTGCCCCTTCCCCCCCCCCACACATCCTGTCTCTCTGTCTCTCACAAATGAATAAACATTTTAAAAAAAAACAAGCATGGTATATTTGTTCAATGGATTTTATATAGCAAAAGAATAAATAGTGTGTTAATACACACAACAATGTATGCTGTTGGTACAAGAACAAAATAGATCAATGGAACAGAGGAGTCAGTACATAAGCAAGCCCACATACACCCAACTTATATGTGACAAAAAGGGTATTTCAGTGCAGTGAGGACAACTTAATTTTGAACAAAGAAGCCAGATTTATAAACTACATACAGCATATTTCCATTTATATAAAGTTGTAAAACAGGCACAACTAATTTGTAGTGGTAGAGATGAAGATAACGGTCACCTTTGCAGGGTAGTGACCAAAGAGGGCAGAAAGGACACTTTTGGGTAGGGGAAATGTTTTGTGTCTTGATTCTGGAAATTGGTTTCCATGGGTACAGCTTGAAAATTCATCAAGCTATACACCTAAGATTCATGCACTTTTCTGTAACATGTTATAATTTAGTAAAATGTTTATTAAAAAATTAAAGAGGGGCGCCTGGGTGGCGCAGTCGGTTAAGCGTCCGACTTCAGCCAGGTCACGATCTCGCGGTCCGGGAGTACGAGCCCCGCGTCAGGCTCTGGGCTGATGGCTCAGAGCCTGGAGCCTGTTTCCGATTCTGTGTCTCCCTCTCTCTCTGCCCCTTCCCCGTTCATGCTCTGTCTCTCTCTGTCCCAAAAATAAACGTTGAAAAAAAATTAAAAAAAAAAATTAAAGAGAGATATAAATGGAAATTGAATGCATAGGAAGACAAAGCACAGTCTTAACAACTAAGGTAACTTTAATCTAAGCAATAAATAATTGAAGGGTTTTAATTAAGAGGTTGGAATAATCAGATGGCAGTTAGATGACAAATGAAAAACTATGGACAGAATAAGGATAGTTTTTAGATTAAATCAAGGATTTGCTAATGGATTGGATGTTAGGGAAGGCCAAGTGGGGAGATGCCACAATTTCCTTTGTTATGCTTGCACAAGTGGATGGATGGTAGTATTATACTCTTTGAATTCAAATTCTGAGTTCCAAGTTTTCCTGGAAAGGAAAATTATGAGTTACCCTTTGGAAAAAATTAAATCTGAATTGCCTTTGAACCATCTAAATGAATGATGAGTAGACAGCTTGACATAGAAGTCTACAGCACAAAGAGAAGTCAGTGTCAGAAATATATGTACTTATGTATGTACAGGGGTCAAATTGCATAGGGAGAATAGAAATAGCATGAGAAATGTAGAAGGCTTAAGACTGAGCTTTGAGCAACTTCAACAATGAATAGCATGGTAGTGTGAGATGAGCAAGTAAAGTAAGACAGAAAAGAAGTGGTCAGATAGGTAAGAATAAGAACTAGGAGAAAGATCTGTCATAGAAGGTAAAATAGATAATAAGAAAAAGAGAAAAGTTAGTAGTGTTGACTGCTATAGAGAGGTCAAGAAGAAAGGCGGATTGAGATTGTATATTTGTTCTGCTAAATCAATAATTGCTGAATGAATGAATGAATGAATGAATGAATAAGTACAATTATATTTTCTGTGCAGTTAACAGTATAAAAGAAAACCACTGGTTTGGAAAATACTGGATTGAACTGGGTGAATGTGAAACAACACATCATTCACATTGTGCAGAATGGATCCACCCATGAATTTCTTTATACTTTTGACTTTCTAGTAACTCCTTGTTGATCATCTTCCAAAACCTCAGGAAAGAGAAATGTTTCACCTTGACATGGCAGAACCTGATCTTTTAGATGTCTGCTTTCAATTCTTTTTTAGTTGCCTAAATTAAGGTTCATTAATCAAAACGTATTGTAATTTTTAAATTTAAGCTGAAGGCACTTAAAGTCCCATTTTGGCATCTTGCAAACTACTGGTTTTTAGAAGAGCAGTTTAAAAATGTGGAACTTCAGCTGAATGTTTTAGACTAGACATATTAAAAAGCAAATGCTTAGAATTATTCTTTTTTTTAAATTTGTTAAAATGTTTATTTATTTTTGAGACTGAGAGAGACAGAGCACGAATGGGGGAGGGGCAGAGAGAGAGGGAGACACAGAATCGGAAGCAGGCTCCAGGCTCTGAGCCATCAGCCCAGAGCCCGAAGCGGGGCTCGAACTCACTGACCGTGAGATCATGACCTGAGCTGAAGTCGGACGCTTAACCGACTGAGCCACCCAGGCGCCCCTTAGAATTATTCTTAAAAACATTTTCTCTGATGAAAGTTGTCAGGCTTTACTAGAATGGTAAACTTCTGATATCAGTAAAACATAATTTAATATACCATTAATAAAGATGTTTAATCATTCAGAAATACTGTCCCAATTTTTTAGCTCTGATAGTCTTATAATATAAAAAAAATAAATAGTAGTTGATAGGATGTAATAGTATCTCAGAACACAGTTTCAGAATCAGAAAGATATGGCTTTGGATCTTAATAGTCTTGTTTTACCATGCTAAGCCCAAGTTATCTCAGAATGAATGAACTTATTAGCGGAATGTATCTCACAAGGCTAAAGGGAGTTAATGAGATCTTTTTTGTCAAGTATTTAGCACAGGGCCCTGTGCTCAGAGAGCATTCAGTGAGTGTAGCTATAATTATGGTTACCAACTAAGAATAAATACCAACAATGTCAAATAGAATTTCATGGATTTATTCATGCATTCAAAAACTCTTTATGAATTGTGTTTACATACACAATGGAATACTACGTGGCAATGAGAAAGAATGAAATATGGCCTTTTGTAGCAACGTGGATGGAACTGGAGAGTGTATGCTAAGTGAAATAAGTCATACAGAGAAGGACAGATTCCATATGTTTTCACTCCTATGTGGATCCTGAGAAACTTAACAGAAGACCATGGGGGAGGGGAAGGAAAAAAAAAAGTTAGAGAGGGAGGGAGCCAAACCATAAGAGACTCCTAAAAACTGAGAACAAACTAAGGGTTTATGGGGGTGTAAGGGAGGGGTAGGTGGGTGATGGGTATGAAGGAGGGCACCTGTTGGGATGAGCACTGGGTGTTGTACGGAAACCAATTTGACAATAAATTTCCTATTAAAAAAAACTCTTTATGAAGGATATAGAACCATCAGGAACTGTGCTAGGTGCTGTGGAAGACGCATGATGAATGAGATAAGACCCCTGTCCTTAAGACTATATAGTAAAGATAACTTAGATACATGCACAAATAATGGCTATCTTACACGATAAGCTGCGTAGGCCAAAAAAATAAGAAAGAAAGAAGAAGGGAATTTAATTTTTCAACGTTTATTTATTTTTGAGAGAGACAGAGACATAGTGTGAGTAGGGGAAGGGGAGAGAGAAAGACACACAGAATCCAAAGCAGGCTCCAGGTTCTGAGCTGTCAGCACAGAGCCCGCTGCAGGGCTCAAACTCACAAACTCGAGATCAAGACCTGAGCTGAAGTCGGACACCTAACTGACTGAGCCACTCAGGTGCCCCAAGAATAGGGGAATTTAGAGAAGCCAGAGACTCCTAACCTTTGAAAGCTTGGAGAAAGTTTCATTGCCAGGGACAAATGTAGCAGCCACAAGCTGAAGTGTATGTGAGGAGATCAAGTGGTGGGTCTGTTTGACTCCTGACCCTACCACTTACTAGTAGTGTGACTTCGTGAAAGTTACTTGTACCTTCAATAACGCAGTGCTTTCTCCCATAAAATGGGTTGTGTAATAACCTCTAGTGGATAATGAGGTAGCATACTTAGAGCATTTAAAATAATACTTGGCACACAGTAAGTAATTCATAAATCCCAGTAGGCAACTCCAGTGTATCTATCCAGCCCACCAGCCAGTTACTTGTTCTTCATGTGCTGTCTGTCCTTTCTCTTTAGGCGGGTTCTTTTTAGCCAAGGAAATGTAGAATGGTCCTACCCATCTCGCCTCCTTCACTTGAATGGCCTAACCCAAGTTGGGCTGATTTGAATGGAGATGCCAATGATCTGGAATTGTGTCTAAAATTGAGTTGAGTTTATCTCCAAGTGTGAAGAAGGCATGTTTTGTGTTTCCTAGAAACCTGGGAGCTGTCTGCAGGCAGCACCTTCTTTAAATTAGATCTAGTTGCAGAGAAAGAGTATTTTTTAAAAAATGAAAATTAAGTGGACATGAAGAGAAAAGCAGAGGTGGAAAACAAAATCTCAACAACTATTTAGATCTTGGCTCTAGTTCTCTCCTTAAGCCAACTTCACTCTTTCAGTTGGATGATTTCCCTTTTTGCCTTTGGGAATATGAATTAATTTCTGTCATTGGCAACCAGAAAGCTAACTAAATGAAGATGGCATGTGAACTCTGTCTTGGAGAATAGGTAGTAACAAGATGAAGCAGTGAAAGAAAAGGACACTTTAGCAGCTGGATCATTTTGATCAAAGAGACTCATTATATATAATTTACTTCAGTTTGGCCTGAGGACATGGTTCAGAAAAGAAAGTAGTGAGTAAGAAAAAGTTATAAAGGTAGTAAGAGTTTAGATCATTAACAGTCTGCAATAATACAGTTAAGCATTTGATTTGATAAGAAAGTGGTTTCAGACAGAAATGACAAGATTGAATTTGTGTTTCTAGATGATAATAATGCTTGATGTTTCCAAAACAACTAATATGGGTTATGCATTGTGTTAAGCCTTTTCACAAGCATTTTCTTACTTAATTCTTCAACAACCCCACTATCTGAGGACTCCTGTGATCATATTTTCTAGATAAAGAAACACAGGCTTAGAGAGGTTATGGGATTTGCTAAAGGTCACAGAGTCAGTATACACTGTAGCTAGAAAAAACAACCAAACTCTGTTGACTCTAATCTTAAACTCTTAACTTGAATGCTCTATTTGCCATAATCTCTCTCATGGATTTACAACATTTGTAACTTTAACAGGGACCAGGCAGATCACACAATGAGTGAGCCAGATCATGTGTAAAATAACAGAGAATGGGGGAGACTGAAAAACTCTGGCTAACTGCAAGATGTATTCAACTTCTCAGAGCATTCAAATTCTTTTTTTTTTTTCCTTTTAGTTTAGTCTATAGACCGTATATTGCCCTTGGACCAATGCTGATTGGATTAGAATAGAGGCTGGGGGGGTGGGTAAGAAGACCAATTATATGATGATTGTAAGAGGAAAGAGAAAATGAAATGTGAGACTCAGCTGGAGGTAGTGGAAAGTAAGAGGAAAGAATATAACCCAGAGATATATTCTAGAAAGTTCAGGAAATTAGGTTTTTGGGTGGCAGAGTACTACAGGACTATATTTATTTATGTTTGGAGTTATAATCATCTGATTTGGAGAACTGATTTCCAAAAAAATGATTTTTATGCAAAAAAAAAATAGAAGAAAAGGAAAGAAGAGACGTGGAAAATGTTTCTACTTAGATAAGCAAAGGGATTCAAAGTAAATCTTAATGAAACTGACATTAGGTCTGCCACTTTTACCTGGAGAAACATTGATAGAAAAAAATAACTAATATGAGAACCCAGAATGCAGTAGGACAGAGAGATTTACCAAATACAGTGGCTACCTTGACTCACTAACTGGAATCAGATTATTCATGGGGGGGTGTCCTTGACACATGGTATTTTACAAACCTTGACTTCGATAAGGCTGTGTTAGAGAACCCACAGAAATGTTACGGTGCTTACCACTTTAAAATGGGGCAACATCAAGCAAAATAAAACTTTGATTAGACAATCTTTGATTTATTCATTGTTTTCTGGTCTTAGGAAAGGCTACCCTTCTGAATGTGGTATTTTCCTAAAATTAGCAGGAGAGTCTCACAAAGTAATGACAATAGCAAGATTTTCTGCATCACCCAGGGACATAATAAACCTTATTGCCAGGTAATATTTAAGAAGTGGTAGAACCAGGGGTGCCTGGGTGGCTCTGTTGGTTAAGCGTCTGACTCTTGGCTTCGGCTCAGGTCATGACCTCAGGGGGTTTGGGGCCCCACATCAGGCTTTGTGCTGACAGTGTGGAGCCTGCTTGAGATTCTCTCTCTCTCTCTTTCTCTCTGTCCCTCCCTCACTCACATGAGCTCTCTCTCTCTCAAAATAAATACATCAAAAAAAGAAAAAAAATGGTAGCACCAATTCCATGTCCTGTCCTCAGGACACCAATGTAATTATTTGGAAAAAAAATTTTTTTAAACAACTCACCTGTTTATGAATGAATGATTCAGACTTTTACATAATTGACTTTGGGTTTAAATCAGACCAAACTAATTTACTGTTATATTTGATGTTTAGCCAGATGTATGAATAAGCTGAAACATAAGTGTACGAGTACACATGGTCAGGTGAGATATATCTTACCAAATAAGCTGAAGAGCTCAAAAGGTCTCATAGTCACTGAAGCAATATCATATCACATAAAATGCACAGAAGCCATAGCCCCTAACCTCTTGTGCTTTCATCAGAAGGATTATTTTGCATAACCTGTGCATTTCATCAAGCTGATGAATACCTTCTACTCACTTGCTTTTCACTTAGAGTAAAACACAAAACCTTTACACTATCCCATAAGGTCCAATATGATCTCCCTGCCACTATTTCTCAATCCGATCAATAGTGCTCAATGCCATGTTCCCATCCCACCCCACACCCCACCAGCAGCATCTGGGAACATACTAGGAGTGGGGTTCTCAGGCTCCTCCCCAGACCTCATCGATCAGAAACTCTGGGCATGGGGACGGCAGTCTGTAGTTTCACAAACCCTCCAGGTGATTTTGATGTTTGCTCACATCTGAGAGCCCCTGGCCTAATCCATCTGCAATTACCTTGCCCCTCGTTCACTCAACTATGGCCATATTAGTTCCTGGCTTACCTCATAGCCTTCCAATCCTCCTTGTCTCAGAACCTTTGCATTTGCCAGTCTCTCCTCCTGGAATGCTCTTTCCTAAAATCTCCACAGGGCTTTCCTGCTCTCCTTCTCTAGGTGAACATGATGTCATCACCTCCTCCAGGGGTCCCCTGACCACTCTACTTACTACTGCTAACCTTGTCCACCCTCCCCTGGCACTTATTATCCCCCTCCCCTATTTTCATTTTCTCCATAACAATGATCACTACCCAGTATACCACATACTCTACTTAAATTTTTTTTTTCCATTGTTAGACACCTCTTCTAGAATGTTAGCTTCAAGGGAGCAGGGATTTTGATTTGCTTTGTTCACTGTTTTAACACTAGCATCTAGGATAGTGATTGCCATATAGTAAGTGCTTAAGATATATGTGCTTAATACATGAATGAACCCTCTCCTTTTGCAAATGGCAAATATTGACCATGAGGGAATACATGGAAGTGTGGAAATCTATGACATTTACTAACAGAGAATGGCCACATTTTTAAATTCTCAAAATGTCTGCCTCGTTTGTGAAAGGCTGGGACTTTGCTTTTATGTTCTGTCTCTCTGATGACCATGACACTATAGTAGATTATACCCATGACTGGTGACAGTCATATTCTATTCTCAGTGCCTATCAACGCCACCTCATTCAATCCTCATAACAACCACAGGCAGTAGGTTTTATTTTTAATCACCATTGTAAAACAAAAGGAGAAATGCTGGGTATTTTTGTTCAGAATGCTGTTGAGGCAGGATTTGAACACTGACAGGCTGAGACCAGAGACTATGATTGTTACCTCTTTATACTTTTGTATCCTAAATTATATGGGGATTGTAGGGGATAGTTTTAGCTATCTATGAATCAGGCAAAATTCCAAAACAAAGCTAATTTAGACACATTCATATAATCATATGATCATATAAGCTCAAAATTTCACAATATTTTAAATCACCCATTTCTGTATGAAGGGAGTCTGGTCTCCCACTCTACTGAGTTCCCCTAAAAGTGTATCTCATAATTTAATGTTTTCAATAAGCCTTGCCCAGACCCTCTCAGCAACTAATGCCAAATCCTCCAAACTCGTTATATAGGCCAGGTCTTTGAAAAGTAAACAAAAGCTATAGGACCATTCAATCATCCTGCTATTAACAGTTTGGACAGAGATCGGAAAGTTAGCAAATTGGAAGCTTTCTAATTCCTGAGTGACTGTAGCCCCTTACTACCCAACAACAACATAGGCATCACTGGGAACCTGTAAGAAAAGTAGAATCACAGTCCATCCGAGACTCAAGAGTCTGCATCTCAAATTATTCCCAGGTGATTTGTAGCCCATTAGAGCTTGAGAAGCAGGACACTAACCCACTGGTTCTCAAACTTGGCTACGTATTGGTATCATCATCTGGGGAATTTATAACACCTAGGCCCAATCCCCAGAGACTGATTTAATTGGCCTGCAATGCAAACAGGAATTATTTATTTTTCGAATGTGCTCTATGGGATTCCATTGTGCAGGCAAGTCTGAGAACTGCTACTGTCCTCACTGTGGGTGTAGGGTTAAGTACCAGCCCTTGTTATTTTCATGTAATTCTTAGTGCCTCTACAAATACTTAGTTCCCTGCCCAAGAGATGTACAAGCTTTTTGCAAACTGAATTGTAATAGAGTTATTCTTTTCTGAGGGTCATATTGAGAAACACGATATTGCTAATGTAATACAAAATTAACCAGAGCTTTCATCAGTGAGTCATTTATCAGGACCCACAGATGCTTCCACACACTGCTGTCTTTGAGGTGTTGACTTTCAGAATGAAGTAAATCATTTCTCACATGCTTCTCCATCTCAATGGCGGCTTTATCTAGTGTTGCTTGGACATGGAAGGTTATCTCTTTGATATTTAGTATTCTATATTGCTCCCTAGCCATATGCTTATAGCATTATCTATTTTTGTGTACATTTTATCTACTAGAATCCTAAAGGGATGGGCTGTGTTATGCATCTCCACAACTTCAGAGCCTAGCATAGCCTCTGCCCAATATATGTTAAGTTTGGCATGCCATCCTTTCTTCAGTTGTAAACCCCGCATTCTTATTTAAGCATCATATTCCACATATTGTGCTCAATTTGAATATACTAGAGAAGTACAATAAAGAATGGGGAGATCACAAAGGTCCAATTCATTAAGTGTATATTAAGTCTATAACTAGCTGCCAAGCACCTCACTGGTCATTCTACACAGAATACCAAGTGCCCTTTCATTGGCTTACAATCTAGTAACATGAACACGTACTTTTAAAAATCTGTCATATAAGATACATGCTGAAGAAGAACAATTATAAAGGATCAAATCAAATACTAAGCGAATCTCAGGGAAAAGTAGATTAAGGCTAGTAGCTGGCAATACCTTCCAAATTTTATTTCTGAAAGATAAGAGATAGCAAGCAAATGTATAATTGATTCTGAAAAGTAATATAATATGCGGTGATAGCATTATGGCATAGCAGTTACCTAAACAGTTTAATTTTATTTTTCTCACCATGTAGGTTTAGGCCCTATCAGATACCCCAGCTTGGTTTGCAGTGAGAATGCAACTTCACATTCTCCCAGTTGGAAAAAGTTTTATTTCCTGACTCTCCCTACTCATTGAGACTCATTGAGACTTTGGAGTAGACATAATGGAAAATGCTTTTCAGCACCAACTTCTCTATTCACTGCTTTGAACACCACGATAAATAGAAAGGACAAGAATTGAAAGTCTTTCTTTTGCCTCTTAGCTTTTTCTAAGTGCTGAACTGAATGGGTGTCAGCTTTCTGTTGTAGCCCTGGCAGTTCTTACTTTCAAAAGAACAATCAGAAGGAAACCCTTTCAGAAAATTGATCCGCCAAAGTTTGAAATGCTTAAAAATAAACTGTCAGTTCTGTCTGTTTCCCCCTACACAACCTGTCAACTTCACCTCTGGCTTCTTATTTTCCAAACCCTAACAGCCAGGCATTCTCTTTCAAAAGGCTTCTCTGAAGCTCCGTCTTTGTCAGGAGTATTGTAGACCCTGACCAAATATTTTATAAATTGGAGGGAGACCTAAATGGGGATAAAAGTTGACCAGTGCTCCCTGCTGTCCTGACACCTCCACCTACAGAGTTCTGAAATTTGGGTTAGGAAAGAGTATTCCTTCTAAATTCAGTTTGGCAATTTCAACCCCCACTAGTGAGAAAAAAAAATGTATCCAGTGTATGTATATACCAGTATGTGTATATACATGTAGTATATAACATATATTTATATGTATATATATTAAGAAGTTCTCTTTCTCTCTCTCAATATAGATAGATGAATATCTATATGATAGTCATAAATATTGATAGAGATTCATCTATCTATATTCATCTAGCATCCTAGATTTGAGCTGCTTTTTTGGGTTCTTAGCAGAAATAGGTTCATATAATTTCAAATGATTTTGGTTACTGTTGTTGTTGTTGTTTCCCTAGAACATGTCCTTCCCAAAGAATTTTTCTTCTATAATAAATCCTGTAGTCTCCTATAAATGAGGGTGGGTGCTCAACTAACTATACTAGAGTCCATGTGTCAAATATGATATCTCAACAGTAATTGTGTCCAAATCAACCAGCCCAGAGGGGCCATATTGTGATTTCACAACACTGTTCCTGGTATTAGTGTCCTCATCAAAGTACCTTTAGGGAAGAGTTAAAATCAACAACATTATTACAGGTTTCAACTAAGAAACATTTCTGAATGGGTCTTTCACCTCTCTAGTGGAAATAAGACACACACAAAATTTTAAAGTGGCAATAATGATTAGTTTTACAGAATGTCAGTCATTTATAACCTAAGGTTAGCTGGTGGGTTGATATATTGTCTATTTTAAATATGTGGGCCCTTACATAAAGGGTGGTCAAAATCATCTTTTCTGTAATTCCAGATTGGGAAGAATGAGTAAGTCCAGTTTAAGAAATTCAGATCTCATTTACCATCTTTAACTGAGCAATGGTGTTGCTCTGATCTGGGCTAGAGCTGTCCCTCTTCGTGATAGGCCCAGTGCTCTGTTGGGATAAAAGTCTGGCTAGCTGCATCCCTGGCTCATTCTCAGTCTTCTTTGGTTACGCCTCTTTATTTGTCTATCTAATTACTCCCTTCACTAAGTTGTATATTTCTTAAACGACAGACCATGACTCACTCAATCATCTCTATATCTGTGATACTGCCTGACCTTGATATTTTGCCTGTGATAGCTGCTTAGTAAATGCCAGTTAAATATATAGAAGCCAAGAAAGCTATGGATAGGAAAACCAACATTGCAATTTTCTCTGATGTCATTTCCTGTCTTCCATAAACAGAGCTGCTATAAACCTAAATCCTCTACGCAGCTTTTTGGGGTTATTGATATTTGACAGTTCTTTTCCTGGCATAACCAAAAAATCACCAAAAAACATTGATTCTACTTTTCTTTCCTCTTTCCCACATTTCTTAATATGACTGCCCTAACAATGTGGTATTAGAATTAGAAATGTAAAGTCTACAATTTGTTCTTGCATAAAAAGAAATAGCATTGTTGTGGGCTAATTATTTACTCTCCACACTTCCTCCCCCTACAAAAATGAAGAGATGTGATTATTTAAAAGAGGAGATCACTGTGATTCTGCATGTGATTTTATGATTGGGTTCTAGAATATGCTAATTGTCTTAAACATTATATTTTTTTCAGTCTATCCAAAATCTTGCCCTGCTGCTTCACGGGTCTGAAGACATTCCCTCTTACTATGATTTATATTTTTTTAAGTTTATTTATTTATCTTGAGAAAGCACGAGCAGAGTAAGGACAGAAAGAAAGGGAGAGAGAATCCCAAGCAGGCTCTGCACTGTCAGCACACAGATGCAGGTCTTTATCCCACAACAGTGAGATCATGACCTGAGCCCAAATCAAGAGTTGGATGCTTAACCGACTGAGCCACCCAGATGCCCCTGATTTTTTATATTGTGAGTGTACCTTATATTGTTTTTTATTTACAGAGATCCTTTCAAAGCTCAGATTATAGGTTCTCCACTTATTTGCAACAGAGGTCGTAACAACTGGGACCACTTTTTATAACAATTCCTTAGCTTAGGAATTTACAAAAAGCAGGCCCTCTGTTCACAGGAAAATCAGTCTCTCCTCCCGCTCTCTCCCTTCCTTCTAGAGGGTAGGTTAAGACAGAGAAGCTTCTGTCCAGAAGCTTCTCACCCAACCCGATGAGTCTGGTTTTATACAGATATGTCAAGTTCATGTTCTAAATCTACGAGCCAAGACTTAGTCTCCAGACCCCACACAGTTACTCAAACTCTTTCTCTCTCTTCCACAGAGCAATGCAAGTTGCTGCTCATATTTTATTGTCTCTTTGTTCTTTGTATTTTTGAGAATTTTGTTTACATACTTATGCTAAGGTATACATTTAAGCTGATGATTATATTTAATACTTTTGCTATTTTATCTTGTATTATGAATCTTTTTAATTTTTTTTGGCACACAGGTTTCCAAACTGTTGTAAATGGAATCTTCCCATAGCTTCTTAAGCAGTGTGCTTAAGGTCTTATTATAGGGACACCTGGCATACCCTGGTTACCATAATAATCTGAAAATATCATCTTAACCTACTGTGTGACCCTCAGTAAAATAAAAACTTCTAGGCCAGTCAGGCAGGCCTTTCTACAAATCCTGCCAGTTTCTTCCTCAACAATCTTACCTTCTTAGCCCTTTCCACAGAACTGTGCCTTTCCACTGCCAAGCCATTGTGGATGCTCCTGAGCATGCCTAAAATCACCTGTATGTGACCTTCCTCCTTTCAAATCTCACCCTTCTTTCAGGGTGAATTCAAGCCTTGCTTTCTTTGATAAGCTTCCCTGATTACTCTGAAGCCCCATCCTGTGAACTCATGGTCTACTGTAAACCACATACCCTATATAAGGACATGCAAACTCCACTCTGTTTTGAGACAGGGAGGTGACATGAAAAAACGATATGGACCCGATAGAAGGTGTCAAAAGTGAAACCATAATGATAAGCGGTAAATGACTTCTGGTCAAGGTGTAATGGAGATTTTGAGGGAGTGATAATGTGGGCAGTGTGACAAGATCAAAGATAGCAGCTGCTTCTGAGGGTCATTCATAATCCCCACTCAGAAAGACCAACCAGTATTGTTAGAATTCCCAACTTTTGAGAAAATCCAGGAATCTGCATTTTTTAGGTAAAATACAGTGATTTTTCCCCAACTTTACTGACATATAACTGTAAAAAATTTGAAGTGTTCACCATGATGATTTGACATATGTATACATTGTGAAACGATTACTCCCATCTAGTTAATTAACATACCCATCACCTCACATGTTTATTGTGCGTGAATTTTTACTCTCTGAGCAAATTTCAATTGTACAGTTCAGTGTTGTCAATTATAGGCACCATGCTATAATCAGACCTTATTAATTTAATAGTTGAAAGTTTGTTCCCTGTTAGCAATCTCTCCCTATTTCCCCTGCCCCCTAGCCCCTGGCAACTACTTCTCTACCCTCTCTTTCAAAATCTAGTGGTTCTTAATACTACCAACTCATTTAACCACTTACAAGCGAAAATACTATTAAGGCCAACACGGAAAGGCCAAGGTCACCAGTTTGCAACCTCTGGCTTATAGTGTCTTGGAACTCTTCTTTATGTCTCTGTGATACCAAACCATATACTTGCCAAAACTATGCACTCTTTGAAGGCCACCATCAATCTTAAAATTCTCATGTTTGCCTATTCACAAAAGAGAGCCATGCACACAAATCATCAGTAACCATTCACTGAATTGAAATAAATTCTCACTGGTTTCTAATATTCACCACGCCCAAATGAAGTGAGTAAAATGCAGAGTCTCCTGAAAAGGCAGTTTAATGGCAAAAAGAGTAATGTTGAACCCTTACGTTCTTTAAGAAGAAAAATAATACAGGGTTTTCTAAGGTAGCCCATGCTCTTACCAGGTAAGTCAAAGTGATAGCAGCTGTAAGTGAAAAAGTAGAAGAATGAATTCAATATTTGAAGTTTTAAGATGGCTCATGGCCTTGGGTTTTATGACAAAAGTATGACTCCCTCTTAAGTAACTCAAGGAGAATTTTGTCAGCACTGATCTTTATGAAGACTACCCATTTTGTATTAAGATGTGTGGGTGTATTTACCACAAAATGTGTGAAGGTACATATCTGGAGTCCTTATTTTCATGTCCTTCTGCCTTTGAAAACCATCTATCACTGACATTCAAAGGAGAGCCTTCCAAGGAAAACTATGTTTCCAGCATCTTTATGTAGACAGAGGTATAGAAAGGGCAAGTCTTTCAGGCTACTAGCCTCAAGCGTATGCCATTTTCTTAAGAAAACTTTGGCATGCCATCTTTCCTGGAAGAGATGGTTTCAAAATGTCTGTGGTTCTATACTAGGCTAAATTAGATGACAAAATATTTACAAATCCCTATACTTATTAATCTTCTGTGTTCTACTAACCAGAGGACACTGACACTTACCAAGAAGAAAAAAGAATGGGATTTGAGATTTCTGATAATTGAAGAATCAGTGGGATTTTGTTGTTGGTGGTGATGGTGTGGGTTTTGTTTTGTTTTGTTTTGTTTTTGTGTTAACATGAGTGAGAGAATGCCCAGGTCACATGAGGCTGAGACAATTGTAATCTAAGAGTAACTCTTCAGCTTTAAGAAAAAGAGTGCCATGGGGTGCCTGGGTGGCTCAGTTGGTTGAGCTTCAGACTTTGGCTCAGGTCATGATCTCACAGTCTGTGAATTTGAGCCCCGCGTCGGGCTCTGTGCTGACAGCTCGGAGCCTGGAGCCTGCTTCGGATTCTGTGTCTCCCTCTCTCTGACCCTCCCCGTTCATGCACTGTCTCTCTCTGTCTCAAAAATTAAATAAAACATTTAAAAAAATTAAGAAAAAGAGTGCCATGACAGTTGACATTATGATGATTTCCTTCTCATTCTGGGCTATGCTCCTCTCCCTTCATGTCCACATGCTTGAAAATCACTGCACACACATAAGTTCTGCACGAATCCTCGGCACATGCTTCGTTGATTACAATGCTCTATAGGTATGAAAACCAACACCTCTTCCCAAAAACATACATTCAGCCAAAATATACACTATTACTTTCCAAAAAATTAGTCTTCAATGAAATATACTTGATATTATATGCCTTTGGGGACCTCAAATTCCTTCATTTTCACCTTAGGGAGATAAATTCTTATACTGCTATAGCATCATCAAATAACACCATTAGAAGATAATCCATCAGTTAGTTACTTAAATATGTTTGTTTTCCTGTAGGAGTATGAATGAACTGGAATTTTAAGATACGCTCACATGTGCATAAGAGTGTGTGAGTGTGTGCGTGTGTGTGTGTGTGTGTGTGTGTGTGTGTGTGTGTGTGTTTACTACAAATCTACCTTCTAATCTATTTGGGAAGATCACTTTTATTTTTCTTTTTTCATCCTTTCCCTTTCTTTCTATAAAAGATCAGTGAACAGTCAGAATCTAAAAGCTCTCAAATATTCATCAATTCACACTCTTTAACCTCTTCCATTGGCTTTCCCTTTCCACACCAACACACCTTCTATGTGCCCTTTAGGGCCATCCTTTGGACACACTGTATTTAATGATATTTCATGCCATTTTCTCTGCTTACAATGCTCTCCCTTTTCCTACCTTTTAATTCCTTTCTAGTCCCCATGACCCAGCTAAAATAGCATCACCTCCCTGAAGCCTGCCATGGTTTCCCAAAAGAGAAAGGCAATCTCTCTTCTGCATTTCCAATTCACTCTATAGATATATCTATTATAATAATGATCTTACCAGATTTTAATCACGTATTTGTGTTTCTGCTCCCCCTGCCCCCAGCTTGACCAATCCCTTAAATGCAGGGCTTGACATAACAGCAAGCACTAGAAACATGCCTGTTAAAAACATGATGGAAATAAATAACTGAATGAGTAAATTAAAATAATAGACAAAAATCCAACTGTTCCTCCATTATTTTCAAGCATTTCTTTGTCATCTTATGAAATTTGTGTTTTTATTAAATATGCACTGAATTTTTTTATAACAAAATCCAAAAAAAATTCCATATACAAACCTGACAGTGTGGGGAATAAAAGAAAGAAAGTTAATAGTTGTAGGGGAAAATATGGGTTAAGGGAACACAGAGTTTGCCATTCATGCAAGACATAAATATATTTTAACCTATTCTCCCAGGGATTCTAGCAGCAGATTGACCCCTATTACTGTGTTAGAACAGTCAGAGACATATGTTAAGTATAAACAAGGATTCATAGGGGTCGTGAATAGTTCCCCTTGTAAGTGAGAGGTGCTTTTCTGTAAATGGCAATTTATTATGTCTGGGGAGAACCTAGGTCAACATTAATGATCTCAAAATATCTCAGGGTGGGGCACCTGGGTGGCTCAGTTGGTTAAGCGTCCGACTTTGGCTCAGGTCATGATCTCATGGTCCATGGGTTCTAGCCCCACATCGGGCTCTGTGCTGACAGGTCAGAGCCTGGAGCCTCCTTCAGACTCTGTGTCGCCCTCTCTCTCTGCCCCTCCCCTGCTCATACTCTGTCTGTCTCTCTCAAAAATAAATAAACATTAAAAATTAAAAAAATATATAATATATATATATTATATATATATATATATAATATATATATATATATATATATCAGGGTTGACACAAGTGCTTCTTTTCTGACGCTTTGTGTTGAGAACTTTGGTAGTCATTAAAAAACAGAGCAACTTTTCTTCTTACATTCATCTGTACATGCACATTGGCAAATGGCACATTACGAACCCAAACTGTGGTTTTTAATAGGCCTGGCACTTTTCACATTAATAGTTCTCTTGAAATTGCCAACAGGTTAGAAGCATGATGGCAGATGCCTGAAAAGTAATATGACTGTATTTTATCTATGCACATCTATCTGTCTTCCTTCCTTCTTCCTCTCTTCCTCCCTTCCTTCCCCTCTCTTCCCTTCCCTCCTCCTTTCTTTCTCTCCCTTCTTTTTCTTTTTCTTTTTAAATTTCTCTCTAATGCACTTATTGTCTACACATTTTCTACTTAGCAATAATAAATCATATCCCTGTGATATACGCTGTTCTCACAGAAATCACACAGTCATAAAGAAGGTTATAAATGCCATGGGAATGGGGGGCATGAGGTTGCAATTAATAATCACCATAAAAATCTTACTAAATATCTACTAGATATTATGCTACTTCCTTTATAGTTTTTACCACCTTCTATCTGCACTACAGTGGGAAAGCTACTTGATATCTGGAAGCCACTTTCCTCATCTGTAATAGGATAAAAATAGGACACATTTCACAGGGTTCTAATGACACTTATCACAGCACCTTACACATGGCACACACTCCAACAGTTTTCAGCTCTTATCATTATTATTGTCTTTGATCTCGCATTTTGCAAATAAGAAAACTGAGCCAGGGAGACCTGAACTAATGTGTTCATGCACCCAACCTGTGGAAATCAATAGTTGCAGTGTGTATGTGCTGAAATGGAGAAATGAGCCATAGTGATGGGGCTAAATGAAGGACAGAATTATAGCACCAATTCCCAGCAATGCACACGATAGCAAAAACAGAACCAGCAAGGCACACTCTCCAAGTAATTTGACTTAACCTTCGCACATACATCTAGAGAGAATACCATTGGCTCCATTTTATTTATTTATTTAATTTTTTAAGTTTATTTATTTTGAGAGAGATAGAGACCACTCGAGTGGGGGGAAGGCAGAGAGAGAGGGAGAGAGAGAATTCCAAGCCTGATGTGAGGCTTGAACCCACGAAGGCAGGAGATCTGAGCGGAAACCAAGAGTCCGATGCTTAACCAACTGGGGCACCCAGGCGATCCTCATTAGCTCCATTTTAAAGATGGAAAAAAACAAGTTTAAGAAGTCTGAGACTTGACCAAAATTACAGTTAGTGTCTGAGCTGCATTTGTTAGACTTATAAGCCCAAGCTCTTTCTGGCACACGATGCAGCCTGCACCAGAAAATGGCAATAGTTTGAATTCACACCTAGTCTTGGCAGCACTTGAGTCCGTTACAGAGAGATGGCATTGAAATAATGGATTTTGCACAGACTTCCCTGTAAATTAGCTTCCAGCCTTAATATAGTGTTCCTAAAGTTGATTTTTTGCTAAATGTTGCTTTATTACAGCAACACTATGTGTGGATTTAGTCCTTTCTGAAATGCCTTTTCCCCAGAGGCATATCAGCCAACAATAACAGCAGCTATATTCAGCTGAGAGCACCAGACAACTGATTTATTTTGTCACTGGCACCTTTATGAGCATCATTTGCTAGAGAAGAGCTGGAAAAAAAAAGCCTTTCATTTTTTTTCCCTAAAACCATGGCACTGAAAGGCTAAAGTACCAAAAGTGATCTTGAAGCCAAATTTCGGGTGGAGAAACATAATTATTTTAATGAGTCCTCTTGCTAAGTGAATCCAGCATGGTGTTCAAGGCTTACAAGCAGTGAAGTAAGAGTGTCTCTAGTTCATCAAGCAAACACACGGGAGCTGTAATTTCATCACCACTTAAGGTCTAGTACCCTAAATTTTGTTCTACCTTCATGCTACCTAAATGGATATTTGTAATATCAAAACTCTGTGTTAGCTTGAAAAAAAGAAGAATAAAACATATGATGGCCTGAAATCTCTGTTGCCTCTGCTTTTCCAACTGAGATCTGTACCTGAACAATACAGCCAACGTAAGCATGATTGGGACACAGAGCTCTCTTTAGGAATAGACTGTTTAATGGAATTTTTGCAGGTATGTTGGAGTGCTCTCACCTACTCCGATGCTGAGAGAGAAGATAATGTAGCTCAAAACTTGAGTTCCCATAGGGCAGATGCCACAAAATCATCTTCTTTGCATTTCATTCAGCAAACATTTATTGAACATCTACTATGTGTCAGGCACTGTCCTTGTGACTGGCAGACAGGAGAGAACAAAACCAATGTCCCCACCCACATTGGCTTTATATCAAGTGGAATGAGTCAAATAATAAACAAGGTAAATCACTAAAATAAATAGTATGTCAATGTTAGTAGGTGCTATTGACTACATCCAAGCAGGAAAGAGGGAGAGAGTGCACATGTGTGCCCAGAAGCAAGGGTGCATTTTTAAATGGGATGGTCAGAGAAGGATCCAACGAAGAGTAAAGTACCTGGAAGAAGTGAAGGGGTAATGTAGTTCTCTGGGGACTGTTATGAGTTGAATTGTATCCCTTTGAAAATGGTACGTTGGTGTCCTAACACCTACTTAAGAATGGAATCTTATCTGGAGAAAAGATCTTTAGAAGTTACAATGAGGTCTTTACTGTGGTCCCTAATCCAATATGTCTGGTGTCCTGATAAAAAGAGGACATTTGGAAACAGCCTCATAGAGGGAAGGCAATGTGAAGAGACACAGGGAGAAGACAGCCATCTATAAGCCAAAGAGAAAGTCCTAGAAAAGATTTTTCCCTCACAGCCCTTAGAAGGAATGGACCCTGCTGACATGTTGATTTCAGACTTCCAGCCCCAACACTATTGTTTCAGTTAGTTCTGTTGTGAAGCCAGCCAGTTTGTGGTACTTTCTTAAAGCATCCTTACAAACTAACACAAAGGCAAGTAGATGTAGGAATGGGAGGGCACTAGGAAGGAGTACTTCTGGCATGGTCAAGGGAGAGCAAGGGGGGTGGGGCATGGGTAGCAGAGAGGAGATATTTAGGGGAGCTTTATTTTCTATGGAGCTTCAGAGTTAACAAAATACTTCATGTTTGTTTTTTATTTACATCTTACCAATATTCTATGTAATCAATGAGATGAGTGTGTGGAGGCTGCAAGTGTGAGGGTGTGCATCCCTTGACCCCAAAAGAAGCTGAGTCTCAGAGAGTTAAATTCCCTCCACAAAATCACAAAGTTGGCCATTGACAGAGAAATTACTTAAGCCAACAATATCTGACTGCAAAGTGAGTATTCCTTAATGTCATGTGGGTAGAGGAAATATCTATTTTTTTTAAACTTTGTTTTAATGTTTATTTATTTTTGAGAGAGAGACTGAGCACAAGTGGGGGAGGGGCAGAGAGAGAGGGAGACACAGAATTGAAAGCAGGCTCCAGGCTCTGAGCTGTCAGCACAGAGCCCAATGAGGGGCTCAAACTCATGAATCGCAAGGGCATGACCTGAACCAAAGTTGAATGCTTAGCTGACTGAGCCACCCAGGCACCCCAGGAAATAACTATTTCTTAAACCATGTTTGTCCTAATCAAAGCAACTCTTTCCTTCTTTCATATCTCTTATTAGGATGTGCTGTTCATGATACAATCAGGAGAGGATGTAGTTTGATTAACACACTATGCTTGAAATAATATTTTGAGACCAGCCAGGTTATTGTCACATCAACTGCAATATCATCTTGATTGGATTTGAGGCAACCAAGAGTGCAAATAGGATGAGTCACCTTTGCTCTTTCCTCTGTGCCATGCACAGGTACAGAGAATGGGTTCTGTAATAAATTGGTTGGCTTATATGTGAAAAGGGACAGCAAAGCCATTTTATCTGGGGGTCTAACCACAAGACCTAAAACAAACGGCTTACACAGAATTTATGGACACATTGGAGCTCAGATATGTGGCTAAGAAAAACTAACTTCACATTCTGGAAGCAGTTACTCAACAATGAATCAACCATGTTTAGGAAATACATGACTGTGTTCCCTGTTATCGGAGAATTGATAAGCTTGTGAATTTCTCCACATGATAATCAGTACTTTGTAACTAGTAGCATGCCAAACCATAATGACTTCACAGAGAACGCATTCACTTATAAATTAAGAACCAGGGATTAAGCGAATTAAATATCAAGAGAAAAAAAATGTCAAAATATTATATGGGGAAAAGCATTTAAATGCTGTTGAATTTACTGTATCTAATAATTGTGGGGTATTCATTAGGTAACACATAGATGCTAATGATATTGTAGCAAATTATATCAGAGAACAAAGTGTTGTTATTGTTGAAACATGCATTGTATGAAAATGTTAACAGACAAAATTAAACAGACATGCTGTCTATTCGACAATAACAATGAAATGGCCACATTTAAATCTAATTATCATCATCTCCTCTTGTCTTCCCAAGACACCTAGAACTTTAATTGAATAATAATAATGACATGCCTATAAAGCTAATAGGTTACAGATATCAAGAGACCTGATGTGGAAATTATAAAGTGAGAGGTCAACAAGCTTATTTGCTCTAACTTAGTTAATATGCATTATTAAATAGCATTAATTAGATAATTTAATAATGATACTGAAGCAGACTTTTAATGTTAAAAGTCTGCCATGTCTGCCTCTCTCCTAAAAGCAGTCCTTTTCTCTCCTTTGATTTGGAGGCTATCTAAATTTCACCTCAAACATATCCATTCCTGGAACATTTTGTCTCTGCTCTGGATGCAAGGACCAACTCTGATATAAGTAAAGGTTATTTAGGTTTCCATACTTTGGAGTCAAACTCATAAGGATCTGTCCTAAGAAAAGAAAACAAAAAGTCTATGTATTGCAAACACATCACAACAAATGACTCTTTAATGTCCTGTCAGCCTCCAGACTAATTGACAGTCTTATTTGCATAAGTGGGGAAGCAGGAAGTATAGAGAGACAGATGGGTGAATATTAATTGATGTTCATAAACCTGAACAATGCTGTTTGCATTTGTCATTCCAGCTTCTCAAACAAGTATTATTTACAGTATATTACAACGCAGCAGGGACATACAGAGTGCCATTTGGGAAAAGGCCCACTGGCATTGCCCTTGATTTATCCACACAGCAAGTACCACCGTGGGGTTATTCATACCACACAGCCTATAGCTGAGGGAAACTAAATTTGGGTTTGGAAAGAAGAAAGGCCTAAGAGAGGCCTAACATGCTCCCAGCTATAAATGAAGTTGGGGGAAATCTGCTTCAATTAATATTTATTTACAAAGAGGCATCACTCTCATGTTGTAGACCGATAGATTCTGTTGAGTATGTTTAACTCAGAGAAAGCATGAAGAAATAATCTTTCATTTTTGTCCTGCCTTTTTGACTGGTCAGTCATTATAACGGGAGGATTACACAAATCTCACTACTACTCCAAGGCCAGGTTTTCTTCCTTTCTGATCTATTTTAGCCTCTGAAATTCTATATTCACATTATAGTCACGATAAAACATTATGGTCTGCTTTAGTCAGTTCAGACAGCTTAACAAAAATACCATAGACTGAGTGGCTGAAACAACAGAAAATTCTGTTCTGAAGAATAGAAAGGCCAATACCAAAGTACCAGTTAATTCAGTTTCTGGTGAGGGTCACCATTCTAGTTGTAGAGGGATGCCTTCTTGCTCTAACCTCATGTGGCTGAGAGAGATCGTCTTATGCTGCTTATTATAAGGGCACCAATTCCATTTATGAATTATCTTCCAAGGCCCCCACCTCCAATATCATCACACTGAGGATGAAGACTTCAACATAAGAATTGGGGGAGGGGGGCACAAACATCCTTCCATTGCAAAGTCCCAATGAAAATTCAAATACATTACTGGGTTCTAGAATTTACATTACAAGATCTGTGTTTCAATGGCTAAAATAGGAACCCAGGAGTCAAGAGATATACACATAAATATGTCCCTATCATGAACAGAATTCTGAATTTGAGCAAGACATTTTCCCTCTCTTCACTTCATTTGCTCATGTAGAAAATGGATGGTGTGCTTGAACAACATAATCTCAAGGGTCTTTCAGTCCCAACACTCCATGAGTCTGTGCATTATTAAGCTACCTTCAAATCAGTAAGAAAACAAAAAGAGGAGTTACATTTAGTGATCATCTGCTATACACCAGATATTCTATCCAAGGAGTTTTAAATGAATGAATTCATTTAGTTTGTTAGTCCTTGCTTGGGAAACTCTTCCCTTAGATATTGCAAAGCTAAGTACTAGTCTGCTTTTCTACTTTTCCCATATGACAGTCCTCTCCCCTATACTCTATATTCTTGATCTACCTCAACCTCATCTATTTTCCCATAAGGCTTCTTGCATTATGGGGTGCCTGGGTGGCTCAGTTGGTTAAGTGTCCGACTTTGGCTCAGGTCATGATCTCACAGTTTGTGAGTTTGAGTCCTGCGTCAGGCTCTGTGCCGACAGCTCAGAGCCTGGAGCCTGCTTCTGATTCTCTGTCTCCCTCTCTCTCTGCCCCTTCCCTGCTCATGCTCTGTCTCTCAAAAATAAATAAATGTTAAAAAAAAATGAGAAAAGAATTCTTCCATTATAAATTACCATTCAATTTATTCATCTATTATTTTTACTGTTTGTTCTTTCTATTTGCTAGAAAATAAGCCCCACAAATTGTAGACCTTGTTTTTTTTTCTTTTATTGAGGATATAACATTATCTTAGTTTCTGATATAGCACAGAGTGTTTCAATATTTACCAATATTGGGAACTGATAGTACTTAGAATAGTACCTCTAAGAAAGGGCTTGTGATAGTTAATTTTATATGTCAACAACTAGACCATGGCAACTAGATATTTGGTGCAATACTAGCCTGGATGTTGTTATGGGGTACTTTTTAGATGAAATTCACATTTACATCACTAGACTTTGAATAAAGCAAATTATCTTCCATAATGTGGATGGGTCTCATCTAATCAGTTGAAGGCATTAAGGGGAAAAAATATCTTTACTGAGAAGGAGAAAATTCTGTCAGCCAACTCCCCTGATTGAGCTGCAAATATCAACTTTCCCCTGGGCCTCCAGCCTGCTGGCCTCCCCCACAAATGTTGGATTTGCCAGACTCCACAATCACATGAGCCAATTCCTTAAAATAAATCTCTCTCAAAAGAATGAAAAGTCACAGACCAAAAGAAAATATTTGCCAAATATATATCTGATAGAGGAAAGTTATCTAAAAGGCGGGAAGAACTCTTAACAATGTGAAAACACGGTATAAAAATGAGCCCAAAATCTGAACAGACACATCACTGAAGAAGATACACAGATGACAAATAAGCATATGAATAAATGCTCTGCATACCCTTTAGAAGGCCAAAATTCAGGACACAGACAACACCAAATGCTAGCAAGAATGTGGAGCAACAAGAATTCTCATTCATTGCTGGTGAGAACACAAAATGGCACAACCACTTTGGAAGACAGACTGGCAATTTCTTATAAAATTAAATATACTTTTACCATATGATCCAGGGATTGGACTCCTTGGTATTTATTCCAAAGAGTTGAAAACTATGTCCACGCACAATTTGCACATGAATATTTATAGCAGCTTTATTCATAAAGGCCCAAATGTGGAAGCAACCAAGATGTCCTTAAGTAGGTGAATGGATAAAATGAGATACAGTAGAATATTATTAAGAGCTAAAAAGGAATACATGAGCCATCACACCATGAGACGACATGGAGAATACTTAAATGCATGTTACTAAGTGAAAGTTAGCCTGAAAAGGCTACTTCAAACTGTACGATTCCAACTATATAACATTCTAGAAAAGTTAAAACTATAGAGAAAATGAAAACATAAGTGGTTGCCATGAGTTGGGGATGGAGGGATGAATAGGGGCAACACAGAGGATCTTTAGGGCAATGAAACTACTCTGTACAATACTATAATGGTAGGTGCATGCCATTATTTTGTCCAAACCCACAAAATGTACAAAACCAAGAGTGAACCCTAATATAAACTGTGGGCTCTGGGAGATATTGATGTGCCAACATAGGTTCATCAACTGTAACAAAATTGTCACTGTAATGAGTGATGTTGATAACAGGAGAGACTTTGCCTGTGGGGGTTCAGGGGGCATATGGAAACGCTCTGGTACCTCAGCTTTGCTGTGAACCTAAAACTCCTCTAAAAACAAGTCTTTTAAAAAATAATAAATTAATTAATCTCTTTCTATACATTCTTTTGGTTCTGTTTCTCTGTAGAATCCTAATATAGAGCTCAAAATATATTTGTTAAATAAATGAATATGTCCCAAATCAATCTCTCTGAGGAAGAGAAAATTGAGAAAAGTTACGGGATTTGCTTAAGGACATACAGCCACCCAACAGAGAGATGGAATTTGAACTCACTTGGTTACCAAGCCTAAGCCCTAGCTTTCTCCTGAATATGTGGATTCCAAAGCCCAGTGGAAATAGAGCCTGAGCTAAATAAGTCTTGATGTAATCTTGAACTGTGGAGAGGAGGTGCCAATGAGAAGCACCCCCAAAGTGGGCACGCCTTCCAGACCCTTCTCAATGATCAGAGCCTTACAGGCACCAGATGTTCAGTAGTGTTTGAGATACTACTGAACATGAGGTCAACTTCACAGATCTCTCCATAGCTGCCCAGGTCAGAAAAAGGAACACTGTCATAAAATATCCACCTTGGCAAGAGATGGCCATTTCCTGGTTTTAAACCAATAACCCTAAACAATGTTTTCTAATTATGAAGATGGAGCCAAACATACTGGTTTTAATGTGAAAACAATTTTTTATATAACATGTGCCCTTTATCATTCTAAAAAATATTAATCTATATTATCACACTTGTAGTTAAAGACCAAACGTTTGCCTCATCCACATGTTGATGTACCAGCCAACAAAGATCCTGAGACTTAATAATCATTTTAGTCTTGGAAAACAAAAAGGGAAATAAAATATATCAGATTTTGACAATAAAGCTGTTTTAAATGCATACATCTGTATATGAAAATGATTAAAATCAGAGGAAGTATATCAATAATTTTTTAGGAGAATGCATTAAAAAGCCTTTGTATTCCAATTCTATTTTATATAACTTCACATTCATGAGAACTTTTAATATCCTTCTAGATTCATGAAATGATACAAGTTTTAACTGAAACAAAGACTCTGACAGTATCTTTTCTCTACCATCATAATCATCGGAACTATATTGTTTGTAACGCTGTTAGGAAGCATTACTTTCTGTACTGGCAGAGAGAATCCTGTGCAAAACCATTAGGAATACATCCAATGATTTATAAATAACATCGCATATGATACAAAGGGACTAAACACTTCAAATGTCAAGGAATGACACATTTCAAGAACCTTTCAATTAACCCTTAAATATTTAGAACTATGACTTTGATTATTTTTCATGTGATTGTACTGTTTGGCACAATAAAATCTTCTCCCACTGGCATATGCAAATTTCATGTTTAAATTTGCTACTCAATCGATAATGAGGTACCGTAATTCTCTTATATTTTTGAAAAGTATCATGTGCAGTGAAATAGGAATCTCCTATCCTATTAAAGAGATACAACTTTACAGGAAATAATTTGACTATAGTAAGTGTCAAATACTAAAATGGGTTCATACCTTTTGACTTAATAAATCTAATTCTGGAAGTATATATATATTTTTTTAAATTAAAGATGTGGACAAAATATTTATTATATCAGCTGGGCCCTCTGTAGGCATCCTTTCAATAGGGCTGAAGAAAATCTATGTTTTTCAGGTTCCTAAGAGGCAGCTCCCAAAATGAGCACAGGAGTCAGCTCAAATCTGCTCATGACAGACAATTAGTAAATTGTTAAGGAATTTTATGAACTGGTTGTATAAATAAGACCTTTAATAAAAATGAAATTATGTGTCAAATTTAGTAATTTATATTAAAAGTACTTAAAACTCATCCTTATTAATGATTATATTATATTTTTCTATTCTCTATGTTCTTCAGGTTCTTTACACCTATTATACTTGCAAAGTAAAAATGTAGAAGTATGCTACTTTACCTATTCAAATCCATGTTCAGTAATATTACATCTGTAGCTTGAAATTGGCCATGATAGGAGTATTTACACGACAGAAATCAGTAAACGCTACAAATCAAAGGTTTATTTCTTGTTTTGTTTTGTTGATTGTCTAAACAAATATTTGTCAGCTGGCTTTGTTTCAATCTTATCACCGTCCTCCCTCCCTTCCCCACCCCAGGAGCCCTTTTGGATATTTTTGTCCTAATTATCCCTCCATGAAATAGTTAAACCCCAGACATATTTCTGTTTATATACTGTATGTATATCTTTGCTTTATGCATGGAAAGAGTAACTGTTTTTTTGTTTTGTTTTGTTTTGTTTTTTTTGACCCATCCTGGGAGTCAGTTTTTGCTCCCATGGGGCCATATAGCCACCTTTTACAATGCATGGTCTAAACTTAAAAAGTGATGGAAAAATGTGCATAATGCAGATTAAACTCAAGTATCTCAAGTCTACACACACTGCATTGCGGATAGTACAACAAATTCAGAAATATTCTTCCAGTATTTGAACGCTATTATGCAATTCAACAAAGAAGTCCCTTACTTCAGGGGTGACCGAGTGGCTCAATTGGTTAAGCGTCTGGCTCTTGATTTTGACTCAGGTCACGATCTCACAGTTCATGGGATCCAGGGCCACACAGGGCTCTGTGCTGACAGCATGGAGCCTGCTTGGGATTCTCTCTCTCTCTCTGTCTCTCTTACTTCATTTACAAACTGGTGGTTTCAATTCATCTTTGTTGTTTTACTTTTGTCTTATATGTTCATGTAACTGAAAATATCAATCAATATTCATATTAGAAATACATTCACTTATCAATTGCAACCACAGGTGGTCTATAGCTGCAATACTTCAGTAAAAATTGACAAAAGCATTCTGTGAGAATCAAATGCCTATATGGAATTTACAATAAAGAGTATTTTTATTTTATCATTATTTGTAAATTGCAATTTACAGATATTTTATATCAGTAAGGTTTATAAAAAGTGTATATACGTATACATATGTATATATTTTGTCCCTATAGAGCTAGCTGTTAAACATTTACCAGCACAAAACTGTATCCTCTATAAACTCTAAATCAAGCTAACATTAACACCTGCACCACATTGGTGAAACTCCATCCAGACATTTTCAGAAACAAAAGTTTTCAGCAAAGGTTAAGTATGGGAGGGGTAATTAAGTGAGATTTTTTTTTTTAACTTCTATTTGAGTCATACACAAATTTTCTGAAAGGAATTTTCTATCCTTCCCCTCCCAATCACACACAAACTTTTAATGTAATATCACACTGGTTGTAAGTTGTGTGAATAAAGGCCCCTTGGGGAAACAGAAGAGCCCATCTAGGGAGAAGGCCAAACAGTGGGGAGGAAAAGGGATAAAGAGAGTCTAGTTAAAATAGGGGAGGGAAGATGAATAGAAAAGGTAAAGAATCAAAGGTACCCAAGGCTGTTTAGCCAGTACGGATTGCAGGATCCTAGAGGATAGGGAGAGCAGCACACGGTATCATCACGCAAAGAGTCAAAACTGCAAATCAAAAGGAAAAAGGAAAAAATGAAACAAAAAAAAAAAAGAAGAAGAAACAAACAAACAGTAGAAGAACATATCCCACGTTTGTCCATCCAGTTTTGGTCAATTATCTACCTTCGAATCCAGGAAGGCGGCTGTGTTCTGGGAAGAGAGAAACTAATTGCCGGCTCGCCAGTGAGTGATCCTTAGTTTTGTATTGTGGCTTTACACTTGTTAATCTAATTCTACGCTAGCAAGATGTATGTTTGGGATAAAACCACCCTCTGAAGTGTCCTAACTGGTATTTGCAGGGATTCTGTATCCTAATTCATGCATGATATTATTGCAATTCTTATTCTGGACCCAAAGACCGGCATCAGGAAGAATATATATTCCTCCAATGTGTATGAAAGTACACTTTAAGAATCTTGCTCACTAACAATCAGATGCAGACATTTCTGGGGAAGAATCACAGAACCTTGAGGCAGATTTCCTTAAAAACTTTCAATTAGGATCGGGGCATTGTCTTCCTCTGTTGAAAACTGAAGGAAGAAAGGGGTAATATTTCATTGGGTTTTGGCAATTAAGTGTAAAGCCTCAGGAAAACAATACAATAATCAGGAATCAAATTTTAAAAATCTGTATCTTGAAATTTATTTAAAATGTTCTCTTTTTCTTTTTAACTGTATAAGAACCAAGAATGGTAAAACCCTCACTTTGATCCAATTAGAAAATAAGATTAATAAAGTCCTCTTTCTCTGCAGCCCTCCTCTAACTATTTCCCATCTGTATCCCTGGACTTACCATCTAATTCCAGTACTTCTGAAGAAAACAGCAAAGCAGATAATAGTTAAAAGAAGCAAGTTCCAAAACTGGCATATTTTAATCACAGCAAGAAATAATGTTTTTTTCACATAAGTAACGTACCGCATATTTCTAACACATATATTCTATAGGGGTCTCTAATCGAAACATTTAATTTATAGAAACAGATGGCTCTAGCTTTCCTACCCATTTCTGTTTGTTACGATAAATCTGAAGCCAGAGATATTTCCCTTAGTGAGCCTAAAACTTCAGAGAGATGTTATATAGAAAGAGAAAGAGTTAGCTATAGAAATAAATTCTGAGGCATTATCATTCAGTGTTCTAAAAAGGCTGGTCCATAGCTTCAGAAAGATTATCAGTTTGCCTCAAATGACATAAATCACATGCGAAAGTGGATTTTGTACATGTGTCAATGGACTCTACAGTCCAACTGAGTCTCTCATTTCTGTGTTGGCTGCCCATTGTAAGCCACCAGCTCTCTATGTTGCCAGGCTTTGTAGACGAACTATTCAGCAGTTCTGGTTCTCTTTGGGGCTGTAACATTCTGCCATAAGGAGTTGGCAGTGTGATCATAGCGAAGGACAATTCAAGATAAAATAATTCACACAGAGAAGATGATATCCACCTCTATTGTTCAAGTTGGTGGTCATTACAATAGTAAAAAATCAAAAATGTCAGGACAATTGCACAGCATGCTTCACTTTTGTGAAACATGTATATAATAAGATGACCAAAAGAGCTTCAGACTCAAACAGATGAGGATTAGAAGCTCTTTCTTGTCACATCATATTAGCTGTATGTATATTTTGAGGCACCACAAGTTGCTAAGTTTTCCCATCCATACAATGAAGCAACACAAAACAAAACAAATATCCAAACTAACACCAAAAAAAAAGGACCACATGCAAACCCAGAGTTAACTGATACGATTTATGTAATGTCATTAGCACATATTAAGATTGAAAAAAAAATGGTGACGATTTTAGTTTCAACTCCACAACACAAATTGTGCATTATTCTTAGGTCATTTTTTACATAAGAAACAATTGCAAGGGTTAAGAGTCATACTGACGTTCAAGCAAAAGAATAATGAAAAGTGAAAGCAGAGTGGAAGGAATATAGAATTTAGAAGCAGACCTAATTATGAACCACAGCTTCAGTAATTTGACTGTGAGCAGTCATTTGCTGTCTGCAAATTCCTCATGTGCAAAGTGCAAGTAGTAACAACCCTGAAGGTTTATAGTTAATATTTTTTCATACTGCATATAAAGCATACAAATACACTATCTAGCACACAGGATCATTATAGGGAAAAAGTGTTACTGAACCGGAAAATTTACACTTGGGATTGGGAAACAAGACAGTTCCTAACAATAGCAATAATTATACCAACTTACATTATCATTAGACTTCAGAACTTCAAACATGCTCTATCTCAACTACTTTTTGAAGTACACAGGGCAGGCATTATGCCCATTCTCAAGTTGGAGAAAATAAATCTGACATTTTCCTAAACTGTGTGTGTGTGTGTTTGTGTGTATGCACGTGCATGCAAACATGCATGCACATACCGCTATGTACATGTGTATGAGAACAATAAAAGTCATATTACTGGATAATTATATTTTAATGAAATGGGAACATCTTCCACAATGACTGATGTTATTAAAGATGAAGAATGCTGAGAAGTGACAAATGTTTGGAATCCTATGTGCTTTCAATGTCGCTGCTATTCCACTTCCACGTATTTATGATTGAGTCACTATTGTTTGATGAGCCATTTTATCGTAAGTGGCATTATTGAAAAGATTAATGAGCCAGGAGACCTGGTGAATTAAATTAACATTTTTTAAAGTTAAAATTTATACAGATTAATAATAATTAAGCCCACAGAATATTCAAGGACAATACCACCAAGATTAATCTTATCCCACTGTAAAAATAATTCACTTTGTATACTTGAATTACTCATGAAAGGATCTTTGAACATCCACTACTATAATTGTTTAGCGTTGCAATCATTGCTCAAGAATACGAGTTTAACGATTCAAAGAGAATGGAGTGTGGAATAAAAAGCACGCAACCTATTAGGAATCAGAATTAAAATGAATGCACTGAATGAATAAAAACTCACATTTGAGACAATAACACTCTTAAAACATTCAAACCTTTAATTTACTGTGTTTTTTTTTAATTTTTTTTTAACGTTTATTTATTTTTGAGAGACAGTGCATGAATGCGGAGGGTCAGAGAGAGAGGGAGACACAGAATCTGAAACAGGCTCCAGGCTCTGAGCTGTCAGCACAGAGCCCGACACGGGGCTCGAACTCACGGGCCTCGAGATCATGACCTGAGCCAAAGTCGGACGCTTAACTGACTGAGCCACCCAGGCGCCCCTTAATTTACTGTTTTGAAGACTAGATAATTGGAGGCCTGATCCTATGTAAATTCTGGCCAATCATAACAGGAGTGAGAGTTTCCAATACGCATAATAATTCTGAAAAGTATTTTTGCTCCATTTAGACTTTGTTTTATTTTATGGCTATTCAGCACTTACCCCATGCTGCCCTTAAAATATCCAAATCAAGAACTTTCAGGGTCTTCTATTTTCCTCCTACAAGGAAAATATTTCAAGGTGGGAAAGAATCAGCTCATTAAAGAAAACTTCTATCTCTTTAGGCATCTTCCTCTTTCTCGGTTCTTATCTTATTTTTTATTTTTATTTATTTTTAATTAAAAAAATTTTTTTTTAAAGAGAGAGAGAGAGAGCATGAGCAGGGGAGGGACAGAGAGAAAGGGAGACACAGAATCCAAAACAGGCTCCTGGCTCCAAGCAAAGCACAGAGCCTGATGTGGGGCTCGAACTCAGGAACTGTGAGATCATGACCTGAGCCGAAGTCGGATGCTTAACCAACTGACCACCCAGGTGTCCCTCGGTTCTTACTTTAATTCTGTCACTGCTGTACCACTCCTGTCCCCAAATATGTACTGTCTCCCTTTCATGTTCTCATCTTGACCGGTGGTATCCATTAAGGTAGATCTTTGCTTCCTCTTAGTTCAGACAGACTTAGATTTTAAAGTGGATTAAGAAAGGGGTAAAAATAAAGAAATACATGAAAAACATAAAAACAACTTGTACTTATGCCTGGATTTAGAGTTTATGGCTGCCTCAGTGGAGGAATTTTCTCTTAGACATCTTCACACTGTCTTATAGCAAAAGCAAAAATGAGTCAGATCCCCAAATATGACCATTATGTGACCTTCCTTCCATATTCCATAGCCTGTCTGAAGAGCTGTGTTTTGGAAATATTCTAGGTGACTAGTTCTAAGAATATTCTCATCTTTTAGGTGTCTATCACCATTTACCTATAGGAGACAATCCTATCATCAGAGCGATTCTAGACCAAATGATACTATGGAGAAATAGAAAAACAGAGCAAATATCAAGCTCTATAACAAGATTTACATATATACAGTGTCAGACACTGTTACCCTCACACTCACCACAACCAAGGGAAAAGTCCCCAAATCACTTAAACACTCATTGGTGTCCCAGAGCAGCATCATGCCAAGAGTTAATTAGAATGATCTGCTAATCTGACTGGCCAGTGACATGTATGTGTGGGTTTGTTCATAATAAAAGCTTAACCTTTTTCCTTCTACTTTTCCCATTGCATTTAATTGATGACATTTGGAGTAGAAAAGCAGTAGGAAAAACTTACTAATGTAAACTTACATGGAGGGAGAAAATAGGAAGAGGGATTATTTTAAGAAAAGAGAAGGAGGTTTAGAGTCATCAGACCTGTGTTTGAGTTCTAGCTTCACCATCATTAAGTATGTGATTCTATATGACACAATTAGGAAGAGGGATTATTTTAAGAAAAGAGAAGGAGGTTTAGATTCATCAGACCTGTGTTTGAGTTCTAGCTTCACCATCATTAAGTATGTGATTCTATATGACACAATTCATTTTCAAAGTTCAAAGATAATTTTCTTATCTGAGTCAAAGTCTACCAACTGGGTGTTATCTTTCAGCAGTGGTGGAGTAAGTGTTTTGAAGTCTCAGATAATCTTTACTTACAACTATATACTCTTGCATAAGTCATTTCATCCTCTGAGCCTCAGTCACCTTACTTACTAAGGGAGGTCATGAAATATACCGCTTCAAGTTAATTTAAGGATAACATGAAATTAAGTACATTATTTCCAGGGGATAAAAGATCAATAAATATCCATTCTTCTTTTTTTTTTTTTTTTCCTATTCCTTCCCTCAGTGTGACACATTTGGATGATTTTGTGTCCATTAAGAACTATCATCATAAAAACTGATATCAATTAAACATGGAAAAATCAAGAAAAGGGTCTGTTTTTCTTCTGTATTTCCCAGACAGCTTAACACAATGCTAAACACATACCAGATGCATATAGGGGAAAACCTATAGGTCCAGGGGTGGAAGATCTGACTCTGGGTCTGAGCACTAACACCACTTACCTGAGTCATCTTTGAAAGATTGATGTTTATTGATAACCTATGTGCATATATGTGGAATGAGGGTGTTGGACTGTATGATCTCTAAGATTTCTTCTATCAATATCCTCTATTTCTCTAGTACACATTTTCTCACTGATTATTTTTATTCTTTGTTCTGAGAGTTAATGATTTTGTTGCTTTTTTAATATACTGATAGATCCCTAAAGAAGTAGATTAGATAAACATACTGTTATGTTGATGACAAAAACATCTAACACAAATTATTTAATTAAGTATTGATCAAAACTGAGTATTAGTCATTTGATGGCTATTAGTTGGGGTTTTTTTTCATATAATCTGTATGGGGCTGAAATTGACAAATAGTTGCAATCTGTTACTCCATAATAGAGTTCATGAAGCAATTCTTTATAGGTTTGAGAAAGCAGACATATTTATAACAGACATAGCTATTAGATATCATACTGAAAATATACAATAAACCAAAAGGAAATACCGCACACATAGGTGGTCCAGAGACATCCCAGAGTTTATTTATATGTATTCTGCAAGTATTAGAGAACTAGTAATTTTCAAACAGTACAAATTTTCATCCAAAAAGGGAAGAATATGAAACAAACCTTAACAGTTAAATCTCCAAGGGAAAGCGTACATGTTCCATCATAATGTCAAAAATTCTAATCAGTAGGTTTAGTTAATTATCAGCTTAAAACAATTTGATTTCCTAAATGTTGGCAAAATAAAATGAAACTGTATATATATTTTAGATTTCCCTTTGGTCTCAACTTCTTAGAGAACCCAAACTGACATACTGCTTTGTATGGAAAATGGTCTAAGAAAGCAGGTGGTATGATGAGGTTTTGAGACTCTCTCAATCCCTACCCAGCAAGCACACAAGGCATCATTTGGTATGGAATATGGGGCAAAAGTAGTCTCTAGCCTAAAGCCATAAACCCATTGCTCAAGATGGCACTGGTGGTAACCTTGGAAACAGACTGGTAGAGGGAGATGCCCTTGCCAATGAGATGATTCAGGCACTGGAAAAGTGTGGGAGTAACAAAGCCCATAGGGACGGTAGAGTGGGTTGATTATTATTAAATTACACCAACATCAGGCAGACGGATAATGAGAAACTGAGGGTGGTTAAGAAGCAGTGAAAGACTAAATGTGAGGGCAAGAGGGACTCTTTGGTAGCATATAATTATACAGAGGCCCTTATTTTGTCCAGTGGAAGAACAGACATAGCTGATAGCAAATACAAGAATTAATAGTTGGAGGCACAGAGCTTCAGAGACAAATAAATGCTCAGACCTGGCAGATCTGTTATACTGAGGTCCCCATCTGGATTTGGGAATCTCTGAATTCTGCAACATGGAACCTAGTCATCCAGGGAGGAAGCTCTGAGGAATTTTGCTTTGTAGAGATATGAGTTGAAGAGATGGCCCACCCCTCTTAATTAGGACTTTCCCTAATTGCCTCCCCTGCAGCAGGAAGATGCTGCAGAGCCCTATGTCTCCTCAAGGCAATAGGCGATGCTTTCCGAAGCTGGTGCTGCTTCATCTCTGATCTGCCAGGCCAATCACCAGGGTTACATTTCAGGATACCTTGGCTGGGGATGTGCCGGGCCTGTTAACTAAAAAAAGAGATTGCACTCCAAAGAAGCTGCAGGAATTAGCTAGTGTATACAAGCAAGAGTCAGAGAAGAACCTTATGTCTAGATTTTATGGGTGACTGATCAAGGGAGACAGAACATATAACTGAATTTGGTAACTTGAGAGTACTTCTATAGGACGTAGGAATTAATGCTCTGGCAAATATCCTGCATAATGGGCAAATTTGCTGGTACAGAGGTCCTTAGAAGCTTGGAAAAAACCATGCCTGGTGCTGACTGAAGTGTGTGAGTACCTGAACAGCCTCATAAAACAAAACAAACAAACAAAAGTAAGTGAAGAGGCTTGTGGTTGTAGCTATACTGGAATGGATATGTTCTCTGATCCAGGACATCTACCAGAGCATTCTTTTCTTCTACAGGAAGGCACAGAGGACACATGATTTTCCCAGGCCATTGTGAATGCCCTGGCAAGAGGGACACCCAAATCACTACATTCAGTGGTGGCCCTCCTCTGCAGATCAGGGTTCATGGTACAGAGCTGGACACAGGACTGGGCGTTTAATAGTGGTGGGAGTGACAGAGGATGCACTAACTGCCAAGTATATAAATTTAAATAATATACCAATTGACCTAGGAAATAATAACTGAATGATTCTGTGGCCCCATTTATCATCACTACCAGTGAGATACTGAGGGCCTTTGAGCTTTTTACTTCCCATCCTTTCAATATAGGCTCTTCTGCGTTAGAAGTTATGGTCCCTAAAGAAGGAATATTCTTTCCATAGGCCAAAGCAAGGTCCCACTAAGCTACTACCAAGGTAGTTAGGCTCATTGTATGGACAAGAATGCAAGTCGCCACTGTGGGAGGAATAATTGGCCCTGGTTGGCAAGACGAAGTAGGGTTGCTGTTACACAATGCAGGCATGGAGGAATATGTATTCCAAGTCACCCTCTGGTTATTCTTCACCCAGCTTTAACTATGAATGGACAAAGGCAACAAATAGAGCCTAAGACATGTATAATTTCTAGGAGCTTAGACTACTCAGGGATAAGGATTTAGGTCACACAACCAAATAAGTCATTAAGACCTGCAGAGGTGGTAGGTGAGGGTGAAGGGGGTTTGAAATGGATACTGTGGGAGGGAAATAACATCAGTTGCTGCCCTGAGACTACTGAAATGAACTACGGTGGCAGAGAACTGTAGTTTATTCCACTTTTTTTTCTTCTTCTTCAAAGTTTCTTCTCAGGAGGAAAATGCCATGGCAACCATGGAGTTGCTCCCATGGGTGGAGCCGTGGGTCTGTGTTACACAAGGAATGGACTATGGCTGCCTTGGGAGCATTCAACTCATCTCTCTTCGTGAAAAAACTTCTGTGAGTTAATGGCCTTGAGGGCGACAGTTTCACAGATTTCATGTGAGAGTCATACTCTTCCAAGGCTGCTCTCACTGTGTAACTGAGCTTGAAGAGGTTACTAGAGTGGGGTCATTCCTGCTCAACATGGTTCTTGTGAATGAGAAGTCTTTCTTCTGGAGATACTCAATGGCCTGGTTGAAAGGATCTTACAGTTGGGGCTCTTCCTACTCAAACCTCCTTCCTCCACTCACTTCTTCCTACAAGTCAGTAGTGATCTGAAAGCTCTCCTTGCTCTCTCCCCATTCTCCTTCAGAGGTGTTTTCCTCTGATGAATTTCTCATAATCTGATTCTACCTTAACTTCCATTTCTTGGATTTCTCAAACACATATATGCCTTTAAGGAACAAAAGATTTCTCAACACCCATTAAATCTGGTTTGTATATGAATCTCTTGCTTTTTAGTTAAACTTATTGACCATAGAGGAAAAAGATAATCTCTATACATACACTAGCAACCTATGGGCTGTCCAGTTCTTCAGGAAACACTTAATATTTTAAATATGCCCAGTGAGGGTGGCTCAGTCAGTTGAGCGTTTGACTCTTGATTTCAGCTCAGGTTATGATTTCAGGTTCATGGGATTGAGCCTTGTGTCGGGCTCCTCTCTGAGTGTAGAACCTACTTAAGATTCTCTCTTTCTCTCTCTCTGCCCCTCTCCCATGTTCTCTCTCTCAAAAATAATAATAAAATGAAAAATATTTAAATATGCTCAGTGAAATTTTGAATATCCTCACATTCATATCCTAGGAACTTTTATGAAATTCTAAGATATATTTTTGCATTGAAATTATGTGTTTCTTCTGTGTATATTTCTCTTCTTAAATTAATTGCCTTTTCAACTTTCACTCATGTCACATTTTTTCGTCCAAATATTTTTTTGACCACTTTAGTGGAAAAACTTAGAGAGTGAGATTAGGTAGAACAAAGCCACATTTGAGGTCTGCATGGTAAATATTCAAATGGGTTTGCTCATTATTTAGGGAATTCTTCTGCATATTACCCTTACAAATCATATAATTCATATTAGCTCTTCAGCAAAATTGCAAAGATATTTAGGATTGCTCCCAAAGAATCAAAACTGTTTAATGTTCATACCTTAACTACCAACTTTCTACTGCATATATCAGATTAAGAGAGAAGGCAAATAAAATCTATAACGATTAGGTAGGTGATGTCACATAATCTTTATATTTGGATAATGGCAGAGGGTAATGCAATCTGTAACACACTACAGACTCTTACCAGAAGTTGGATTGATGCAGCATTACAAAATATTCCTTAATTTAACTTTCAAGTCATATATTCAAATATGTTGGGTAAGAAGGTATTTTCTTTATGCAGTACTGGGATTAGCCAAGGAAAATATGGATACCTCTTGGTATATCTTGTTTTGTCTCTTACGTTGCTAATGAGCTCAAGCAGCAATATCATTTTTCCCCCAAGAAAGGTGAAGGTTGAAGCTAGCATTATTGCTGAAAGCATTTTTAAATATTGGAATTAAGCTTAGCCTTAGTTTTTATCACAGTCTCAGATGCACGGAACACCTCATGCAAAGGAACCTAATTTCTTTAAATAAAGAAGAAATCAGAATAGAAGCATAAATTACAATGTGTCAGGCAGTGCTGTATCTATAATTAGCCCAGGTATTAAATGTCTTTCTTAAGATAAAAACACACAGATTTTTAAGTCATTTAAACGAACCATCTGTTTGCTTAGTACTTATTATAGTTCTCTAGATTTTGTACAATTAGTGGTGTTAGTTTTACCTTTCAAAGGATTTACATTACTTTTGACTACAAGGTTAAAATTAACGCAATTAAAAAAGCATCTACTGAGTGCGTATTAGGTGCAATATATTAACTAAGTATAATAGAATTAAAGTGGGGTTAATGTTGTCCTAATTTTAAAGTCCTTAAACCATTGCTTCCAGGATGGAAAAGATGTCAAAGCTTTAGAATGATGTAAAAATGGCTGACTTTTCTTGCAAGCTTTTTACAAACATTATAATCATTTTTTTAATAACTTAGGAAATTTCTAAACATGAAAAAAGAGAGGCAAAGAAGTGCAGTAGAAAAGCAAGGCAAAACAGGCCTTGAATTGAATGTCTGTTATATGCCAGGCATTGAACTGTGTTTTCACAAATGTTATCTCCTTTAATCCTTCCAACAGCAATTTGATATAATTATAATTGCTCCATTTTATAGCTATGGACACTTGGATTTAGTAAGGTTAAATGATGTGGGCAAAGGACTGATAAGTGGCCCAAATGGGATTCAGGTGTTTCAGATGTTGAAGTCTATTCTTTTTCCATAAACCAAGATAAGCTGCATGACTTCTTATAATGCTCTCCAGTCCCAGGATTCTGTAATGAAGTTTGACACACAGTTACTGGTCTAGAAAAATGATGTAGCATCATTTAGCAGCAGTAAGAACACTGGGTTAATGGTCTTTCTGCTGAGAGTCAGATAAGACATATGATTTGTCCTGTACTCTAGCCCAACCAGGCTATTATTACTCTGGCATGTGGTAGTCTCTCTGTAATCTCACTTGAATGAATAAATCCCGGAACTTTGATTTCTCTGTGCCTTTATTCAAGCTGGTACCCTTTCTCTCATGTTTATTTTCTTGTGAAATCTCCCTTCACTTTAAGGTTATATTCTTCAAAGTCCAGTCCAAATACTATTTTTCTTTTTTCTAACGAAGACATTTGGAAGTCACTACTCAGAAAAATCCATTCTTCTCTTTGGTTTATTTCTGTGCAAGACAACTTCTTAGATGGATCCCAATGATCCCCACTTCTTGGAATTTTTGCTCTTGTGTAATCCCCTCCCCTTGAAAGTGTGCTCAGCCTAATGACTTGCTTCAAATGAATAGTATATAGCAAGAACGGCGGGATGTCACTTCTGAGATTAGGTTACAAAAATACTGTGACTTTCATCTCCCTAATCAATTCACTCTTTCTGTCAGACTCCTAAATCTGGGAGAAGCAAACTGCTATGTTATGAGTAGTCCTACAGAGAAAGAAACATAGGAAGGAACTGATGTCTTCAACCATCAGTCTGAGAGGACTTGAGGCCCTTGATTCTAGAGACACAAATCACAAACACATGAGTGGGCTTGGAGGTGGCTTCTCCCCAGTTAAACCTTGATATGACTACAGCCCCAAGTCAATACCTTAATACCAGACTTGTGAGATTCTCTGAGCCAGAGGAGTCAGCTAAGCCATGTTCGCATTCCTGTGTCACAGAAACTATGACATAATAAGTGTGTCTGGTTGTTAGCTACTGTATTTTGGGGTAACTTGATATATAGCAATAAATAGCCAATATAATCTCTATTTCAACACTCACCACAATCCAATTTGCCTGATACTACTGGAGCCATGCTTAGAATTTGGAGGAATTGATTCATATGAGCAGAAATTTTCTGGACCATAGTGAATACCCAGTATCTAGCACACAGAAAGGAGGAAGTAATACTATCTCCACCCTTGAATCACATGCTGAGAATGGAGGAAATCTATCAATGTTTGTTGTACAGGTATAGTAACCCATGGAGTCAGTTAACTATGAGGAGGTGGGATAAGGGAAAGGGGATATCATGGAATAAGGGAAGGGGAACTTAGAAGAAAGGAACCAAATGGCCCTCCTAGAGAGATGATACATGGATACAAACTTGGTGTATAAAAGAGCCTACTTTAGTCTCAGAGATAACAAGCTCTTGAAAATTTGGTCTATTCACCTGTCTGGGCCTTTGTTCAGTTCATCCCACAGCAGATGCTAAATCATTGAATGAATGAAAGAGGGAACAAATGATGTTACGGCAAAACATAAAACAGCCTGAATTTAGAGTCAGAGGCTGAAACTGATATAAACTGATATAAACATGATTATCTGGGTCCAAGTTACTTATCTGTAAAACAATAGGGCTAAGTCAGAAATATTTAATATCCTACCTAGATAGTTCTGAGAATCTATGGTTCCTTCTACAGACTTACAAAACTACAGTCACTACAACAGACTGAAAACTCTTTCCTGAGCTCACTTATTAACTCAGCAAAATGACCACATGTCGGAGAACTTCTCATTCAGTACATGCATATGGGTGTGTGTGTGATGTACATATGTGTACTTCTGAGTATGTATATATTTATATATTTTTTCTTGATTGTAATGTATCATCCAGTGTTCTTCACTGCAAATGTGAATAACTACCTGTTCTACATATATGATTGAAGATTAAATGATATACATATAGTTTCTGGCATAATGGCTGGTACAAAGTGATCACCAAGAGTTCAACAACCCCTCTACTGACGGTTCAATGAAAATGGATTTCTATATTTATTCTGTATGTGATAATGGAACTTTTTAAATTTTTTTTTCCAACGTTTATTTATTTTTGGGACAGAGAGAGACAGAGCATGAACGGGGGAGGGGCAGAGAGAGAGGGAGACACAGAATCGGAAACAGGCTCCAGGCTCCGAGCCATCAGCCCAGAGCCCGACGCGGGGCTCGAACTCACGGACCGCGAGATCGTGACCTGGCTGAAGTCGGATGCTTAACCAACTGCGCCACCCAGGCGCCCCTGGAACTTTTTAAAAATAAAACATTCATAATTTATGAAGCAATCAAAAGTGGACAAAAAATAAATAACATATCTACATAGAATACCAGACAATCATTAAATTTACATTGTTGAGGAATATGTAGAGACATAGGAAATGTTCACTGAGCAAAAAGAAATCAAATTAGCTACAACAGTTTGTACAATATGATAATATTGTATAAAAATATTTGTATATAGAGATTACATTTATGCCATATACATACATATTAATGTGTACATATGATAGACCATATTGTATATATAACTGCATATATACACATATATACACATATATATACACACATATACCACCAATCTATAAATAAAGATCCTCATGTATATCTGTATACATATAATAGTACTAGAAAAGCATGTACCAAAATAGCACAATGTCTGGGTGGTGTCATTATACCTGAGGTTTTTGTTTTTGTTTTTTTTTTTAATATGCATTTTTGTCATTCTCAAAATTTTGGACTGAATACATACCAATTTAATATTAGGGGAAAATCAATATTTGCAAATTAAAATTACATGAGACCAGCCTCAGTGTGGCAGCAAGGGCTAGCGTCCTGGGGATGGAAGACCTAACTGTGCTCAACTCAAAGCCTATTTGACATGGACAGCTTTCTTGTGTTGGGTGGCCCACAGACAGCCGGGCAGTGATGCTGTTGCCACTTATGATACAAACACATGCTAATGATATACTGGTTGTACTTTCAGATTATATAAAGTGGTTGTATATCTCCCTCCACTTTGGTGGATTTCTCTCTTGCATCTCTGTAAGTGTAACGCTATCACCATAAAGAAGTGAAGAAAGTCCCTAACAAGTATGTCTGTATTTTGGGGAAATTATACATTCATTCAGGATATAGAGCTGTCTCTAATTCTACCACAGTGGCTGAATATATGCTATGTATTTATTTTCTTCCCCACCTTATCTCTCTGGAATCTGATCCTTTTTCTTTAAACATCTGCTCTCACAATACTGTTTTCCCCTCTTATCTTCTAAGATCCAAAATATTTAAATGAATTCTTTGGGGGTATTGCTGGCTATTGTGAATATTAAATATACCAGAAAAGGATACCATGAAATCAAATACCTGACTTCTTAACTGTAAAAAAAGTAAGAAAGAAAAAATATATATTTAAAAAAAGACAAGAAAGATCTTTGTATATGCTAACACAATATTCTATAGAATTTTCTTTTGATGCCTTTTTTCAGTGATAGAAAATTACATGTCTTAGAACTATTATTATAAATTCTGATGTCCAGTATGTAAATAGTGTCTCTAATGTCACATATTTTTTTACCTAAAGAGCCTCATGAATATATAACTAGATTAGAATAAAACTGCATTAATGTAGTAATATATGATATTTAATCATGGTTTCTATAAACAACATACACAAGATTTATTCTGAATTGTTAGGGCTAAATTTCCTTCCATGGACATATCCTTTCATTTGATGCATATTCTGGGAATGATATCCACGTGCATAGCACTACTTTAAACACTGAAGATACCTCAGTGAACAATATCAAGTCCTTGTCAGCATGGCCCTCACATGTTGATAAGAGGAGACAAACAGTAATCGTCAAGCCAAAAATATCAAATGAGCTAGAAATGGATGTTTTGTAGAAATAAAATATGGAATCAAGGTAAAAAGGGTACAGCAATGGGCAGTCTATCAGCTGGATTGGCTGGAGGAGGTCTCTTTGCAAAGATACCCAAGTGGAGCTGATACCCAAATGACGTGGATAAACCAGTGATGTCAGGATCTCAGAGAAGGTATCCTAGGCAGAAAAAAACAGCACATGTACAATCCTAAACAAGGGATGACTTTGGGATATTTGAATGGTTGAGAGAATGCTCCTGCAGTTGAACTTATTGAAGAGGCAACATGTTGCAAGCATTTTGAAGTCAGAGTGGATAGCAGGGCTTTGTTTCCATAGACAGCTGTAGAGGCCCCAGGAAGATGTTTAGGTATGGTCTTAAAACCAAGAGGAATTCATGGGGAGGAGTATTAAAAAAGAGAATATAATGGTCTTACTTAGGCTTTGGGAATATCATCCCAGCTGTTAAGCAGATAAAAGACTATAGGAGGATAAGAATGGAAATAAGGCATCCAGTTAGAAAACTGTTATGTTTCAATTACAAAATATTTGAGCTATATTGAATTGCATATGCTTGAATTGCAAAAGTAAAAACTAAAATGCACACTGATGTTCACTGCTTACAAATGTCACAGTGTTGTTGTTGTTGTTGTTGTTTATTTTTGGTTTATTTTCTTTGTGTATATTACGATTTCACTATTGATGAAAAGTGTTTAAAGAGAATGTTCATATGACCTCATAGAACAGAATTCTTAGATGAATAAGATTGTTAAGAAATAAGACACTTAATTCCTACCAATATATAGCTTAACATGCTGAGGACAGAAAACTCAGGTGACATAGTCGAGGGCACCTTCTGGAATCAGATACAAGGAGAGAGATGACTGGAACTCTTGATTCCCAGCTCAATGATCTCTCCGTGTACTGTCCTGTTTGATCTATAATTAGAAACAGCTCAGAGGCTCTTTCTAAATAAAACAATATCAGTTCCTAACCTTTCCACTGTATTATGTTTCCATCTGTTATTCCTGACAATTATAGATCTTTAAATATTTCCTGTGGGTTAGGACATCTTCCCAGAGTAAGGGTTTCAGGTTTCTTTGGCAACTGTTTCCTATGAAGAGTGAGGGCTTGGACAAATTAAGAAGCCCAATTTTAAGAATAAAGTGAGTCTAGAAGGTTTTCTAAATCACTTGGCAAACAGAACCTTTCTCCACAGCAGTAGCAGATCTGTGTTCTTTGGACAGAAGGATTTTCCCCTAATACAGCTGACCACCTCACCAAAAAGTAGAACTCTAACTCCTTCCTGAAGAAATCTCACCACATAATCTTTTTACTTCATAGTCTCCACCATTACATATTTTCCTTTCTGGCAAAAGGGCAGCATGCCCTATATGACAAGAAATATGTTACTTCATTTAGTACAAGGCAGGCAAAAGAAGCAGCAGTTACTATGTGAAATACAAATTGTTTTTTTCAAAGCTACTAATCGAAAGGGGCCAGAATTGATTCCTGCCCATCCAAATGAACACTCTTGGCTGAAAAGTAACAGCAGATGATAGCTCGATATGTGAGCTTTATTATGTCCTAGGGAAGGAAAGGGCTTTTCCATGAGGGTATGTGTTCAGAAATCCAAGAAGATGAATGGACTAACAATATCTATAGAAAAGAAGTGGAGTTCAATTATAGGGTGGAGTTTAGAGCTGAATACATCTTTAAAGAAGATCAGAAAGGGAAGGACAGATCTACATAATAATATGAAGGCCCGTTTATTAGAATGGAAGGTATGCTTCTGATTTGGGGAATGAAACAAAAGCCTGGCTACTTTTTTTTCTTTTTTTTTTTTGTTTTCTTTTTTCTTTTTCCTTCCTTCTGTCCTTCCTTCCTTCCTTGCTTCCTTCCTTCCTTCCTTCCTTCCAAGTTTATTTACTTATTTTTGAGAGAGAGAGAGAGAGAGAGAGAGAGAGAGAGAGAAGGAACACACAAGCAGGGGAGGGGAAGAGAGAGAGAGAGAGAGAGAGAGAATCCCAAGCAGGTTCTGCACTGTCAGCATGGAGCTCCCTCCATCCTATGAACGAACAATGAGATCATGACCTGAACCAAAATCAAGATTGGACGTTTAACCAACTAAGCCACCCAGGTGCCCCAATAGACTGGCTATTTAAATTGGGATGTCAATCTAAAATGTCATCACTGAATCCTTTCCATATAGAGTTAGGGTTGGTCCTAGAAATGGGACCAGAATTGTGGAGATGGTGGGGCTATACGATGGGGAAATCCGTAAGACTTGATTTTAAGATAAGAGTTTGATCACTGTCCATAAAACACACTCTAGATGCAAATAATAGTTACCATTTTAATAGAGATAAAGTGAGATAACCATTGAAAATGAAATGGTTATAAGTATTTTTGCAAATAGGTAAGTGTCCTCATTCTAGTCTTATCCACATTCATTTAATCTTCTACAAAATTGTGTTCACTTAAAATCCAGTCCACAATTAGACTTCAATTTGTTAGGTTAGTTAAGGTAAAAATAAAATAATGGTCTCAAAGGTGATTATTAGAGTCCTGAGCCTTGGGATTGAGGATTCAGGAGAATATCACTTTACTAAGTTGTAGTTCTCAGCTAAGCAAGTCCTTAACTATATCCATGTTTCATTTCTTCATCTTTAAAATATTATAGAAAAGGGTAAGATTTCAAGATTTCTTCTTGCAGTGGTGTTCTGTATATTAATTAACTTACAAAAACAACATACACTGGTGTTTTCTAGATCATGAACATTTTTTTTGGTGTTCTCTGTCTTTTAGAAAATGCTCTGGCTTAATTTATTCCTCCTTTATAGCCCCTGCTGGCCCCCAGCCACAGGAAAGCAATTTTCATTCTGCACACCTTCCAGAAACACTCATGCTTCCATGCCTTTGCATATGTTGTTTCCTTCTCCTGACAAATCTGCCCTCATTTCATCAGATAATACCTGTTTCTTCTTTAGACTTAGCTCCAGCTCTGACTCTGGCGAAAAACATTTTCAGACATTTGTTGCACTTAGGGTTGAATTCAATGCCTATCTTCTAACTTCCTCCCAACTCCTAAGTCTTCCAAATGATAGTGACTTCCATAAATCATTGTTATTTTGTCCATTTACCCAACACACTTGGAAGACCTAGCATAGGCCACAATACATGAAAGGTTTGCAATAGATGTTTGCTGGATGAATTGACTAATGGTTTGACAGAGGACAGATTGCTACACAGAAGTTATGTTACTGGGCAAGATACACACGATAAAGCCTCAGTTCTCTTATTTGTATAATGGAACCACAGAGTCATCTGATTGTTGCAAGAATTAACTGTGACAATGGTTGTAGACTCTCTAGTAAAGTTGGTACCTTATAAATGCTCAGTGAAGAATGGTTGCCGCTATTTGTTAGATGTCTTTAAAAAAATTTTTTTTAAATGTTTATTTATTTTTGAGAGACAGAGTGCAAGTGGGGGAAGAGCAGAGAGAGGGAGACACAGAATCTGAAGCAGGTTCCAGGCTCTGAGCTGTCAGCACAGAGCCCGATATGGGGCTCAAACTCGCAAATGGTGAGATCATGACCTGAGCCAAAGTTGAATGCTCAACCGACTGAGCCACCCAGGCGCCCCTAGATATCTTGTAATACTTCTATCTGAATTTACGAGATTTGGCTACTGTGTTAAAGTAGCTCAGTAATTTACTGACACAGCAATGTGTACAGTTGAAAAAGTGAGAGTATGAGTGTGAGAAACTATGTGTGTGACATAAAACATAAAATATATTTTCTACACTTGAACTAGGCTGAAAAAAAATCATTCTTTCCAGAGAAATGTAGTTAAACTGATTCTGCCATATCCATCCTAAGATGATGATTCCTTCTATCTCTATCTATCCTAGGAAGAGACTTTTTATTTACTTTCATAAAAGATACCAGACAGCAGACCAAATCTCCCTCTGACTGCAGTTCTGTGGAACTACTGGCAAGCTGAGGTACTGGAGTTGGGATCCAAAAAAGTACACAATGGACCCTGAAAACTTGATGTAAAATGTAGCCATAATAGGTACTCATGGGTCATAAGTTTATTTGATTGTGATATTGTTCAGGGAACCAACATTTCTAAATATATCTGGAGGTGATATCTGGAACAATTCTAACCTGAGGGAAGGCAGCAGTCAGGCAGTCCTTTAAGAGCTGCAGAGCCTGGGACAATAGTACAAATCTAAACACCATATGGATAAATATTTTAAAATTATAAATCAAGCTAACCAACTGTGAAATAAAATGTGTGCAAGCCTCCTATCTTGACAAATGCCCATTCACACGAATCTAGAAGGCAAGGTTTAAATTTAGAATTCTCAGAAGCCTTGGAAATCAGGGCAGGAACTTGGGATAAGGGGAGGGTAGAGCTGGCTCCAATTCCTGTCTTTACCTTCCCTGTGTTTTCATCGGGCTTCTTCCCACATCACCATCAGATGTGTGCACAGACATGCAGACATGCCAGTTCACTTATGCAAGTTCTTTCACATCTTCCTCCCCAGGCTCCTACACACAGCTGCTCTTGGCCACCTTGACAATGGAGGTGAACATATAGTGAAGGGGCTTGTATGTGTCCCAGAAGGGTTCACGTCATCTCCTGGGTCCCTGGTGGCTGGAATGCTGTGTAGAAAAGGAGCATGATCTCTGTGTGGCTACAGAGATGTACTCTGTGTGGTACATCCTGCTGGCCAGAATACTCCTCACCCCATGGACTGGTGCATGGTTAAAGGAGAGCCAGAGAAATCTCCTCGAAAGGATGAGCCAAAGCAGGAGCTTCTCATGTGCATCAGGGTTAGCACTTTTTATTACAGCACAGAGCATGTAAAAAAGAAAGCAAAAACAATATAGGTTAAGAAAATTTCAGGCTTCTAGCCCACAAGTGTTATGTGTGGGTGAGATGAAATAGAAAGAACATGAAATAAATATGTGTCATAGGGTGACCAAGTATCCAGATTTTCCTGGACCTGAGGGTTTTCCTGGGAACTGGTGTGTTTGATGCTAAAACTTGTAGAGTCCTAGTCAAACTGGGATCTTTCCATCACTATGCCTTTACAATTGCAGGCCTCCAAAATTATCTTCCTAGAAAACATTTTAGCCAGTGGAAGGGCACATAAATAATTTTAGAAATATTTGATTTCTAGTCTGAAGTTTATTACTAATTAGCTGTATGAATTTAAGCCTCTTTAGTTGGGTTTCATCTATAAAATGAAGAATTGGGTTTTCTTTTTTTTTTTTTTTCAACGTTTATTTATTTTTGGGACAGAGAGAGACAGAGCATGAACGGGGGAGGGGCAGAGAGAGAGGGAGACACAGAATCGGAAACAGGCTCCAGGCTCTGAGCCATCAGCCCAGAGCCTGACGCGGGGCTCGAAATCCCGGACTGCGAGATCGTGACCTGGCTGAAGTCGGACGCTCAACCGACTGCACCACCCAGGCGCCCCAGAATTGGGTTTTCTTAAGATCAAAGGTGGAATATTCCATTAATGTATTGAAGACTTAGAAGACAGAATTTTTCTCATCCATGTAAAACAACAGTAATCAGAAGAATGAAGTATTTCTAGGAATAGGCAAATATGTGTAAGCTCTGCCACTCTAACAAACAGTAGGTGAGAAAAACTTGACATGGCAGTGGACTGGATAATGTAGAAGGACAGATTGCAAAATGTGGCTACATTTCCTTCCAATTTAATTTAATGGATGCATTTTTCTGCTTATAAAATTATATCCCAATAAATCACATGCAAAATAGCTAACACTGAAGACAAGTCACAGGTTCTCTGGACACATCCTCACTTTCTTTTATTTTCTTCCAATTTATCTTTATTTTTCTGCTGCTGAGCAGTAAAGCTACTGACAGAAATATGACTCAGGGAATTATCTGTTGTTTTAATTTTATAAAGTAAACAAACTAAGTCAAGCCAAAGGTCTTTACTAGAGGGACAAAGGAGGATAAAACATTTGTACGGTTTAGCAACCTCTCTCCCGAAGCTTCTTAACCAGAAAAACTTGAGGACAACAGGTGTCAACCACCAACATTTTATTCCTAAATCATGCAACCAAGCTGATGGATGATGGGTCTAGTATTTGATGTTTGCAATCAGGACCTTATTTCATTGTCTTACTCTTATGACTGAAATGTGTGCTCCTAGACCAGTTCTTGTTTCTAATTCTTGGTCTGGACCCTTGCCTCTAATACTGCCCTTTCTTTAATATTACGTCTATATCTCTTAATGACTAGGAAGGTCTTCAGGAGTGCTTAAGGGCACTGATTGATCCTTGGAAACACACACCTTACCCATGTCTTCTCAGGCTCCCAAAGGGAGCTAATTTTTTTTTAAGAGAAAAAAAAAATTTGAGAGAAACAGAGACAGTGTGAGTGGAGGAGGGGCAGAGAGAGAGAGAGAGGGATACACAGAATCCTAAGCAGGCTCCGTGCTGCCAACTTTCTAAAGAAAAAAGACGCAAGGAGCCTTATTGTACATCTGTATATGCATAACAAATCTACCACCACTGCCAAACCTTAACCTGACATATTCTTTCTCCAACTTTCGTAGAATTCTTGATCTCTTTATGGTCTTCTTATTGCACTTAGCATATAACCTTATTAGGTAAATAATCACATTTGTAATGATTATCTGTTCCCCTGCTAAGCTCCTTTGTTAAAAGTTGGAGCTTGTACCTTTGTAGATTTAGCAGTTAGTTCCATGTTTAATACCTAGTAGGTGTTCATTAAATGTTCTTTAAATCAATGAATGAATGAATGAATAAACGAATTACTGTAGTTGTCTTTGTGGCTGTCACCATGGTAAATCAGATCCTTATTTATAGATTAGGGAATTTCACCACAGGAGACCTTCAGTACTGATTGAATTTTATAATTTAAATAGGAGTGGATTTAGTTTTTGTCCTTAAAATGCTAAGATATTACAGAACATCAGGGACAGAAGAACATTGAGTTATTTTTTATCACAGCATGGCCTGACACTAAGAGAGAAGGTTACAGTATTTGGATTTTTCGAATGAGGGAAATCCAAAGCTAGAACTCCCAACCTGGAGCTAATAAAGTCCACTGCTACTTGGTCTACTGGAAAAGAAAGGCTATGGGAAAGCCAAGATCTCCAACCATGGTCCTACAAGAACCTCTGTTCTCCAGAAAATCACAGTGCAGATTAAGGGAAAGTACTTTATTATCAGACTGCTCATGTAGTTTCTGCTATGAAGTGAGGAAATTTCGAAAGGGAAATCATCATTATTAATAATTATGCCAGGATAACAAGAATAAGGCAGGTCTTTTCCAGGCAAACCTGGACACACAGTTACACTATAGCCTGACAGAGCTGTTCACTGTACATCACTAATTTGGTACTGTCGCAGGGTGTAGAGAGTGGATAAACAGAGGTGATTTTATCCCTCAGGAGACATTTGGCTATATGCAGGGACACTTTTTATTGTCATAGCCAGGGGGAGGTGCTACTGGTATCAAATCATAAAGATTAAAGGTGCTGCTACAGTCCCTCAGAAGAAAAATTATCCGGCCCAAAAGGGCAATAGTGCTGCTTTCGAGAAGCCTATTCTATATCCTCTAAAACCTCCCAAAGTTTCTGAAACTGCATCATCTTTTATTTTCTTGTTTCTTAGCTGAGGATTTGACTTTCTGAAAATTTTCTCTCTCAGCTCATCTTTCTTTCCTGTCTGAAGTTCCTTCTAAAATATGGCGCCCAGTAAGCAGGTAATACACGGGGGAAACTTACATACATGTAGTAAAGTATTTTTTACTGGAAATACACCTGGGAAAGGGAGAAACCTTTTAAAATTTGAGTTATAGTTTAAAATCTAGATCTCCTTACTTTTACTAAATCCAATAGTAGGTTTATTGCCCACCTACTTGAAGATTCTTATAGATTATAATCCTATCTATCATAATTTTTAGTCATAAAATGACTTGCTTCTCACTTTTCTGCCCAAGCACCACACACACACACACACACACACACACACACACACACGCACACGCACACACACACATGCACAAATACACACTGAGAGCATGGAATAAATTGGAAGTAAAATTTCATTAATGGTAGAGAGATTAACTAGAATGCCTGACCACTAAGGAGCCTCTCACCTCTTGTATTTTTAAAGGGATGTTGAGAGGTGGGAGCAATTTTAATAGTACATATGGAAGCCCAGATCCAATCTTTCTACAGACATTTTATAAATGTTACAAATTAATTAATAAATTCTATAAGGTGCAATTTTAGTTGAAGCAATGATTTCTGTTTTGCTCATTGCTAAATAATCAGAATATAGAAGAGAGCCTCACCCACAGTAGGCATGTGATTCTTATTCCCTTGTTAGTGGTGGTGTTCTTTTTTACCCCAAAACTCTTGGATAAATTGCCTATTATCACAGAAATCTCTAAAAAATGTGCTAGTTTTGAAGACATCCAGATGGCCAACAGGCACATGAAAAGATGCTCAATGTCACTCCTCATCAGGGAAATACAAATCAAAACCACACTGAGATACCATCTCATGCCAGTCAGAGTGGCTAAAATGAACAAATCAGGAGACTATAGATGCTGGAGAGGATGTGGAAAAATGGGAACCCTCTTGTACTGTTGGTGGGAATGCAAACTGGTGCAGCTGCTCTGGAAAACAGTGTGGAGGTTTCTCAAAAAATTAAAAATAGATCTACCAATGACCCAGCAATAGCACTGCTAGGAATTTACCCAAGGGATACAAGAGTGCTGATGCATAGGGGCACTTGTACCCCAATGTTTATAACAGCATTTTCAACAATAGCCAAATTACGGAAAGAGCCTAAATGTCCATCAACTGACGAATGGATAAAGAAGATGTGATTTATATATACAATAGAATACTACTTGGCAATAGAAAGAATTAAATGTGGCCATTTGTAGCAATGTGGATGGAACCGGAGAGTATTATGCTGAGTGAAATCAGTCAGGCAGAGAAAGACAGATACCATATGTTTTCACGCATATGTGGATCCTGAGAAACTTAACAGAAGACCAGGGAAGAGGTGGGGGGGAGTTACAGAAAGGGAAGGAGGCAAACCATAAGAGACTCTTAAATACTGAGAACAAACTGAGGGTTGATGGGTGGTGGGGGAGAGGGGAAAGTGGGTGATGAGCATTGAGGAGGGCACCTGTTGGGATGAGCACGGGGTGTTGTATGGAAACCAATATGACAATAAATTATATATATATAATAAAATCTTTTTTTATTATTATTTAAAAACAATTTTTTTTCAACGTTTATTTATTTTTGGGACAGAGAGAGACAGAGCATGAACGGGGAAGGGGCAGAGAGAGAGGGAGACACAGAATCGGAAACAGGCTCCAGGCTCTGAGCCATCAGCCCAGAGCCTGATGCGGGGCTCGAACTCATGGACCGCGAGATCGTGACCTGGCTGAAGTCGGACGCTTAACTGACTGCGCCACCCAGGCGCCCCTATAATAAAATCTTTAAAAAATGTGCTAGTTTTGAAGTCACTGACTTGGTAATGCCAGAATAGATAAAATGATAGAAAATACAGTAAGTATTCTAGGTAAGGATTAATATTAGATTTGTGGAACTATCTAGAACTTAAACAGCAACAACCTATTATGATCTGTCTATATATTTTTTTAAAAAAACCATTTTCCTAATATATAATTACATATCATAACATTCACCCACTGCAAGTGTAAAAAGTATTATTTTTAGTGAATTTCTAGAGTTGTGCAATCATCACCACAATAGTTTTAGGAAATTTCCATCATTCCCAAACATTTCAGTCATTATCTGCTCACTCCTCTCACCCATTATATACGTTTTATGTGTTTGAACAAATCAGCTCTCCATGCCAAAAAAGGAGACACTCCAAAGGATTGTCCCCGAAGAAAAAGAAAGCAATATATACTACTATTTTCTGTTCCTTTTGCTTTCTGCCCCAAGTTCATGTCAATCATAGTAACTCACCTGAGATTGACAGATTGGTTGAGGAGAGGGTGGAGAGATGAAACCATGCCCAGACTAAGGGAAAGGGGAGTGAGATAGCTACTTTGTTCAAATGTGCTTTGTTCAAATGTGTGTGTGTGTTTGTCAAAATGGAAGGATGAATGTGATAAATAAAATGGTACTGGCTATTAGGAGAAATACAGCCCTGGAACTGAGAATGCAAGCAAAGTAATAATGGTTGAATAATTGATAATAAAGCGTTCTCAAGTTTAATCAATTTTCAAATCCTTTTATTTTACATTCTAAATATCATTTTAATCTATTAATTTTCCTCCATGTCACTTCTACCTTCATCCAGAGAACCAGCATCTCTAATCAGGAATATTGCCACAGGTTGTTAATTCACTTGCCCAAACTCTAGGATTGCTTCTGGCCAATCAGGAGAGTGACTAGTAACGGCTAATGTTTCTTTAACTCATATTTAAAGATGGTACTGTTCTTGGGGCACCTGGGTGGCTCAGTCAGTTAAGCATCCAACCTTGCTTCAGGTCATGATCTCATGGTTTGTGAGTTCAAGACCTGCGTTAGGTTCTGTGCTGACAGCTTGGAGCCTGGAGCCTGCTTTGGATTCTGTGTCTCCTTCTCTCTCTGCCCCTCCCCCATTCATGCTGTCTCTCTCTCTTATAACTAACTAACTAACTAACTAACTAACTAAATAAATAAATAAATAAACAAACTTAATTTTTTTCTTTTAAATAAACATGGCACTCTTCTTGAAGCAAGCCACTATCCTCTTATTATCCCATTACCTTGGGATGTAAGTATGTTAATGGGGTCCCAGTTGATGATGGTACCCTCACCCCTTACCACTCTTCATTCCTATCCAACCCCTCTATATTGAAGGATTTCATTTTATAATATATAAGTCACTTTTTGTTTCACATTTTATAATTTCTGAAAATCAGTATGTTTACCATAGACTACAGTAATACCCTTCCCCCAGAATCTGACCTTGAATGGATGGTGTACTGATAATATCTCAAAATTAAAGAAACATAATACTTTTAATCTTTAAAAAGTACCATGCTTTTTGTTATTTCCATTCCTTTCCAACTGCTGTTCTCCCTGCCTGAAATAGTTTCTATGGCCCATTTCCACTTATCTTCACTATAAACTTGTTTTCACTTTTTCAGGATTCAATCTAATAGGTAACTCCTTAAAGAGGCTTTTCCCAATGTAATCAAAGGCTGGGTTAAATAGACTTCGCATGTTTTATTCTATTCATTTTTGTATATCCAGCCTCATTTCCATACTGACCTAGCAACTGACCAAAATGTATAAGTGAGCAAAACTAACAATCCCAGTGCAATGTACTGACTCACAGAATTGTGAGCTAAGTAAGTGCTTATTATTTTAAGCCTGTAGTAGGCTTGAGGCAATTTATTAGGCAGTAGGAGCTAACTGATATAGTTTATAGGTGAGGTGGTCTAGATTATCTGGTAGGATTCCTTATCCTGAGGACTAGATCAGGACCCAGTGCCAACTGAAATTCATATCTTCACCCAAATAAAACAGACTACAGCAGAAACTATTAGAACAGAAATCCTATATCATAATCATATCAAAGAGATATCAAAGTCTGTATCTACATATATATTTTAAGATGATATATAACCATTAATAGTTATAAAAAGAAAATTCCATGTTTCTATCAATGGATACATACTGCTTTTAGTATCTCAGTGGAACATAATTGTAAACCTTATGAGATTATGTTATTATCAAGATCACAGAATGAATAAGTGAAATCACTAAGACTAAAATCAGACCGAGAGCAGTGTCTTTGCAAAATACTACATATTTGCTCACGCCATGGTCTCAACTAATGGTACCATTAGAAACATGGAGCTTTCTCAGAAGCCTATCAGTTCCAAGCAGAGACATGCTTTCTTACAATGGGCAAGGGAAGGGTGGGGGCGGGGGGAAAAGGTCTGCTCTGAGAGGAAAACAAATACCTCATGCTATCACTTATGGGTGGAATGAAAAACAGTCAAATCATAGAAATGCAGAATTTCTCTATAGAGAAATCATAGAAATATAGAAAGGTGATTACCAGGGTCTGGGAAGTGGGAGAAAAGGGGAAATGAATAGGGAGATGGTGGTCAAAAGGTACAAATTTCTAGTTACTAGATAATTTCTAGGATGTACAGCATGGTGATTATAATTTAAGATACTGTATTATAAACTAGAAAGTTGTGAACAGAATAGATCTTAAATGTTCTTATCATAAAGAAGAAATGGTAATTATGTGATGTGATAAAGGTATTACCCAAAACTATAGTAGTAATCATTTTGCAATATACATGTTATTACACCAATTCATTGTACACCCTAAACTTACACGATGTTAGGTATCAATTATATCTCAATAAACTGGAAAAAAAGAAAGATTAACTTTTGCTAAGGGCTTTCTCTTTTAAGGAGAAAATTATACTGTCTTCTGGCTTTGGAGTTGCCAGCAGATAAGAAAATAGAAGCTCATGTCTGATTTAATATTATGACCCAACTTGATCTTTCTTTTTTCCTAAGGAGAAATAAAATTATAATTGTGTCAATGTTTAGGTAATAATAATTATGTACCTAATAATTATCTGAGTGTTTTTAGGATCATGGCCAAACCTCAGAACATCAGATGACAAAACTTAGGTAGAAATTTAGCAATATTTCTGTGCTTGGAATCATCTTTACTTTCATCATGAATATGATTGCTAACAGTCTCTGGTATTTTTTGTTAAGTAAGAAAACTCAAAATGTTAATACCACCACTTCCACATTGCTGCTTTTTCCATTTTTTTGAAGGATAATGAAGGGGCAGAGAATACAGAAAATCATATAAAATCCTTGTATTTTACCAGCTGTCCTGTGAGCATGAAATACACACATTCTTTTCTTGAATATATCCGAAATTTCCTATTCCCCAAATAAATCAGCAATAATCTTTATCTTCTCCATTTTTTAAATATCCATAACAAAAAATAAATTTGCACCCACCTTCTACATAGAATAACTCGCTGACATTTCATCTTTACAATGAAATGCAGATATACACCCCCCCATTAAAAGGAGACTCTTCAATGTTCAAATCTTGAATAGCTCAGTACTTTAAAAAGAATTGATGCTGATGAAATTTATGGCCTTGATAAGAGTCCAATTCAAAAATCTTAACTTGGAAAAACAGGAGTTTCATTTGATGAAGGACTGGATAAATGGGCATTCACTTTAAAGCTTTCCCTCTCAATATTCTGTTCTGCAGTAGTTAAACAAGTTTTGATAGCTACCTTGGACTCAGTAATACTGCTTCTTTTCATTAAATGAGCTATTTCAGATGTATTATTGCCACTTAAATATGACCTTGTACTCCAAGATACTGTTCCAGTGAATAATTGTGCAAGCAAGCAATATTGATATTTTTCTAAACTGTTTACCTCCTTCATGCATCAAACCTGGTCTTTTTGTTTTCATTCCTTTAAGCATATTCTGCTGTCTCCTCTCTGAGAGCATCATCTTTGAGGTATGGCAATGTCCTTTACTAAACCTAAACTGTCTAATTACACTAACTGGAAATGGCCCCATCAAATGGCAATGCGTTCAAGTACAGAAGTTCCAGTTAAAAAGATAACCTCAATGAAAATTCTATAGTAATTCATTTTCTGTAAAATCGGAGCTTTCTTTTGTAGAACTAACGATTAAAACACCTTTGGGGCATTGGACTATGCTATTTCATTAGAAATGTTTCTAACTATTTTGGTAATTTCAATTCATACAGTAGTCTAAAAAAACTGGCCATCAGCCAGATTAACTCTGTAATTTAAACCCAGTTTATGCTCTTGGCAGGGTTAGAGCTCATTCTCTTATTTGTTTTTTTTGTTTGTTTGTTTGTTCTATTATGTTTGTATTTTGTTAATAGTAATTTATCCTAGTTTGGTATTGGAAGAATGGTATTTTTCCTTGCCATCTCCCAATAAAATCACCTGCAAAAGAGTGCATAAGTGTATGAAATAGGATAAAATTATATGTGTGAAAAATTGAAGTGTCCTGAAATTTTATATATGTATATGCACATGTCAGGAGGGTCAAGAAAACAAACTCAGTTATCCCAATGCAGAAAGGCTTAAAAAATCAGGAACCATGTATTCTATGGGTTATGATAGAGGCATAAAACAGGATGTAGATTAAGACTACACATCCAGACAGAAAGTATTTGTAGATAATGTTAACTTAAAAAAAAAAAAGTACGTATATTAGTATTTCTACAGTGGAAAACTATTACTGCAGATCCTTTGATACTGACAGGGAATATGAAAATAATAGTGATTTTATAAAAGGTTTTAAAATTCTGTTTCACCTTCCAACTAATTGTAATAGATTTTACAATTGCAAAATTACAATGTCAGATTTATCATGTTATATGTGTGCTGCAAACAGCAGAGAATACTAAACAATGACTCTCTATACTTAATTTTTTTAAATTTTCTAAGAAAAAATAAATTGACTATTTACTTCAGTCACTGACAGACTTACCTAATTCATAGCATATATTAAAAAATACTGTTTGGTGAGCTGAACTTTCTTCTCCTTGTACCTACTCTTCTCCCTTATTTAGTTTCATACCTTTTCCTACACTAAATTTTTCCCATTCCATAAATTCCCATCTCAGGTTACTTTATGGCAGATTGTTTGAAATGCCCATCCTATGACCTTCTCCTGGGGTTACTACCCATGCAATTCCAGGCAGCTTGAACCAAATAATTCTTACTCGCTTAACCTATACCACAGCTGCTGCAACAATAAACAACAAAAAATCATCATGAAAGGTCAAGAGAGAGAATGCAGAAGAAAGAAAAAGAGCAGAGGGCCTGGGTGGCTCAGCTGGTTAAGTGTCTGACTTCAGCTCAGGTCATGATCTCATGATTCATGAGTTAGAGCCCTACTACAGTCTCTCTGTTGTCTGTTGGCCTGGAACAGCTTTGGATCCCCTGCATGCAACCCCCCCTCCCCGGCCCCCCCCCCCGCCTGACCCTCCTTTTCTCATTTTGTTTTCTTTTTCTAAAAAAAAAAAAAAAAATAAAAAAAAAAAAAAAAGGAAAAGAGCTTTACATTTTAATACATTTAATGGTACTCCTTTCCTGCCTTTGCAACAAGAGGTCCTAGATTTCATCTTGCATTGAGCTGTACAAATTTTGTGGCCTACCCTGCCTACCCCTAATCATCTTTATAATCTCTATGTCTTGGCTGCACTATATCCTTACTTGACCTATCCCACCCTTTATTTTTCTCACAGAGAATTCCTATTGACCCCAACTCGATGCCATCTCCTTTTCCCATCCAGTGGCCAATTCCCACCGTGTCCTTGACCCTTGCATGTTCACTTGGCATTCATGGTCCTCTATCCTGCTTCCTTAGCATTTTGTACTGAGCTCTTGAGCCAAACTCCTCATACTGTATCTTTTTAGTATATTTATTTCTCTCTCATTTAACTGTGAATACATTGAAGGCAAGGTCAAACTTCAATTCCACTTTTTCTTTAGTACAGAGGTACTCAACGATGCCTAATAAATTAATATGTAATCAGGACAACACAGACAATGAAATGTAGAACTCTTAAGACAGAAAGAACCATTTAGACGTGTGGCATGCAGACATGCTCATTATCCAGTGGCTGAAGGCTAGGACTGGTCCTCCATGCTAACACTACAGACAAAACAAAACTTTTAATGTCTCTCTAATTGGCCAAGGTTGCAAAGGTTACAGGCATGGAGGAAACAAAGATTTAAAGTAAAACATCATTTATCAAACACCGGCTTTGCGCCACTTTTCACAGTACTTAGCACATAGATTGATGTGGAACAAGGTTCCTAAACCTTAGCATTGTACTACTGAAATTATGGACCTGTTAATTCTTTGTGGTGGTGGTAGGCTTATCCATTGTGGGATGTTTGACAGCATTGGACCTCTACTCACCAGAAGCCAGTAGAACATCTTCCTAATTTATGGCAATCAAAACAGTCCCCAGATATTACTTTATCTTCCGGAGGGCAAAATTGTCCCCCAAATTGTCCCATTTGGGAATTAATGGTGTGGAGGGCTACAATTCTGGTAGAAAATCAAACCCACTGCAGTTAGAAATCTGTGACTCCAGTGTCTGAGGCAGAAAATGGAAGCAGGCTGAAAAATTAGAAGTATTTTCCAGTTTTCCTGGCTTTTGTTTCCAAAAGCTAAGTCTCAGTATGCAGAAAGAATTTATCTTTAGAGAGGAAATATAGTAGCCAAAAGGAAGGAACGTGGTTATCTGGTATTTGGCAAAAACATGAAAGAAGGGAGATTAACCTGCAGTGACAAATAGTTTTCTGGGGCAGAAGGGATGAGAGATGGTGGTGGGAGGAGAGAGGTTTCTGGATTGTAGAGCAGAGGGAATCCTGTCTCCTGGCAGCACCCCAGAGTGTAGGCAAAACCACAGGACAACCTGAGTACAGTTGGACCTAGGCATATAGGATTACGTGACCCTTGCAAATAGATTTCTAACAAACCATTCACAGAAACAGCAGAAAGAGCTGGACTTTAAAGGGTTATAATGTAGGTTGAGAATAGGAGCATTTTAGCAGATAACTTTATATCCTAATTTTGGAGGATTAGATATCTCCCTACACTCACCTTATATTACCATGATACTTCATAAAATACAGACGCTGCAGCTCACTCCAGTGTTGGGAAGGAAACACAAAGGAAACTAAGATTAAATTAGTCATTCAGATGCAAAATAATTTCCAGTGAGAAACTAAATAACATTATTTTATTTTTTAAAGTTTATTTATTTTGAGAGAGAGAGAGAGAGAGTGAGAGAGCAAGCATGAGTGTGGGAGGGGCAGACAGAGAGGGAGAGAGAGAGAATCACAAGCAGTCTCCTCGCTGTCAGCTCAGAGCCGGATTTAGGCTCAAACTGTCAGCTCAGAGCCGGATTTGGGCTCGAACTCACAGACCATGACATGATGACCTGAACCCAAATCAAAAGCCCGCTGAGCCACCCAGGTGCCCCTAAGTAACAATTTAAATACACACAAGCACATGCACACACACACACAACATTGAGTTTGTTGACTGAGATTTGAGTATAATCTCTTAGTTTACTCAAGTTCCATCTTCCAAGGGATGTTTTATTGTGCCCACTTTAAAAAGAAGTAAATTGAGTCTCAGCAAGTTTAAGCAGTTCGTTCAAGGTCATTAGCTTTCATCTTAATGACAAATGGTTATTAAGTGTCTATTGTGTGGCAGGTTTTGCTGGATGGGTGTAAAATGAGGAGACAACACAGACACAGACGTGGCCTTGTGGGGCAATTAAACACTCACACAATTAACTGTAAATGGCAACTGGCAAAATCGGCCATGATGGGGGAATCTGATCTAGTGGGAAAGGGTGGAGAAGATTTTCCCTAGGAATGGATAAATTGGAGCTCCCCAGGGCAGTGAATCTCGAATGTCTCAGAATCAGCTGGAAGGATGGTGAAAACACAGATTGCCGAGCCCCTTTTGTGGAGTTTCTCGTGGATAGGTCTGTGTGGACCTGAGAATTTGCATAATGAGCACGTTCCCACATGATCAGGTGCTGCTGATGCTGCTGGTCTGGGAACCACTGAACGTCCCAAGCAAAGCAAATCATGTGGGCACAGCCTGTGGGAAGAAGAATCTAGACCATTCTGTCTCCCTCCACACCACACAAGAAACCCCTGCCTTTTTACACATGAAAAACCTACAAATGAAATTTCAGTGATGTGCCTTAATCACTGCTAGTAAATGGCACATGGAGCACCAACACCCAGGTTTTCTAACTTCCAGTCTGGCAATCTCTCTCTCTTTCCAGCGAGTGTGTCAGGCCATTCTGCCATCTCCCACTCTGGGACTTGTGGATTGCTTCCAAGGTGATGATCCAGTGAAAGGGGAATTGCAGCCCTGGTATCTGAAAAAAGTGAGCCAGCTCTGCCTGGCATATCTTGTCTTCAGTTGAGAGAATGCTGACTATTTTAAGCAACGCTTCAGGATAATATTCTTCCTCTTCTTTGAGACGGAGGTCTTAATCTTACTGAAAACACATTCTTTCTCTCAAGAGTGCCCTTGAACTAATACGGCAGAAACTCTGACTCCAGTGGGGCTTTCTGATATGCCTTTGAAGAGGGTAAATTTACTAATCAATACAAATTACAATTTCTCAACTGGCAACTCTGCAAGCTAGGCACAGCCTCTGCTCCTTTATTATTCACAGCCTGGGCTCTCAGGACTGGAGCAGAGGGAGATCACGGACAGGGACCCTATGCAAGTACATCCAACAAAGGAAGGGATTGTTTTGGAGGGGCTTAATGTGGGAATTATCGTAAGACGGGCATAAAATGTCCATTCTTAAAAGCTACATTGGCTTAAACAGTTTAAACATTATGCTAATTTAGGGTATGAGCTAATAATCTCCCATAGATAGGAAAGGTTTTTTTCTTCTCTTTCTCTCTGTTCCCTACACATTCTCTATATGCATGCATACATATACACAATTTGTATATAGAGGACACATGATTATCAGTTATATGTACATATATCTGTACACACATATATGTGTAATATATATACATAGGTATGTATATACACATGTATATATATACACATATATTAGAGAAAAATAGAAAAGCACAGAAATAGGGATGTGCGATGATGTCATGAAAATTATGCTAACAGTCTAGTTTTCAGTTCTTGCATTCAGTTACTATGTAACTCTGAATGCAACATCACCTGTTCTACACCTCAGTTTCCCCACCCACAAAATGAGAGACCTGGTTAAGATAAAGACTTTTCTGGACAGATGCTCCCTGTATAAAGGGGACTGAAAATTTACTTAGGGATGTATTTCATTTTCTAAAATTTCTTCCCCTTGCAGATGGATATTGAAAACTCTTCCTTTTTCATATTTTTAAAACACCCATGCCTCCTTTTTATTTAAATGAAAATCTTATAATATCCTTTAGAGTTATTTAAAACTTAAAAATAATTTAAATGTGACTAAAATAAACCAAAGAATAGATAATTATAGAATAAAAATCTATTTTGAAGTATGCAGATCACATTCTTTGCAAGTACATGGAGTCAGTAATTTTGTGGAGCATGCTTACTTGCTGAAGCTTTGGAAGCTCAAACACTATCTAGGTCATTTTCCATATCACAACTCTTGGGCAACTTTGTTTTCCAACAGAGTCTCTCCAACTCTCCTGGACCCTCCCTTGCCCATGAGCCCTGTTCTCCTTGCAATCTCTGTAGTAAACTCTACCATTTTTTTTTTTTTAATGTTAGCTCTTAATGGCTGGGAAAGATAGGAGCTAATATTTACTGGCCTTTTGCTACATGTTCAGTCTTGTATTATGCTGGGTTCTTCATATACATCATCTTATATAATCCTCAGATCTTCCCTCTAAGGGAGGCAGAACAATTATCCTCATTTTAAAGATGAGGAAACAAGAGCTTAGAGATACTGGAGACTTCCCTGCGGGGTATCAAACATTGGCAAGGCTTTATTTATTTTTTTTTTTAATTTTTTTTCAACGTTTTTTATTTATTTTTGGGACAGAGAGAGACAGAGCATGAACGGGGGAGGGGCAGAGAGATAGGGAGACACAGAATCGGAAACAGGCTCCAGGCTCTGAGCCATCAGCCCAGAGCCCGACGCGGGGCTCGAACTCATGGACCGAGAGATCGTGACCTGGCTGAGGTCAGACGCTTAACCGACTGCGCCACCCAGGCGCCCCAAAGCTTTAATTTGATTCTAGGTTTCTCTGATTGGGGATCCTGTCCTATTTCTACTCCTCTATCTGGTCTCCCTAATTAACAGCCAGGAAGAGCAGAAAACAAGTGTTTATTGCTGACCTACTAGTTGGTTAATTATATGCAAAAATTGTATATATCATCTTATTTAATTTTCCAAATGCAGGGTAGGAAGTAGTATCCCCAGTTTTTAAGATAAAAAGAGGTTAAGTATCTTAGCTGAGATCACAGGCTCAGTATTTAATACAACTGGAATAAGAACACAGCTAGCCCAAAGCGGGACTAACCTCTCAAAGCTGGGACCGTTCACAGTCTCCAGGCATCTAAATATGTGCTGGGCAGTTTTCATAATAGCATGGAACATTTTTCTCATTTTGTAACATTAGTTCCCATTTTACAGGCATGCTAAGAAATCAAAAATAAGTAAAAATAAAGAACATCCTTTAAAACTGAGCTGTCCAGAAAATATCTAATTTGAATACACACATTTGTACAATACACATAAATATAATGAAAAAGGGTTATAATAGATTTAACTATATTTTAGCTAAACCTGTACATGGTGAATTTTAATGGCTGCTTAGTTTTTTATCATATGGGTTTATTGGAATTTATTCACTCCTCTTAATTAGCCATGCATAATTTATTTTCAATTTTCCCCTATGAGAACAGTGATGAATTAAACTCTAGGCTACATAGAACTTTATTTATAGTATATGGGAAGGGGAGGGGTGTGTGTTTCTTAAGCCAAACCAATAATAAAATGTTGCAAATTCAAAAACATTAGGTATTATTTTAGAAACCCATCACTAAATGGTGATAACCAAGCATTTGAGTAGTAGAGATGTATCCATATATGTGATGTAATATATTACAGAATTGTTGAATAGTTCAACAGAAATTTTCTAATACTTAGAGAGTCAGCCAGAAGAATTACACCACAACAAGGAACTGAAAGCCCATCAGCTAGTCTAATATCTGAATGATGTCATTGTTTCTCATTTGACACAACATCCTTAGACCCCAGTGTGTCTATATTTTCTCTTTTCCTCCACCTCCTCCTCCACCTGCTCCCCATGCTCCTCTTTCTTTTCTTTATCATCTTCCTCCAACTTCTCATCCCACTTTATGACATTCATTGACACATGGACTTTAATAAACTTTAATAAATTGACACATGATACTTTAATAATAAGGGTGGCCAACTTGTTTTTAAATATTAAGATACCAGGGTGTTTCCTCTCTCCGATTTTCCTTCCCCCATCCCATTCAAACAGCTGCCTCTGTATTTCCCTGCTTCCCGAGAGCTTTATAGCAACAGGAAACAGAAATATAGGTCTTTCTGCCTTCCCTCTCACCCCCCAAAATTCCAAGATTTTAAAGGGATACTGAGAGCTTTGAGAGGAGGTAGAAAGGAAAGAAATAATGTTTCTTAGTAGAAACAGAGTAGCCTGGAAGAAGCTGAAGGAAGGAGAATAGAACTATATGGTAGAGTCTGAACATCTCATATCCTTTACAGCAACCGTGAGAGCTAGCAGAATGGTTGCAGGTCACGTATGACCCCAAACAGGAGAGTTCATCCTCATCAAAGTGTCCTGTGCTTCCAGTGGAACTCAGAAAATTCACAGAGCCACCAAATCCGAAAGCGTCATAAATATAGGAAAAAGGCAAGACTGGATAGATAAACAGTGACAGCTAAGGGGAAGAGGATAATATTTTGGCATGTCATAAAGCCCCAGAACCCATAACAAAAATCTAGGGAGTGTCTCCTAAGAATGTACAAGTTCAACCAAACCTACCATTCTTGTAAGATGGAGATTCAAAATCAGGTTATTGATTTAAAAGTATAGAAATCTGATATTCTCACTTAACAGGTAGACATGTGATAGTCCTGAGGGGGGGAAAAAAAAAGTAATGTGATATTTCCAGAAAGACCAGAAATGTGATATTAGTTTACTGGATTTGTGGACTAAAATTCATAGTGCTACATAAATTTACAGGAAAGACATCAGCTCAGGAAATCATGTTTACATCTATTCTGACTACATTTAGACCAGCTCTTTGATTGGACTCAGGATATTAAGAGGGTAATTAGTAAAAAAAAAGAGGGTAATTAGTACTTGTTCAGTTATCTGCACTGTCAGTCAAGAAACTAAGCTTCAGACAGGTGAATTCACTTGTCCAAGATCACACAATTCATCAGCAGTATTCCCACCCAGATCTGACTGGACTCTAAATCCCTGGGTGCTTGGGTGACTTGGTCAGTTAAGTGTCTGACTCTCAATCACAGCTCAGGTCATGATCTCACGGTTCACAAGTTCAAGCCCCTGGTAGAACTCTGTACTGACAAATGGAGTCTGCTTGGGATTCTCTCTCTCCCTCTCTCTCTGCCCCTCCCCTGCTCTCTCTCTCTCCCTCTCTCTCATACACGTGCTTTCTCTTTCTCCAAATAAATAAACTTAAAAAAAAAGTAAATAAAATAAATACCTTGATTGATCTTTCCACTCCCACCCTAAAGTACTTATGACCCCTTTCCTGAGAGTTGTATCACACTGGTACTTTACAATTCCATAATCTCCAATGACTGGCCATTAATCCACCCTATTATACCACCCAGGATTTCTTATTTATTTGTTTATTTATTTTACATTTATTTATTTTTGAGAGATAGAGTGAGACAGAGTGCGAGCAGGGGAGGAGCAGAGAGAGAAGGAGACAGAATCTGAAGCAGACTCCAGGCTCCAAGCAAGGGTTCAGCACAGAGCCCAATGTGGGCCTTGAACCCATGAACCATGAGAACCCATGGACCTGAGCCAAAGTCAGATGCTCAACCGACTGAGCCACCCAGGTGCCCCACCACCCAGGATTTTTTAAGCCACAGATTAACCTGCATAAAATACAGTCATGTAAGTAGCAGAAGTGTTCTGAGAAACATCCAACAGGAAGGAAGAAATCTACCGCCACAGGTTCAAGTATTCAAGTCCTATTTGCTAAAGGAATGTGGTAAAACAAGGGCTACTCCTGGAGGGAGGAAGGCAAATTAGTAAATAGGTCTTCAGGAAAGTTGGGTCAGGCAAACTCAATCACTCCAATTCTTCCCCTGGCTGACTGCACTTGTGCACGTTGACTTAGACATTAGTCCCATAACAATACAGTAATGAAAAGGGATTGCAGTCAATGAGGGCCCAATAACAGAAACAAAACTGGCCAACAGTTTGCATAATATTTTTGTCCCTGAAAGGGCTCTATTACCATCAAGCCTATAAGCAAGCACGGAGACCGAATGACTGCTGTGAGGTTTGATCAATTAAAGTTTGAAAGCCTTTTTTATTTGCTTGGATGCATGGTTCAGAGTGCAATCCATTATCATTTGTCACTCATAGGTGCTTTTTCAAAATCTTCCTCTGAAGTAGCAGAGGAACTATTCCTTAGAGAAAACAGGCCACACAAGACATTTGAAAGTCTAGTTATTTTTAGTGATGTTGAGTGGCTATCTCTCGCTAAAACTAAGAAAAGCTTACTTTTAATCTCTTCCCATGAGCTGGGAAAGAAATAAAAAGATTTCTGAGGCATCTCTCCTTATTCAGATTCCTTCTAATCAATCATATTAGGGTTTAAACCAAATAAGACAAAACTTAAACACGATTTTGGTCCCTGAAAAAAGTGGGGGACACTATATTTTTAAGAAAAGTTTTTTTTTTATTTTATTGACCACCACTTGGAGAAAAAAATCATCACACCTTGGGTAGACATGTCACAAATCAGTCTGTTACACACACACTAGCAAAGCACTTAGCGCACTGCCTAGTAAGCACTTAAAACATGTTCGCTGTTAAATGCCAGGTGAGAAAGCAAAGGTCAAAAAAAAAAAAGCTGAGTTATTCCTATAAAGTCCAATCTAGAACGTTCTGTGCCATCTTCACAGTGAATCCAAATGCACCAAGTCTTTCAACCCATATCTTAGGAAGCTGGCCCTGATCAATCTCAAACTCCAAGATCCGAGTTTTCTTTTAGGGCCTTTATTATATATTGACATATTTTTTTGTTAATATATGCTAGATTCTTTAGTTTATTATTATTTTTTTAATTTTGTGTAGGTTTTGGCTCTATCAGATGCACATCTTCTATTGTATTTTGCCTTCAGGAGAAATTACTAAATTGCTTGCTGGTCCTGGCACCAAGGAAAGAAGGGTACAATGAAATGTCCTCAGAAAGATTCCTCTACAATCCACTTCTCTCCAGACTTGTGGGGCTGAGATGCTGGGGTGGGAATGAGTTTCAAATGAAAACATGGGAGTTGTGCTCACACTCAGAAAGCTAAGCAGGACCGTGCTGGAGATACAGCTCAAGGAAGATGGTGAAGTTTGCTTAGCATTGCATCTACTCCGGGCTTTAAAATAAAATCTAAACTTCCACACAGTACATGAATGGGCAGTTGCCAACATTATTACCCTATTTATTCACTTAGCTCCCTTACTGTTGTTGAATGGCAGTACTTGTGTTTGTTTTCAGTTTCTTGAAACTTTAGTGCTTAGGACCTTTGCCTTGAACACTTTCCCTTCTCCACTTAGATGGCTCTTCAACTTTTAGCTCAAATGTCTGTTCAGAGAAGGCTTCCTAAGTACCTAATTTCTTTACTTCTACCTTGTTACTCTTCATCAAAGGACCCTGTTGCAATTTTTTGACCATGCTTTTGCCTCTCTGAAATTAGTCAATACTATTTAATTACTTGGCATTGTGTTCATTGTCTTCATCCTCTACTAAAACAAATGCTGGTTAAGGACAAGCACTGTGTCTGTCTTCTACAAAGCTTTATCCTTAGTGTCTAGACTGATGCTTAGCCCAGAGTTGGTACCCAGTAAATAGTTGTTGGAAGAATGAATAGACGAATGGATTAATATGGATACCAAAGGTATTTGAGATATTCATAAGAACAAGCTGAATTTATCAGGATAGAGGAGCAGATGGGGATTTAGGGCAGAAATACAAATAAGAGAAGAACTTTTGCCTAGTGTAGCCTATGACAAACACTCTGTGCACAAAAGCAACAATGTTAGGTTATTAAATAGAGTACATGCCCAACAGAGAAGAGGCCAGGGGATTTCAACTCCTAGGATTTCCTAGGGGCATAGTCTTGGTGACAAGTGAAAAATGCGGTGTGTTCTCATGTAGTACAGCAATGAATGTTGATACTCAAAAATTGATACAAGCCCTGTATCTGCAACTAGTTTGCTAGGAGAAATTTGAATTTTCAGGATTACTGGAAGATTTGAGCTCAGTTTAGAGACTTTACAACCACTCAATGGCCACTAACACTAATCATTTTTCTTGGCTACTTACAATGTCCCAGGAACTATGCTAAACTATTTAGAAGCATTATCTTGTTTGAGCCTCATAAGACCTCTGTGTATAAGTATTATTTTTGCTCTCTTTAACATGAGTTTATTGAGGTTTACAGAGTGTAAGTGACTTGCCCAAGGGCACACTGGAAATCATATAGTATACCTTGAATTTGATCCCAGGCTGGCTTCACTCCAAGCCCATACTCAAAACCACTCCATTACTAAGTGTTTCTCAGGAGGACACTGCTGACATTTTGACAAGCAGTTAATTGCTTAGTAGGACTATCCTCCATAGAATCTCAGGCTCCAAACTAAATGCTTATGATACTCCTGGTACTGTGGTCCCAATTCTGTTGTGGAATACTGTGTTAATAAACCTAAAAGGACCTATGGAGAGATGTCTCCACTACCAACCTTCCAGATTCTTCAAACTTCCCAAATCAGAGATAACTTATCTTTTTATATTCCCAAGAGCTATACTGGACTGAAGAGTCCCCTTTACCAGAATTTTGGTAATCCAGATTTCTCGCAAATAAAAAAAAAGTTTGGATAGAGTAAACAAGACACCTTCTTTTGGTACATTCAATGCATGGCACTTTCATGTTGGATTCAATTATATTCTCAGGAGCAAATAACCAAAAATTTGTATATATCACCACCATGCAGGAAATTGTATGCAAAGATCATAGAAGTGTCAACATTAAAGCTAGTTATTATCACATATAGAAATGCAACCTTGAGGGGCGCCTGGGTGGCGCAGTCGGTTAAGTGTCCGGCTTCAGCCAGGTCACGATCTCGCGGTCTGTGAGTTCGAGCCCCGCGTCAGGCTCTGGGCCAATGGCTCAGAGCCTGGAGCCTGTTTCCGATTCTATGTCTCCCTCTCTCTGCCCCTCCCCTGTTCATGCTCTGTCTCTCTCTGTCCCAAAAATAAATAAACGTTGAAAAAAAAAAAAAAAAAGAAATGCAACCTTGAAATTTACTACTATGACCCAAGACTTGAACTATTATTAATTGCACTCTGATCCCAATACCAGTTTCTCTCCAACCTCTCCATCTGCTGCATCTCTACAGAAAAATCTCTTTAAAATGTAGCTTTCACAAGGGTATACCCTACTCTAAAACATGCAGTGGTGTTCTGTAATTTAAAACCTTCATGCTTTCCCCTTCCTGGCTTCAGAGTCCTCCACAACTAAAACTTTAATGCTCTAGCTTTATCTTTTGCTTCTTACCAAGTGTCATTAATTCCTGTCAATGTTGTCTCTTTACTATTCCCTGATGCCTTTTACTTTTCACCTTAGGACATTTACTCTTTTCATTTATCCTGCCAAGAATTATCTTCTTAATGCTTCCTGCTTACCCAAGTGCTATCAACCCTTCACTGGCCAAATATTTCCTCCTTCATGGCCATGCGAACCTAAGGCCATTCTTTCCCTCCTCTAATGGCCCAGAGATCATTTTTCCCCAGTCAGTAATTCTCCAACCTAGCTGGTCATCAGAATTACCTGTGGATATTTCTGAAAGTATAATTCCTATGTCTAAACTCCAAAGTTCTAATTTAATACATCTCTATTAGGGCCCATGAACCATTACTAAAAGAAAAATATATACATGTACACATATATACACAGATATAAACAAAAACACACATATATAATGCTAGGTGATTTCAGATGACAAACCAGGTTTAGAAATCACTCAACTGGCATATCTAGTTATATTGCCTTGATAGATTTATTTTCATTTTATCAACATCACCATCATTGTTAACATCGTCATCATAATTTTGTCATCTCATATGTCACCAAAATATCCTTGCTTGGGTGGATCTATGTCTAACTCATCAAGGTCCTAATTTACAGAAAGCACTTAAATGTTTTCCAATAAACATACTGTGAATTACTTGATAACATTTTATTTTGGTCTATTTGATAACTATGTTGACATTTTTCTCCTGGTCAAAGAATACATATAGGAGAATATATCTTATTCTTATAATGAAAAAATCCATTTTATTGGACTGTGGCAAGTGCTAGATTGGAACATAAAATTGTAAAGCTGATATGCCTCTCTCTTACTTCAAGTAAGGTAAAAATATATTGGGGCACCTGGGTGGCTCAGATGGTTAAATGCCTGACTTTTGACTTCGGGTCAGGTCATGATCTCACAGTTGGTGAGTTTGAGTCCCACATTATGCTCTGTGCTGCCATCCCAGACTGGATTCTGTTTTGGATTATGTCTTCCTATCTCTTTGCCCCTCCCTGCTTGCTCTCTCTCTCTCTCTCTCTCTCTCTCAAAATATTGAAAAAAAAAAGAAAAAGAAAGGTAAGAATATCTACTAAGTGAAGTAACTTTCAGGAACTTTTAACAGCTTTATTCTTGTATCTTGCCGATCTCACAAAATACTTTAACAGGTTCAAATATTGTAGATTCCTTCCTGATAAGCTCATTTGAAATCCCAGTTGGAGGTGAGTATTCTGTATAGCTTTGATATAGGTGAAAATCCATGTGTGCAAATTGTGTCCACGAGAAAGGAGCAAAAGTGAGAATGAGTGCTAATCTCCCAAAGGTTGGATATTTTTTGCCAAATGATAAATGCACTGATGGCAACTATGACAGAAAAAAAAAAAAGCCCTAAATTGTCATAAGACAGAAAAAAGAGACGAGAAAGAGGTGAGAGAAAAAAGAGAAAAAGAAATGAGAAGAGATAGAAAAAGGAAGATAAGGAGAATTAAGGGAATGGTAAGCTAAAAGAAGAATAGGGAAAGAGTAAAGGTGTCATCAAGAGTTTTTGTTGGCATCAAAAATCCACATGGTGAGACTGGATCTATAATACAATTGTAGTTTATTCCAATTCAGAGTCTCTACGTAAAATAATGTAAAATTACAGAAACAGTATTAGGTTTTAGAAGGAACCCTGTAAGTAGTAAGGAGTTTGAAGCTTAGTTTTATTGGCTTCACCATATATGTGTTCATGATTCTTGATGTTAGTCTGATCCTAGAAATTCCCAAATGTGCCTTTTTGAGCCACTCCTCCACACTGTGACTTCCAAGGAAAAGATATTCATACAGAGCATGAAAATAAAGTGAAATATTAAAAGGAAAATGACAAAAGACAGAGTATCTCTTTATTGTTGGGAGATCTTGTATCTGAGACACCAAAGCCACTCTGATGAAAGGGAATGGAACATAGGCACAAAGCAAAGAAATAAAACTGAGAGGAAATGAGTCCAAGGACAATTACCAGCAATGCAGATGCAGTCATCTGAACACCAAATATGCCATTATGGTAACATCGAGCCACTGAGGCATAATTCTCCCTCCAAAAATTAGACCAGCAATGACTTCCGATAATTACCAAAGGAATTATCATTTCAGGATTGATGTGTGAGTTGAAGTGGGCTTGTGAGCACCTGCCAAAGCAGGCAAGAAAGAACCATTTGCTGCCAAGGCTTGCTTCCTGTGCTTCAGTCACATCTTATGACTGTTTTGGCTCCTGTCCTAATATTCAAGTGAGTTTAATTCCCAGCAACACTACATGTAAGGTGTGCAGACACAAACTTGGAATGCTAATACAGAAAATCCAATACAGATCTTAACAGAGTTTATGGAAAAAGCAAAGCTCGTGTACAGAGCATACGGTGGCTAAATGTCAGTGCAGACGTGTGAGCGGATATGGATTGTGTACAGAGATTCGGGGCAACCCCAATCTCTAGAATATGGCAAGAAAGTTAGAAAAAGCTCCTGTATGGCATAAAGAGCCGTGGCTGAGTTTATTCACTTTATAACACAGAAGAGGCCCTCAAGCCCTCACTAAGAGACAATTTATTTGTAAATTAGACACACATTTCAGTCAAGTGATTGTCAGATTACCAAGCTACCGTGGCTCAGAGTAAACTGGAGGTTGAAGTGGAGAGAGTGGAGAGAGGCTGCTATAAGAGAACACAAAAATTACAGAAAACAATAACATCACATTTACACTGCAAAAGTCTGGTGGGATTACTCAAAATGTAAGACGTCTGGGCTTATTTACTGAAGGTACTAAAAGTTTTACATAACCGTAACAAAGCTCTTTGAATCCTTAGCTCTTGATTTGGGTCATCACAAAGAGCAATCTACCTATCACATTTATATGTTACAGCCCAAATACAAACACATATGGAAAGTAAGAGAAAGAAACATTTACCCAAGCATGAAGACTCAACCTGAAATTTAAATTTAAATATCAATCACCAAAATATTCCACAAAAATAATTTTTAAAAATATAAATACTGTCTACAACTTTGTCATCTAAGGGAATTTTCAATATGATTGATTCCCAAAAATGTAGTCTTTTTTTTTCTTGTCACCTTCTCCTTTCTGGGATTGGTAGATAATATCCTTTAAGCAAAGAAGCACATGATTTCTACCCTGAAAAGTGCAAAATATTGCTGAAAGAAATTAAAGAAGACACAAATGAATGGAATGACATACCATGTTCAGGATTTGAAAATTTAATATTGTCAAAATGTCCATACTACCCAAAGAAATCTACAGATTCTGTGCAATTCCTATCAAAATACCAATGGCATTATTTGCAGAAATAGAAAAAAATACTAAAATTCATATCAAATGACAAGGATCCTGAACAGTCAAATCAAAGATAGAGAACTCACACTTTCTGACTTCAAAAATATATTACAAAGCTATAGCAATAAAAACTGTATGGGACTGCCACAAAGACAGACATATAAACCAATGAACAAAACAGAGTCCAGAAAGAAAGCCAAGTATATCCAGTAAATGAACTTTGACAAAGGTTCCAAGGCTACACGTTGGGGAAAAAAATGATCTCTTCAATAAATGATGTTGAGAAAACTGGAGCGATATAGATATATAGATACAGATACAGTTGACGCAGATACATATATAGCTACAGATGTGGATATAGATATAGATATAGATATAGAACCAGGTATAGATGTAGGTATAGGTAGAGATAGATATAAATTATAGATATAGATAGATATAGATATAGATAGATAATAATTTCTATGTTTTTAACATATGAAAATGAATGACAAGGATGTAGAAAAAGAATCTTGTGCAATCATGGTGGGAAGGTAAAATGTTAGAGCTGCTATGGAAAACAGTATCGAAGCTCTCAAAAGCTTAAATGGAACTGCTGGCAAATGATTCATCAAGCCCATTCCTAGGTATTTACCCAAAATAATCAAAATCATGAGCTCAGAGAGATCACTGCACTCCCATGCTCATTGCAGCATAATTCCCATCAGCCAAGAGGCAGAAACAGCCTGAAGGTCCATTGGCAGAGAGGTGATAAAAAAAAAAAAAAAGTGGTATATACATATAGTAGAATATTATTCAATCTTTAAAAAGGAGGAAATGCTGCCATATGCTACAACAGATGAACCTTAAGAAATTATGCTAAGAGAAATAAGTCAGTCACAGTAGAACAAATTTCATGATTCCACTTATATGGGATATCTAAAGTAGTCAAAGTCATTGAAGCAGAAAGTACAGTGGTTGTTGCCAGGGATGGGGGCAGGGGGAAGCAGGGAAATGGAAGTTGTTCAGAGAGTACAGCTTCAGTCATGCAAAATAACAAAGTTCTAGAGATCACTGTACAACAACATGTTAACAATACTATACCATACACTTGAAATTTGTTAAGAAGCTAGCTTTCATGTTATGCGCTTTTTATCATAATTGTTTAGAAGAACATTAATGAAACATACACTTAAAAATAAAAGTCAATGTGTACATAGTCAAAGAAAAATACGTAAATATAAGAACATGAAACATGATTTTTTTTTCAGGACTGGTGGTCTGTATACTTAAAAAAATTCATATGCATGCTTACACACACAAACATATGAGGGGCTTGGGGGACTTGTTAACTTGCTGCTCTTTTCTGAACATGTCTCAATCTATTTTGTTAAAATTCAGGATCCAGAGTAAGCACAGTAGTTGATAGTGTCTGATCAGTGCAGCAAATTTTCTGGTTCTAGACACTGTACTTCTGTAACACTGACCAATAAATTTATATTTAGTATACTTAATAGTATACTTAATATATATTTTATGTACTTATATATTTAATAGTATACTTTAGTATACTTAATAGTATACTTAATATATATTTTATATACTTACATATTTAATAGTATACTTTAGTATACTTAATAGTATACTTAATATATAAGTATATACATTTCCATAAATTCTTTTCCAGTGGATACCTTAGTGTGTGTTCCTATTAAGCTTGTGGTCCAGTTCGTAGACACAGGATTCTATCAACATAAAATCCACTTCTGATAAACATAAAATCCATTTCTATTTACAAATAAAGTCCATATATATATTGCTTCTGATCACTAGCTTCATAAATAACAGGTCAGAAATTTGCCTCCATTTGTCTGAAGCTATTTGGGACATCACATTCTTATTCGCATCAGTATCTTTTGGATGACCCTAATCTTCATTTGATTTAAAACAAACACTGATAGGTTTTAGTCTCCCTTTCTGGGTGAAATGAAGTACTTTCACAGCATTAAATAAACCTACTATATAAGAAAGGTGAGGGCACTTCAATTTCTATGACTAACAGAACCTGTTAAAATTGGCTTTAATTGCAGTTTTTGAAAAAATACATTAAAAATTTCAAGTAGCCACTTGTTATACTGAAGGAAATACATTACATTTAAATCTTGAAATTTGAAATAATCTATTTTAATGGATCTCAGGGGAATTTTGGATATCTGCTGGGGCATTTAATGGTTGTCACAACGAGTATTTGGTACATAGGTGTCCCAGTGTATACTCAGAAGGGTGAAGAAAAATCTGTATATAATTATCTAAGGCTGGATTCTAATCCTGTTTTACATATAAATTAAAATATTCTGCAAGCTTTAAATATGCATGGACTTTAAGAGGACTGAAACTCCTGAATAAATCCAGTGAAGACTATTCTGTTTTATTGGGATTTTTACCAATAGTTGGTCATCACTTCAGAAATTTACATTCCAGTCTGCTCCACTCAGGACTTTTTAAAGTCACAAATACAATGGACTTGCACTTGTAGATGTCTTATTCTCAGTAACTCTACATTTAGATGGAGGCATCTGACTGCTTTATTGTGTTTTTTTTATTTTGGAAGAGTCTAGCCATTTATATATCGCATGCCTTTTTAAAAATAGCTTTCCTATATGTCTTATTATAGACAGATGGTTATGTTGATTACTAATTATTAGTATTGTATGTGTGAGGATTTCTAGCAACCACCAGACGCCAGGAGCTAGGCATGGAAAAGATTTTTCTCTCAGAGCCTCTACAATGAACCTACCTTGCTTCTGGCCTCCAGAAATATAAAAGAAAAAGTTGTTTGGTGTTGAAGCCACGTTGTTCATGTTCATTTGTTACAACAACCCTAAAAAACTAGCATACCATGCAAGCCCTGGCCCATACATAGGAAGCCTTACCCCAGATCCACCACCTAACCACAATAAAATCCAAAGCCAGAGAGAGCCTTCCTTTTTCTCTCAAGCCATCTTTGGATTTGCTTGGGAGCCTTCTCTGCTATCACCATTAAACCTAATTATGTGAGTAATCTCTTTATATCCTCTTGGTATATGTGCGGCATCATCACCCTCAACATCTGAACCAACTTTGGGGTGGAGATCCATCCTGCTAATGTGGTCATTGGGATGACTACATTACATGTTTCCTAAATCAATTTCTGCCACTGAATGATTGTAAAGTTTAGAAAAGCAGGTAGCATTTATGTATTTCTATTTATTTGTTTAATTTCCATCTACAAATAGATAGGTTGGACCATAATTATGGTCACCAAATATAGGAGCTGAGTATCATCACTCCCCATTTCCTAGTTCATGGCCAATAGCTCTGTGAAATCATGTATTCTTCCTGATTAAGCCTGCATGGAGCCTCATTTTCCTAATCAACTACATGGTCTAGGAAGTTACTCCCAATTCCTCTTCTATCCTTAAAAGTCTATGAAAGATACAGACACCCATAGGTAGTAGTTTGCCACTCAATCTCTGGTTATCATTTTCTTTTGTCTGGGCAGATTTTCCCCACCAAATAGCTTTATTCTTGCCTTCCCCTACTGCTTCCTCTTTAGTGTTGATAACCTGGTGTGCATCCTAATCTTTCTCAATGTTTGCTTTTGTTTCCAAGTTGACATACAGTTCTCAAGATAGAAAAGGTCAACATTCTGTGATATATCCATAACTCTTATTTGAACCCAGCTTGTTGTAAGGCAAAGCACTAGTGAATGCACAGGAAGCATCAAGACACGCTTCTTCAATTCCTCAAACAATGTGTAATGGTGGTGGTGATTATTCATTGCAAGTGGTTTATAGTTTATGCAAAAAACATGGGCTGTTATGCGTGCACTAGCCAACAAATGAAAAAGTCCACTACATATGTAGCATCTTCAGATGTGAAAATTTGAAGCTCAAAGAAAGCATACGTGAAAGCAAAAGAGTCAAGCTGAGACCTGCACTGATTCTGATTTTACAGCATTCTCTCCATGGATGAGCCACAGATCTGGCCTTGTAACTCCTGCAATATGCTTCTGCATTCAGAAATAATGAGAGGAGTTTCTCTGTGTGATTTCCTCTGTGCCTTCCGTTTCATTTTATGTGCTAGTAAAAGTATCAGAAATTAGCTATAAGAGACTACAATATATAAATCATTAGAACCTGGTGTAGTGGACCAAATGTATATAGATAGATAGATAGATAGATAGATAGATAGATAGATAGATAGATAGTATGTATATACATATATATATAGAGAGAGAGACAGATACATATATATATAGTGTGTATATATATATATATATATATATATATATATATATAGTGTGTGTATATATATATATATAGAGAGAGAGAGACAGACAGAGAGAGACAGAGAGAGAGGCAGAGAGAGACAGAGACAGAGAGAGAAAGAAAGAGAGAGAGAGATGTACATATATTGATATATATATAAGCCTTTGGTTCTCCTCTGCTTTTCTCCTCTCAGGAGCCTTAAGTTAGTCACTAAACCTCTCTGAGTCCAAAATTGCTCCTCTTTTTTTTTTTTTTTTTTTTAAATTTTTTTTTCAACGTTTTTTATTTATTTTTGGGACAGAGAGAGACAGAGCATGAACGGGGGAGGGGCAGAGAGAGAGGGAGACACAGAATCGGAAACAGGATCCAGGCTCTGAGCCATCAGCCCAGAGCCCGACGCGGGGCTGGAACTCATGGACCGCAAGATCGTGACCTGGCTGAAGTCGGACGCTTAACCGACTGCGCCACCCAGGCGCCCCAAAAATTGCTCCTCTTTAACAGGAACGAGGTAGAATAGAAATAGTCTAAGTCTCTTTACAGCTCCCTGAATTTCTTTGATTCAAATGGTGTCATATCTAGATCATTGAGGGACAGTTTGCAATAAAACTGACCTTCGCCCTGAAATGTAAAATAATATGTTAGAGCTACAGATACAGAGGTAAAGACATAGGAATACTTTTTTGGCATTTTACAGTAGACTATAAGGAATTCAGTCTTACAGTAGCCCCATTCAAGCTGCAAGTTACCGTGTATTCAGTTAACAATGTGTATTTAAGAGGGGTGCCTGGATGGCTCAGTTGGTTAAGCATCCAACTTCAGCTGAGGTCATGATTTCATAGCTTGTGAGTTCAAGCCCCACATCAGGCTCTGTGCTGAAAGCTCAGAGCCTGGAGCCTGCTTCAGATTCTGTGTCTCCCTCTCTCTGCCTCTTCCCTGCTCATGCTCTGTCTTTGTCTCTGTCTCTCTCTCAAAAATAAGTACACATTAATTTTTTTAAATGTGTATTTAAGAAACAGTGATATTGTCATTTTCTATGACACATTGATCATTTAGGAAACATTACTGCAGTCATTGAACTTTGCATATATTGATCTTAACCCTGCATAACTTTATCTTTCCATTAGTAGGGAAAGCATAATAATGTCTGTGACTTTGTGCTATAAAATGTGGGATAATTTAAGCAATAATATTTATCCCCAATTTACAACTGTCTTTCAAAGAATCCATAGTCTAAGTTGGGGGGTTATTCATCACTTCATGCGCTTTATGGGTTTGTTTTATCCTATGAGGAGGTGATGACTGGAGAGTGTGAAATCACTGAATTAGTCCAGTAAACTGAGACCATAATTCTCACATTTTCCTCTGTGTTCTCTTCTGCCCTTTTCATTTCTATTATGAGTCAGAATAACATTTCCTAATAGGTGGGTTCTCTTCTTCCTTTTCCTCATTCAGTTGGGAACGTGATGCAGCAAGGAGTTGTTAATATAAATATGATCATTTATTCTCTCTGTTTAAATCCCTTTGATGGTTCTTCTCATTCTGAGGATAATGGGGACACTTTAGTAGGACATGAAGTCTTTTTGTATCTAGCCCTTGCCTACAGCTCTCAGCTTAGCTTTATTGTTCCCCACTCCACCTCCACCAGTAATACAACTCACTCTAGGTGTCAAGACATACCCATATAGCTTTCATACTCCTGACTTTGCAACTGCTTTTCATTATTAACTCAAAGCATTTCTTCCCAATTAAACTCCTGTTCTGTTATGAAATGTTATAAAGTCTTAAGAACAAGCTATTTTCTTATTCAAACTACTTCTTCATCTTGAGATACTTTTATTAACATTTGATTCACACTGAATATAATCCTGACTGATCTGTTTACATGTGGTGTACTAAATTATAAGATGCATGAATGACGAATGGGATCTTATTCTTTTTTACTACCCTGAGTTCCTTGCTCAGTATCTAGCACATAGTAAGCTTTCAATTAAATTAGTTGAATGGATCAAAAGTCAGCAGCAGCAGCAGCAGCAGCAGCAGCAGTAGCAGCAGCAGCAGCTGCACGCATTGAGTGCTTAATGTCTACCAGGCACTGCTGTCTGATATGAGAGATTTTCATGTATTAACTCAATTAACCTGAGAAAAACTTTCTGAGATATGTATTCTATTTTTATGATTATAAGACACGGAGAAGTTTAAGATTTTGCCCTAGACCACACAGCTGAGGTGGAGAACTGGGATTTGAATTCAGGCAATCTAGTTCAAGAGGTTAGGTCTCAGAGACCAGAAGACTAAGGATGTGTTGGCAACTTGATTCAAATCCATTTTAACATTCAATGACAAAGTAATCAAAACCAAGCTCTGGTGGCTTCCAATCCATAATACAAATTCAACATCTTAATCACATACTAAACATTTTTTATGATTTTAATCATATTTTCTCTCATATACAACTTTGCATTTTTATGGTTTTCAACTCCAAATTTATACTATAAAATCAACTATTCCAATTAGGAAGAGATTTCTATTTTTTTAGGAAGTTTTGTTTGATCATGTAAGCAATTAAAATGGACTTTATGGTCCATTATGACAGTGGATGTGACAGTAAGGTCTACAAATGGACTTTTATACAAAGAATTCCATAGAAAATCATAGCAGCAGACACAAGACCAATTCCCATGAGTTCAGCCTTCTGCCTTCTACCCCACAATAAATTCCATGCCTAGAACAAGTAGACTTATCTCTTGGCTATGAAAGAAGAAAGTGGTGATGATCATCGAGTCTACCTCAAAGAAGTGTAAGAATTAAAAATAATTAACTGAATTAATACATGTGAAATGCTTAGCATGGGATCTGGATATAGTATGTTGTCAATAACAGTAGTCATATCATGCACAGGAAACACTTCCTGAAAAATTTTAAGAAAAGTCTGTCCCATTTGAAGGAACATAGGATACATTCAAATAATATCTATACCAGGATGTCAGTTCTATCCATCTAATAAAATCAAATCATTTTGAACAGACACTTAATTTTATTGAATTCACTACATTAACAAGCTGTCTTGGTATCGTGGAAATTTAGTTTTCTCAAATTGTCTACCAAGAAGCACAGATTCTGTCTGATATTAACTAAAAAAAAATTAAAACACAAAATATCAACGGGTCCTTTTGTCAAATGTATTGGAGATGCTTGCCTACTGTGTGATCCACTAGAGATTTAGAGATGTTTTGCAGTTAAAAATAATCGCAGATGTTATTTAACCTATAGGTTGTAACATTTCTTCAACCTCCAAAACCTTTTGTTAAGAAGGCATCTCTTGACATTTCATAGAAAAGGAGTTACAGGAAAAGATAATTGAGAAAATGCTGAGATATATAAACCACTGTCTCTATTTTGACTTAAAATTATCTTCCTGAGGCTGTTCCAGCAAGAGGGAATCTCTTTGACTCAATTTTCTTTGCTTAATGACCTAGCCATGAAAATAAATTTCTTGGTTTATACTCACTTTTTGGCCAATTACTTAGATCCTAACAGAAATTTGGAACATCTAAAGTTAACTCCTATGATCCATAAAGTAATATTATTGGGAGTCCAACACCTTTATTTGCAGTGGTGCCAAGCACCAAAGCTTTGATTTCTGATTAGCAAAATTAATTTCTTCTGCTAATTGGAGGCAGCATGAATGCTCCACATACTTGAGAAAACCTCCGCAGGTGCCAGCCTATTCTAACAATGTTCTGGCTTCTGGAGAATTTTCAGGACTTGTAAGTAATAAACTATTTATTTATTTATTTATTTATTTACTTATTTATTTCAAATTTTCTTGATGGTTATTGGCAGAGGGCATCTTGCTGTCACAGTAAGAACCACACAGCCAGTCCAGCCACAACAGTGCTTATCAACAGGCTGAGACTGGCACACAAAACACTGACCCTTGCTTGAACAACTTGAACGAAAAGTTTCAGGGAAGTTCTATGACCATGCAGAAAGTCCTACTCTATAATTGCTAATAAGACATCTATTTGACCTCAGGTCACATTAGTGATACAGAGAGGGTTATAAAATGGCTAAGAAGAAGTTGCCTTAATGAATATATTTGAATTAGACTCCGGTTTACTTAGTCCCCCATCATTAATTTCAACTGGATTAAAAACTATATGAGGGGAAGGACAGTGGGGTTTTTTTGATAGTTTTTAACAGTCTTTGTTCAAAACAAAATTTACAGATCTGGTAATGAACTGTATTCCCAGAATCCTGCCCCCAAAAGTCACCCTGGTTACTTCATCATTAGCTCAGTGATACAAAATCAACCGTGATGTGTCCCAAATGGCTTTCCATTTGACAATTTCTGAGTCTCCAGTTTTGTTTTCTTTTTTTTTCTATGTTTTAAATGTATATTTATTTTTGAGGGAGGGAGGGAGGGGGGAGGGGGGAGAGAGAGAGAGAGAGGGGGAGAGAGAGAATGAGCGGGGCAGAGGCAGTGAGAGAGAGAGGGACACAGATTCCAAAGCAAGCTCCAGGCTCTGAGCCCTCAGCACAGAGCCCGACATAGGGCTCAAACTCAGGAGCTGTGAGATCATGACCTGAACCGAAACTGGACACTTACCCAACTGAGCCACCCAGGTGCCCCTCCAGTTTGCTTTTCTAATGATGTGCCAAGATTCACAAATACCAGCACTGTGCCAAAAAGTGAGACTGACTGCTTTGGTCAGACCCAAAAATCCATGCTTAGAGAACAAAATTGGCTGATTATCTTATTACAGATCATCTAGCTATGCAGAGCTTTGGACTCTTGGATATAGTATGTTCTATGTTCCTGAGAAATGGTAGAACAGCAAAAGCAGTGAATTGAAGTCATAAGACCTGAATTAGCCTTAATATCTATGAAGCATAATTCTGAGTAAATGACTTCCATATTTGAACTTAGGTCTTTTAATTTCAAGTCCAGTGTATTTCTATTCTAATACAAGCCCCTCAAGGTTATATAGTACTGCCAAACCCAACAAATTTCTGAGGCCATATTAAGATTAAAGGAATGGATAATAATATTTAGTGAGCATCACTATACTTCAAATACTATAAAAACAATTCAGATCATGTAATATTCAGAAAAATACTGTGATGTTTATAATACTGTCCTTCTTCTATATAAGAAAATGAGCATTTTAAGTAAGGTTACGTGGCTAATAATTGTCATGGCAAAGTCTTTAATGCAGATATATCTATCTATGTAGTCCATGCTCTTAATCATTATGTTATATAATATCCAATTCTCATTAAAATAACTATTGCAAAGTTTTGCTGCAGCGTGTTCCTTCCAGGTACTCCGTAACAGTCAGATCCATGGTATACCATACAATTTACTGTTAGAAAATAGCTGATTTTTCCTAATTTCCTCACCCATTGTATTCCAAATAGTTAAAGTGGCTCGGCAAAAGTGGCTTGCTACTCTTTGTAAACTAAATCCAGTTATCTCTACCTTCAAAAATTATCCAGACTATGACAACTCTTACCATGTCCACTGTAACCAATCTTACCCAAACTGGTCATCATTATGGGATTATCTCAATATCCTCCTAAATTGTATTCCTTATTCTTTGTTTCCCCTGACCCAATCTTATCTCAAAAGAGCAGCCAAAGTAATCCTATTAAATCATAAGATGAATTGCCTTTGTGCTCTGCTCAAAATTATCCAATGGTTTTATTTTTCACTAAGCATCAAAGTGATAAGTCCTTTTCAGTGGAGTAAAAGACCTTATATGGTCTCCTCCTCTCTCTACCCTTTGTCATTCTCACATCCCCTCTGAACTCATCTTCTGATACACTCTTCTTTGCTCACTCTGCTTCAAACCCAGTAGCAACCTTCTGTTCTTCAAAAGTGTTGCTCCCTCTGCTGGAATGCTCATTTGCTAGATACCCTCATGCCTTGCTTCTTCACCTTTCTCTTGTGTTTACTCAAATGCCATCTTCTCAGTGACAGATTTCCTGGCCATTCTATCTAAAACTGCAACCCCAAGATACTTCCTGCCTTCCTTTCCTGCTTTACTTTTTTTATTTAGTATTTATTGCCATCAAAATGCTGTCTATTTCTTTGATTTATCTTATTTATTTCTCTCTCCACTTACTCAAAGTTAAGTTCCATGAAAACTTAACTTTGTTGACCATTATATCCCACTACTTATAATTATGCTTGACACAAACATGTGATGACTTTATGTATGTATGTATGTATGTATGTATGTATGTATGTATGCATGCATGTCTATTCTCTGCCATCACTGTGCAATCCCTTTATCATGTTCCTCAGTTACCATACCAGGCATCAAGCACTGGAGAAGAATAAAACTCTAAGATTTGTGCACCATATACATTGGGCTCCTAAAATGTTTGCCAAGCTCTTGTTAAGCTCCACACAAAATCCACACTATCCAGATCCACATACACTAATCTCTTCTCCTTTCCAGCTTACTTAGGTAACAATCATTGTGTTTAAATGACAGCAATTCTTAGGAGAATATTCCTTCTACCCTAACCCAGCCCAGATCCTTTCCATTTAAGAGCTACATCAGCATGAGTGATACATCCCCTCAATTTGCAAAAGATAAATGAGATGTATTTTCTTCTTCATGTAACAAGAATGTTTTGCCCTCCTTTACCAATTCCATATCTTCCCTGATTCCATTTAAGCCTCTGAGGTCTGATACTCTACTTCCTAAGCATTCATCCCACATATGATTCACAATTTTGTTTGTTTGTTTGTTTGTTTGTTTTTAACCTATCAGCTCTACTGCTTTCTTTTGCCATGTTCTAGAAAGTCTCTGCAAATTGTTTAACAAATGAAGACATCACCCTCTAGGGTTATATTTTATCCTAAGAATTCCTGCAATAACACAGAATGACAAGAAGCAAATACCTCACTTCAGAAGCAAGGGATGTTTTCTTTGAGACAAGGGTGTGGATGGAGGGAGAGCAAGAGAGAGAGAAAGATAGACATCATTAATTAAATGCGACAGTGTAAATAGCTTAATATTAAAAGACAGATTATAATTTTCAAAACTGGAAACTGTGGAAGTCCGCACTTGAATGTCTTTAGTATGCATTTAGTAAGCACTGAGAACATGAGTGACTTTGGAATGAAGTGAGTCTTAAGTACGTCTCATTTTGTAAAATATAATTTTTAAGGGGTTTTATATTTAGGGAAGAGCATTCAGGCTAAGCTGTGCAGGGGAAAAATATATTGTGGGCTGCATTTGCCTGGAGAGGAAGCTGCACTCTGATAGCGAGACCTCATTCCAGATGGTGCATGAAGTCGGCCCCTTTGGTGTTTATGATTGATTAGAGTCAGACTGTGATTGCTTCCCTAGGGAGAGGATATCGTCAAGAGAATACAATTTCTTCTGTGGCTCTATTCTTCCATTTGAGCACTTAGATGCTAAGAAATTCAAAGGCGAAGAAACATTTCTCTAAATTCAAACTCTTTTTCAGGATTTCATCCCTATAGTCAATTATTTCTCCTACAGAAAGGCTTTGACTGTATTGCATGTCACAGAAGCAGCATTGGAATAGAGTCATATACCTTGTAATGATGTCCCAAATTCGTTACTAGGTGCACTATTATGTCATCATATTTTTTTATATACACAAGATTTTTCAAACCTAAGCAGAATCATTTGAGTATCAAATATTCTAATGGACATAATGGCACTTGAAAACCATAAACTCTCTAGCAAATACAAGATTTTATAACTGAAATAGTTATTTTCAGCAGAGGGCTACTTTTACCATAACCATATAAAAGTCATTGTATGATATTAGGAAAGATCATAGGATGCACAGTCCAAAGACTAGAGATTAAAACCTAACTCAGCTTGTTTAGAGTATAAGACCCATGGGGAAAGCACTTCAGCACAGTTGATTTATATATATATATAGAGAGAGAGAGAGTATGTCTTAAGTATGTCTCATTTTGTAAAATATAATTTTTAAGGGGCTTTATATTTAGGGAATAGCATTCAGGCTAAGCTGTGCAGGGGAAGATGCATTTTCCTGGAGAGGAAGCTGCACTCTGATAGTGAGACTTCGTTTTATATATATATATATATATATATATATATATATATATATATATATATATATGGATTAAGAGTGGTACCTACAGTGATATTGCTAGTCAATATTTGCAAATGTGCTATGCAAATTGTCAAGCGTCAACTCCACCTATTTTCAGCAACACATTACAGATCTAACTGGAACATAGTAGAGAATAGACGTGACAATTTCAGAAGTCTTTGCAAAGCTAATATATGTTTATTGCTATTTTCCAGGTTTCTAGTAAGAAAAAAAAAATCTAGCTTTATCCAGAAGTTAGAGGATCCTTGGAAAAACTTGACAGTGTTTCCTCTGAATCTGATAGAGGTTAAAAATTTGAGTCTTTAATATAATGGTTAATTTTCTTATACTTAAATGTGTTTATGTGAAGTAGAAAAAACATGTATTTCCTCAACTGTTGATATGAAATTCCACATTTATTTCATTTGTTATCTAAATAAACTTTGGCCTATGGTGGTAAAAATACAAGCAAACCAACAAAATCTGAGCTTTCTTATATCTTTTGGCAAGTTATAATTAAACCATCTTAATCCTGTGTTATTAACTTTAGGGAATAAAAATAATAAAAGTTGATTATTACAAGACAATGTGAAAATCAGTTCTTATTTTGGCATGCTGATAATAAGTCATTCAAATATTGTTATTGACAATTGACCATTCACTCCATTGAAAATAAATTGTTCGTGGTAGCTATTCCCTTTCCTCACAAACATTATTTTGTGACCATCCCAACCAAGTGTTTATAGAAAGAGATTCTGATGCCCTTGACCAAATATCCCATAAGTGCCCAGGCTGGACTTTGCATTTAGTGTGGCTTTTACAAGTTAAGTATTGTTTCCACATTCCCTACCTAATTCTATGCTTTCTTTTTCCAAACTAAGGCCTGTATCTGTCTGTCGAAGTAACTTACATAAAGGAAGAGAAAGCTAGGCACCAAAGACATGTGCTTCAGGAAATACACTTGGAGTGACAGAAATGGATTCACTCTAAGTCACACTCACTTACTTGTTAAGTTCCTCACCTGTGTCACTTCAACTTCGATTGAGGACACTGAATATGGCCATTTGACAGAGTACAGATTTCTCACCCACATGTAAATGGGATAGTATTGACTTCATTGATCCTTTCCATGTCAGGATGAATCATCTACTGCTCACAGCAGTTTAGATTATAGAGGTTAGTAGTAGGGCAGCATTTGCTTTTAATTCTATTTGATGAAAATATTCTATTGGTTTCTGTAGAGTCTATGACCATCCATAGAGGTATACAAATAGATATATGTATGGAGCATTTTTAAGCTTTAGTTAGTATAATTGATGGAAATATACCAGATATCAAAGTAGGTCTTTTCTCTAAAATGTTTCCTCAATACTAAAATCACCAGTATCTCTCATGTCTCATTTGGAAACAAGGTTTTATTGTATTTTTTTTAACCTCTGGTTGTAGATTTTTTGAAGTTTATGATGCATTCTTATTGTGAATGTTCTAACATTTGGACAAAGTCAAAACCATATTTAAGAGAACCTCATGAACATTTTCCCAAAAAGGACAAGTACAAGAATCACAGTGGAAAACAACAACAACAACAGCAACTCACTAAGATCAGATATGATGTGAAGATCCAGAACTTTAATACATTCCCTTATTTTTATGACTTGTTTTTTTTTTATAGCCAAGTTACCACTACTACCCTTTTTGCCACTAGCTGCCGTTCACTGTGAGCTTATTATGTAGCAAGCATTGACCTAACCATTTCATATAGTTGCTTTATGCAACCAGAACAGTGCTATATGGAGTATGTTTTCTCATTACCACATGAGTTCATCATTATAATTATGGTAGTTCATAATACTGCATGTCAGAAAGGTTAAACAAATTATCTCTGGTCACATAAAACAAAAGTGGTTAAGCTGGGATTTTGACTTCAGACTGGTACAAAACAATATCTCAATGTTATTTAACTACCATCAGATCCTTTGCTTATTATTCTTACCAAAATACAGCCAAATTCAGTTCTGTGGCTGCTTGCCTTTCAAAATCTCAAGTGGACTCTGGCTACAATGACCAAAGCATCAGGGATCTTAACATTCCCAATAGCCTCTCACAATGCCAAGCTATTTCACTTTGTAACAGACAGAGATTTTTATGATATGAAATGTGCTTTCTACTTTCATAGCCCACTCATGAATACGCTCATTTTCCTTGGGGGCACAGTTTCTGTGCATCTTGAAACAGAGAAATTTAAAAGAAATTCCATTTCTGTGAGTAATTTCTCAATGTGAAATAATAATGATATAAAAAAATAAATATAAGCCATTTAAAAGGAGAGAAAAGAATTTACTATGCTTCCTCTGGAGAATAATGGGAGAGTTTTCTGACTTCCCTAATCCATCTCCTGAATGCCTGATGCACACTTTCACCACAGGGAGAAAGTAGCTTTGGTTTCCACTCTCTAAAATGAGCTGGACTATGACTCCTGCCTATCCGATGCTCTTTTCTGGGCTCTTAGCACAGTTAAAAATGGAGATGAAGCTGATTGTTTTTTTTATGTATGCCAAATGTTGGCTGATGCCCACAAATCTTAAATCACACTGGAGATGTGTCCAGAGCACAGAACACAGATTTTCTTAAGCTTCTAGGGAGCTGGAGGGCGGAGCGAGGGTGGTGCCCCTGTAATTGCTGGAGCTGTTTTCGGCTGGAATCTGTTGAAACTGATGAAGATGTCACACTAGCAATCTCAATATGTGACAGCTCAATATTGTGACAGACATATGGCTGCAAAATAGGAAAGGCAATAGCTTTACACTGGGAACATTGGCTCTGTTGCACTTTCCCCTAATAGCACATTGAGTTATTTGCATATGGGAGGCTGCAAAAAGTTTTTAGACCCTTCATTTCTCTTCTCCCCTCACTGCATCCTGACTCCTCCTTAACACATAATATATTGTAGGAATGTCACATCAAGTTTATGCAATGTAGCGCTGGCAAAGTAGAGTTAGAAAAATACCTACCTGGAACAGCATTTCAGAAGTACTGTCTGGGATCTGAATTTAACTAGCCTAGAATCACTTGACCATATCAGTCTTCTATTGTTTGCCAGTTATGTCAAACATGTAAACATATTTGTCCCCCAAATGTAATTTTTTGAGTTTCAGGAGCCCTATAATGACCTTACTGGCAAATATAGAATGTGATATATTATTACCATAATTCACAACTAGTACTTAACACAAAACTATCAATGATGCCTCTTATCAAATACTGTTTTATTTAATCTTCATGACAACAACTTGAGGCAGGTATTATTAATGCCATTTTATGCAAAAGAAAATTGAGGTTCAGAGAAGCTAAGGGAATTGGCCAAGGTTATGTTGTTGGTAAATGGCAGCTCTAGGTCTGTATCCCAGAGCTACCTCATTTAATTACTCTGCTGTCTCTACTACCTAATGCCTCTCAAAAAATATTTGTTAAATGGATTTGTATTCAGGGAAAATACAGCTAAGTATTGGGGGATGAATTCAACATTAGGTGCTCATTTGTGACAAGGCTGGCCCAGACTCAAAAGTGAAATATTTTCTGCGATCTCTCAGGCTGGTGACATATTCTTGAATTGGTAAAAAGAACATCTCAATAGGTACACATTCAAAATAACTCAGAAAACCATGTGCAATCCAGAGAACTCAACCAAAGCTTCTGAAACGTTGCTGGGTCATGAAGAAAGGAGAAGGATGAGACTGTTTCCTGATACTTCCCATGAAGGTGGTTCTTCTTTTTCTATTGATGGCTGTATGTCCATGTTTTGGGAGGAACCAGAATTAGTTCAATCTTTGTGGGAAAGGAAGAAAGGAATTCAGGGATGGAACAAAGAAAGGAATTCAGGGATGGAACAAGATGTGTCCCCTGTGGGGACACAGACAGGAAGACAGTCTGTATTTTAGATGGAGTCTTACGTACTATTGAGAGTATACTCAATATGAGGGCAACTATAACTCTTCTATGATCTGAAGAAGCTGTTGCAAAGCCTCACATACAAGTGCCATGGAGGATTCTCCTTACTGGACTCGGACAAAATCAGGGATTTCCTCTTCTTTATCTTTGAATCCAACACTCAGGATAATGTGTATTTATCAAGTATTGATTTCCCCCTCCAGTGGCTTGTGACTCTAGAGGGGATGAGCAATGAAGATGCTTTAGTAATGAAAACCTTCATGGAAACATATCGATTAAATGAGCTCATCAGAGGTAAGAAGCATGTTGTGCAGTTTTTAAGAACAGAGAGTTTAGAATGGAAATTCGTTTTAATCCAGACTCAGCTCCTTATTCTGTAATTGAAATGCAATCCCTTTCTCTTTATTGAGGTGACTTTGCTCCTCTTTCTCAACCACTTTATCTCCTTGCTCCACTTCCTAAGTCATTTACTTTTCTAATTCTTAATCATATTCACTACATTAGTAGTCGAATGAATATATGGATGAACAAATGAATAAATGATCAGGTAGGGTTCAAAGACTGTTTTCAAGCTGAAGAAGAGGAGTCATCTTTTTCTACAGAATGTGAAGTATTTATAGAATGTAAAAGGAATACACACACACACACACACACACACACACACACACACACACACACCTATTATGGATTTTGCAATAAAAACCTGTGATTTAAATCATGGCCTGGCCAAGTTACATTTCTGAGCTCCAGTTACCTCTACTACAAAATGAGGAGAAGAAATGGATAAATAACATGATTTGGGCAATATGCAGTAATAGGGAAATTTGACTTTTTAATTTTGATTTTGAAAGAGTATTTTGTAGGCAGAAAAATCAATGAAGTTACAAAAACTAAATAAATAGAGAAATTCCTATTTTTTAATTCCTAAATTAGAAGTTCATTTTGTAGACTAAATGAACTGTCTGTAAAACCGGGGTAAATAATAGCACTTATAAATGTATGTTCCTGTCTTCCTTCCTGTATACAGTTGTGGGTAGAGTATATTGCTAGGTCATAGCCATGCTTTGAATACCTATTTCTCACAATTGACTGCCAGATTTATTTTCTTCTTCTTTCTGGATTTCACAAACCTCTGAAGTGGAGGCTTTCAGAATAAAGAATGGCTGAATAATAAAGGATGGAGAATTGTAGGAAAACAGTGCTTGCCGAGTGTAATTTCCATGATTCCTAATTCTCAGTGGTTTTAACCTAAGGGCCACTGAAGTTGTGTTTATGTCTTATGCTGAAAGGAGCTTGATTGAAGATACTATGACTATATATATATATATATATATATATATATATATATATATATATATAATCAATGCATCTTTCAGTTTATTACAGATGAAAGCAAGTTGTTTTTTTCCAGGCTTATAGGCTTTATTAAATAAGTGTGTTATTTTCTCAAATGACCTATAAAAACCACCTGAGTTAAATAGTTAAGTCTTAGCACCATATATGTGGAGTAAAATGCAACACTCTCATTAAGTCTGAAAACTAGGTTGTTTATACCAACACTTGAACATAGTTTGCTTTAGAAATAAGTGCTCTCTACTAATGTTTGTGGCTAGCAACAAAATATGGATTCTATTCCTTTAGATTCATTTGATCCTACTCTAGATAAGTTTTTAAAGGGGAAGGGGATCCATGGCTATTTATGTTATCACATTGCTATAAATTGAAAGTCTTTAGTCTTTGGCTCATAGACTTTTTCTCAAGTCCTAAGGCAGTCTTGCAAAAAGATTCCCAACACCCCTATTCATCCAAGTAATATAATAATAAAATAGATCAAACTGATGGTTTTAATAGCCTGCTAATATTTACCAGCCCTTTCTTCTCTTACCCATTTCACCCTGGTGTTCCATGATACAATTTACAACCCTGAGCTGGAGTACCAAAAGTGAATGTATATTACTGAAATGAATTTAAATCTCAATTATAATTAAAGCTAGTTGTCTACAGGGAGATTTTTCTTAAGCCTTTTCTAATACATCCCAGACTCCCAGCCTATGGGTCTCATTAAATTTCTCAGCTGCCCTAGGGATTCCCAGGTTTTGGAGAGCTAAGTGATGCGTTTTGTTCAAGCTATACTGAAGGAGCTAATCATCAAATAAGAAGGGAAGAACACCTACACACATATAAGGAGGTAGATATGAGACAGTAGAAGACATGTCCACCAAAATGCAACGACAAACCAAGGAGTACATATTCAATAGGGGAAAATCAGGAGATCGTTTATGAAGGTAATATTTGCTCCAAATACTGAGAAAAAGGCTATAACTTGAAAGCAGAAGTACAGAGAAAAAAATAAATGACAAAAAGCAGATGTAAGAAAAGGAGAGTATGCCTTGTCCGGTGTGCCTCAGCACAGATTAGCAGCAAAACATTGACCCTCTAGACCTTGGGATAACTAGTAGGATCTAGCATGGCCCTGCCTCCAGGAAAAGCATAATAATCAGTACCTGATGCTCACTGTTCAACTAGTTGTGTGTGTAAATCCAAGGAGGTACTCTCCAACAAGGCATCTATTTCAGCAGCCAGCTGCTAACATGTTTCTGTGCATTGTGGAAAAGGGGTAGCTGGGATAGCTGAAATAGACTGCATTGCAGGAGCTCAAGACACTTAGCCCAAGGAACAGGGCTCTTGGGTAAGGGATGGAGAGGTGGGAGCATCAAATCCTTTTTACAGAAAGAACAAGTAATATTAGACCAGGGAAAACATTATCATCTTAGGGTGAATTATGAATATAATTCATATATAACATAGGTAACAGCATAGGTTAACAGAATCTCAGAAAGTTAAGGAAAACCAACTAAATTCATAAAGCATAAGAAAGCAACAAAATGGCATATAAGGAGCTGCCTCAGGATAGAGAAGTGACACTGGAACTTAACTGTCAAAATTCCCACAGAAGTCCCTAATGCCTCTAGATGGGCAGGTCACCATTCAGCACACCAGGGTTGTATGGAGAGATGGCTGTAGTCTAGGACATATAACAGGAATAATCTTTGGCATCTCCAACCAGACAGTAAAAAAATGAGCCCTGAATAATGTCTGGATGAGACACTTCCTAATTTGCTCAGAGTATTAAAAAATATTACTTTTTTTCATGAAATGCCAGTGTTATTTCTGAGAATGTCTTAGGCCATACTTTGCTTGGGGCATGTCCATTCACTCTCATCTTGGTCAAGATAATGTGCAACAAGCACCATTTGGCAGTGAGCACACTTAGAATATTGCTCTAAGGCACAATCTTCTTTACATAGCCTTTTTACATCTTCCATTGACAACATGTGACAACATCACACTCAAGTCTCAGGTAGAAGAATTTACCTAACCCTGCATCAGATATTAGCATTTGGACCCCCAGAGCAAAATGGCTCATATCCCAGGTTAATTACTCTTTCAGTCAGCCAGATTCTTCAATTTATGTTTTTAACAACTCTAAAGCTTTGGCTTTTTGTTTTTTTAACGTTTATTTATTTTTATTTTGAGACAGAGAGAGCGAGCAGGGGATGGATAGAGAGAGGAGAGAGAGAATCTCAAGCAGTCTCCATGCTATCAGAGCAGAGCCCTGCATTGTCAGTGTAGAGCCCCATGTGGGGCTCCATCTCACAAACTGTGAGATCATGACCTGAGCTGAAATCAGGAGGTGGAAGCGTAACCAAATGGGCCACCCAGGTGCCCCTTTAGGTTTTAAAAAATGACTTCAGCAAGATCATGCCATACTATCTTCTCTTCTCTTGACTCTTCTTTTTAATCATGAGAAACTCTGTATCTACACACATCAGCTTGCTCTGATTTTTTAAGCCAAATTAAAACAACAACAACAACAACAACAACAACAACTATCCCTCCTCTGCATATGAAATAAGTTGCCCAAAGTCCACCTATCCTATTATAGCCAGTCTCTAAATCTCTTGACATATGTATATTATCCTGCTGAGAAAATGATGAAGAAAAAGACTTAACCAACATTTATAGTCCTTTCATATAGATTAACTTTTTAAAACTTATAATTATACTTTCAATTTAGATAATACTATTCTGGTCCTGTATCTCTTCCATCTTAAACTTACTACATTTATTTTTTTTTAACATTTATTGATTTTTGAGACAGAGAGAGACAGAGCATGAATGGGGGAGGGTCAGAGAGAGAGGGAGACACAGAATCCGAAACAGGCTCCAGGCTCTGAGCTGTCAGCACAGAGCCCGACGCAGGGCTCAAACTCACGGACTGTGAGGTCATGACCTGAGCTGAAGTCAGACGCTTAACTGACTGAGCCACCCAGGCGCCCCTTAAACTTACTACATTGAAAAACAAGCTCATACTCTTAAAAACTGAGAACAAACGGAGGGTTGATGGGGGTGGGAGGGAGGGGAGGGGAGGTGATGGGTATTGAAGAGGGCATCTTTTGGGATGAGCACTGGGTGTTGTATGGAAACCAATTTGACAATAAATTTCATATATTACAAAATAAATAAATAAGAAAAAAAATAAAAAATTAAAAAAATTAAAAAAAATTAAAAAAAATTAAAAAAAACAAGCTCATCATCCACCTCAAGTCTCTCTTCCCTGCCCATTTCACTAAATGTAAATTGAAGCTTCCATTTACTCAAACCCCCAAAATTAGCATTATTCTTAATCTCTTTCTCTTTCACATCCTACCTTTACTAATCTCACAAATTATATATGCTCAAAACATAGTCAGAATCCAATCAATTCTTATCACTTGCCCCTCTATCATCATGGTGTTATAAACTACCATCTTTCACGTGAATGATTGTCATAGCCTGTTAATTGTTCTCTCTTCTTGTACCATCATTCACCTCTTTTAGGCTACACTTAACCACAGAACCTACAGGAAGCCAGCCTCCTAACCCACATTTCCCATTCTGGTGCCTCAATTCCATCACTCTCTCCCTTGCTTGTTCTTCCTAACTTCTCTATGGACTTTGGAGCTCCTCAAATGCACTGAGCATGCTCTCACTTCACGGCCTCTCCACTTGTTTCCTCTACCTGAAAATCTTTGCTCCTGGATATTTGAATGCCTCAGTGTCTCACCTCCTTTGGGTTTTTCTTACCTTCTTAGTGATGCCTCCTCTGACTATCCATTTAAAATTGCAAGGTGCTTCCTCACCAATACTACTTCTTCTTACTCTAATTTATATTTTCCTACAGAGTGTGACACCACCCAACATAATGGTTATTTAATATTATTTCATTCTACTTAGTTTTTCATTGACTGCTTCTGTGGGCTAAAATGTGGATTGAGTAGAGCTGGAGTTTGTGTTTGTGTTGTTCCCCATTCAATCCCCGAAGCCAAGACTGCCTGACTCGTGATGGGTGCTCAGTAAACATTTGTGGAATGACTGAATTCATACATGCCAATGACTTTGGAGAAAAACTGACTTGTGATCCAACTCCTGCTCTCTAATTTATTAGCTCTTGACCTCATGCATGACTTTCAATTTCAGTCTCATCTACCTCATCTATAAAACAGAAACAATGTTAAGAGTTTTGACCAAAATGTTAAATGTGAAATGTCTAAGGCATAGTAGATATGAAACAGATGATGCTTGCCATTGTTGTTATTAAAACACTACTTTTTAAAAAGTTTATTTATTTATTTTGAGAGAGAGAGAAGAGATCAACAATGGGGGAGGGGCAGAGAGAGAGGGAGAGAGAATCTCAAGCAGGCTCCATGCTGACAGTACAGAGCCCCATGCGGGGCTCGAACTCACAAACTGTGAGATCATGACCTGAGTTCAAAACAAGAGCTGGAGCGTAACTGACTATCTACCCGAGCACCCTTAAAATATTATTTTCAATAACCTGTGGGATGCCATTTTCATCCTTCATTAGGCGAAAGAATTTCTACTTTTACCGCAGAATATAAAGGCACATGAATTAAAAAACAAACAAACAAAAAACAAACAAACAAACACATATAAATGTCCAGCACAGAGTCTGGTCCATTGAAGTTCTATAATGAATGATTGTTTCAGCCATAGTTAAACTATTCTTAAGGTTTTTGTAGCTCTCCTATGTACTAAATTTCTTGAGTTCAAAAGTAGTTCAGCATCATGGGGGATTGGAAGGGTTTTAGAAATCCTTAGATTTAATACACTATGTTGCCAAAAGAGTGTTTTGCCTAAGGCTTTCCTATTCACTTCTGGAACAGTGACTAAGAATAAGGATTCTTCAAGGCATGCTTATCAGCTTCCAGGCCCAAAGTAGGTGGCCCTTGTTAAAGAGATTTCTTTTTCAACTTCAGGAAAATCCACAAGGACTTCGTTAGATTTTATTTGCTATCAAAAGCATGGGAACTCCTGGGGAGGCATTCTTACAATCTTCTTCCCGCAGGAAACCCACCGGAAAAAAAGGAACACTTTGTTATCGTTACTGAGAAAAAGACCCACCCCCAGTTTCCATCAAAATCAAATCAGCTAATTAACCAATAGGAAAGCTGATGCCATGATTTTCTTTGGCCATATCCCATGAAAACAAGCCAAGGAGCTTACCTGTAGGTACCGAAGCTAGTTTGCACCAGCCTACAAGAGAATATTCTGCACATCTCTTCCCTCCTCTGTGTTCACTGACATCACATTGGTAATTGAAATAGGCCATAGGGGGAGTATTTACACCACAGAAACAGGAAATCACCAAAAACCAGAGCTTTTATGTTTTTTATTTATTTTATTCTCAGGTAGCTGGGTTTCCAGCACACTATTGGTTTTACTTTGTTATTTCCAAATGTATGAAATAAACAACAATTCATTCAAAAATTTGTTATTGCCGTGCCTTCTCTGTGCGAGGCACTGAATTTAGGGGTTGCTCTCTGAAATAGATGCATACCATTCAGTTGAATAGAATGGTGGTCTCAAATTGTTTTACTGCCTTGAAATTCCTGGTTTATGGTTTGGTTTCTCGAATAGTAAATGTGCACTGTGAAGCATTTTGCTTTACTGCAGAGATATTTCATTGTATTTGTAACATGAATATGGAGCTTTAAAGATGTAAAATGTGATAAATCAGGCATAAGGTATTCCCATGATACTTAGCATATTTGTCAATGGTGGGAAAAAAGTTGAGAAAATTGAGGTACTGCCAATAATATGATTTTACCTAGTGGGACAGGCAGGAGAGGAGACTTCAGAGACATGGACCAATTTTTCATTCAAAAGGTGTTTCAAATGCACCTGGAAACTTCTGAAATTATGTTTGATAAGCTGGAATGTGGCAAGAAGATGCAATCGCTCTGATTGTGTTCTCTGCATTGCTTACCTATCACCTCTCAGCTCTCAACCAGGTCACATGAAGGTGGCTTAGAAAAATTGGCTAAATCTTGTATCACATGGTCAGAAAAAGTGCAAGATCACATTCAGGAGGGTAGAAATCCAGAGTATCTGCCACTCTTAGACACTTAGTTTCTGATGTCTTTAATTTCTTTATTAGCTTTTATATCTTGATCTTAGCTCTGAGAATAAAATTCATATTTTATTAAGGAATTTCTTATGGGCTCTTGGCTTCCCAGTCATTTCTTGCAAGTCAATTTCCTTTTAATCCTATCTTCTCTTGTTTTACTCCAGTTTGGGAAGCCAGATTTTGAAACATGACTTTAGATTTGTCTTTTCCCATAAACTACTGCCTCCATTGCGATAAGTCCTTTCAAAAATGATGTAATACAATTCATCAAGGAGTAAATCTTCAGAAACAGAGATGCAGTCTTTAAAAAAGAAGAAGAAAAACAAACTACAATATTTTAAATAGGTTATATAATAGGAATCTCTCTTCCTCAGAAAAGTGATTATTATTTCATTACTTTGTTTCTAAGTTTTTAATAATAAAACAAATTTTTTTATGATAATACCAAGATGTATTTTAAATAATATTTTAATTCTGAATATAAAAAATATTTAAAAGGAAATAATTACTTAATATGTGGCCAATTTTTAAAACCTAATAATCTTTGTAAACATTAAAACCCACAGAATAGGGTAGTTTTCTGTTAATATAGATCATTCTATATGCCTAATACTGTATAGCATCCTAATCATTTCAATTAGTGGCAACTACAAAGTTCAAATGACAGATTAAATTCTGCCATCAGGTTCCAAATTCTTGGATTTTTCTTTCTTTTTTTCTTGTAGAGAGAGAGGGGAAGAGCACAAGCAGGGGAGAGGGGCAGAGGTAGAGAGAGAGAGAGAGAGAGAGAGAGAGAGAGAGAGAGAGAGAATCTTAAGCAGGTTTCACACTTAGAGAAGAGACCAATGCCAGGCCCAATCCAACGACCCTGAGATCATGAACTAGGCCAAAATCAAGAGTAGGACACTCAACTGACTGAGCCATCCAGGCATCCCAAAATTCTTGGAAGTTTTTTAAGAGTATGAGTTCTAAGTCTAATTTTCTGTATAGGGAAAGTAGTAAAGTAAATTTCCATGAAACAAGGTATGCCAAGTATAAATATAGTCTGTTTATTTCAATATGCTATCTTGACTCTTAGTCTTTACTGAAAATTGTACAAAGTGAAACTCACCATACTTCAAATTCCACTCTTTCTATTTATTTTATAGCACCAGGCATTCATGGAAAGCTTATCACCTGAAGAGCAAGCTTTTTAAGGTGAAGACAACCAAACAAAAACCAGAATGCTTTTTTTTAATGATCTTGTAAATATTCATTATTTAGAAAATCCCCTAAGTTATACCCCTGCCTTATCAATACACAAAGTCAAAGCTGATGTCCTCTAAGTAAGTATTTATGATGTAGGCCCCAAAGGTGTCTTTTCAACTGCAACAGTGAGTAGAACTCTTCTGCTTTTGCAGAAAGTTCTTTGTTTTGCATTAAACATGGTTTGTTTCTGGTCCATCGAGGTTCTTAGCATCAGGGTTCTTGCTGGTCTCTCAAGCCTCTAGCATCCACTAGTCCAGAAGTGGAATGCTAGACTATTTGTTAGCAGTGCTTCTGACTTTCTGTCAGGGTTATTTTTATATTTGTGGCTAACGTCCCTTCCTTATAAAACTGGAAGGTCATTGTTTATGTGATATCCACCCTGACAGACTTTATAATCAGTTCATGAAAATCACAGCCCCTCCTTAGGTTATGTTTAAGACAGAATTAATACCTGTCTTAAAGGACAGTGGTGCTAAATCATGTTGTTACCATATACTGCTATTTTTGTTAATTCACCGTATTTATTTTTTATTGTGTATAATGGGATGGGTGGAATTGACATTTGACTCATAGACCACCCGTCTATATAAATGGCAAAACATGAGGCTATTGCAGTTGGTATTTGGGGATAAAGCATGTATGATTAAATAGTGGGGCCACTTGACCTTAAATATTTTAAAGTACATATGTGAAGAAAGGTGCTTATCTTTCTTCTGCTTCTACCAGAAAAGTAAGCACCTCAGTTCATTTGTAGGAATAGAATTCACATTAAGAATTCTTTAACTTGCTAAAGAAATGTGAAATGTGAGAATACATTATCTAGAAATGTTATAGAACTCCTTTTCTGTAATTTTTTTTGAAAAAATAAGACAGATTACTTCCTACCAACTCAAAGCATTCTCTCTCCCTCTGCTAAACTCCTATAGCAAGTGATGTATGATGAGTAATGTGCTGCATGAAGCACCAGCAGCAAAGAGGAACAAGACACCATCTTATTCCAAGGAGATAAAAGCACCTTCCTAACATATTTTGTAGTTATGCTAGTATTTCTATTTTAGCACTGGGAATGGTTTTTCTATGACTCGATAGTTAGATCTGTATGATGTGTATATAGTACAGGGCATCTATAACTTCCTTAGTACCTAAAATATTCTTTACCATGTAGGAGACAGTTATTAGTTTAATTCATTTAGTATTTATTACTTCATTCAATAATTAGTTTTAAATTTTTTTTAATGTTTATTTTTGAGATGGAAAGAGAGACAGTCTGAGAGTGGGGGAGGGCAGAGAGAGAGGGACAGCCAGAATCCGAAGCAGGCTCTGGGCTCTGAGCTGTCAGCACAGAGCCCGACATGGAGCTCAAAACCGCAAAATGTGAGATCATGACCCAAGCCAAAGTCAAACGCTTAACTGACTGAGCCACCCAGGTGCCCCTCAATAATTATTTTTAATTCACTCCTATGTGAAGCAATTATCTCTCTCTTTTTTTTTAAAGTTTATCTATTTATTTATTTAGGGAGAGAGAGAGTATGAACAGGGGAGGAGCAGAGAGAGAGGGAGAGAGAATCCCAAGCAGGCTCTGCACTGTCAATGAAGAACCCAACAGGGGGTTCAAACTCATGAACCTCAAGATCATGAACTGAGCAGAAACCAAGAATTGGAGACAACCAATTGAGCCACCCAGAGGCCCAACAATGATCTCTTTAAGATGAATTTATATGTAGTCTTACCCAAATACAGTGGAATGGAGTTAGTGAAAAGTTGGATTTTTTTGGAGGGGGTGCTTTGTTTTGCTTTTTTTTTTTTTTTTTAAATTTTTTTTTTCAACGTTTATTTATTTTTTGGGGGACAGAGAGAGACAGAGCATGAACGGGGGAGGGGCAGAGAAAGAGGGAGACACAGAATCGGAAACATGCTCCAGGCTCTGAGCCATCAGCCCAGAGCCTGACGCGGGGCTCGAACTCACGGACCGCGAGATCGTGACCCGGCTGAAGTCGGACGCTTAACCGACTGCGCCACCCAGGTGCCCCTGTTTTGCTTTTTTTTTTTTTTAACAGCTTCATAGTTATACTTTGATTATATTTCAAATTTAGTAATGAAAACAGATCCATCAAAAATACATCCAAGGGACTTCTGCTTTTAGGATATTAGAGTATACTTTTATTTTCCTATTCACTCCATCAAGCACACAGAAAACCCTGGACATTTATATGTAAAAAATAAATACATAAGAAGAACCTGAAAGGTAGAGAGCAGAAGGCAGGCAATCTAGGAAGCTTAGATCTGAATAATGACATGATGATGAGAGTTCCTGGATTTTCCTTTTGCTTCATATATCCCAGACTTGAAACAGAAGAGACCAGAAACCCAGAAATAGTGACAGGCATAGTTGAAGAAGATGAAGAAGATGAAGAAGGTGGTGGTGGTGGTGGTGGAGGAGGAGGAGGAAACAACAAAGCCCTGCTCTCTCTATCCAAAAGACAAAGATGAGGCAGCTTAGCAAGAAGGAAAGCTGCAAGACAGTTGCTCTCATCCAGATAAACATCACAGAAAAAAATTGTGGCTCTATCCACACCCAGACCAGCAAAACCCTAGTGAGGACCTAGATCTTCACCTTCACCAAGCTATGAAAGCTCCCCCAAACTCTCCACTAAGGTGGTACCAGAAAAGGCCAGGTAGGGATGAGAACTATCATCCCTGCCAGGCAGCACCCCCTTGTACTGTCAGTAGAAATGACATGGGGAGACTGGACTACTTCCTCCAGTCAACAGTAACAAGAGGATCTTTCCCTTGGGAAAGGGACATGCTGGAATGGTATCAGAGTTGGCCATGTGGAGAGTCAGGACTTTCACATCCACTCTGCAGTAATGAGGCCACTCCTCCACTCATGTTATCAGTGTTGGCTAAGGGAGTAGCAGTTACATGCACTCCTATACCTTCCAGCTAGGGCAGTATCAGTGGAAGTCTAGGGGGAGCTGTTACTCATGCCCAGAAGTAATGAGAGGCCCCCATCCACTCCTGTGTCAACAAAGGCCAATTAGGGAACGTGGAATTCTACTCGGTCCTGATGTTCATTCTACCCTTGCTTCCCCTGCTGGAGAAATATCAGAAGATGCCACCTAAAACTGAAGGTTTAAATAAGATATAGAGTCTCATAGTAAAATGCCCCACATGGCCAGATTTCAATAGCAAATTACTCATTACACCAATATTCAGGAACATTTCAAATGAAATGCAAAAGACCATCAACAGATGCCAGTGTGAAGAACAACTGGACATCCGTAGCCAATAAAGTCAAATTTGACTTAAGTTTCACTTCTTATACAAAGATTAACTCAAAATGGATCATGCATTTAAATATAATAAGTAAAAGTATCAATGTTTTAGGGGGAAAAGCACAGAAGAAAATCTTGGGGCCTAGTGGTCAGCGAAGAAATTCTTAGACTGGACACTAACAGCATGATGTATAAAGGGAAAAACTGATACACTGCACTTCATCAAAATTCAAACCTTGTGTTCTGTGAACCCTTGTTAAGAGGGTGAAAGGATAAGCTATAGAACGGGAGAGAGCATTAACAAATTGTTTATCTGACAAAAATTAGGACCTACATTACACATAAAGTTTTCAAAACTCAACAGTTAAAAACAAAAAACAAACAACCAAACAATCCAATTAGAAAATGGGCAAAAGACACGAACAGATATTTCCCTGAAGAGGATATGCATATAGAAAATAAGCACAAAAAATGATGCTAAGCATCACTAATTTTTAGAGAAATGAAAATAAAAACTACAATGAGATAATTAGGGACAATGCTCCTTTACATCAGTCTTGCCAACAATTTTTTTTTTTTTTGATCTGTTACCAAAAGCACAACCAACAAAGGCAAAAATCAAGCGGGATTGGGCTGGCATTTTGTACTTGTATAGCAACAAAGACCAGGGCTGGCTGCCAGATGGGATTCAGGGTCCACAGCCTTCCGAGGCTATGGCAGAGAACATGGAAGAACCCAGAATGGCTGGTATCTGCAAACATGAAAATGTGTGGGGTTAAATCTAGTGAAATGCGTAGCAGTCTGAGGCTTGTTTTTTTAGTGGCAAAAGCTGATGAGGTCCTCTGCAGAGCAGGTCACTAAGAAGCACCATCACTCCCACTGCATGGTTGATACTGTTAGCACTGCCCTTCTTACTTGTTCTTACCTACCCCTATACATCTTAGCTTTGCCAGTCTCCGGGTGGGGTCAAACCCAAGTGGGCCCTTCATGTAATGTCCCAGAAGGCTGGGGTAGCTCACCCTTCCCTCTGTTCTCCCTTTCCTGGTAAGAGGATCTTTTTACAGTTTTCCTTTTGCACATCAAAACTATAATGAGATATGTCCTCACATCTGTTAGAATGACTATTATCAAAAAGACAAAATATAGCAAGTGTTGGCAAGGATGTGGAAAAAAAGGAACCTTGGTGCACTGTTGGTGAGAATGTAAATTGGCATAGCCACTTATGAAAATTCCTCCCAAAATTAAAAATAGAACTACCATATGATCCAGCAATTCCACTTCTGGGTATATATTCAAAGAAAATAAAATTATCTTGCACAGATATCTGCACTCCCATGTTTAGTGTAGCATTACTCATAATAACAAAGACATGAAAACAACCTAAGTGTCCATCAATAGATGGATAAAGAAAATGCCATATTCAGTCATAAAAACCCTGCCATTTTTGATAACATGGGTAAGGCTTGAGGACATTATGCTAAGGGAAATAAGTTAGATATAGAAAGATAAATACTATATGATCTCAGTTATATGGCATCTAACTACACTGAACTCATAGAAACAAATAGTAGATTGACTCTTACCAAGGCTGGGGTGGAAGTTATAGGGAAGTATTGCTCCAAAGGTATAAACTTTGTTATAAGGGATGAGTAAGTTTGGAGAGCTACTGTACAACATGATGATTATAGTTAACAATATTGTTTTATTTGAATGTTGCTAAGATAATAGATCTTCAATGTGCTTGCCACCACAATTATTTGAGATGAAGCATGCTAACTAAACTTATTGTAGTAAACAGTTAACAATGTACACTCATATCAGATTATCACATTGTATACCTTAAACTTATACAATGTTATATGTCAATTATATCACAATAAAGCTAGGGGAAAAAAACCTGTAAATATGCATCCAAAAACAAGGGGAAAAAACTCTAAATATGCAACTGTCATATAGTCCAGCAATTCACTTCTGGGCAAAGAAATGAAATCCTATGTTCACATAAAAATCTGTACACTAATTTTTATAGCAACTTTATTTATAATAGCCCCAAACTGGAAACAATTGAGACATCCTTCAGCAGTGAATGGTTAAACACACTACTGTATATCCTTACCAGAAATACTACTCAGTTGAAAAACATGAATTAAGTATTGCATCCAATAACTTAGGTGAAGCCCCTGATAATTATGTTGCATAAAAAAAGCCAACTCCAAATGCTACATAGTGTATGGTTCCATTTATACAACATCCCTATAATGAGTAAATTATACCAACTGAGAGATCAGTAGTTGCCAGCTGCTTAAGGAAGAAGTTGGGGGATGTGAATGAAGTGAGTATGGCTATAAAAAGACAACAGGAAGGGCTTTATGGTGATAGAAACACCAATCAAAACCACAATAAGATACCACCTCACACTTGTCAGAATGGCTAAAATGAACAACCCAGGAAACAACTGATGTTGGCGAGGATATGAAGAAAGGGGAACCCTTTTGCACTGTTGGTGGGAATGCAAACTCGTACAGTCACTCAGGAAAACAGTGTGGAGGTTCCTCAAAAAATTAAAAAGAATTATCCTATGACCCAACAATTGCACTACTAGGTATCTATCCAAAGAATATAAAAATGCACCCCAATATTTATAGCAGTGCTATCAATAGCCAAATTATGGAAAGAGCCCAAATGTCCATCAAATGAAGAATGGATAATGAAGATATGGCGCATATATATATATATATATATATATATATAGCATATATATGTATACTTAATACATATATATATATACTATATATATATATATACACATACATATATATATAGTATATATATATGCACACACACACACACACACACACACACACACACACACACACACACACAATGGAATACTACTTGGCAATCAAAAGGAATGAAATCTTGCCATTTGCAACAACATGGATGGAACTAGAGGGTATTATGCTAAGCCAAATAAGTCAGGCAGAGAAAGACACACAACATATGATTTCATTCATATGTGGAATTTAAGAAACAAAACAGATGAACACAGGGGAAGGGAAGGAAAAATAAGATAAAAACTGAGAGGGAGGAAAACCATAAGAACTCATAAATACAGAGAACAAACTGAGAATTGCTGGAGTGGAGGTGGGTGTGGGGGATGGGCTAAATGGGGGATGGACATTAAGGAGAGCACTTGTTGGGATGAGCACTGTATGTTATATGGAAGTGATGAATTGCTGGGTTCTACTCCTGAAACCAGTACTGCACTGTATGGTAACTAGCTTGAATTCAAATAAATTAAACAAAAAAGAAATGTTCTGCATTGTGACTGTACTAATGTCAATATACTTGTTGTATTACTGTCCTATAGGTTTGTAAGATAATTAATCATTAGGGGAAAAGGGGAACAGGGTACACAGAATTCCTCCACGTTATTTATTTTAATTTTTTAATTTTTTTATGTTTCTTCACTTCCTGAGAGAGAGAGAGAGAGAGAGAGAGAGAGAGAGAGAGAGAGCATGAGCAGGGAGGGTCAGGGAGACAGAATCTGAAGCAGGCTCCAGGCTCTGAGCTGTCAGCACAGAGCCCTACATGGGGCTCCAACTCATGAACTGCGAGATCATGACCTGAGCTGAAGTAAAATGCTTAGGGAACTGAGCAACCCAGGCGCCCATGTTATTTCTTAAAAGCACACATTAACATACAATTGTTCCAGAATAAAACACTTCATTAAAAATTCAAACATCAACAATAACATCTACATATTTTACACCTGGACTACAGGGCAATCACACAAATGCTTTTAGTTGATTTTAACGAAAACTGTTCAGTTTATAGCCCTGGTGCCTAAGTGTCAGTATTTTCTACTAGGCTCTGTTAAATTACTACCTTTCATTCAAATCCATCCTCCTCTGTTTTGAGAGGTGGGGCTTGGGTCTTTGCAAAATGCATCCCCTTTGCCACTGGGCTCCCTATTTCTATCAATAGAGAGAACTAAAGGGAAACTGCAAGGTTCAAGGGGAAGAAGGAACTTAACACTTGTTCCCTGATACCATTACCCTACACAGCAGTTGGTTCCATCTTGCATTGTTTTCTACATTCCTAGAAATAACCTCATTGTCCCCCTCTCCAAGAGCTATAACAACACTAGCTGCCTGGTATCCCATCCTCAGAGATGTGGTCTCAGTTCTGTCTGTTGAGTCCCTTCTAGTTTTTCAGGGTATAATATTGGCTGAACAGCATCCTTCACAAAATTCTGAGTTGCGGCTCATATGGCCCCAATCTGAGCTCTTGGAGCACTAGCACCCGGAGCTGGTAGAATTCTTGGAGTCATGAATCTCAGCAATGTGGAGTCCTCCTCACCCCTGAGCTTCTGAAGTTCCTCTACTTTTCAGACAATGCTCTCACCCAAGATTTCTGAAGTCCAGGTCTGCAAAACCCCGCCTCCAATATTCTAAATTCTAATCATTTCAAAGTCTTGCCTGCTGTCCCTGAATACTGTAGCCACTTCTGTAGTGACTACATGTTTGATTCCTCAGGGTCCTCTTTTGCCTTTCCAGTTCTCCAATATTTGGCTAATGATTGTTAAATTTTATCTATTTTTTTAAACATTTATTCATTTTTGAGATACAGAGAGAGACAGAGTGTGAGTAAGGGAGGGGCAGAGAGAGGGAAACACAGAATCCAAAGTGGCCTCCAGGCTCTGAGCTGTCAGCACAGAGACTGACTTGGGGCTCGAACTAACTGTGAGATCATGACCTGAGCCGAAGTAGGATGCTTAACCAACTGAGCCACCCAGGTGCCCCATCTGGTTAATGATTCTTAAATTTTATGTTTTTGTTTTAACACTTATTCATTTTTGAGAGACAGAGACAGAGTGTGAGAAGGGAGGGGCAGAGAGAGAGAAACATAGAATCTGAAGCAGGTTCCAGGCTCTGAGCTGTCAGCGCAGAGCCCAAGGCAGGGCTCTAACCCTGAGATCATGGTCTGAGCCAAAGTCAGACGCTTAACCTACTGAGCCACCCAGGCATCCCAAATTTTATCTGTTAAAATAACTGGCATGGTTTCTGTTTCCGGAGCTCAATCTAATGGATTCAGGCAATTTGTAGCAGGGTTTGAAGCTGAATAAAGGGAAAGAGGCTAGAGAGGCTGTGAGACTATGTGTAAGGCCAAGTTATGATGGGCAAAGAGAATGCTAAGAAAAACAATCAGAAACAAGAGTGGTGGGGGGGATGGACAGAAGTTCAGGGAGAAGTAGAGTTGCAAAGTTTTCTGTTGTTTTTGAGAAAAGTACAAACGTATAAAGACAGGCCAGTACTGCCCTTTTTTCCCCTTGTTTTCACATTATTCTTCTGTTCTGGCTCACATATGTTGCCAGAGTATCTTTCTTTTCACTTACAGGTGACTATCTTCCCTATAAAAGAGCCAAACTGGGGCGCCTGGGTGGCGCAGTCGGTTAAGCGTCCGACTTCAGCCAGGTCACGATCTCGCGGTCCGGGAGTTCGAGCCCCGCGTCGGGCTCTGGGCTGATGGCTCAGAGCCTGGAGCCTGTTTCTGATTCTGTGTCTCCCTCTCTCTCTGCCCCTCCCCCATTCATGCTCTGTCTCTCTCTGTCCCAAAAATAAATAAACGTTGAAAAAAAAAAATTTAAAAAAAATAAAATAAATAAAAGAGCCAAACTAAAAGCAACAACAACAACAAAAACAAATAAACAAACAAGCAAAAAGCACCTCCTTTTCTGAATAGATAGAAGGATTAAGATTAAAGGCAAAGAAAAGGGGCAATCATGCATACTTGAAAAAAAAAGAGCTTAAAATCTTTTCTTTCTCCATTCGTTCATGTTCCCCTATGATACTTTATCTTGCCATTGCCTCCTCATCTTTAGAGAGCACTTTCTGCATATCTAATGTTCTTATGGGACTCTCAAAACAAAGTGGGCTCCCTGAAGAGAGATAGCATGTCTTCTATTAGCTTAATCTAAATAACGTGATGGAGTTGATGCAGGAGAGAATAGCTGTATTCCAGGAAAGTCTTGAGTTATGGATTTAGGACAGATATCTGTTATACATGCAGCCCAGGGAGAACTAAATATCAACAGGAAAATGTATGAGCAATTCCTCCTACAGGTTTGTAGAACATTTCTACTTCTCCCTTAAAACAGCATGAATGATTCAAGTAAGTATTTGCCAATTAAAATGGCAAGTATAAATGTCTCTCTTGCCATATAGATGGAGCTTAATGCCACTATAACTTTATATATTTTTTTCTCTTCAACACAGTGAAACACCACAGATGAATGAACATATTTCCATTTTACAGAGCTGGACAGGTTTTACTTCTGGGCTCAAATGGTCTTGACCATTGGTGGCACAACATTTATCTGAAGGAGATGCCACAATCCATGTCGAGCTAATGAACTGCCACTTGTAGGAGTCACTTGGACTTTCATGCTTCCCTACTGGTTCATTTAGACAAGTTCAACTTTTCCAGTAGCCCAACATCAACTATTTTCATGCTGTTACCACATCAAGCTTTCCAATCTCACCAGGTTTTCAAAGGAAGAATAAAAAGCCGGCTACCTTCTCCAAACACTTTGTTCCATATTAAAAACCTAACTGCTGCCCCCATTTCAAAAAAGGAGGGGGACATCATCAGTTGTCTCTTTCATTCTGAATCCTGGGCAGGCCAATCTGCCACAACTCCCAGGCTGTGCAAAGGAACATCTGCTAGAGGAACAGTTAGTTTGACGCCCGCCCCTCCACAGAAATCACTGCTAGTAAAAGTTTTATAAGGTGGGTACTTTTTTCCCCCGTTTCCTCCTTTTGTAACTGACTGAAGCCCAAATGAGCAAGATGAAATGGCCAGATATTTGGCCAGATGTTGGCATACACATGTGTATGTTTGGGAGGGAAGAGAAGCTGTCAGCTGTACCAAAGGAAAACTAGAATCATCTGAAATGCAATTAACAGCCCCACAGTCAATGAATCTTTGAAGGATTCTAACAGAGTAAATTATACCTCTCACTTACCTATGGCAAATTGTCCATGGACCAGTTTCCTTGTTTGTGAAACTTGAATCCGGTCAATTTATTCATACTCCAGAGTAGTTTCAGGATGTTTCCATTCTGTTAATCTACATGGGTTATCTCTGCTCTTCCAGTAACTTCTATAAACACACACATACACACACACACACACAAAATAAAAGGATATACTTAGAATATGTAATGCTGGATAAATACTGGTTGACAGTTTAGATTTTTAGCATCCATAACTCACGCTATTTTTTTTTAGACTATTCTTATTATTTGTAATAGAAAGTGATGGGAACAAAGCTTTTCTCTTTTAAAAACTACACTGCAGGTCAATGTGGTTTGGTATCTACAGTTACAACTAGTAGAAGTACACCAGGTGAATGGCAAAAGCTTAATAAAAACATATTTATTAGAGACTCAGTATTATAGATTTTACTAAAATCTGCCTGTTATCACATACCCTCAGAAGGTGCAAAGGAATTTAACATTTGAGAAGTTACCATGAACCTGGGGTTGGACTAGTATTTTTATATACATATTATCCTATTCAATTAGCATAACAATCTTTCTAGCACTTACTACCTATAGCTCTCTCTCTGACATTTTTCAGATCATAAGGGAAAGACTTATAGGTAGAAGGAGGTTAGATTTTAAGACTAGATAACCTGAATCCACTTCTCTTACTCTTTCCTTACTCAGGCATAGGAGAAGCTCATAGATTATTTTTTGTTTTGTTTAAATAATATCAAAATGTTTTGTATACCAAATATGCCCTAAGACTACATACATATATACATACATGCATACATAAAAAGAGTGACTTGGTCATTGGGTTATGGGAAATTCCAAGGTAAGATTGATAAACTTCATGTCATTTCATGATATGATAATTATCACTCCATAATTATGGTCTAATTCCTTAAACACATAAATTTTCTTTCCCTTATCACAATTGTTTTGGCCTGAAGTTTTATATCGATTTTAGATTCATAGGACTCTTGTAACTAAATTCAACAACATCAGTTCCTGTGCATCTAAACCATATTGCTTATTTAACACCCTGTTGTATTAACTGGTTTATATTATGAGACCATCAGCTGTAGTGATCCTCTCCTCCCAACCTATAAGGATCGTTATGGCAGCAATAAAATATTCCATGGATCTCCTCATATTCCAGGAAATAGTGAGCCACAGAAAACACTTGCTCCTCACATGGAATACTTCCTCTTTAGAAATATCCCCAAATTGCTCACTTATTCCCTACAGCCAACCAAGAACTGTTAAAAGTATTAATTAGAAAGTCTTCCCAGCTTGCCCAAATCTTAGTAGAATTTGCAAATTAGATACAGTCTCAGTATTTTCTACTTTTACTCCATAAAATTTAGTCCACTTTTTATACAACTGAATCCTTGCTTAAGCAAAAGGGACAGTGAAAGAGTTCCCTTGCCACAAACTTAGGATAACTCCGGACAGAAATGTCTAAATTGTTGACTCTTCTTACTACATGTTAAAAAAGACAAAACAAAACAAAACACATAGTAGAGCTTATAGTTCAAAAGGCGGTACAGATGGGGCACCTGGGTGGCTCAGTCAGTTGAGCATTCAACTCTTGATATCAGCTCAGGTGATGATCTTATGGTTCATGGGACTGAGCCCCGTGTCAGGCTCTATGCTGATGGTATGGAGCCTGCTTGGGATTCTCTCTCCCTTTCTCTCTGCCACTCCCCTGCTCATGCTCTGTCTCAAAATAAATAAACTTAAAAAGGCGGGGAGAACAGAATCCTGGATTATATGTGAGGATGAATTTCAAACCTAAGAAAGAGGCTAAGTAATTGCTAGAGTTGCAATTCTGATATAATTAATTATCTGCAAAAACACTCAATCTATTTCATTGCCACTATTTCATTATTACAATTTTTTAAAATAACCATTTATTGGTGGTCCAGCTAGATGCTAGGCACCAGTTAAGTGACTTACATTTATCTGATTTATTAATGTGGAAAAAAAGTTCTTCAATGGAAAACTATGTTTTCTCTAGCACACCCTTCTGCTCTTTGATTCTGATGCTGTGGAAGAATTCTACAGAATCTATAACTCTATGAAATATAAATAGCTATTAGAAAAAATAAACAAATAATTCTTTTCTTTTTTTAAAAGTTTTTTTTTTTTCAACGTTTATTTATTTTTGGGACAGAGAGAGACAGAGCATGAACGGGGGAGGGGCAGAAAGAGAGGTAGACTCAGAATCGGAAACAGGCTCCAGGCTCTGAGCCATCAGCTCAGAGCCTGACGCGGGGCTCGAACTCACAGACCGCGAGATCGTGACCTGGCTGAAGTCGGACGCTTAACCGACTGCGCCACCCAGGCGCCCCCAAATAATTCTTTTCTATAAACACACAAATTTTATCCAGTCTAGCAGAGAGGTTCAGCTGCCTTCTCTGCACACTGTGGAGGAAGCTAGGTTCACCCATATTTGCACATCAATTTCAATACTCCTGATATATAAATGTGTGTTTATTTTGGACTTTTCTTTAAAGATGTTTATATATTTGTTTGGGGGAGGGAAGTGAGAAGGAGAGGGAGAATCCCAAGCAGGCTCCACATCCTTAGCGAGGAGGCCGACATAGGACTCAATCCCACAACCTGTGAGATCATGACCTGAGGCAAGATCAAGGGTCAGACCCTCAACAAGCTGAGCCATCCAGGCGACTATGAATTCTTCTTTTAAATGATTATAATACTCCTGGTTCTCTCAATGATTTGCAAATTTCATAAAATCTTAAGCATCTGTTCATTTTATATGTGCATGAGAGATGTGATTTTATTGCATTTTTTGACATGATCTTGTACCATTCTTTACAGCAACTCTATGGGACATATACATTGTTAAGTGCATTTTATAGCAAAGGACCCAAGACTCAGCAGGGTCCCATGACTCACCTGAGGGCCACAAACACAAACAGACATTGCTGATTATTAGACACTGTGCCACAGGCTGAGGGTGCAAAGCTAAACAAGGCTGTCTTTATCCTCAAGGTCAAGGAGACCAGGGGAAATCTTTATTGAGTGTTGCCTACATGCAAGGTGCTTCCATAGATATCCAGGAACTAAAAACATTTGATAAATCCTCACCATCCAAAACTCACCACTTGCTATATGAAATACTGAACTCAAATAAATTCAAACAGTGTTATACCCCTCACTATCTGGACTCATTCTATAAACTCTTAATAACGGAATTCAAGAATCAAGTAGATTTGTATAGGGAAGGGCACTCAATTGCTATCTTTAAATCCTCAAAGTCACCTTGTGAGGTAGGCATTCTTCCCATTTTTACAGATAAGAAAAATGAGGCTCAGTGAAAGTAATGTTAAAAAAAAAATCACATCACTTTAGAATAGAAAAAGATAGCAAGATCACACAGCCCAATGTCCTCATTTTATAGATAGAAAACCGGGGCTCAGGGAAACAGAGTGATTCTCTGGAATCTTTTATCCAGCTAGGAGCGGGGCCTACTTCAACATTCGCTGATTCAACCTTCCATGCATCTTTCCACTTATCTGGGACTAGTAATGTAAAAGAATGGGCCACACATCTGTCAAAGCAGGCAGAAAAGTGAGGGGCAAATTATTAAAACTTGCTCAAGAAGGTCCCAAGTTCTCTTTCCAACCTCACTTACTAGGTTATTTATCCATCTAGCTGATCTGAAGTTGGCTGTCTGAATTCATTCCCCTTTTTACTCTAATATTATAATTGCATATGTTTGTTAGTCTACTTAAGCAATACCATGAGCTATTTTCAATATTGCAAAAAGGCAGTGACTACCATTCTCCATCATAAGACGAAAGCCACCTAAAAGGCCAAGTGTCCGTGTGACTAGATTTAAATCAGCTGAAGGAGGGAATCATGTTTTCTAATACCAGTCTGGAATGACAGAAGGCTAGATCTTACTGATTAATAAGAATATGGAAAACACATTAAGAATCATCAAATCATGGACTATGTTCAGTAGGAAAAAAATTCAAATTATGGGTTTCATGTGACAGAAAGAAAGCAACAGACGGGTCTTTGGTGGGGAAATTTGAGGAATCACTTTTCTATATTCTACAGTTGCCCATGGATTTTGAGCACCTCTACAGAAAACAATTGTCCTGTTTTAAGTGACAGCTTTTCACTTAAGTCAGCCTTTGCTCGCGTGTTCAAGCACAAATTTCTACTGTCAGGACCAACAGGACAGGAGTGATTTTCCATTATCCTCATATGCAGAGTGTGGCTGAAAATTTGGGCAGATTTCAGAATCTGTGGCAGAGTAAATTAGTAAATTACTGTTATCCATGTACAGTCTAGAAACTTTTAGGGGCACACCCTCTTGACAGCTAAACCATAAAATAGAGCAGATTCCACATTCCCTGTTGTTGTTTTTGCAGACCTCATCCCAACTCCTCTTGCTTCCTTCCCCTCCTCTATTTTCCTTTTTATCTTCTACCATTTCATCTTCTTCCTTTTCCTTATTTTCCTCCTCTCCCCTCACACAAGTATTGCTATGAGAAAATTATGATTACAGGTATCTAATGAATAGACTCATACCATATCACCTCTCAACAAGCAGAACAAAGAGAGGCCACCTGTTACTACCATCCTTTAAAGAGTACTATATCACACCAGCAGCAACAGGTCACTTTTTGTTAGGAAAAATGCAACACATTTGTCATTTTTCTGTCCTTTCAGTCATTCTCAACAGGTTTCTTACATTGGGCTGATTTTGTTTCAAGACTTCACACCCTCCAGAGACCTTCCCTTAGGAAATTTACAACCTTCTGTTCCTTTCCAAGTCATCAAAATTCTAATGGAGTAGTGTACTATGTAAACTTATGCTAATTTCAGTCATTATGCAGATGTCCAAATATCTTGCAGGTTTCCACCTAAAAGTGTTATTTCCCTCTAGAGTCAAAGGGACTTGGATGAGCTGTTGATCCCTTTGTTAAAATACAATCCACATTTCAGTAAGCTACCAACTTTATCAAACTTCTGCCCGGAAATCAGGATTCCCCCTAGAGAAGTTGGTGAATTGAGCAATGTTGAATTACTGTTTGTATTCAAAATGGAGTAGTGGGAAAACATTCCAAAGAAACTTAGCTTTTTAATTAATCATAATCTCCCACCTTTGTGAATTTTAAAATTTTCTGCTTTTGTTTTCATTTAAGAAGCTCTGTTTGGCTACCTCTGAGCTGCCAGGAAAACAGTATAAAAATATTTTTTAGGTGTTGTCCTATATAACCCTCAAGACAACTTAAAAGGATCTGCCTGGAATAAATCATTTTTAAACATTTATAAACTGATGTTTTTTAGAGAAGTTACAAGCAATGACCAAGGCTACACAGTTAGTATTAAGTGTTAGAAGCCAGACCTTACACCAATTTTCAGGTTCATTTCTACTTACACCATATTTTCACTTTAAAAATGTTGGTCTAACAATTGGTCCAAGTTGGACTTGCCTTCTATAAACACATATAAATATTTATGTTCTACATAGAGTGAGATGCATCAAAGACAGTAATGCTCCATCTAGGATAAATGAGGAGGTTCCCATTTAGCCTTAACCAATTATATCTATGATGCTCATACAACTAGATTAAGGGCAAAGAGTACAATTAAGATGTATTCAATGATAAAGTCAGATTTTTCAGATGGAAAGAGGAATGCAAGTTGACATTTCCTTAGATGCACTCAGTCACTGTGGCCTTTCCATATGCCTGAATCAAAGAGCTAGTATGTCTCGAGAAACTAAACTTCATCATTAAAATAAAGGAAGCTATCTTGTAGTAGACACTCGGCCAAGACAAGTATCATCTTCTTTATGTGTTCTACATTTAATAAGAAGGGCAAAGGTTTTGAAGCCCAACAGTGGGCAAATGTGGCTTCAGAACCCTAATACAGAGTTCATAACACCTACCCTTCACCCCTGCCCACCATCCAGGCTTGATATGAGAATTAAAATATCTACATTTAAGGCTGCAGCGTATCGCTCAAATAGGACTCATAAATAATTAGAACTCTTATCTCCTCATTCAACACCAGGTCTGTCTTAGGGATGTGTGCTAACAAGGGGCAAATTCTCTGGATCTAATTGTGCATTTTGTCACAAGATTTTGTTAATTGTGCAGAATATAATACAAGAGCAAGGGTTAAAGGAAGTCAAGATGCAGTCATTCCCTCTTGATTCCTAAAGACCAGAAGACACTGACACTCCCACAAGGTTCAAGCCCTGGTATCAATAAATGCTATCACCTCTTGCCCATTTGACCAGCCCCTTTGCAAACCTGACAGTTGCTGTGGATGTGCCATTCACTGCGATTATTTCCAAAAGTATGTATTTTCACCATTTGAGTGTGAACACATAACTTATAATAAAAGCCAAAACAGAGACACTAATGCTAAATACAGAATCTTTGCAAATTATATCCCAACAAATAATAAATTTAATAGAGAATCATGAGACCCAAATTGCTAACCATAAGGAAGAGGGAATATATCATCTTCTAATATTATTTTACTGAACATAAATGAATAAAGGGTTCTTTTATTGCATTTGGGTCATCAGCATTCCAAATCTCAGTGGGGCTTTTGACATAAACATATAATCAAGAGCTGAGTTATTATTTTTATAATGATAATATCTTAGCTGGTGCCTTCAGTCAGAAGCATGATAAATAATCATGATTCATATAACTCAATAACTAATGTGTTAATTCATCGATTTCAAAAAAGGATCTGATGCCCTTGTATATCACTCATTCATTCCCACAGTCTATTTTCTAATAAATTTTGAAACAAAAATCTAAGTTTAAACATGATTGTGGTACTCTAGTCAGATGCTCAAGTCCAACCTTCCTAAAAATGCATCAAAATATGATGTGCGGTACAGATGATTAAGTCACATCCAACTGTTTCAGCTAGGTTTTCAGGATAAGTTTGACTTTAAGGAAAATAATGTCTGGGTTTTTTTCATTCATTCATTCTTGGGAAAGCAAAGTAACATTATAATCATTTATAATCATTATAAAGTCATACAGCCTTATGTTCATTCCAGGTTGTCAGTCACTGACTTTGTTGCCTTCAGATACTTACTCTGATTTGTCTCTTCATATATAAAAGGATATTCAACTAAATAATAAATAAATTTGAACTAAATAGTGGTATTTAACTAAAAGGATTGTTTCAGAATTAAGTGAGATAATCTAAAGAAAGCAAAAGCACTACTTCTGACATATGATAAATTCTTAGTGAATGGTAGCTATTATTTTTCACTGACCTGAGACATTTTTGAAATTCCTACCAAGTGTTATATATTCTATTAGGCAACATCCAGATGACATAGATGTCAACTATGACCCTGTCTTGTCACATACAACCCAACCCCAAATCCCATATATAAAGAAACTAGAGAATTCTCACAGAGCAGTAAAGAAATACACATTCCAGAGTCACACATTTAAGTTTTTATTTAACCTCAAGTTAGTTAATATACAGTCTAATATTAGTTTCAGGTGTACAATATAGTGACTCCACACTTCCACATAATACCCAGTGCTCATTACAACAAGTGCACTCCTTAACCCCATCACCTATTTTACCTATCGCCCCCACGCCCCTCCTCTCTGGTAATAATCAGTTTGTTCTCTATCTATCGTTAAGAGCTTGTTTCTTGGTTTGCCTCTCTTTCTCTTTTTTTTCCCACTTGCTTGTTTGTTTTGTTTCTTAGATTCCTCATATGAGTGAAATCATAGGGTATTTGTCTTTCTCTGACTGACTTATTTCACTCAGCATAATACTCTCTAGCTCCATTCATGTCATTGCAAATGGCAAGATTTCATTCTTTTTTATGGCTAAGTGATATTCCACTCTATCTATCTATCTATCTATCTATCTATCTATCTATCTACAACATCTGCTTTATCCATTCATCAGTTAATGGACAATTTGGCTATTTCTATAATTTGGCTGTTGTATATAATGCTGCTATAAACATCGAGGTGCAAGTATCCCGTTGAAATAGTGTTTTTATATTCTTTTGATAAATACCTAGAAGTGCAATTGCTGGATGGTAGGGTAGTTCTATTTTTAACTTTAATCTGGTAGAAAAAATGAATAACAAAGCATCCATATTGGAAGCAAGTCGACCATGGGCAGCATGTGAGTTCCACAGCCTCTCTCAACATCTGTAGCCGCCCAATGAATGGAGGCTCACATCCAAATGATTAAATACTTCAGAGTTAAGAATAAAGCTAACGAAATTTTAACAAAGCTATTTCATTATCTTTCAAATGGACTAAATGGTCATTTTCAAAGTCAGAACTCTCAGGTGGCTTGGCATTTTGTACTGGACTGAGGTGGCATAGGAAGAGGCAGCTCTTGCCGCCCAACCCCCTCCCTGCAGCCCCTAGTATCTTCCTATCCCTGTTAAATCTAGGATTATAGGAAGGGCCTCATTTGCATGCATGTCAACATTCCAGCTAACAGTTCAAGCTCCAACTACATACCTTATACGAAGCCACCTTTCAGTTTATAGATATATACTGCAGTAGAGATATCTGCTCTTAGGAGGACCCACCAAGGGATGAGACCCATGCAAACACTAAAACAATGAATTTGAGTAGGAATTCCAGATCTCAACTAAGACTAAGACTTTATCTAAAGCATGGCTGGGGAGTATAAGTGGGACCCTCTCCTTAACTCTATGAAATCCGCGTCTACAAAAAGAATTAACTGGGGAAATCCTGTTTGGATTTTTTTTTTTAAGTGTGGAGCCCAGGGAAGAAACGTCTCTTGCCTGAGTCGAAATGCAGAACCAGGGCTTTGGAGCCAGACCAAAGGTTCGGATTCTGTTATTTAACAATTAAGTAGTCTCAGGCCAATTATTTAACCTTTATGCTTTGGTTTCTTTGTGAGAAGAAAATGGTAACATTTATTTCATAGTATTTGTGTGAGGATTAAGTGAGGAGTTGATATACACAAAGCTATTTAAAAGTACCTGGGAGAGAGTATGCATTGCATTAAAATTAGCAATTAGCTTTTACTATCACTGTTATTGGTAGAAAGATTGAGAGAGACCCTGTTTGTAGTGGTAATAGTAATAAGGTGCTAGCTCTGAAATAATTTAGTAAATCCTAAAAATAAAATGCAGTAAAGTTTTTATTGTCTTTTTTTGTTGTTGTTAGTTTGGATAAGGGTCACTTAGATAACATTTATTTAGCTAGAATACAAGCCCTTATTTTAGGTAAGTAATTGTGGTATGAATTTCTGATTCTGGCCACAAAAAAGGTTGAACTAACCTAGTAACAGCTCCCATTACAAAACAGATAGAAATGTTGAATATGAATCTAAGAAAGAGAAAAACAATAGGTACACAGCACCAAAGGGGAAAAAACAGTGAAGGACAGACTATCAGATGTGAGAAATTAAAAAAAGGAAATTTAACTAGTAGTATGACCTAAATAAAATGATGCATTTCTCAATAGATACAGATGAAAGGCTCTAGCAGCAGAGGAAATCTCTAAAAGCCTGTAGTTACACAACTGTATGTATTATACCATTTCTAAATTTGAATGCACCTAATAACAGTAACATGGTCCTAAAATATATAAAGTTAAAGGAGATAGAACTTTCAGGGAGAAATAGACAATTCCATAATCATAGCGGAAAATTTTAACATGCTTCATTTAGTCACATATAGAAAAACATCAAGAGGATGGTAGAAATTAAGAAAAATAGGGACAGTCACTACAAAAGAAGCAAAGATTCTCAGCAAAACTAAAACTAGTTCCAATTCTCTTGATATTTTCTGAGTAAAACATCAGGTTTAGAGAGGATTTAAAGCTAATGAATAAACTTAACCAAGTGACAGTTAGAGAACACTTTACCCAACTAAGTTATTCATGTAGGAATGAAAAATTATACTTGATAGTATGAAATATTTAGAACTGAATGGCACTGAATACTGTATATGTTTAATAGTTAAGGTGTGCAATGACATGACTATCTTTTGTGACAATTTAAGCCTTAAATGTGTATATTATAAAAAAAATGTATATTATATTATTGGACTTTGCATTTAATGAAAGAAACTAGATTTTTAAAAAGGAGATTATGAAAACAAATTGGAAAGAAACATTTGGGATCGATGCAGAAATTAACAAAAACAGTAACATTTGCAGAGAGATCACAGAAATTTTAAGCAAAAGTAAAGCTGAAAAAAATAAATAACAGAAAGGAAACATTTGTAATAATTGAGATAAACAACACTAAAGTCATAGCTGAAACAAGTTATAATCAGAAATAACACTGAAATTTAAAAATTGTAATAGAGTACCATGGATAATTTCATGCAAGATATTAGAAAACCTATTAAAAGAATTTTAAGAGCAATATTAAATGCCAAAACTGACTGAAGAATACTTAGGAAACTTGAACAAACTAAAGTCTATTAAATAAATTGATTTGGTAGTAGGTAATATACCCTTCACTCCCTTATATCCTACTCACCTCATCACACCCTTACAATTTCCCCAATCCACACAAAAATCAAGCCTAATGATTTTATAGACAAATTCTTCTAAACCTTCAAGGAACTGGCACAAATTACCCCAAAGAACTGTATTCAGTAACAAAAGTTGTTCTGTTTGGCAGTTTGGTGAGACTGATGATTTGACTTCTGGTAGGGTGCTTTTAATTTGACTCAATAATGTTTCTACAAATGAACCATGTAAAATATATTCAGTAGATCAAGGATATAAGTTAATTAATGTACATTCCTGAAACCTCCTACCCACCTTTTTTTTTTTTTTTTTACTTTAGGGGAAAAGAAAACAAAAATCAAAAAAAAAAAAAAAAACAACTGGTGGTTTCAGTAACTTCTATAAAATAAAGAAGTCACAGGTTAAGAGGAACCCAGAGCTCTATTTTCTTTTACATTATGAGGAGTAAGTAGGAGTGGGAGGTACATTTAAAGAAATACCTGCTGCCCATAGGGAGATAAACCCACATTCTATTTCCTGTTATGTTATAAAGTTTATGTACCATTTCAGTGCAATGGGTCTTACCAAAGCCCACTATGATTCTTTCAGATAATCTCCACATCTCTTATCATACCTCCATCCAGACACAGTTTGAGAAAACTGAAATAAACCATTCACAGAAAGACAAATACTGCATGATCTCACCTGTATGTGGAATCTAAAATGGTCAAACTCATAGAAACACAGACTAGAGTGCTGGTTGTCAGGGGCCAGGTGGTGGGGAGAAGGAGAAGTTATTGGTCAAAGGATACAAAGTTTTAATTAGGCAAGATAAATAAGTTATGGAGATCCAATGCACAGCAGGATGACTGTAGTTAACAATCCTTCAGTGTTGAAATTTTCTAAAAGGGTAGATCTTAAGTGTTCTCAAAGTTAAAAAAAAGAAAAGAACAAAATGAAAAACAGAATATAACAAAATGAGGCCATGGATATGTTAATTACCTCGATTGTGGTGATATTTTCACCATGTAGATACACATTAAAATATCAAGTTGTATATATATTGGGACGCCTGGGTGGCTCAGTCGGTTGGCTGGCTCAGGTCATTATCTCACAGTTTGTGAGTTCGAGCCCCGCATCAGGCTCTGTGCTGACAACTTGGAGCCTGAAGCCTGCTTCCGATTCTGTGTTTCCCTCTCTCTCTGCCCCTCCCCTGCTCACGCTCTCTCTTTCTCTTTCTCAAAAATAAATAAACATTTTAAAAAATTTAAATATCAAGTTGTATATCTTAAAATATATAGAATTTTTATTTCTCAATTATACCTCAATTAAAAAAAAAAAACAAGCACTACAGGATGAGGAAATAAAAACAACAACAACAAACCAAACCAAAGGGAAACAAAAATTTATTTATACCACTGGTGAGAGTATAAATTATTTCAAACTTTTTAAAGAGCAATTTGGCAATATGAAGAAGTTGAAGATGCTTATTTTCTATAACAGTTCCGGTATTAGATATATAACCTATGGCATCATCTTTCAAAGTGCTGATTACAAACCATTAAAAGATTGCCAATTCAATTTAGTGGGTCTTTATCCACTTTAATTTATTCAAAATAGAATACAAAGAAAATAGCATACAAAGTACCACAGTAAATTTTATTCGTCATATGTATATAAATAAATATATATAAATAAAAAATATCTATATCAATCGATCGATCTATCATCTCCCTCTCTGTGTATATGTATGTGTGTTTAGAAAAAGTAGAGGTAAGTAAGTATCTTTCTATATATAGATACGTGTGCTTATGTGCAAGGCCTGTGTCCCAAAATAAAATATATTTCTTTCTATGAATTATAGTCCAGTAAGTTTAAATACAACTTTCCTGGAGAAACACCCCCACATAAGCACAGTGAGCCATTTTTTATAACCATGAGTAATGGTAAATAATTAGATGTCCTTCAATTTAAAATGGGTAAGTAATTCATAGTATGCTTATATAACAGAACACTATCATTAAATAATCAAAATAAATGAACTAGCTTATCATGAATCACTACACAAAATTTCATAATACTGAGCACAAAAAGCAAGTTGAAAAAGTACTCTATAAAATGTATGTAAGTGAAAAACAAAATAATAATATATATCTTTACAGATATATGGAGTGAAGGAATACAAATATACATGGTGAGGATACACACATGCTTCAGGAAACTAGTTCCCCCTAGCCTGGTTATCTTTATCTGGTAAGGAGAGCAGATCATGACTGGAGTAATGAGGAATCAGCTGTAACTACAAAATTATATTTCTTTCCAAAAGACAGACATGAAATAAATCTGATGATATTGCACTAGCATATACCTGAATGTTTGCAATGTCTCAAAAGTAATTTCTTAATCAAATTAGATCAAATGACTTACAGAACTGCTCTGTGTCAAGAGGAGTAATACAACTAATTATAATTATAGCATCTGTATTTAAATGCACTAATAATGCAAAAGAAAAACTGGTATTTCCCCAAACACATTCAACATATGCCCAAGGTTGTTATGGGCAGATCAAGATGGAATCACTTTAAACTGAATAGAAAAAATAATAAGATACTGGAGTGAACTTCCCAACTACAAAATTTAGACTTTAGAGATTTTGAAAGAGATGGTAATCAACTAAATTTCTTTTAGCTAGGGGTCAGTTAAAATGACCAACTTCCTCCTGAGGTACTTCTCATATTTGTGTGATACTAACTCCAAAAATATTTAAGTAAGTATGAAAATGCTAAGAATGGGGAAACACCTTCAACTCACATTGTCATCTATGGTTTTTGCCAAATACTTAACTTTCCTTTAGGCGAAAATATTTGCCACATGAATGATTCTAGTTACAAATTCAGACTATTTAAAAAGTGTTGGCAATCACCACAGAAATCAGACATTAGCAAAAATAATTATTTTTCAAACCACCACTATATGTTAGGGCCAAAGGCACTTTTTAAATTAACTATTTAGTATTTTTACACAAACACCTTACCTACATGATACAAGGAAAGTGAACAAACTCATAAATCAGTTTCCCCATTCTAGGAAAAGATCACTTAGGAAGCAGAAACTCATGCTCCCTATCCCAGCATTTAACTATGAATACTGTATTTTTAAAAATGTAATTAATTATATCTTGGAAGCTCACCCAGCCTAGTAAGAAAACTAACATCCCACCAATTAATTATATAAACTCAATTGGTCAGTGAACTCCTTGGAACTTAGTTCCTTATGGTGGACAAACTCTGAAGTGGACTCCTGGGAGTCAAATCTTTGCAGAACCCACTTCCCTTGACTGTGTGGGCAGGATCTGAGACTTACATCTAGCCAACAGTATATGACAAAAGTAATGGGATAGTCACTCGGTGTTTTCATAAGACTGTATCTTAGCAGATTCTAACAAGAGATTCTCCCACTGGCTTAAAGGTATAAGCTTCCATATTGTAAGATGGTCCATAGGGGGTTGGTGAGCAGACATGTAGATGGACATTTTAGTGAGCAACTGTAGTGTCAAGTAGGAGCAGAGGGCCCTCAACTGATAGCAAGGAACAAATGGGGACCTCAGTCCTACAATCACAAAGAATTCAGCCCCAAAACACAAGAGCTTGGACAAGGATTCTGAGCTTCAGAAAGGAACACAGCCTGACCCATATGTTGACTACAGTCTTGTTAGACAATGAGCAGAAGAACCACTTAAGTTGTGCCTAGACTTCTAATCCACCAGACTGTGAGATATGAAATGTATGCTGCGTTAAGCACCTAAGTTTGAGTAATCTATCATGCAGCAGTAGACAACTAAAATAATTCCCTATCTGTGAAAAAATTGGGTTGTCAGAGGTTCTCAATTTTGAGTGTGCATAACATTACCCAAGTCCATTTTTTTTTCTTTTTAAACAAATACACAGGTCTGTACCTCAAAGTAAATGATCAAAATTTTGAGACATGAAGCTGAGATAGAATACTTTTTAAAGATTCCCAGGTGATCCTGATGACACGGACCTGATCCTTAAGCTCATTGCTAGTTATATGTTTATAAATGACATTTGGCACCCAAAGCTTTCTACACTTACTTCCTCTCATTTCCTTGTACAATAAATCACACATGGTATTTGCTGTAGCTCCAGAGACCGATTTTTAAAACATGGGAATGGCTGTGCTTAATAAATATATCTATCTTTGGCCATCTTCCAAACCAATATGTCATCAACTACTGTATGGTCATTTACTTTCCCTCTTGAGACAGAGAGAGAGAGAGAGAGAGAGAGAGGACATACATGCACACCCATTTTAAATGACCTACATGCACAAAGTGACTGCAAATGAAGTCTGGAGTAGGGATGGAAACAGGCACATCTTATTACTTTCTTTCCTCTCCTTGTCTCTAAAATCAGAACTTTCACTTCCATCCCAACTCCTACTAGGCAAAATTCTCACATTTTCTATTTTTTGTACCAATACCTGAGCAAAGCTCTGTTGCTCCCTATCATCAATCTATAATGAGAGAAGAAAACACAGGCAAGGAGAGGAGAAACTAAGCCTTGGAGAACTCTCAGCTATAAATTAAAGTTCGATCTTACTTATATTTTAAAAGTAATGGCCCCATGGAATAGAAACTAGAGAGTTTTTCCTCCCTCCGTTCACTTCTAATTTATATTTGTCCCAAGCCAAGGTACTGTGAAGAAAAGTTGTAGAAGCTATGGGGCTAGATAATTGATTTTCAGTTCTTGTCTTCAAAAAAGAGGAATAACAGGAACGGACAGAGCATTAGATATTAGCTTTATAAGGGCATGTGCCTCAGTTTTGATCCTTGGTTTAATGTGTTAACCTCCATGCCCCTGGCTCAAGGCTCTATAGTTGTTGTGTTTCTAAGGGCAAATACAAATACTGAATAAGTAGTTCATTCTAGGTTGCCCTTTTTTCAAATGGGGTCAAACTACTTATTGCAGATTTTCTTGCAAGTGATTTATTATATTGCTGAAAAAAATGAATGAATGAATAAATGAATGGAATCATTCTCCTTTTTTCCTAATCATCCCCGTGCAGAGTTTGTAAGATCCATTAATCATGTACTAAGCTTGAATGAGTTTTTAGGACTTCAGAAGGCAGCCTGCTTGAGTTTTAAGCAGAATTTTCCTTTTATTAATGAAATAGTAAATCAAAAAAATGTTGAAAAAGGAGAAGCAAATAATTTGCAACCTCATCTTCAAAGTCAAAGAGTTCTCAGAGACTTATTTTTTTCCTGCTCTTAGATACCAGGTCAGTGGGTCTGGGTTTGGGAATCTTTAGATAGCTCATGTTTCAAACAGAAAGCCCGGTGGGGTTCTCTTCTCTTCTCTCTTTCTAGCACTATTCCTCACCCCCACCCCAAGTGTTATTACTCTTTTCTGTTGAAGCTGTCTTTGGAACAAAGATTGACCTTTAATTAGCACTTGTGTGCTTCCAAATAAACAACATACTTCATTGTATTTCAGTCTCTTACTCTCAAAAATTCTTAATAATAACTTCATATGGGACTTCACATTTCAAATTCTGATTGGGCTGTGCCACTTGGCACTTTGACTTGTACTTCTTTTTTTATTTTATAAATACTTATGTTTAATCCGAATCTCTACTGGCTAAACTTACTTTTCTAAGTATGATGCACAATCTAATATATCTCCCCAGGATATTGTGTCTTACCATTGAACTTATTATAGGAACAGTGGATATGATATCTTGTCTTTTATAATAAACCCAACCAACCACATTATATTCTCACTGCCACTAGAACATTTAATTCCTTTGATAATAGTTTTAATTGTTGCTAAGAACAATATTTTCCCAGAGCTCTTCATTTCCATCACCAGAAAAAATATGTGTTTATTTCCTTTTCCAAGAGCAACCTTTTCCCCGGGGGGGGGGGGGGGAAGGGGGGGGATTACCTTAAAACCACACAAGATGTATTAAGCATTCTAAGGAGTGGAGAACAATAAACCAAATTGAGAAGTGTAACTAGATATACAACCACATACACTAGATACAGACTTTCCTCTTACACTCCAGTGCCCCCTCATCCATAATGAAAATGAGTGCCTTGGGAAATAAGACAAAATTTCTCCACTTTGGGATTTCATGTAAGTGATCTAATTGACACATAGTAAATCCCTGAGAAGGCAATGTAGACTTCTCTCCCACATTTGCATGTGGTCATGCAAATGGTGAACATCAGTGGGAGGAAAAGTGTTTCTGAGGATGACCACATTTGCATCTGACCAATTCAAGCATCAAATTTTAGGTGGCTACATTGAAGGTATTCCAGAAATTTTGATCAATTGTTTTTTCCCATTTCTGAAAGCATAGTATCAATTCTGCTTTGCAGAAACAAAACAAAACAAATACATGCATATGTTGAAAAACTATCAGCATCAAAATTGCAGGATGTGGGGACAATCAGGAAATACGTCAATATTTCAGTGGTCAGTTTGGTCACTTACTTCTGTGAACCTCAATCTACCCATCTAGGAATCTGGAAATTGAATTAGACCAGTGGTAATGAGCTGTTTCTATAAGCACTGATACAGGGCGAAAATGTGCATGGACTTGCATTTGGAAGAAAGGCATATGTATACCTATCCCTATACCTACTGGCTCCTATTTCTATTGCCCTATTCATTTATATTAATATCTTTAGGACACATAACATCTGTAACTGAGACTGATGATTATTTTATTTCTAAATTGGAGGTTTTTTTTACCAAAAAAAATCAGAAAATGTATTAATAGTCTTTGAAATACCATCTAAGAATAATAATAGTTACAGAAGATCCACTGACCTACAGGGTGTAAGGTAAGGGACACGATTTAGTATTAGAGTTTAACCACACAAATAGGATTTTTAAATTCCCAATTAAGAGATTGGTAAGCAGGTGGAAGAATGTTGCTTCTACCATTTCAGCTCCTACTACTCTTGACTCATATATTTGTTGCAGCAATATTGGCCCTTGTTCCTTTTTATATAACATACAAGGTAATTTCTGCCTCAGGATCTTTGCATTCTCCTCTGTCTGGCGCTCTTTGACCCAATACCTCTGAACGGCTCACATTCATTCTTCTCTTTATTCAGTGTATAATCACTGTCTCTGAGAGAAATCCCTACCTCCTTATATACTTGCCTCCCATCCATCCTTGTTTATAACATTACCCTATTTTAATTTTCTCATAGTACTCATCACTATCTAAAAATAATTAAGGCATATTAATTGCCTGTTTCTGTTCAAGAATGTAAATTTTCCAAAGGCAGAGATTTTATCTTATTCACATCTCCAGCACATAGCAAGTGCTTATTAAATACTGGTTGAATGAAGAAACGGGTTTCTTTCTTGTCCCTAAGATTATGTCTTAGACCAAATTTCAAGAGAAAGTAAGTCATTAGTTGGTCATCACTGAATTATGTGGTTCTAAAAGAATACAAGAGGATATTAACTAGCATTATATTTAACATATTTACTCTCTTATTGATTTCCCCATTGAAAGTGATATTATAGACATACCTACTTTGAAGATGAGTTCTTCCCATGTCATTCTGACTTTAGATAAGCTCCAGGATTTTGACAGGACAACCATTTTTAACATGATAAATTGGAAATGTCCACATTGCACTATTTTTCTAGGTACACAGACCTCCCTCAATATCCCTTAACAATGGATTTCTCATCTCATTCTTGGGGTTATATAGTTGTGAAAACAAGCAAACATGGCAAAATGCAAGAGAAAATCAAGCATGCTTTTAGTCAGGGGAAGAAATCTCAGATAAATCATGTTTTCATTAAAAAACAGCCAGTTTGTGATATAGTGGTCAGGATTAGTAACACTTAAAGCAATACTCAGGGATTCTTACTTTCTCACCTCACACAGTTGCCTGGCTATTTTGACAATTCACTTCATATTTGAGCTCCAGAAATATCCTAGTTTAGTGGAGGCATAAAAGAAACTACTTATGGATGTCTTAAAAAATAAGAGTCAAGCCTATTTAAAAAAATATACATTAAAGAATAATTGACATACAATAATGTATGAGTTTCATGTATATGATATGGTGATTTGATATATATATACACACTACAAAATGGTTACAAAAATAATTCTATGGCCATCTGTCACCACACAAAGTTGTTACAATATTAGTGACTATATTCCCTATAGTGTGCATTGCATCTCCATGACTTATTATATAAACTGAAAGTTCATACCTTTTAATCTCCTTCAACTACTTTATCCATCCCCATCCCTGCCCCCTCCTGTGGCAACCATCAGTTTTTTCTCTGTGTCTATGAGTCTGTTTCTGTTTTGTTTCATTTTTAAATTCCATGTATAAGTGAATTTATACAGTATTTGTCTTCCTCTGACTTATTTCACTTGGCATAATGGCATCTAGGTCCATCCATGCTGTGTTACTTCTAAACTGGAGTTACTGGTCAGGTGGGTTTCCTTAACATTTAATGAAGCTCCAAGACCCCTCAACTGCAGAGCAGCCTGCCAGCCCTGAGAGTCACTTCAGAGTCCCAGAGGATTCCGCTTGGGCAGGGAAAGCCAGGTTGCGTAAACAGACGCATATTCATAAGCATTTCTGGAAAATAGCCTACAAAGAATTCAGAAGATTCTAAATCTCTAAAATTTCAGGATCTTCCTGTGATTATTTTTCTCATTTGAAATAACAACTTGATTTTTTTGCCTAATTTTGTTTTTGTATGCTGTTTGTTTGTTTTCTGCTTAAAGAAAGTATGGAGCTTTGGGTCCCAGAGAAACCAGTTCTGCCCTGGTCACAGAGTTAAGTTAGGACAAGACTGTAGAGTATCTGCAAAACCAGCTAAGCCCGGTGTTTTCATTCTTTTCTCTTTCCACTCCCACTTCAGAGCCAACAGAATATCAGTTTCTGATTTACTAAGTGTAGGTTAGATCTATGATCTCCCTAGTATGAATGTCTTCCCCTATCATAACATTTTTACCATTTATATTGTGTTATTCCTCAGCTGCTAGGCTGCATGTAACGTCAAAGACAGGCTATGTCTGACTTGATCACCATTTTATCTTTAATGCCAATTCCACACCTGACACAAAAGTAGGTATGTAAGAACTCCATGAATAATTACTGAGGAAGCAAATGTTTTTCTCCTTCCTTAGATACATTCATGCGGTTTTTGAATGTTCCATACACCTTGTTGAAAAGCACAATCCTTTTCACTTAAAAATTTCTACAGCAAAATACCTTTACCAAAGAACTCAGCCCAAATCTCTGAATTTGAAGACAAGTACAGGTAGGAGAGTCAAACACTGAACAGACAAAGCAGTATAAAAAGACAACTTAAAAGTATAGTAACATGGATTTAGATGTCACTGAAAACAACTGCCCCCCCTTCACCATCCAAGACAAATCCCAAGACCCACAAAACACCTTTACAAAAAAAAAAAAAAAAATGAACACATTTCCTATGAAACACAATGCATTTCCTAAAGAACAAAACGGAAGTTATAGAGATCTTTTGTTTTATGACAATTCCTTTGTGTCAGGAATTCAAAGTAGGTCAAATGACCACAAAAACTTGTGTCAGGAATTCAAGTAGATCAAATGGCCAACCAGAAGATGAAGATTGAACAATCTTAACATTCCGGCTGCTCTTAAGGGAGTAGCATAAATCTTTTATGGCAGGTTGCAAGACAGTTTGATATGTTTCAGTACTTGCTTCATGCGTCTCTGGGTCCTTCTGAATCAATACTTGTCCAATTTTTGTCTTTGGTTTCTTAGAATCATAGGAACATAGAAAGCAGAATCAGATGGAACCCTGGAGATTACATTAGATAATTTAACCTTCCACACTAGAAATTCCTTCCATAGAACCTTGAAAACAAGTGAGGGAACTTCACCAGGGAGACTTCCATATTTAGGGCAGCCCCAACTATTGGAAAGAGTGTTTATTTTCTCTTATTCTATTTTGTTTCTTTCAAGTTTCATCAATACCTGCCTTCCTATAATTTATTTCTACTAGGTATTGTTTTTCCTTTCGAAGCACCACAAGATAAATATTCCCCTTTGCTACATGACAATTATCAGCATTACAAGATGGTGATCAGGCCTCTTCTCATGCCTTCCTTCTGGCTACTTAATTCAATTTGGTACCAGTTTTACTTGGTTTCCAGACCTTGATTATCTTGACCAATTTTGGCTGAATACACCTTAGACAAAATTGTTGGATGTGTTTACTTATACACAAGATGGGCTATGAGCTAACAGTCCAGATAATTAATGTTGGGGGAATTATGTTACCAAAATAATATCAAGCCTATGAGTTAATCCTAAAAACAATTTCTGTTCTCTCAATCTCATACCAAAAGATATAGCATCTTAAGAAGGGCATAGTTTCCAGTTCCTCCCCTAAAATGTACACATGGAGATGAATGTATAATGAAGCCCTTCTGAAAATCAGAATCAGAGCAAAGGATTTTCAATATTTCTATCCAGCAGATTTGGTGGTTATAATCCACCTATGACTACCCTGAGTTAAAATTCTCTCCTTTTCTGAAAATGGAATTTTGATGTTCTTTCTTCTGTACTTTTCTTATATATTAGGTTCATTAGCATCTAATAACTGAGATTTTTAGGATATTCATCTTCACATTATATACAATGTATCTGAACCTGGAGGAAAGGACTGTTATCACTCAGATTTCCTAGACTATGTGTGGATACAGTAACTGGATAACATTTTGAGGTTTAGGGAAGAAGTGCGTACATTAACATTTGGGAAACAAATGTGTACATCATACTATAGTGTGTTTTTGTCTGACCCCAGAATCTATTTTCTCATATACCTTAATAATAAATACAATAATGTTTAGCTGTGTTTTGCTGCTCAGTTAAGGAATAAAAGAAAGACAGCAACACAAATTTTCCAGGTTTGTGCTTTAAAATGTGCTTATACTTCACATACTTAGTGGCGAATGAATATGGGTCTAGAATATACAATTTCATTTAAATTCTAAATATAGAATAAGTAATCATGAAGGAAAATGCTCTCCTCCCATCCTCTGAAAAAGTATATAAAATCACAAACTTGTACCTGAATTTGGAGTTATCTGCAGTTTACTTACTTGATTATCTAGTTCCTTTTATTTACACAACCTAGTAACTACACAATTGTTAAGCATCTGAAGTTTGTTTTTCACTAAGAAATCAAAAGGGCTTATGTCAGCTAGTTCTATTTCCTGAAACCTAAGATAAAAAAAATGGTAAGAGGCAGAAAAACATTTGATTCTAGTCTTCTTCTTTCTTATAAAACATTTTATGATCAATATTCAAGAAATAGAGTTTCATATCTCCAAAACAGTTTTTATAATAATGTGTTTCCTTTGAAGACCATAGGGCTAACTTTAAAAGGAGAGCTGAGTTTGGTAGCAAAGCTCAGGCTACAGGCTTATTTCTAATATTACTCCATTCTGCGCTCTTGGGTAACTCATTTCCCACTAAAGGATCTCATTTTGCTAAACTACAAAAATGGGGGAATTTATACATAATTGCTTTTTTTATTATATCTAAAGTCTAAAACCATGCTTTGAGATAGATTTGATATGAGTCACATGTGTAATTTTACATTTTCTTGTAGCCACATTTAAAAGGGCAAAAAGAAACAGTTATAATCAATTTTAGTTATATATTTTACTTAATCTAATGTACCCAGAATAGTATCATTTTATCATGCAATCAATATAAAATAATTATGAGACATTTTAAATTCTAGTGTCTTTAAAATATATACAAATACATAATATAAAAATATACAACATACAAATACATAATATAATATGATATAATATAATGTAATATAATATATAGTTTACACTGGCAGCACATCTCAATATGAACTAACCACATTTCAAATGTTCAACAGCACATGTGCCTTGTGGCCACAGTATTGGATTATATAGGTCTAATCCAATCTAGGCACTGATTTATGGATCTATGAAAAATCATCCACATTTTTGCGTTCAGTGTGGAGAGGGAGACAAGAAACCATTGCTGGAAGTCTCCAGTGATGCCTCTCTGAGCTCTCAGGGCACCCTACCAGAGGAGATAATGAAACCTTTTAATAGCTAGTAGAGCATGAGCACTGACAAATCAAAACAGACATTAGTCCCATCAGAAGTGACATCATTCAAGAAAACATGAATACAGGTTGGATATAGGCCATGCTTACATATCCTTTCAAAAACAAACAAACAAACAAACAAACAAAAACAAAACACAAGTCACAAGTATTGTTAATGAATCCTTTGATAACTATCTGCCCCAGTATATAATACTCTTCTCGTAAAAGGGCCCTAAAGGGGGGGCTCCTGGGTGGTTCAGTTGGTGAACCATCTGACTTCGGCACAGGTCATGATCTCATGGTTCCTGAGTTCGAGCACCACATTGGGCTCTGTCCTGACAACTCAGACTCTGGACCCTACTTTGGATTCTGTGTTTTCCTCTCTCTCTGCCCCTCCCCTGTTCTCTCTCTCTCTCTCTCTCTCTCTCTCTCTCAAAAATAAACAAACATTAAAAAAAATTTTAAAAAGAAAACAATTTTAAAAAAAGGGCCCTAAAGGTTTTCCTTTATTATGACCCAATAATTTACACAGTGAAGGACACATATCATATAGTGCTTCACATTCTGTATGAGAAAACATTTGGACTGGCAGTCTTGCAGTAAGGCAGGCTATGAAGGCTTATGCATATAGGATTTTGTATAACTTTGAGAATAACATAATTGTCTAGCTTAAAGAATGGGGAAGGGATACATGAAGTTGTGACCTCAAAGCACTTCACTATGGCATTACTGTACACAGGTTAAGGTATTCAATAAATATTTACCAAAGGGACAAATGAATGAATGTCTTCCAATGAAACATGACCTCATAGATCTTTGCCAAATGTGGGTGCTACTGGGTGCTTCACACCAATAGTATGGGCATTAAGGAATACTTATCCATCATGTAACAGGTGTCACTTAATGATATCTTGGTTTATCTATTCTTTCCTGACTGACTATTGATAAAGTCCCTAATCTATCTTCTGATAACAGAGTGATCAACAAATATTTGAGATATTCTAAACAGAATGGAGAATTAGCGGGTTTATTGGCTGTTCCTTGCATCTAAAAGTATAAAGTACTATGGAAGAGAGAGAAAAATTGACAGAATTGTATGAAATTTGGGAAAATTGGACTCAAGTCTAAGAAGTAACAATGGCCAAGAATAGAGTAATACCAGGCAACATATATAAAATTTTTTTTTTCTTTTTTCAACGTTTATTTTTGGGACAGAGAGAGACAGAGCATGAACGGGGGAGGGACAGAGAGAGAGGGAGACACAGAATCAGAAACAGGCTCCAGGCTCTGAGCCATCAGCCCAGAGCCCAACGCGGAGCTCGAACTCACGGACCGCGAGATCGTGACCTGGCTGAAGTCGGACGCTTAACCGACTGCGCCACCCAGGCGCCCCAGGCAACATATATAAAGATAATTCAAGAAAGGCCTTTCTAGTCATGCTCTTCCTTTTCTTCACATTGTCAGCCTCATGCTACTTCAACGCAGGAAAGAAACAAAAGATAGGTGCAATGGGGTAAATTTAAAGCAACACTGTCCTTGTACTAGAAAGTACTGGACAGCAAAAGTATAGATAGACTAGGCATTACTTTTGCATCCTACCCCTACCCCCCCCCCCCCCACACACACACACAAGAAACTGTGCCATCAAACATCCCTATTATTTAAAGGTGTTTTTTTTAATACAGAAAACAAGAACTGTTGCCTAAAATACTGTACAGGATTATTTGTAATGTTGATACCAATAACTGATAGAGATAGCTTTATATTTGGCAAAATGGGTAACAAAAAAACTTGAAAATTCTGCAAGAAATACCTGAAAATGTTGGATAAAAATTATCATTTAAAAGTGATACTGGCACAAAAACAGACACATAGATCAATGGAACAGAATAGAAAACCCAGAAGTGGACCCACACATGTATGGCCAACTAATCTTCAACAAAGTAGGAAAGACTATCCAATGGAAAAGATAGTCTCTTCAACAAAATGGTTGGGTAAACTGGACAGTGACATGCAGAAGAATGAAGCTAGACCAGCTTTTTACACCATACAAAAAAATAAACTCAAAATGGATGAAAGACTTAAATCTAAGGCATGAAACCATGAAAATCCTAGAGGAGAAACACCTAGCAATCTCTTTGACCTCAGCCAGTGCAGCTTCTTACTAGACACGTCTCCAGAGCAAGGGAAACAAAAACAAACGTGAACTACTGGGACCTCATCAAGATAAAAAGATTCTGCACAGTGAAGGAAACAACAAAACTAAAAGCCAACCTATGGAAAGGGAAAAGCTATTTGTAAATTATATATTGGATAAAGGGGTAGTATACAACATCTATAAAGAACTTAACCAAACTCAACACCTGCCCCCCCCCCAAATAATACTAATACAGTGAAGAAATAGGAAGAAGACATGAATAGACACTTTTCCAAAGAAGACATCCAGATGGCTAACAGATACATGAAAAGATGGTCAACATCACTCATCATCAGGTAAATACAGATCAAAACCACAATGAGATACCACTTCACACCTGTCATAATGTCTAAAATTAACAACTCAGAAAACAACAGATGTTGGTGAAGATGTGGAGAAAGGAGAACCCTTTTGTACTGTTGGTGGGAGTGCAAACTGATTCAGCCATTCTGGAAACCAGTATGGAGTTTCTCCAAAAGCTAAACATAGACCTACCCTATGACCCAGCAATTGTACTACTAGATATTTATACAAAGGATACCAAAATGCTGGTTCTAAAGGGCACATGCACTCCAATGTTGCTGGCAGCATTATCAACAATAGCCCATTATGGAAAGAGCCCAAATGTCCATTGACTGAAGAATGGGTAAAGAAGGTGTTGTATATAAATTACAATGGAATATTACTTGGCAATCAAAAACAATGAAATCTTGCCATTTGCAACAATGTGGATGGAAATAGAGTGTATCATGCTCAGTGATATAAGTCAATCAGAGAAAGAGATCATATGATTTCACTCATATGTGGAATTTAAGAAATTAAAGAGATGAAAATAGGGGAAGGGAAGGAAAAACAAAATAAAAACGGAGAGGGAGACAATCCATAAGAGACTCTTAAATACAGAGAACTGAGGGTTGCTGGAGGGGAGGTGGGTGGGAGGATGGGCTAAATGGGTGATGGGAATTAAGGAGGGCACTTGTTGGGATGAGCACTGGGTGTTAAATGTAAGTAATGAATCACTAATTTTGATTCCTGAAACCAATATTATATAATATGTTAACTAACTGGAATTTAAACATAAATAAATAAATAAATAAATAAATAAATAAATAAATAAATAAACAAACAAACAAAACAGGAAATAAAACTTATACATAAGTAGTAGAAAAGTTTTGGTCAAACAGGAGACAGTTTGGGGACTCTGCAAACAGCTGTAGTCTACAAGTCTTCACCCTTGATTTAAAAAAAAACATGAAAAATCTACATATGATACTGAAAACCAATGAGAAAACATGGCACAACAGATTTGCGAGGGCAAAGCATTGACTGTGCTGAAATATTAGGCTTAAGTTCTAATAAACTGAATTTAAATGCATCAGTTAATGAATACATTTCTATACAATTGATGAGAGTCATAAATATCTAGAATAAGGAGCACAGAGAGTCTTGGGGGAAAAAAAATAAAATAAAGATCTAAAGAATGGTTTAAATATAAATATAAATGTGTACATATATGGGGTGCCTGAGTGGCTCAGTCTGTTAAGTGTAAGACTTTGGTTTAGGTCATGATCTCGCGGTTTGTGAATTCAAGCCCTGTGTCAGGCTCTGTGCTGACAGCTCAGAGCCTAAAGCCTGCTTCAGATTCTGTGTCTCCCTCTTTCTCCCTGCCCCTCCCATGCTTTCTCTCTCTCTTTCTCTCTCAAAAATAAACATTAAAAAAATAAGTGTGTACATGTATGTACACATACATACAGAGAGGAAGACAGAATGAGAAAACACACTTTGTTTTCAGTCTTGTGCTTAGGTCCTACAGTAAAAAATGCCTGTAAAATACGGCCCTTGACCTTACTTGACCGACTTGACCTTAGGATTTCAGACTATATTTAAACAGATAAACTTAACAGCCAGAAAAAAAAAAAAAAAGAAAAGAAATCCAATGTGAGAAATTTGGATTACATATTCCAAAAATAAAACTACATCTATGTTCCTACAACTGTATTACCTTCTTTTTTTAGTCTTATAATGTATTCTACTATAACATCCTAGAGAACTGAGTTGCCATGCAGTGTAATAACAGTAACAATACCTACCCCATAGATTTGTTATAAAAATAGTAAAGTGATCAGTACCAAGATCATACACCTTGTTGCTATGTATCACCTAATTTTGTATCATTCCCATGGCCCAGCACAATGTGGGCATGTCTTAGAAGTTCAGTGGGTGATAACTGAATAAAAGGTCAAGTAAATGGAATGCGGAACATTAGGTGAGCTGTGTTGCTCAACCATAGCCTTGTACTGGAATCACCCTTGGAGACATCGATTATTTATCTGTCTCGGGTGGCCCGGGCATTGGGTATGTTGTAAAATTTTTCCAAGTGATTCCAATATGGAAACAGGATGGACAAATATGAAGCTAGAGGAAAATAAAGTTGGGTTGTAGTGCTTGCATAAGCTTCAGGGCTGGTAACAATAACTAGAATTTGCCTTAAAAAAAAGGGAAGGAAAAGAAATTTAAACATTTTTTTAAATCCAGATATAATTCACCCCAGAAAGAGATGACTCTCTTTCGTAACATGAATAATTTCAGGAAAGTTGAATTGAAATCAGTAGTGTAACCATAGCTATAATTAGATACATATGTGATTGGCACAGTGCCTGATAACCAGTCTTTATATCAACCCTCCAAGACGTATCTCTATTTGAAGATGACAAAACTGTGGGCTAGAATTTTCCTACTTGAAGTGTGGCCCATGGACCAGCAGCCTTGACCTCACCTGGGAGCCTATAAGAAATGCAGACTCTCAGGCCCCAGGCCAAGCCTCCTTAATGCGAACCTGCACTTGACCTAGTGAACAAGGCAATGATACTCATAATAAAGTTTGAGTAATAGTGAGCTAGATTAATAATTTGCAACCTTGGGTGCTCACTGAAATCACCCTGAAACCTTTAAAAAAATCCCGATGCCTGGGCTTCGGGGTTTTTGAAAGCCACCTAATGTGATTCTGATATGCAGCAGTTTGAGAATCACTGGGTTGGACACTGTATATAATATGTCTAAGCTGGTACATACATAGCTTTGAATGATGGAACTGGGATTCCATCCAGAACTCTGGAGCCATTGTACCATGGTCCTTCCTGAATTATTCCTCTTATGCTGGAAGCCGAGCTATCCAACCAGCCTGATGGCAGGGCCTGGGTGGTGGACGGATCGGCACTGCCGGGCGGCCCACCGACAATGAAGCTTCTAGTACTCCCACTTTTATGTAATTTGGCCTTAATAAAAGTACCTCGGGAATTGTCTGTTGGGGAATTGCCATTGACAGGCCCCCTGGGAAACACTGGGAAAGAAATAAGCTTCCGCAAGGAAATTGTGCAGGCCTACATCTAGCCCTTGCAACCCCCTATAAAAACTCTTCTACCTAAAGAAAGGACAGTCCCATACATTTCCCAGCAAAGGAGGAATAAATGGATTTAAAGGCCCCACTCTGGCAACAAAGGAGTGTATCTATGGGCACAAGTTACTCCAACGCCTAGGCCCACTTGGCCCCCAGGAGGCATTCCAGATGATGACTGAACCTAGTCGGTTGAAGTACAGAATGGTTCATTAGTTCCTAGGTGCCTTGTCTCTCTGAGAATGTATAAGGCGTGGGTTCCTAAGGCCCTCTTAGCCCCCTCCTGGCACCTCGGACCAAGGCGAACACTTTTGTTCCTCAAACCACAAATGGTTCGGGGAAACAACTAACAGGTCATGTCCCTGTAACTGTTCCACTTGAGGTGTTGAGAGATAGATGACCTTTCATGAAAACAGCAAAGCAAATGCTTTATAGATTACAGATATATGTAGATACATAATGAAAATAACGTAGGAAATTAATCAATAAGCAAAGGGCAGGAGGGAACGTTACAGGAAAATAACCATGTTATTCCTTAAAGGGTGATTACACATACAAACCTTTTTAGAATTAGGTAATGCCAGAAAACATAGATGACGTATGCTACAAGGAAATTGCTAACAAATATAATGCCACGTTTGCCACAATAAAGTGGCCAGTTCAACACACTGCTCTTGTCTGTGTCCATTTTTATTTTTGTTTTATTTTCTTTTTCACTTTTTTGCCGATGCTGTTCATCCTTTGGGAACCCCTGGACCTGCTGGGGCTGGACTCTGGCACTCTTAGAGTCAAGAAATTTTCAAGTTCAAATAAAAATAAAAATATCAATTAACATATTATACATATATATCATCTTCTCAATGAGGGTATGTTTCTGACAGTCATGATCATATTTTAAAATTATTTATATGTTCTTATATGCCAACATTCAGCTCAGTGCTAAGTAAATATTGTTGCTTAATAAATACTATTTGATTAATACACATTGCTATTCAAGCAATGAGATCTATATTAATGGCACCAAAGACATACTTCTTTGCCCTTTCAAGCTAAAACTCAAATTGCACATCAGTATTAATATATGAGAAATGTTAAACCTCGTCTTTCTTGCTGTGATTGATGCATGCAAATTATTTCACTTATCAAGACAAAGCCTGTCTATAATTTTATATTGAATGTGATAAAATAATGAGGGCTAAAACCTAAATTTCCTAATGTGTAAATGGCTTGAAAATAAGCTTCATATTTATTCATTAGCTGTTACAGTGACTACATCCCAAGATTATTTTTTAGTAGAGAATTAAACTTTACAAACAACCAGAACATCTCACTTGATAGCTAATTCACAGTAAGATCATTATCTTATTATAATAAATACCTGCATAAATAATATTTAAATAAGCATAGTCCTGCTTTACAGATTTTTTCCTGAGGATATTGCAACCATTATTATTCCATAATAATGCCTTGCAATGGATAGAATGGGGTTTATTAAAAAAAATCTGAATTACTTTTGTCAATCATTCAGCAACATATTTTCCTGTGCTGCATTACAAATTCATTACTCCAGGATCAGGTTTTTAAATATCAGAGCAAAAGGTAAAATGAGCTACTGTTAAGGTTAGATGTTATCACACATATCTGCCTGCATTACATTTAGGGGAGCTTGGGACTGAAAGCCTGACCTGAACATTTGCAAAAGTATTGATTTGATAGGAATGTTTCAAGACACTTTCCTGGTAACTTTGCCTGTAAACATGGTCAAGATTAGTGTAAGAAACAGAGCAAATGCCTAAAGAAAAAGCAAAACAAAAACAAAAACAAAAACAAACAAAACTATATTGTTCCTTTTTAAAAATTTTTTAAAATGTTTTATTTATTTTTGAGAGACAGACAGAGTGAGTGGGGGAGGGGCAGAGAGAGAGAGAGAGAGAGAGAGAAAGAGAGAGAGAGAGAGGGAGACACAGAATCCGAAGCAAGCTCCAGGCTCTGAGCTGTCAGCACAGAGTCCGATGCAGGGCTTGAACTCACGAGCTGTGAGATCATGACCTAAGAAGACGTCAGACACTTAACCAACCGAGCCACCCAGGCACTCCATCATATTGTTCCTTTTATAATTATCTTCCTGGTAGAGTCAGCTGGCTATTTTAAATTACTTAGCCACTTATTTGTTTATTCCCAAAACATCAACTCAGATTAGAACTCAAGAATAAGGTGCTGGGGCACCTGGGTGGTTCAGTCAGTTGAGCATCCAACTTCAGCTCAGGTCATGATCTCACGGTCCGTGGGTCCGAGTCCTGCATCGGGGTCTGTGCTGACAGCTCAGAGCCTGGAGCCTGCTTCAGATTCTTGTGTCTCCCTCTCTCTCTGCCCCTCCCCTGCTCACAATCTGTCTCTCTCTTTCTCTCTCTCTCAAAAATAAACATTAAAAAAAAAAAAAAAAGAATTAGGCACCAAATGTTGAAAGGCTCCAGCCATCATGGTCCAGGAGGAAAAAAATCAGTCAAGAATATGACAGTATGAGAGATGGCTGAGAGTTATGACTTTAAAAGCTGCAGGACAGAGGCTATATAAACACTGAATCCTCCCCATCTCCATGGAGAGGTCAGGGAAGTGGAATGCATGGAAATTTTTTTACAAGAGATAACACAGAAGGTTATATAGAAGGCTGATCCACACTGGACAGATACATAGGAGTTAGCTTTGTTTGGAGAAGACCTATTTATAGTTTCACACCTAAGGAACCATGATGATTTCAAGTGTTTCCATTAGGAACCAAGTAATAAGAGATTTAAACTTGCAATCCAGGTGGTGCAGAACTTTACAGTTTTCATAGCTGGGATGTGGTAAAGGTTATAGCATCTTCTTCACATAGGTATAAATAAGAAAATGAACAATGGTTCTTTTGTTCTGGAAATTTTCCCCTATGGCTATTCCAGTCCAAAGTAGAGGATGATGCTATTACTCCTGTAAATTCTTTGTTCTTCTAATGCAAAATCTAAAAAGAGCCCTGGATTAGAAATAGCAGAAACCTGTGTTCTAAGCCTAGTTCTATCTTTAATTCAGCTACCTAACTGGGCAAGTAAAATTAACTCTTTTGGTTTTAGTGTTCTCCTTGGTAAAGTGAAAGGTTTTTCCTAAACCAGTGGTCCTCAGCTGGGGACACTAGGGAATTCCCAGGAACAATTTGAGTTATTGCAATGTGGGGTCGGGGGTGGGGGTACTTCTATAGGTATCTAGTGAGGTGAGGCCAAGGTTATTGCTGAAGATCCTTGAACACAGAGGACATATCCTACAACACAGAATGTCAGTGGTACCAAAGTCAAGAAACCACAGCCTGAAACCAGGCTTCACTAGCTGCATTAAGCAATGAGCTGGTTGTGGTCTAGAAAGCACATGCTGACATGCATTTGGAAGTAACACCTGTGAGAGAACAAAAGCCAAAGCAGGGTTGGGCAATGGGAACCATTCAATCTGGAGTTAGACCTGATAGAATCTCTTCCAGTCCAATGAGAGTCTGGAAAAAGACTGCCTACCAGAGAACCCTACCTTGGATGGAAATAACTAAGTCACTGTGTCCTTGCACCACTGCCTTGTCCAGTTCTTTTCCAGGTGCTGCTCTGAGAAGAGATGATGTCAGCTGCCACTGACTTAGATGATCATTGGCTGGAGTTTGCCCCAAGAAAGGTGTGACCTTGACTTAAATGCTAAGGTAGATCCTGAAGGAAGTACCCCCTAAAGATTTTTGGCTAAACACAGTCCTTGAAGTTGGGCACTGAGATTTTTCTTTCAGGGCCAGCTCTGAGTCTACTACAAGAGCTGAAAGGAAACAAGGTCTATCTCTGTAAATCTAACAACACCAACGGATCACAGAAAGCTTTACTATTTACGAGCACAGCAATTGAGATTACAGCAACTCCTTCTCAGATGTATAAATAAACACAAAAAGAACAAAGGACAGTCGTTTTGTTTCTGGACTTTCTGCATCATCTTGTTTAAATCTCACAGTAACCAATGGGGTTTGTACTATGAATGTTCATACTTTACAAAGTGAAACAGAGAGACTCAGTAACCTGCCCAAAGTCAACCAGCAGGTAGGAGTGTGGAATTTGAAGCCAAGTTGTCTGATCAATCTTACCTTGCAAGAAATGTATTACTGTGATTCTCTCTAATGTTTTTCTTCATCCAGAAGTTTGGATTTATAAGTCAGTTGGAGAAACAAAAATGCGATATGATTTCACTCATATGCAGAACTTAAGACACATAACAAAGGAGCAAAGGGGAAAAGAGAAAGAGAGAGAAAGAAACAGACAGAGAAAGAGAGAGGCAAACCAAGAAACAGACTCTTAACTATAGGAACAGACTGATGGTTACCAGAGGGGAGGTGGGTGGAAGGATGGGTTCATTAAATAGGACATGGGGATTAAGGAGGGCACTTGTGATGAGCATCAGGTGCTGTATGTAGGTGCTGAATCACTAAATTGTACACCTGAAACTAATATTACCCTATATGTTAGCAAACTGGAATTTAAATAAAAATTTTAAACAGCCCCTGGGTGGCTCAGTCAGTTATGCAGCTGACTCTTGATTTCGGCTCTGGTCATGATCTCACAGTTCATGGGTTTAAGCCCTGCATCAGGCTCTATGCTCACAGCATGGAGCCTGCTTTGGATCCTCTGTCTCCCTCTCTCTGTCCCTCTTCCCCCATCCCTCAAAAATAAATAAATGTTAAAAAAAATTGTTTTTAACTTTAAAAAAATGAAAGGTGAGATTTTAGTGTCTGCTTTACATACTTCACAAGGTTATTATAATTATCATATGAGAGAATATGAGCATATAAAACATTATAAACATGAGATCTTGAATAATTATTATTAATAGCACTAAATATCATTAATAAGTAGCATCATTAATGACAAACATGACTTCATTAGGTAGAGGTTCTTAGCTCAGAGAGCTCTGAGTTGGCTTTAATCTGGAGTGGCCATGAATTGAACCCGGAATGGGTACCTATAAAGAGTTGTGTTGTCTGTTAAATTCCTGGTACCCTATAGTACAGCCTTGGAGAGAGGGCTCTGCATAATGAGCGAAGAGGAGAGGGAGAAAGGGAAAGAGGGAATGAGAGAAGAGGAGGAGAGAGAGACAGAGACAGAGACAGAGACAGCTAAAAAGTGACATGTCCTTTCTGCTTCCCATGGCCTAGCAGTATCCCAAATAGTTTATCCTTTTAGGAGCCTCTTGAGAAGTGTAGTAAAGGACTGGTTGAGAGTCTTGGAGGCTTTCACTCACTTTGCCTGGCTCTGAATCCCTATCCCATTATTTCCAGCTGTGTAATTTTGGCTAGCACACTTAATGGCCCAGTGGTCTCATCTTATTCATCTATAAAATGGGGATGGTAAGAATAGCCCCTCATTGGGACGTAGAGAGCATTAAGCAAGTTAATACATATAAAAGTACTCAGGACAGAAACTGGTGCATGCCAAGTCCTCATTGCTATCTTATAGGTTTGATGTGTTTTGTATGAAACTTTGTTTCTTTCAAACCAATAAGATTAACATACCATGCTATGGAAAATTCCTTACAAAAGGCTTACATAATATACTTCATATGGGTCTATATTTAGTCATCTGCATGACATTGTCCATGAAGATTATGTATTGTTTTAAACAATTCCATATGCTTCAAGGAAAAAAAAAAAGGTGTGTTTATTTTATATTGGCAGTTTTCATTAGGCTGTATTTTCAGAAGCGGAATGATTGAATCAAAGGGAATGAACAACTTTAAAGTCTTTGACATAGGTGACACCCCATTGCTTTCCACAAGGTTGTCTCCATCAGCAGTGCACGAGAGTGACCATGCACTGCACCCTTGCAGCAGATGTGAAGACTCCAGATCTCACTTTCAATAAACTTCCTTAGATTAATGGAATAATGAACACTCCCTTCCCTGTGTTTTTCCTGTCTCTAGTATATCATGAATGAGTTAGTGTTCATCACTGCCATCCATTTCTCTAGCAGGACTCTTTTTCTTTTTTCTTTTTCACTCTTTCCTTATGCCTTATTTAAAGATAAAATCCTTTGTCATATTAATATATATATATATTTTTTTCTCCAGTTTATAATTTTTCTTTTGCAGTATGACTAATTTTGATAAAAACACAAAGCTAAAACAAGTATCTTAACCAGTGGTTTCTCAAGTTGAGATTTTGGATAGCAGATATTATCCTGTCAGGATCCTAGCCCCTTGGCTTACCCTGGAGATCACCTGCAGACAATTCCCAAGAACTCTTATCACTTACTTATCTCTCTCTGACTGCAGACAGTCTCCTCCCTTAAGAGAGTCTCTAGGCTCTAAGAGGTGCAAACAAGAAGTATATGGGAGTTATCATCCCTCAATCCAAGAGGAACTGATATCTCAGTCTCATATCTCATGGGAACAATTCTATAGACTATTCCTCACTGTGTCTCCAATGTCCCCAGTTTAACTGAGCACCAGTTCCCATAACAGTAATACACTTGTCAATACACCTTTTATTTGCTCTCCCCTATTCCCTATCTCACTTCCTACTACCTGATATATTCCCTGGGATTGTCCCTCAAAGAAAGACTTGTACACAGATTCTTGTCTAACAGTCTCTTCTTGAGGGATTCCAAACTAAAACACATGAGTCTTATTAAAGTGTTTCAGTGGGTTCTTATTTGTGGTCATGATTTATCCATTTTCTGAAAATTATGATTGCTGTCTGTGGTAGATTATTTACAAACAATATTTATAGGAAGAATCAAGTTCAAGAAAAAACAATGGCAAAATGTCTTTTAGTCTATCACTTATAACAAAAAACAAACAAACACCCTATGGTTAGAGTTTAGTTTGATTTTATTACTATTTAGGTATTTCTGTAAAAAACTTTCCCTTTCTTAACTTCTATGATCATGGAGTTTGAAAAAGTTAGAAAACCACAGGGACTAAATGATCTCTTATATACTTTCCAGCTCTAAAATCATTTTACCTCCTTACAAGATTTAACACGGTTTGGTTCCAGACACATGCATTTTTTGGTTGATTGAATGATTCCTCCCCTTATCCATAGCTGTGTTTGCAACTTATGTAACAATTTAGTCTGCTCACTCATTTACTTATTCTTTCATGCATTCATTTAGAAAACATTTGCTGATTGTACTCTGCATGCAAATTGGGATTGTGCGAAGCAGGAGAAAGAACACCAGACTTGAACCCAGCAGAGAATCTGCACCCAGCTCGGACATTTTCTCAGAACCTCAGGCAAGCGCTTGGTTCTCTCTAGTTTGTTTCTTTATGTCTAAAACAAATAATTATAAGAGTATAAAAATACTGAGCACTATAACGGGCTTACAGTGTACCAGACCTTTTTAAAGAGTTTTACATGTACTTTATTGTATTTTATAAACTTACTTGATTCTATTTGGTAGGTATCACTAACATCTCCATTTCAGAATGAGGCAAGGAAGACTTACAGAGGTTAAGAAACATGCACAAGGCTGCATAATTAATAAGCAGCAGTAATAAGGATTTGAACTGTGGAAATAAATGAAAACCACCCAAATGAGAATGAGCACAGGTTATTTATTCAGAACTTGCTATAACAAGGAGTCAGCCACCATCACTTATATGTGCAATTGGCAGAGACTCAAAGGCTGACAGGGGAGTTGGAAAACTTCATAAGACAAAATGCAAAGGCTTCAGGTATTCTCTGATGGGAGGCTGTGGGTGTCCTAACACTTGAGGTGGGCTAACTAGAAATGGGGTATCGTATATGATTGGTCAAATGAGCATATTTGGCTTTCTCTGCTCAGTCCTAAGTTGGAAGAAGAGGCAAAAATTGAAGAAGCTTGCAGTTATTGATCAAGTCCTGAGTAGAGCCAATTGCTACAGAGGTTGGGGTTTGGCTTCCTGTTGTAGCTGCTGCTGGGTGTGGGTCAGATTTCTACTTTCATATATTGTCGACCACTGTATATCAGTATATTCAGTCTCTCAGATCCAAGGAATTTTTACATCAAAACTCACTCTATAAATCATACCCTATATTTCATAAAAGAATATATATTCATCCAAATCATAAACCCTGAATATGACATTATAAAATTAGTATAATTGTTCAGAACATTCAACTAAATATTTAAGAAAAGATAAGTACAACCTATTTTTCATAGGCATATATATTTTTTTTCTTTTAGCTTAGGAAAACAAACATAAAGAGTTGAAGGTAGAATTTGAAGGAAAAGAGCAATGTGGGCAAATTATGCTCATAGTTCCAGCCATGAAGTCTTTGAAGAAGTTATGGCTGTAGAAAGGATTCTCAACCTCGAATGGCTCCAGAGGCCAAACGAGAAGCACTAATGAATGAAGCAAGCATGTGATAAGGAAGTAGAGAGTGAAAGGTACAGAACACCCATCAAAAAGTTTTGTTCTTATTGGGCTTCAGTCATACAGGACCACAGCCAAGTGTGGCAGGAGATTTAGATTTTTATATGGAAGCTTTTGATTTTGAAATGTGACAACTAGTTATTTTATAAGCGAAATAAAGCATATCCAAAATAGACAAACAGACTAAGCTTGACAGTAACCAAAGAAACCATGTCTGTGAGTCTCATGGAGCCCATTGGCCATCAATATGAACCATTGCCTAGAAAAACACTCCAGATTGCTCAGAGGGGACTTACAGGCAGCTCCCCCTTTACCAATGCTGGGCTAAGCAGGCTACCCAAGCTTTTCTCTTCCCCAAGTATCCAATTTCCTCTGCATCTCCAGAGCTGTAACAGGACCAGAAGATGGGAATCAACATATGTTCTTTCACATAAACTTCACAGCCACTCAGTAAGCCAGGTATTATTAAGCCTTCAGGCATTCATGAAACCAGAGACAGAATGCAAACAACTGTACCAGAGGATATGAAAATAACTGTTCACTGATGTGCAGAGGGAATATGCAGGAAAGAAACAATCAGTGTATAGTGAAGTTGATTACTTTCCCCTCCAAGGTGGGGAGCTTGGTGGCAGCTCTTCAAAGAAAGTGACTTGAACTGGTAAATTTAGGGCTTGCCTCAGGTTACAAGACTGGAAAAGAACCAGAATTTGTTTATATGTTAACATTCTTAGCAAAAAGCTTTAATTGAACTTACACAGAGTTCTCCCAAAATATTCATGTATTTCACATAAACTCTTTCCTTAGTCCAGAGGCTGAGAATACCCATTTTGAATAACTGGCATCTTAAATGGATGACTTTCCGATTTGAGAGCCTATTGCCTTTGACACTCTTTTGTTTCAGTACTGACTCCATGGACAGGCAGAAGTTTGCATGCAGGTAAGGCAGAAATCTACTTGTTTTAGAAACCAAAGTGACCAGCCCATTTTCCCTTTAAGAAAACAGAGGCTTATCATTTCTATTTGCTACCTTGTTGTATCTGAGTCTCCATGCAGGTGAGTTATGATTTAATCCCCCCGTCCCCCAAGCCTCATAATCAGGTAAGTACATAATGCAGATTAAGCATTATGGTCCCTGAGAAAATAAACCCAAGACAAAGATCGGCATACAATGCATCAGTTCCCCAGGCATTCAGCAGAAAATGAGCATGTATTGACCAATGAGTGGAATAATAGCTTTGCTGACAATGTCAGTGGAGGTGTTCAATCTCCAGGCAGAAGAGGTGGAGAAACAAAGAGAGGGAGACAAAGAACAGCCTGTCTCTGCTCTCCACTTCTCTACCAGTTCTCCCAACACACGGGTGCACAATTTCTAGAAAACTGTCATATTATTTTGAAAGTTAGACCTTTGTAGCCCACTTTCTTTAAAAAGTTCAGGTCACAGTTCAAAGAACTTAAAATATGACCATTTAACAATGCAGAAGGGGGAATAAGGCAAAGAAAGAAACTGCAGATCACAAGAGAATCATAAGGTAGAAGGAGAGTTTCTGCTCATTATTGAAGAAACTATTTCTAAACAGGGGGAATGAAGAATTCTCCATTCATAGGATAATAATGACACCGTTTAAGAATGTTAAGGGCACACTGCAGATCAATCACTCTAAGCAACAGTCTGCTTTGCCATATTATTCCAGCTTATTTCTTCTTTACTAATTGTTAGTATTTACATGAATTAATGAAACAAAATGGGCTCCTATTTGGATTACATGCATATACTGTTGCTTATCCTATGACACCACACATTTGCTTCCATTACAAATGCTTTCATAGTGTGGAATGAATCTTATCTATGAACCTTATGCATAAATATGATAGAAATATAAGCTGTTTGTGGAGAATTAGAAATAGAAGGAAAATGAATGTTTCACCTAGCAAAGCTACGAGATTAATATACAGAATGAAATTGACAGTCCTCTATAACATCAAAGCCAATGAACCCAGTGAATACTGTCTCTGGGCTATCTTGTAGTAGATTTTTATGGAATGTGTTGTAGGGGAGAATAATTTGCCACCCCAAAATGTGTCTCTTTGGCACGTGGCATTATTTTAGGTTGATTAATTTTAAGAAACAGAAGAGTCAAGAAGTTTTCTTTTATACTCCCTACTCCTATCCCACTCAACTGCCTAAAGGAATTTAGATACAGGACCTGTTCCAGGAAGGGAGCTCTCAGCATAGATAACTAGAGTATAATAGGAACCAGGTGTGATCGATAGGGAGGAACCTAGGGAAGTCTGTTTGCCAATATTCCTCCCTAGGTCCCACTGTTTCTGTATTGCCCACCAAGCATCTTGTTTACCAAACACTTACTCTTTGTCATCTTCCTATGAATTGTCTTCCTTCCCTTTGAGGGAAGACCCTGCCCCCTTTTCCTTAGCTCTGGATGGTAGGTAAGCATCAAGCATCAAGCCACTGCCTGTGAGCCTCACATTCTCATGGAGTCCTTATACACATGTAATTAAATTTAGTTTCTCCTGTTAATCTATTTCATGTCTATTTAAGTCTTAGACCAGTCACAAGAACACTGATGGGTACAGTAAAACATTTTCTCCCCAACAGTGTCATGATTGTTGTTTTCTACAACACACACACACACACACACACACACACACACACACCACTGCTTAATTTTATATATATATATATATATATATATAGTTATATTATATATATATATATATATATATTAAACCTCAATTAAAAGTTTACATAAGTTGGTTGTGTGGCATTAAAAAAAAACTGGCCAGCAATTTCACATAAGTTTTGTAAAGAAGTGAAACACAAACAAAATCTAGATGGCTGACTAAACTCACACCAAAAACAATGAGGTTTAGGCAGATAGAATGCTAAAAAAGCAGATAGCTGTATAAAAGATTAGCATCCTATTTATACAATGGTGGCAATAACAGCCATTGAGTTTTCAAGGGCAGCAATTCTTTAGCTAAAAATGACTGAGTAGAATGGAAATCTTAGCTACCATTTGTGGAATAGCTCTAAATGAAGTAAAGCATGTCTTTGGGTGAGTGGGGGTGTGTGTGCCTGTGGGGGTTGGGTAGATAGTCTACAACTTTCTCTACGGGGCTCCCCTCTTCCACCCTTAAGGATACACAGCCAAGGAGTTTGTGAGTTGGTAAACACCTGTAGCAGGTTACCACGATTTAACAGAGGTGAGCCAGGTAAGCACAAAGCCCTTTGTGAACAGAGATTATTGGAGAGAGTTCTCTTTTTGCCACATAACAAGAGATGCGGCATTCAGAGCTCCTGAATCAGAGTGTGTCTGTGGCAAGGAAGGAGGAGTTAATTCATCCTAAAAAAATTCTCCAGGTCAAGAAAGAGGAGGGAAAATAAAAGGTGAGTTGGAATGACACAATGACACAGTCTATTCTCCACCAGGGAATGAGTGGTTGACATTGCCAAAGCCCTATTGTGTCCAGACACACTCTGTTATTACCGTTCTGCTATCAATGCCAACATAGCAATTCCGAACACTTTATGTCGCATCCTGATTTGCCCTGCGGGGTGTAAGCTGCTGATATCCAGTCATTTTGAGACCGTGAAAAACAAAACAATTGTGTTTGCTACCTGGGAGATGGAAAGCAATGCATACTAGCTCTGCTACCTTCTGCTACCTTCTGAAGCTCTCTTCAGCAGTGTACCGATGTAGCTGGAAGTAATTGAACCAGAATCTCAGTGTAAAATAAACCCCCTGCAATCTTTAATACCAATAGGTCTTTATCAAAGGAAATAAAAGCAAGAATGAGGTAAACAGAACATCAGGGAAATTTGCTTCACCCATTAGGTCTGGAACTGCCAAGGAGAAATGAACAGTCTTCCATGCAGGATTGGGACAGCATTTGAGAAAACAAGGAGTGAATATGAATCAAGACTGCATTCTTTCCCGGCTCTTTTATTCTTACCCTCTGTGGAAATCATCTGGCACATTTTCATCACTTTCTTTTTATTGAGTTTTATAAAATAAATGATTCGAGAGCAGCAATCAATTATAGTCCACCGATGAGTATAATTCAGAGAAAGAGCTCCTGTTTGCTAGAGGTAATAGCAGTAAACACTGCTGTCCATAACGTATTACCCTTAAAATGCCAGACAGTTGTGTTGTTGTTTTTCTTTTATTGGCTCCCATGGCTATACAGAACCATTACAGGAATCAACTTCCAGGAGCCACAAGGCAACAAAGTGTCTTAGGCTACTGGGGACAGTCTGTTTAAGGAGACAGCATAGTCCCAGCAGCTGATAAAACATACATGATGTTGCACCTACATGCGACAGCACAGAGGTAGCACCTCACAAGTATCACACTGTGCAAATTGGTAGTGATTGAGTACTTTATAGAAGATGTATTGAGTTTCCTTGTATAACTGCTCTTGAATATCAGTCTTCTGTCCTTCCTTTTCTTCCATCATTTTCTTAGACTTTTTTTTTCTTCCTTTCTCCCATATTTTCAGGATTTCCTGCCTTTTCTATTTGTTCTTTCCTGACTTTATTCCTTCCCATTTGCCCCTATCATGTTTCTCTCTTAAATATCTTTCATGAAGGTATTATGGGCTGCACACGGTGTACGATTAAATATTACACATGTTTGTAATGTCTGGGTGGCTCAGTTGGTTAAATGTCTGACTGTTCATTCCCTCTCATATCATGATCTCATGGTTCGTGAGATCTAGCCTTGCATGGGGCTGTCAACACAGAACCTACTTGGGATTCTCTTTCTCCCTCTCTTTCTGCTCATTCTCTGCTCTCTAAAAATAAATAAACATTTAAAAAATATATTACACGTGTTTTCCATACACGAAGAACTCAATCATATGGTTAAGAGTAAAGAACAAAATTTTTAAAGTTTTTTTTAAATCCAAGTTAGTTAACATATAGCATAATAATGGTTTCAGAAGTAGAATTTAGTGATTCATCACTTACATAAAACACCTAGTGCTCATCCCAACACGTGCCCTCTTAATGCCCATCATCCATTTAGTTCATCCCTGCCTCCCACCTTCCTTCCAGCAGCCCTCAGTTTGTTCTCTGTATTTAAGAGTCTCTTATGGTTTGCCTCCCTCTCTGTTTTTATCTTATATTTCCTTCCCTTCTCCTATGTTCACCTGTTTTGTTTTTTAAATTCCACATATCAGTGAAATCATATGCTATTTATCTTTCTCTGACTTAATTTGCTTAGCATAATACACTCTAGTTCCATCCACGTTGCTGCAAATGGTAAGATTTCATTCCTTTTGATCTCTGAGTAGTATTCCATTTGATGGATGGATATAGATATATATCTATAGATAGATACATACATACATATAGATAGATAGATATAGATATAGATATAGATATAGATATAGATATAGATATAGATAGATATAGATAATCACAAGAGGAAAGAACAATATTTTAAGTGAAAGTTACGAAGGAAATAATCCACTCTGCTGGTGATCAGGCAGGTCATTATGAGATACCATGAAGAGAGGGGATTTTTGCATAGGTTGGCTCCATTTATTTATTTAATCATCCAATAAATCTATTCAGCCTAATTTGATTGCCTACTTTCACTTTTTCCATAGCACTTATCTCCCTCACATATTCACATATTTTTATGTGTTTATTGTCTGCCTCTGTCAGAAAAGAAGTCTGAGGAAGGCAGAGACCTCATTGCTTTTGATTGCTACTGTGTCAACAGTGCTAGTTTGTAAAATATGGAATAGAGGGATGAGAGATAAAAGCCTGAGTGAAAAAGGAGCACCTCTGGGTTCAGTTCCTAGTGCTGCTCTCAGAAATTACCACAAATTGAGTGACTTAAAAAAATTATTGGGGCGCTTGGGTGGCTCAGTCGGTTAAGCGACCGACTTCGGCTCAGGTCATGATCTCATGGTTTGTGAGTTCCAGCCCCACGTCGGGCTCTGTGCTGACAGCTCAGAGCCTGGAGCCTGCTTCGGAGTCTGTGTCTTCCTCTCTCTCTTTCTCTGGCCCTCCCCCCTCCTCTCTCTTTCAAAATGAAATAAACATTAAAATTTGAAAAATATACATTATCTCACAGTTCTAGACGTCAGAAACGAAAATGGGTCTCATGGGGCTAAAGTCACCATGTTGGCAGAGCTGCCTTGCTCTTTGGAAGCTCTAAGGGAAAATACATGTTGTGGCCTTTTCAGCTTCTAGAGGCTACTCACATTTTTGGCTCAAGCTTCCCTTCAATCTTCAAGACCAGCAATTGCATCCCTCCGCCTCTATTTCCCTCATATTTTCTTCACTGATGCCCCATACGTTTCACTTACAAGGATGTTTGTGATTTCATTGGACCCACTTGGATAATTCACAGTAATCTCCCCTTCTCAAGGCCCTTAATCATACCTTCAATGTCCCATTTTCCATGCAAGGCAATATATTCAGAGGTTCCAGGGATTGGAAAGTGGATATGTTTCGGGTTATTATTCTGCCATAACCCCATTATATTTCTTCTATTTTTATCCAAATTCACCTCTTTCAACTATTTCCTTTCCTTCAAACATTCTAAGGAATGGAGCAGATTTCTACCCTTTACGGACCTTCATTTCTGTATCTCTTTCTCAAGGACACATGGAAAAGATTCCAAATATCTGTATGAATCAACAAACTCCAAGAAGCCATGTTTTTCCAGACTAAGATAAATACAGAAATAAACCTGATGATTCTTTAACTTCATATTGTCTCTCTCTGTCCCATGGTTCCAAATATTAGAATTAGAATATTGAAAAGAGCACTAAATTTAAAGTTAAAAGATTTGTGTTTTAGTTTTTATTTTCCTTAGTATGATATTTGGGAAAGTAACTGGAGCTCTCAAGTCTCAATTCTCATCCACAAAGATGAGGGAGCATAAGGCAAGCTGATAGGCTGCCAACATCCCCTCCCCAACCAGGTGGGATATGTGTGATATTCCTCTGGCACTCCTGGCTGCCCAAGAACAAAGGAAAGGGGAAAACAAATGGTTAACTGATAGAGATCATAGTCCTTTAGGACCTAAGTCTCCATCACCTCTCCATAGTGATGTGGGAAACAAAGGCAGAAGGAAATGGCAGATAGAACTAAATTTCCTTATAACCTGCAGCCCATGGACAAATACTTGAGGCTGACAGAGTAAAATGTTTCCACAGGAACTCCCTACTGTCTTAATGCTAATGCTTTGCTAGAGGGAAAAACAACCTTCGCTTGACAATAGCTACTCCTCCAATATCAAGTGAGTCTTCTTTAGCATATGAAAACCTCACAAGAAACTTCCCCTGGACTTTACCATCCCCAGCCCCATAGTATATAACCAGTCTCTCCTCACAGGTCCCTGGGCAGCTTTTCCTGCCCACGGGTCCTGTCCCTGTGCTTCAATAAAATCACCTTTTTGCACCAAAGAGATCATTATTAATTCTTTCTTGGTCATCAGCTCCAGACCCCATGAACCCCATTGTCACCCCCCACCAAAATCCTTATCACATAATGTGAAAAAAATAGTATCAGTCCTGTATACCTTACATATGAAACACTGGTTCATTGATGTAACACTCAGTTTGGACTGGTATAAGAAAAATGGCAGAGACTACCTGTGTTAACACACATTTATTTGTCAGTGTTCTGGAGGCTAGGAAGTCTAAGATCAAGCACCAGCAGATTTGCTGTCTGGTGAGACCTGCTTTCCAATTCTTCTACCGCACATGACAGAAAGTAAGACCTGTCTTGGGTCTCTCTTTCAAGGGCACTGATCCCATTTATAAAGGCTCCATCCTCATGACCTAATCATTTCCCAAAGGTCTCATCCTAAATACCATTGCACTGGGGGTCAGGTTCTACCATTAAATTTGGGGGAAGGAAGACACAAGTATTCAGTCTATAGCATTTGGGCTCTTCATTCCTTTATTTATTCAATGAATATATGTATGTGTGTGGCAAATGCTTTGGTAGAACGGAGATGAGTAAAACATTGTCTAAAATGGAGTGACTGCAGGTTCAGCAAAGGCTTCATGAAAGAAAAACATTGAAGTCTTAGGAAGTTATGGTGAGCATCACAGGGCAGATTGGACTAAGAAGGAGAGTGGTTATTTTTAGATTCAAATAAATTGATGTAGATGGAAATGCTTTTCAACTTTTTTCAAACTACAAAGCATGATTTGGGTGTAAATTGCTATTATCTTCTAACTAAGGGACATGTAATTCTCTAATAACATTACATTTCTATGTTGGAAAAAAATAATAGAAAAAAATTTGGTAATACTAAAAGAAACTAGAGAGAAAAAAATCCCAGGCAATCTGGAGACTGAAATGACTGTTAATGATGATACTATATATTTTTTCTAATTCTCTGACTATATTTTACACCTATGGATCACACTTGAATACTGTTTTTATTTTTCAGTAGTTTAGAGTGAGCATTTTCCCTTTAAATATTTTAGGAATGTCATTTTAATAACTACATAATATTCTATTATATGAACATAGAATTAAATATAACCATTCTCCTGCTTTGACCTTAGTTATTTCCCCTTTTCTTGCTATTATTAAAAAGTCATTGTAATACTCTTGAACATCAATCTTTGTCCATATCTGTGATATGTAAAGGCTATATACATAACGATGTATCTAAGAGTAGCCAAACAGGGATGCCTGAGTGGCTCAGTTGGTTGAGCCTCCAACTTGGGCTCAGGTCACGATCTTGTGGTTTGCAGGTTTGAGCCCTGCACTGGGGTCAGTGCTGTCAGCATAGAGCCTGCTTCAGATCCTCTGTCCCCCTCTCTCCCCGCCCCTCCCCTACTAGTGCTCTCTCTCCCTCAAAAATAAATAAAGGTTAAAAAAAAGAATATCGGGGCGCCTGGGTGGCGCAGTGGGTTGAGCGTCCGACTTCAGCCAGGTCACGATCTCGCGGTCCGTGAGTTCGAGCCCCGCGTCAGGCTCTGGGCTGATGGCTCGGAGCCTGGAGCCTGTTTCCGATTCTGTGTCTCCCTCTCTCTCTGCCCCTCCCCCGTTCATGCTCTGTCTCTCTCTGTCCCAAAAATAAATAAACGTTGAAAAAAAAATTTAAAAAAATAAATAAAAAAAATAAATAAAAAAAAGAATATCAAAACCAACGAACATTCTAAAAATTGTTTCTCCATACAGTTGTGCAGTACAGTACAAGGGAATACTTTCACTTCATTTTCCCCAATAATTTATTATTATTTCAGAAGCTTTGCTCTTTTGATAGTTACAAAATATTATTTCATTAGTATAATTTGCATTTCCCATATTCACACTGAGGTTGAACTTTCTTAATATGCTTATTTCTTACTTTTATGTGTTTTCTATACTCTCAGTTCCTTGCTTTTGGAGAAGAATCTAGTCTGGTGAGAGAAGAGAACCAAGGAGAACATCTCTTCCTTTTATTCTTCCCCTTATTCAAATCCTGACCAACCTGCCTCACCTAATGACCCCTCTTCTCCCACACAGACCTTATTTTCAAGAGGAGAATGGAAAAAGGGAGAGGAGGAAAAAGAAGAGAGAGGGACTATTCCTGGGAAGAAGGAAGGGGGAATTAAATAAAGTAATACCAAAGGCAGCTTTTCATGGGTGATTCTCCTCCAATCCACCCCTCCATCCACCTTCACCCCACCAGAACATACAATACCTCAGCAGATAGAATGAAATGAAAGCCCTGGTTTCCCTAACCTGCCTAACTGCATTTATTACAACTATCTGATTTCTGAACAACTGTAAGGTACTTGCAAGAGGATCTTGCGCTAAAGAATTGTAGGAAATATACAGTGAATTGTCTTCATTCTCTCCACAGTCATAGATACATTAAAAAATTGCCCAGAAAGGGATTAGTAATTAAAGATGTCAAATCATCTCTGGTAGAACACACCAAATGGCTAAACAAAAATTGACTGAGGTTAGCAGAAAAAGTGCCCCTGTAAGGTACAGAATACCTACTAAATTTTTTTAGATATTGAAATTGAAAGAGAACTTAAAGTTCACTTTATCCAACCTATTCATTATGAAAGTTGGAGAGGTTCTATAATTTGTTCAAAGCACATAGCAAGTAAATAAAGGAAGTTGGAATCCAATCCAATTTAGAACATTTTCCCCAATACCATGCTGTCTCTGATTTAAGGGAAATAGAAATATGATGGGATCTTTACAAATATATCTATTTAGTGTCTGAGAGATACCTCCACAATTAATTTATTCCAATAACAATACAATTATGTGTTACATGCTAGTGATGCAGTAAAGACAAACACACACACACACACACACACACACACACACACACGGGCTATCTACATAAAGGTTATTCTAAGGAATATTCATGGAGTTAATATAGCCCGATAAACAATCCAAATATTTTAGTCTGTAGGATACTTATACCCTATCTGCCAAAAATACCTGCTACAAAGATAATCTTATTGAGATGTCTAAGAATAAAGAGTCCTCCATGAAATATACATAGAGAAAGGATTTTTAATAATTTAGTTTGAAAGTCTTTAAAAAATTTTTAGTTTATAAAAATAAGTTTTTTTAAGCAAAATTCATTTTTGTTAAAATGGCTTTAAAATTCAGAGAAGTATCCAATATTTCCTATTGGATGCCCCTCCATGGTATTCTTTAAGCAGCCATTTTTCCCATGTGAAGTTAACAGGAGGGTGCTTTTTGAATGTTTCAATTTCTGGGAGATGATTGAATGTCTTAGATGACTGAAGATAACTTAGCTTAGACTTACAGCTTGTGTCTAATGCCAAACAGATTAATCCTCAAGAAATCCCTCAAGCCATCCGCTTTCCTGTCATGTCATTTTGTTTAAACATGAGACAGCCTTTGGATATTCCATGGTTGGGAAAACATCAATTATAGAAACACACATTGGCTTTTATTGTTGTTTTCCTTTTATTGTAATTTTTACTTACCTTCCTACTTGCATCTAATGTGTAAAATAAGAATGTTTGAAAAGGTAAAATCTTAGAATCCCATAGCACAAATTATGGAAATGTCAAAAAATCACAATCTTTCCATTAATATTAACAAGGTACATTTATATATCAATCTTAAGTTTGCAGTATAATTACACATTCTTATCTCATGGAAATATCACACTGTCTCTAAAATGGAGATATTAGTCCTGCGTTAGGACGAATGAAATATGACACAGGAAGATTAAGTTACTTCCCCAAGATTAAAAAGTTAGCAAAGGACAGAATTAGTACTTTAATTGTCTTGGGAATCCAACTGAAGCGAGCTTGCTGCCAATGCACGGATCTGTATACTGAATTCATTTAGATTAGTAGTTTTGTCACTTAATTTGATAACCTTTTACACAAAGTACAATTAATTTTAGAAAAAGCCACTGAATAGAAAACAAAATGCATACTATTTTTGTGTATCCATCCATTTATTGGCATTCATGTATCCGTGACAAACTCAAATCACTGACATTGCTCTGCCCAGCTCATCCCCACCATGCAACAAACTTTGAGAATACTTAGTTTTCCCTCAAAAGAGACACCATATTGTTTCTTAGCCTTCACATTATAAATTTTTCACGATATGATCAAGAAAATATAAATCATGTGGCTTCACCTCCCCATAAAAGTGTCTAATTAAGATTAAACTTGTCTCTGTGGTAAATGTAAAATGATTTAATTATAATCAAAATGATCTCAATTGAATAGCTTCTGTTTCAAAGAGTCACTCTCCCAGTGCTAAGAAGCTCATTAAATTCAATTTGCAGTAATGTACTGCTGTCATGTTTCCTTTCTGAACCACAGTATTATAGTAAAGTTCTTTGATTATTTCCATGTAGGGCAGCATTAATGTGACACACCATGTAAAAGAAAAGCTTAAAAGAGACTCAAAGATGCACTACCTTTTCTTTTCTCAATTGATGTTAATGTTGAGCAGCATGAAAAATATGCCACAAACAGTTTCTGTAGCCTGTCCAATGAATGCAGAAAAAGTAGCAGAAAAAAATGTTATTGTTTTTCCTGAAAGTCTAAAGACTTGAGTCTGCACTTAAGTGACTGCAAACATGCGGGCATTTCCAAACAATGTAGATGATGCATTTTGGTTTGGGTTTTTATGTTTTGATAGGCATAGATTTTTCATGTGTGTATGAACATTAAGGTGTTATTGCTCTTTTCAAGAAAGTTTACTCTCCTGGAAATGTGGAATTGGAGTTTTCAAGATAAAAAATCCTCCTCAATCTAAAATTATTCAGTATTGCCAAGTCTGTATAAAGGAGTCACTGCATGTAATAATTTGTTATTTGGCTGAATCAAGTAGAGACTTTAAAAATAATTTTTTTTCTTTTTAAATGTAAAATGTTTTCTGGTTCATCTCATCATAAAAAAATATGTACTAAAACTTGAGGGTTTGAAGTAACTAATCCACAACTAAATATAAATCTTTAAGGGATGCTGGATAAAATAACTACATAATAGGAACAGAAAATTGGTAAAAATTATACACCCCAATTTTTTTAAGTTTATTTTTTTAGTAATCTCTACCCCCAACGTGGGGCTCAAAACCATGACCCCAAGATCAAGAGTTAGTATGCTATTCTGACTGAGCCAGCTAGGTGCCCCAATACACACAAATCTTTTTAAAAATGTAATCTATTTCAATAGTCAGACCTAAAATTACAAAGGTGCCAAATTTGTTTAGTAAAACATGTTGCCATCACTTAAAGCATGTCAAAGAAAGAAAGGTTAATATGCAGGTGGGAATTTTGGTAGCTGTTGAGATCCACACAAAAAGATATATATCCAGGTTATCATTTTATTGTTTTGGTTAGTCTGTCAAACAACAATATCAAGATAAAAATAAAATATAAAATAGGGGCGCCTGGGTGGCGCAGTCGGTTAAGCGTCCGACTTCAGCCAGGTCACGATCTCGTGGTCCGTGAGTTCGAGCCCCGCGTCGGGCTCTGGGCTGATGGCTCAGAGCCTGGAGCCTGTTTCCTATTCTGTGTCTCCCTCTCTCTCTGCCCCTCCCCCGTTCATGCTCTGTCTCTCTCTGTCCCCAAAATAAATAAATGTTGAAAAAAAAAATAAATAAAATAAAATAAAATATAAAATAAACATAGATGCTTCTAGCTAGCACCAAAAAAATATGCTTCTTTGGTTAGCTTCCAATGAATCAATTAATTCAATTAAATAATCAGTATAGATATTGCCTGAAGAACAAGATGTCTTACCAAACTTAGAAACCTATCTTAATTTTTGAAGACAGCTTGGCTACTTTTCTTTCCTTCTGTCTTTACCTCCTTCTTTCCATTTTTCTTTTCCCCCTTTTCTTCTTCTCTTTTTGAAAATTGCTAATGTTTGGGGTGCTTGGGTGGCTCAGTTGGGTAAGCATCTGACTCTAGATTTCTGCTGAGGTCATGATCTCTCCATTCATGGGTTTGAGACCCACATTCGAGCTGCCAGCGTGCAGCCTGCTTGGGACCCTTTCTCTCCCTCTCTCTGCCCCTCCCCGCCTCATGCTAGCTCTCGCTCTCTCAAAACAAAAGAATAAACATTAAATAAAAAATTAAACAAAAAATTGCTAATGTTTGTTTTTAATTATACAAATTATGTAAAAAAAAATCATCTCCAGAAAGATTGGACACATTCATCCTTTTGCAATAGCAAGATGTTGTTCATTTTCCCACATCTTCATTAATACAATTTAGTCTTAATCAAGCTTATTGGTGAAAAATTAAGTTTTGTTGTTAATTTAGTTTTTATTTGTTTGATTAGTAGTGAAGTTGAACATATTTATATGTTAAAATCCCAGGGATATCTGCTGCTTTTCGTTTGTGCTCTATTCTTATTATTTGCCTGTTGGTATCTTGTTCTGTGGGAATATTCCTTTCTTTCTCCTCAACAATTAAGTTCTAACTCTAATAAAAACATTCATTACTTGTCATATTTAGAATATAAATATTTTCTCCCACCTTGTCAGTGAACTACCTTTTGATGAAAAATATTTTCTCTCATTGTGAAAATTCTCAACTCACATGAATATGATTATCCTCACCATAGTTTAAACTTCTTGAGGGTGTGAAATACATCTTATTCAATTTTAGAGTTCATATAGAGTTCAGCATATTGTCTTATAGGTAATAGACAGCTGAACTGTTGAAATGAATTACTGTCTTTTAAAAATACCATCCTTGGTCCTTCCATCCCACTTTCGAAAGATACAGTTCATAACTGGCTACCCCTATTCCTCATTACTTAGTACCTAGTATTGTAGCCAAATCATTAAAGGCATTTGAATATTGATTGAACTGCATTTTTAATTTTACTTCTACATAATACAGACTCCACTTGCTAAACCTGCATATGTAGCATCCAATAAGGGCTATCCATCACTATATACTTCTGATTATTTTTGTGTGCATCTCATTTTACTTTTATATTAATATTCTTGCCATTTTCTAATATTCCACAATGGAGTCAAAGAGATTTTTCAAGAGTTCCTAACATTTAATAAAACAGAAAAATATTTCTAACACAACCTACATAAAATAATAGATGATGCATATTAAACATTCACTATATGACAAGCGCTTTACAGCCCTAACTCATTTAATCTTCTCAATCATCCCCATTCAGAAGATGAAGAAACTGAAGCCCAGATGATTAAGTGATTTATTCAAGAGTACAAAACTAGCAGGTTACAGAACTGGGCTTCGAACTTGAGTCAGGCTCTAGATTTTGTGCACTTCACTTACCTCCAAGCTGTACTGAAAAGATAGAGGCAGAAAGACAGATATATAGATATAGATATGATTTTCTCATCTATGAAACAGAGACAATACCCACAGAGGTTCCATAAAGATTACATGAATACACGTAAATATTCTTTTTCTAGTTTCTGCCACGGTAAATGCTATGTGATGGTTGTTGCTATTGTAATTATTATTATTATTATTATTATTATTATTACTTCAGTATCATAGTATCTATTGTTACAGAAACTGGTCTGGATCACCCAGTGGAAGAACCAAGCAACACTTGGAGATTTTGGAAGGCAGGAGGTTTATTTCACACCGGTGGGCTAAGAGGAGATCACTCTCCAGAGGTCTAGAGTCCCGAGCGCAAGCATGGGGGACAATTCATAGTCTGTTACTTCCTCATTAGCAGTAATTTGGCGTGCAGGCATGGCAAGCAGGGTAGGAAGAAGAACACGGAAGGGGAAACTTCAGGCGGGGACTGGAATTCCCCTATCAGTCCTGTCAGCCATCTAATAACATGATTTTCCCCTATTGTTCCCCCCTTTGGTGCCCCTTTAAACAGTTCTAGGCTGTATTAGAGGGCATCAACTTCATTTATTATGGGCTGGTCCTTTCCCTTAGTTCCCTAACTTTGGTTGTGACTATTCCCAGATGGTTTATAAAGTTAACAGCATTCTTCTCCAAGGAAGATGCAGGTGCCCCCTTTCTCAGCAGTGAAGAGGTCAAGTGCCCATCTGTTCTGGAGGTCAACTCCTGTCAGGGAACTTATTTGGCTCTGCAAGGACACTAGGGTCACTCGTTCCATGTCTTCATTGAGTTCTCAGGACAGTTTATGTTATAGTCCCACAGAACAACCTATGCCTCCTATGCCAGTCCCTTTCCCCATGGCTATTCCTGCCCCTAGGAGGACCTGCAGCAACACCACTCATTTAGCCTGGGCCTTAGGGCTGAAGGTTTACAAATGGGGCCCAGATTAGAGGCAAGCAATACCAACAAAACATCCTACCCATAAGAGGAACATGAATGAGAACAGGAATCTCTCGCTGTTTCTCCAGTTTTCTGGGGCAACCTCTGCCAATCTGATGGCAAGGAGTAAGGACAGTCTATTTATTTTATTGGACCCGTGATTCCTTAAGCTTCTGCTGTGTGCGGACCAGCCAGCTTCCCGGGTGTGGCTGGAGCAGGGCTGAAGATCGTAAGAATCCAGAACTTGCTGGAAGGTCACTTTGAGAGGGTTGGTGGGACTTGGGTCAGTCTTCCAAGTCTGGGGCTCCTCAGAATTGGCCTTCTTGACTCTGAGTGGTGGGCCCATGGAATGATGTCTGTGACCTTAAGGGCAGTAGGAGTGGTCAGAATAATGGTATGAGGGCCAGTCCACTGTGGTTTGAGAGGGTGTTTTTTCCAATCTTTCATCCAGACTGAGTCCCCTGGTGAGAAGGGGTATACAGGGGATCCTAAAAAGATTGCGGCCTTCTTAGCATATGAGTTATCTTTGTAACTCATTTAGGGTGGTGGCTCCTAAAGCTTGAAATTGTTCTCTTATTCCCTTATCCCCTATTTGGTGTAGGTTCCCTGGGGGGCTCCCTAGACATGGAGGGGGCCTCCCATATATATTTGTTCAAAAGGGGAGAAACCCTGAGTTCTTGGTGTGCAACAGACATGCAGGAGGGCCAGGGGCAACAGGTGCGGCCATGGGAGGTCTGTTTCCTGACAGAACTTGGCTAAGTTTCCCTTGAGGGTGCGATTCATCTACTCTACTTTCCCTCAGCTCTGAGGCCAGTAAACTTTGTATTATGTCTGCCACAAATGCATGCCTGTTATCACTGTGGATTGTAGCCAGTAAGTCAAACCGGGGGACAATTTCTTTCAGGAGTACTTTATGTACTTCCCAGGTCTGTTCCGTCCTGGTTGGGAAGGCCTCAACCCATCCAGAGTGTGTACAGACTATCATTTAAGTGTTCAGCTTGGCTGGACATCTGCTGGGCAGCTCACAAATACTTTGTCACCTTGGAACAGTCATGATTTGGTTCTCCTTCTTCAGAAGGTAGGAAAATTGCTGGGTTCAGCATCCATACTGTTGCAAGAGTGACTCCTGGATTTTGGCAGAGGAGCCCCCAGTATTGGGCTAAGCGAGAGTTGGAGAAGAAGCGGTGTCCCTGAGTGCACATGAGAGATAAGACGGCATAGGAGACTTTAACATGAAGTTCTTGTCCCAAGGTGAGCATATCTGCATCTTTAATGAATAGAATTGTTGCCACTAATGGCCTAAGACACGGTGGCCATCCTGCCTCTTCTGTCCAGACGGGGGGTTCTCTATCCGGCCCTACCAAGAGATTATAGAGGGGTCATGCTATTGCCGAGAATCTGGGAATCCAGATTCGGCAGAATCCCACAGCCCCAGGAATTCTTGTAGCCCCCTCTTAGTTTGGGGCTGGGGTAGAGAGGTGATGACCTTCTTTCTCTCTGGCCCTAGTGCTCTTTTTCCTTGGGTGAGCAGGAAGCCTAAGTATCGGACCTGCTGTTGGCAGATCTGTGCCTTTCTCCATGAGACCCAATACCCTGAGTCCGACAGGAGTTAGAGGAGGACCCTTGTGCCCTCTGTACAAATCTCTCAGGTATTGCTGGCAAGGAGGAGGTCATCCACATACTGGAGAAGGGTGCGGCATGTGGCCTCCCTTAGAAAGCTGGTGAGGTGTCCGGCCAGTGCCTCCCCAAAGGTGGTACGTGAGTTTTTAAACCCCTGTGGGAGGCACGTCCAAGTCAGTTGCATCTGACACCCTGTGTCTGGTTCAGTCCATTTGAAGGCAAACAAGTGTTGGCTCTGGGGGGGCCAAGTGAAGGCAGAAGAAGGCATCTGAGGAGGGTGTACAGGTTCAGAACCATTGGGTGCAAGGACACAGTCACTTTGCTGGTAGCTCATAGGTCTTTAATTAGTCGGTACCCTCTTTCTGGCTTCTTGACTAACAAGAGTGGGGTATTCCAGGATGATTGGCATTCAACCAGAATGCCTGTTCCTTTGAGTATGGTCAGGTGTTCTTGGGTGCCTGCCCTTGCCTCTGTAGGAAGGGGTACTGCCACTGTCTCTGTGGTTGAGCCCCTGGGATTAACTCTACAATGACAGGGGCCCAGTTGTGGGCAAGTCCGGGGTGGGGGCCCATACAGTGGGAAGGCAGTCCTGAATTTGGGAGGCCACTCGTTTGGGCCTGGGGGCAGAATAGCCTCCATTCTTGGTGTAGTGATTGCCATTATAAGGGGTTTTGGATCCAATCGGAGGCTGGTGCATCCCATTGGCTCAAAGGTTATTTGGGTCCCCAGCTTTGAGAGTATACCCCGGCTGAGGAGAGGGGTAGGGCACTCAGGTAAGTCACGCTGTACCGTGTGGCCCCCGAGTTCACAATGACCTCTGCATTTTGCTCATTTACACAGTTTTCTTCAATCACCATACACACTCTGACATCTTCAAATAATATCACCACCAAGACTATTTACCAATCTGCATCTCCAGCACTGGCCTGCTTCCTAAATGTACTCCCATATGGACAGCTGACTAGTATACATTTCCACTTAGATATCTTTCACATGAAAGTTTGTTAACCTTAAATTCATTATCTCTGGGCCCTACAGCTTTATGCCTGTGTGGGAAAATGTTACAAATCTGTATTTTACGATGTTATGGGACTGAGTACGTTATATATTAGCAACTCTGGGCCAAATATTCAGTATGAAAAGCTAGAATTCAATAGTTTTAGAGAAAATATAAGATTTGCAGTCTGAAAAAAAGTGAAGAAATATAAAAATTAGACATGGAAGTGTCTAATGTTGTGGCTCTCCATTTTATATCTCAGGGGATATTTGGCAATGAATAGGGACATTTTGGGTTGTCACAACCTGGGGACTGATGATGCTACTGGCCTCTAGTGGGTACAGACCCAGGATGCTACTAAACATCCTACAGTGCACAAGACAGGCCCTCGTAACAAAGAATTGACTGGCCATAAATATAATAAAACCAGATCTAACTCTAACTGCAAAGTATGGATTCAAGGAAGTGGTCAAGTAGCTAGAAATGTCCCTTTATAAACAAACAAAAAATATAAAAAAATAATCTCTTAGTCTTAATCAGCAGTAAGATTAATGAAATGGTGTTTATGGTGCTGTTTTCTTCCCTGTTCGTTACTATTCAAATGTAGAATATAAGTAAAAGGGGGTAGAGAAGAGGGTTGAACAGGGGATTCCAGCAGCGAAACAAAAATGGATCAAGTGTAAGAGATAATAAGGGCAGAAGAAAGGAGGGAGAAGGAAGTATTCTCTTTCAGTAAAGAAGGTGTTTGACAGCCTTATACGCTTTGAGAGTGGTTGAAATAACAATAGCATTTAACCCACTAGAGACAAAACATATAATTTAAGTCAAATTCCAAATTTAACAGCCAAATAAGGAAAAAACAAGGCCTACCTGATTTGTGATTTAGAGTATTTATTTCATTCAAGCCTGGAGATGAACTGAGTCTAAATTAAGCAGTGACTAAGGACAGTTAATAATCTATTTTTGCTATGTTTTTGTTGCCAATTATAAGTTTTAGGGATTCATTATACCTGTTTGATAAAGAGCTTAAATCTTTAGAGAATAACTATGTACAAAATCTATCTGATATTTAAATTCCCGTTTGTATTTTTTATACTTATATCGAGGAATTTCAGTAAGAGACTTGCAGGGTCAAAAATCTACAAAGAAACAAGGAACAGACTAAATTTCTTCAACATGACCTCTGACTCATGTCTGACTCTTTGATTTCTCTGCTCTAATTAAGAAATCACAGTGTACAACTCCTCCTAAAATCTCATCTCTAACCAGGTTGGGCTTTGGTCTAATATCTGGCAATTCTGCACATCAATTGTAGTGGCTATAAAGTATAGCAGTGTTGAGAAAGAAAACTGGAAAATAGACCCTGGTGGTTTCCAACTGAATAATAATCTCTCTGGGCCTCAATTTCCTCAACTGAAAATTAGACATATTAGTAATTCCTATATTAGGGGGTTGTTTGAGGATAAAATAATACATGTCAGGTGCTTTAGGCTACTGGCTGGTACACTGTAGATGCTCAGTTAATGTTAGTTACTGTTTCTCATAATATTATTATATATAATTTTCAAAAGGGAATTGCATCATTTTAAGAACTGAAATGTATCTAATCCTTTCTAGAAGTATACGCCTATACATGTGTGCATCCATATATTATAGATAATCATTCCATCATTATATTTTAAAGACCATTAACTTCTAACTTTTTAAAAAAATTATTTATTTTGAGAAAGAGAGAGAGAGATCAAGTGCATGAAAGGCAGAGAGAGAGGTAGAAAGAGAAAATCTCAAGCAGGTTTCACACTGTTAGCATGGAGCTGGATGTGGGGCTCGAATTCACAAACCATGAGATCATGACCTGAGCCAAAACCAAGAATCAGCCGTTTAACCAACTAAGCCACCCATGTGCCACATGACCACTAACTTTTAGACTAGCCCTATAGACTGTTCATGTATTTCATCATGATAGGTTCTGACTGAATATTTCTAAACAAGTGCTAAAACATAAAGACCATTCTTTAGAAATTAGTGTTTTACTCGAAAGAAAACACATGTTAAATACACTTTAAAATATGATCTTTAAAAGTTATAGGAGTCAAAAGAGTATTAATGTAAACATGTTTGTATGTCTACACACACTCGTGTGTGTGTGTGTGTGTGTGTGTGTGTGTGTGTGTGTGTGTATGAATAATGAAGTGCCTTTATCCACCCATGTACGTATATGATTCAAACCTCATAACAACCCAGTTTGGTAAGTTCCACAGTACTCCTGTTTTAGTGATGAGAAAGTCAAGATAAAATAATTTGCCCAAGGTGCCAAAATTATTCAGTTGATTTAAAGTTGGAATCTCAGATTTGTTTAACAGCTAAATCCATGAACTTAATTTTTTTCTATTCATATCCAAAATGGGGCCTATCGCACCTTCTCATTACTGATCAAATTTTGGTATTATAAAACATTTTATAAACTGAAAATTGGTTATTAGAAATAATAGTGTGGGTTATGATAGAGAGACCATTTTATAGAAGTAACAGTCTAAGCATTTATAAGGAATATGTTGAATTTTTGTAAACAGAGATTAAGATTGCATTTACGTGTTATTTTATGGATATAAAAAAGAATGTTTTGCTGAACATTTTACTTTTGGATTAGTTTGGTTGATGCGATGTAGACATGACCTGAATAAAGAACCATGGAAATCTGTGTGCAGGAAAGAAAATAAAATTTGTGGACATAGAGACTTTTAAAAAAATAATAATAATTCAGATTTTATCAAGGATAGTAACTGAAAATGTTCTCCCCTTTGAGTAAAATCATGAAAGTAAGAACTGTCCTTAATGTTTTTTAATTTATAAGTTGGAAACATAAATGCATGTCCTAATGAGAAACCTAAGATAGAATAACAGATTAATCACATTAGGAGAAACTTGCCCTTTGCATTTCCTTGCTCCTGGGAACTTAAATGCTGAATTTTAATGTTGCATTAACATTTGCAATAAAAGTTAAAACCCTAAAAGTAAAATGCAAACTTCCTTGCAGAGTAATGTGGTAATTGTACAAAATAACTACACCTAATAACTCAGAAGGGCTAAAGGGAAGGATAAATTGTTGCCACTTAAAATTTTGAAGGAATTTCCAAGGAGGTTTGATGAAGTTACTGACTTCATTAAACTTTGCCACAATATCAAAGAAAAATGTTGTGTATTTGTCTTGCTTTATTTAATAGACATCTTCTGAAAAGGAATGTATCTCATGCTCTTATAAATATTTCCTTGGGGGCGCCTGGGTGGCTCAGTCGGTTGAGCGTCCGACTTCGGCTCAGGTCATGATCTCGCTGTCTGTGAGTTCAAGCCCCGCGTCGGGCTCTGTGCTGACAGCTCAGAGCCTGGAGCCTGCTTCGGATTCTGTGTCTCCCCCTCTCTCTGACCCTCCCCCATTCATGCTCTGTCTCTCTCTGTCTCAAAAATAAATAAACATTAAAAAAAAAATTTCCTTGGTTGCTAACATTATTATCTTGGATATATCGTATCTTCGTTTTGGTTCCACTAACAATTTGATTTTTGTTTAACACTTCGATTTTCACTTATTGGATTTTGCAAGCGTCCCATAGCTAACACATAGGTACAATCCATATGTAGGAGGCTTTAAAAAAGGTAAAAGTCAAAACCAGGTGCTACAAAATGCTTTTGAAAGAAGTTTTAAACCTGAGCTTTTGCAGCCAAAGCTACGTGTGGGGATAAGAATAAGAAACAATGAAACAAAAAAAGGAATTTTTGAATAACTGGCATGGCTCTTTTAAAATACCACTTAACCCCCAAAATATTATCTTTCTGCTGAACCCAGGACTGACTTTCTAAACACCTTCCAAGGAAGCAGAGAAATAGTTTTCACACAAAGCTATTCCTAGAAAAAATTCACAGGTAGACAATATTTATAGGAATGTTTCATTTTGTCAATATCCCACCTGTTTAATTAACATGATCACCTACTTCTAAAAATTTACCAATACAGCGATGGGCCAGTGTGGAAAATTACAGCAAACATTATATGGAAGGAAGGGGAAACATAGCAAGACTGGACACCATCTCATGGCTCCCTTAAAAGAGAGATTCTGGTTGTCTCACAAATTCACTAACATCATACCTATTGCGAGTATTTGATATATTTGAAAATGATTAATGAAAAAAGTGAAAGCATTCTATCCTGAATTATGATTCCTTCAATGGGACCTTTTGCCATTTCTTCTATATACCTGATCTAAATGGATCCCTCTGGTATTGTTGAGGGAGGAAATTGTTCTTAAGTGGATCACTAAGAATTTTTGCAGTTCTGCTATTTATTTGGAACTTGGACAGAACAAATAAGCATACTCTTTCAAAGATTCAGGTCTAAAGAGTTATTCCCAGTACTTTCCTCTGGGAATGCTGTCAAACCCCTCTTACACATTTGTTGGGCAATGAGTTAGCTGGAAACCCCAATGGAGTTGAAGTCTAATATGCCAGGGTTAGAAGCGCACATCTGCCATTTTGTAGCTATAGACATTCCTACATGTTACATGAGCACTCTGAATTAGTTTCCTCAACTCTAAAATGAAAATACTAACACCTATTTAAAAACGGGGGAAATGTGGGGTGCCTGGGTGGCTCAGTCGGTTAAGTGTCTGACTGCAGCTCAGGTCATAATCTCATGGTTCGTGAGTCCGAGCCTGGCATCTGGCTCTGTGCTGACAGCTCAGAGCCTGAAACCTGCTTCGGATTCTGTGTCTCTCTCTCTTGCTGCCCTTCCCCCACTTGTGCTCTGTCTCCCTCTGTCTCTCAAAAATGAATGTTAATTTTTTTTTTAAGGCTGGAAAGGGGATAAAGGAAGAAAGGATGAAACATATAACATGTGAAGAATTTTTACAAAGAAGTCATTCTATTATAGGCATTATTTTGAAACCAGAATCTGAATAAGACATATAAAAATATAAACCTAATTTTCTGGTGCTCCTACTCCCTGATTTAAATCTATCTTTAAATACATTTGTATTTAAAACCGAAAGACTTTTTTATTTGGTAATAATATGTAGATTTACTATAATTTGTTTCCAAAAACAAAAACAACAACAAAAAAGGAGACTAAAGAAAATAGTCTCCAAGATTGTTCTTGATCTTTCTCATGTCCTAGTATTGTTCTTCTTCAGTCCCCTCCTCTATTGAACAGGGCTGACCTGAGTAACTAGTCAAATACTGTGGAAGTGACAGAGTATAGCTTCATGTCTCCTTCATAAAAGCCATGCAAGTTTTCACCTTGCTCTCTCCTGGATTAATTGCTCGGGGGAAGCCAGACGCCATATAGCAAGGACAGTTACACAGCCCTACATTAAGAGTCATGTGATAAAGATCTATGGTGGCCAACAGCCAGCACCAATTTGCAGGTCATGTGAGCAAGCCACCATGGTAACAAATCTCGTACCTCTACTCATGCATTGAGGTGACTTCACCTGGCAACATTGTGACTGCAATCTCACTGAGAATCTTGAGCCAGAACCATCCACCTCCACCACTCCCATATCCCTGACCATAATATTATGTGAGAAAAATCATGTTGACTTTTATTATGACACTATGTTTTGGAGTGGTTTCTTATGCAGTTAAAGATATCTAATAAAGATTTACCCCTGCACCTGATAATAAAACCAGTGTTATTTTGTCCTTAAATGTCTAGCAGCAACCAACACTGGCTCAGAACAGAAGTACCATCCAACTGAGCCCACACCACTTTAACAAACCACAAAAATGGGTGTTAAATAAATGGTTGTTTTAAATCAATAGCCTGGGGTTGTTAGTGACACAGCAAGAGTCAAATGATATGTATCATCTGTGTTGTCATCTGAGGATATCATATTTCCTCTTCTGGGACTTGCCAAGCTGAGCCTCAAGTGTTTATAGAAGAGCAAATAATGCAAATGATCCAAACACTGCCCAACAGAACAAATTGATGGGAGAGGTGCTGAGATCCATAATTAATATAAAACTGTACTAACTAAGAAGGTGTGGTACCAGGAGAAGAATATAACAATTGACCCATGAAATAGAATAGAGAGATCAGAAACTGATACGCGTTTATGAGAAAATTTGATTTATTATGGCTGAGCTGGTAGTTTTCATGGGGAATAATTTGAATTTTTAATGGAGGTTTCTGGAAAAATTTTATTCATATGGAAACAATGATACTCTCTCTATCTTATACTATAGAAAAATCAATTTCATATAGACTCAGAGATTGATATTTGACAGACAAACTTCAAAATGTTTAGAGGATATCATAGAATAATGCTTTTATGACCATGATAAGGAAAGCATTTCTTAGCAACACACACATGCATATACAAAGCACAAACCATGTAGGAGAAGGTGGATAAACTCGACTGTATTAAAATAAGAATGATCTATTTATTTAAAAATCTAGCAAAAGAGTGAAAAAAAATGAGCCACAGATTGAGATAAGGAGCATATACTACTTTCCAAAACTATTTTCCAAAATATGTAAAGAGCTCTATAATTTTTTATAATGAAATAAACTCCAAGTAGAAAAAAAATGGACAAAAATATTGTATGGGCTCTTCACAAGTAAGGGAAACCAAACAGTCAATAATCTTAAAAAAGAGTGTTTACTTGTTAGTAATAAGGGAATATACTTCATAACCAAAATAAGATGCCATTTGAATTCATCAGATTAGCAGATATAGATAAAGAAGAAATTAGATGATACCAAATATTGGCAAGTATAAAGATAGAGCAGTGATAGCAATGCCATAGAAGCCCAAATATCCATCGTCTGATGAATGGCTAAAAAAGAAGTGGATAAGAAATGGATAAAGTGTACACACACACACACACACACACACACACACACACACACACACTATGGAATACTACTCGGCAATGAAAAAGAATGAAATCATGGCATTTGCAACAACGTGGACAGAACTAGAGGGTATTATGCTAAGAGAAATAAGTCATTCAGAGAAAGATATCATATGATTTCACTCATATGTGGAATTTGAGAAACTCAACAGATGAACATAGGGAAAGGGAAGGAAAAATAGAAAACAGAGAGGGAGGCAAACCATAAGAGATTCTTAAACACAGAGAATAAACGGAAGGTTAATGAGGGGGAGGAAAAGGGGAGGATGGATTAAATGAGTGATGGGCATTAAGGAGGGCACTTTTGGGGATGAGCACCGGGTGTCATACATAACGGATGAATCACTGGGTTCTACTTCTAAAGCCAAGACTACACTGTATGCTAACTAACTTGAATTTAAATTTGGGGCGCCTGGGTAGCTCAGTCAGTTAAGCGGCCGACTTTGGCTCAGGTCATGATCTCACCGTCCGTGAGTTTGAGCCCCACGTCGGGCTCTGTGCTGACCCCTCAGAGCCTGCAGCCTGTTTCAGATTCTATGTCTCCCTCTCTCTGCCCCTCTCCTGTTCATGTTCTGTCTCTCTTTGTCTCAAAAATAAATAAACGTTAAAAAAAATAAAAAATAAAAAAAGAATGTTTCTAGATAATTGTAATCACCTAGAACTATTGAATGTGCACCTACCACATGACTCAGCGAATGCACTCCTAAATCAGTAATCGAAAACTCTTCTGCATGAGCACTGGTGTCATTGATGAAAATGTTCATAAGCACAGTGTGTAGTGGCAAGAACTCACAATGTCACAAATATATCAAAAATAGAATACAATCATATACAGTAGGGAAAATAAATAAATTGCAACAATACAATATACATGTATTTCAGGCACGTTATAGTGAATTAAAAGAACAAGTCTTAGAAGAAATCACATACTGGTGACACTTGAGCAACACAAGAGTCAGAGGCCATGACCCCAGTTTAGTCAAAAATGTGCAGGTAACATCTGATTCCCCCAAAACTTAACTACTAATAGCCTACTGTTGTCCAGAAGACTTACTGATAACATAAAGTCCATGAACACGTGTTTTGTATGTTATCTGTACCATGTACTGTATTCTTGAAATAAAGTAAGCTAATGAAAAGAAAATGGTATTAAAAAAAACCATAAGGAAGAGGAAATACATGCACAGTTCAGAGCTGTATGTATCAAAAAAATCATGTATAAATGGACCCACACAGTTCACACCTGTGCTATTCAGGGTCAATGGTAGTATACGTCTATTTTTATAAATATAAAAAACATGCAAAACATCCAAATAACATCCAAATATATGTGATAACACCTTAAAAAAACAAGAGAAGGAATGATAAATACAAAGTTGAGAACATCAGTTTTCTATGTGGGAAAATGATGTGGATGGACTAGGCCCTTATAGCCCTCAGTAGTAGATACATGAGCTTCTTTAGTACTGTTATTCTTCATATCTTACACATGTTATAAATATTTTTTATGTCTACTTGATGCTAAAATATCACGATTAATTTAAAAAAGAAAAATCTAAGTCATCAGTTTTCTTATTGGACTTGATCATCAAGGAAGCGATTTTCCATGCCAGTGATTCTTACTGCAGGTCCTATAAAAGCACTGTGCTTCACATTTGTGCCTCTGGGCAGGGGGTCATAGCAGATGTTTGCTATGAGCTGAAGGGAAACTGGATGCATGCCAAGAGCAGTGCTTATGACATTGCTCCCACCCTGGCAGAGACATTAAAGTCAGCATATAAAGAAAAGCAGTAATGTGCTGTATCCAAGAGGTCATGGATTCCTGAAACTCTCAACACCACCCTCCATAACAGCCTTAAAGACATATTGGGAAAAAAAAAAAAAACCATTCGTCCTCTGCCCATCTCTTCCTGAGATTTTGCCAAATCCATTAACCTTTTTATTCTAAAGGGAATGATTCCCCTATAGATCCAGAGAGCCAAGAAGGAGATTGTGACAGGTGGTGGTGGTGACTTTCTGTTTATAGAGTTGTAGGGAGGGGACCAATAGAATAAGAATGAGGATCTGGGATGCTTGGCTGTGCCTACCAATAGGGAGGCAGAAACCTGCTTGAGTAAACTCAAACTTGAAGGTTGCTGCCAATCATGCTGAAAAAGGAACCATTATCTGGCCCTTTTCCTGCAGGGCTGACCCTGCTGGCAGCTTTGTTCTGACCCTGGAAGATTCAAACTCATTCACAGTCTGTATGTTCTGATTACAGGCATCACCAGGTTCTCTGTAGTCTTCCACAGGTTTACAAATTTATAAACTACTTGGCATTCGTAGAAACATGACACTCAGTGGGCACAAATCCTTCCATTGTTTGTCTTCCTGGATTATTTACCAGTCATAAAAACAGAACCATGAACTTCTGCCTTACATCAGAATTTTTAATTACTTTAAAATTTATGGGCTTTTTCTTTTCATCTTTTTCAAGAAAACCGAGGCCCTAAGTGGTTAACAATTTTTAAGTTTGTTCATACCAAATAAGAACCAGAGCTAGAAGTCAATCTCAGGTCTTCTGAAGTCTTTTGAAGTCCCAGAGCTTCAAACCTTTTCTATTATATCCCAAAGAGTCTTGAAAACACACGCTTGATGAAGAAGTCTGAAGAAGGGGAAAATTATACCTTCTTTTGGTACTGACGTACACTCCATGATCAAAATGTTAGAAAGTGATTTTTTTGAGTCAATATTACATGTCAATCACTGTGTTACATACTTTCATACACATTGCCCATTTTTCTTTTCAACCATCTGATATGATGCTGTTGATGATGATGATGACAACCACAATGATGACAATGATGATGGCAGTGATGATATGTTACTGTTGTTGCCATTTAACAGATCAGGCTCTGACAGGACAACAACAACTAAACTGCAGAGGTATTTTTAAGCCAAAATCTGTCTAAATACAGCATCTAATTGCTATGAAAACACATGGCTTCCAAGTCATGTAAGACATGGAGATATGTACTATATTTCTGAGAATGCAAAGGTGATTTACATATATATCAAAATATATATCAAAATCACAAAATTTACATATATATCAAAATTACTATAACTGATAGGGAACAGGCAGAGATTTAACATTCTGGATGCCTATGTGCAAGTAAGTGTGAGTATCTGTTAAATGTACTGTAGCTAAGCAATTCCTACGTTCAGATTAGGCAAAAGAGGATCTGCATAGAGATCTATACATTCCCAATTTTCTGTATTCTTCAGACACCATGGAAGACGTGGTGGATTCCTGTGTAGTCATTTCTCAAGAATTTCAAATACACTGGTATGTGTACATGGGATGGGGAGTGGTTCTCAGGAGCGATTTTGTTCTCAAGGGGACATTTGGCAATGTGTGGAGACATTCATAGTTGTCACAGCTAAGGAGGTGCCACAGGAACCTTATGTGCAGAAGCCAGGGGTGCTGCTAAACCTCTTACAATGTACAAAGGCAGCCTTCCATAACAAATTATGACCCATCCCAAAATGTCAAAAGTGTTCAGGCTGAGAAACCTTGGGGCCTGAGGCAAACAACAGATAGAAGCAAAGTGCCAAGATTTGACCATTAGTAAAAGTACTAAAAACCTTCTAAACACTGCTTACTTATCCACTAGCTGGGTGTCCAAAGAGAATTGCTGAAAGCAAGGGTACAGCTCTTTCAATATTAGAGAACATTTAAGTCACCTGCCAACTATGTATTTCCAAGCAATGAAAGACTCCAACTAACCAACATGGAAAACAGCATCAGAAATAATATTAGTACATAAAGTTATTGATAATATAATTTTCATTATTTAACTGAAAAAAGACATATTCAGAAACGTCTGGAAGAAGTCACATTAGCAAAGATACTGTTTATTTTTAAATAAGGGTGTTCATCAACATGGCTGCAGCCATCCCTAACTTTCTTTTATTCTTATGAGGCTAAGGAGAATGACTGGGCATTGAGCAGCCACTGGAGAGAGAAAGAATACATTCCTTTCCTACCCTCTCATTTATTTCCCTCCCCTTGCTCTAAGCTTTGCATTAATAAAGCATAGAAGGAAGAAGAAACCAGGACTAAAGATATGTGAATGCATCTTCCTTCCCATATAAAACCTATAATTTTCTGAAATTTTCAGAAATGCGTTACTTCTTTTCCCTTTTGACTGGCTGTGTTGAAATTCACAGAAACCAACAAAAGACATCATGAAGTCTCCAGCATGAATCATTTATTTGGACAAAATAGGGAGGCTATTTAAAAAAAAAAGGGCAGTAATTCCTTCTTGCTGTCAAAAGATAAAGGCTTACAATTTCCTGCTGAAATGTGTACAATACCTTGTAAATTGTGAACATGTAATCATCTTTTGAAAAAGAGGAGAAAAACATCAATTGGCAACATTTTGCCATAGAAGTGAATACATTACTGCAAACCATAAATATTTTTAATTCTAGTCTTCTAAGGGGAGAAGATAAAGGTCAATTGTTCAGTACCAGACAATTAAAGGTTTAGTTAAAGTCAACTAAAAACGTGAGGAAAGTTAGAAAAGTGACCATAATAAAACTAGTCTTTTCCCAAGTAAACTTTTGGTCCCATTAGATCTTGGAGTCATACCTAACTTTATTAATGTTAGGTCTGTAATATTCCAAAGAGGCACAGAATGAGTAATTCAATTCCGTCTGTCCTGAACATTACTGAAGGAAGCAAAGCTTCTTTTGGGTGGTGACAGTTCTACTGCTGAGAATATACCAAGACTGACTGCAGTAATTACAGTAAGCAAAATTATGTTTGTCCATGCAAACTGCCATGTTTCTATATTGTTCCCCATCCACCAACAGAGAATTATAAAGGAACATTTGCAGTAAGAAATTATATTGGTGCATTGTCATTTGGGAATCGTTATCACCCTTTAAGCGATAGTTGTTGGTGTACTGGCATGGTTTTGTGGATACTCTGCGTCCTTTAAAATCTTTCCTTGTAACAATCCTATTCAATAGACAATCCTATTGAAACTGGCTAGTGAGAACATATTTAGATTGAAACGGGAAGCAGAATTCCTTTTTAAAGACAAACATCTCCCTTTCTATAATTGGGTGGAAAATGGCATAATTTCAATCTAGTTCATTTCTAGAGTTCTGAGGCAGTATTGGGAAGTGGGTGGTTTGCCCTTGGTGAATCCCACCTCTCATTTCAGCTCTGTCCTTTCTACCCTCTGCCTCGCTTACCTCTGCTTTGATGCGCATTGGACCCATTCTCACAAAACCCACTTTTCTTTTCCCCTTTCCCACCTTCATCTCCTTCTCTCTTTAGTTATGGGGGGGGGCTATTTTCACATCTAATCACACACAAGATGACAAAATGTGATAACAGAATCCAGGCTCTCTTCATTAGACCACAGTCTTATAAAGAGAACCTCCGTTAGGGGCACCTGGGTGACTCAGTCGGTTAAGCCTCTGCCTCTTGGTTTCAGCTCAGGTCATGATCTCATCGTTTATGGGTTTGAGCCCTGCATCAGCCTCCATGCACACAGTGTGGAGCCTGCTTGGGATTCTCTCTCTCTCTTCCTCCCTCCCTTCCTCCCTCCCTCTCTCTCTGTCTCTCTGTCTCTCTCTCTCTCAAAATAAATAAATAAACCTTAAAAAATAAATGAAGATAACCTCCATTTACTCCTTTCATACTCAGACAAGCTTCCTTTATTTCATTCTTAGGAAAACCAAGTTCAAACTATCAGAAAGGATAGTGGCTATGGCTTGCCAAAGCTCTCAAGGAGATCAAAGAATGACAAAAGCAAGACAGCTCTGGTTTGAGTCCTATCACAGAGACATCATTATCTTCTGAAAAAAAATAGTTGAAAAGTTAATAGACTTGATTCTTGCCTTCAGGTTACTTAAGAGACATAAATTCATAAAAAGACAATAGTATAAGAGAATGCCTAAGGGGCCAAGTGAACCATAGAAATTATATAAAGTAGAGGACCAGACAAGGAGAGAGTGCATAGCTGTGGAAAATCAAGGATCACTTATCTTCACCTTCTGGGCAGCTGAAATTTGCTTATGACCTTTGTTTAGGGCAAAGGAAGTGAGAATCTTATGTCATTTGATAGAGATCTCAGAACAGCACAGGATTAGAATCTGCCCATTTTCCCCCCCAAAGAATAGCTCAATCATGAAGACTAAGCCTCATGTTTAATTCATAAAATAAAATCTCTATGATTTATAGTATGATATATAGGTGCTATTCATGAGTAGAGGAGCATAATCATATTTTCATGGGTGATATCTCAAGTGATGCAAGGGGGATTCATTTCTGTTCAAATTAAAAGAATTTAAATCTGCAGTTCCTTCTGCATGAAAGGGACACTTGACCATAGGAGATGAGACTATTAATTATAGCAAGAGAGGGATCTGAACCTCTATAAAGGGAATTCATTTTTCTCTGTAGTCACATTCAGTGAAGAAGCCATAGGATGCTGTTTTCCATAGAGATCTTCAGGGTGTGATTCAAAAATGTTTAAGAAATCATTCACTTGGTTGGGGTTTCAAGAGCAGTTGATATTACCTGACTCTTGAACCTAAGTCAGGTTGCTTAAGAGACATAAGTTCATAAAAAGATAGCAGTACAAGAGAATGCCTAAGGGGCCAAGAGAATCGTGGAAATCATATAAACCAGGGGGTTCAGACAAGGGAGAGAGGGCATGGCACTGAGACAGCCTCATTTGTTTTCTTTTCCTCAGTCATGCCATTGTGGCCACATAGGAAGCACAGTTATGCAAATGAGCCACAGTGGCTGAAGGGGTCATTATTGGTCACCAACAAAAGAGGTCCGTATAAGGAAGTAAGGAAGTTTGAAACACCAATAACATCATTACTAAAATTGACCTCTCTAGGGAGAATGGTAGAAGAAATGAGGAAACCCTGGTTAGATTAGTGTGTGTTTCTATACATGTTTTTACCTCTATAGAAAATTCATAGTAGCTATTTCTAGAGAGTGCATACAAAATGTATGTGTGTGGGTGCAAGGAAGAATTCTGAGTTATATTTTGTTGTTGTTGTTGTTAATTATGTGCCTTTTGCATTATTTGGTAGTCATGTACACATATTCTGAAATTTAAAAAAAAAACAGGTTTAAAAGCATGCTCAATTGACTTTAATTATTCTTGATATATTTTCATCTAAGTCAATGTATCTTAACACAAACTGACATTTGTTTTAATATCTAATGCTGGATAAATATTGTAGAGATTCATTAGGCCCAGATGGAAGCATCAAGGACTAAGGATGATTCAGAAGATGCTAAATAACTGGCTGTCCAATGTCAAGACAGGAGTAACACTTAGGTGGTATTTTTTAATCCCTTCCCATGTTTCTGTGAAAACAAAACAAAACAAAATAAAACAAAACAACAAAGCAAAACAAAACTCAGTCCAGACCTTTTCTGATTCCTATTCTGGCCTAGTAACTATCACTTCAGGTTGATATTCCTGATATTGCCCAGACTGCATATTTTCTGTTTCTGGCCTTGTGTGATGTAGTATAATGTACCAGAATGATCATTCCACAAAGCCTGTACTCAAAAGCCTGCCTTCTATCCTCCCTACTGCTTGCCTGGTCTCTGGCCAATGCTTAAGGTCTGGTAATGTTCTCTCTGAAATATCATAGCCCCTCCTCTCTGCAAATCCACTGGCATTATCTCCTGGACTTTTTTTTTTAATTTTTTTTTCAACGTTTTTATTTATTTTTGGGACAGAGAGAGACAGAGCATGAACGGGGGAGGGGCAGAGAGAGAGGGAGACACAGAATCGGAAACAGGCTCCAGGCTCTGAGCCATCAGCCCAGAGCCTGACGCGGGGCTCTGGGCTCGAACTCCCGGACCGCGAGATCATGACCTGGCTGAAGTCGGATGCTTAACCGACTGCGCCACCCAGGCGCCCCTCTCCTGGACTTTTCAAAACTCCTTTCTCTGAGGTTCTTCCTGACCATCTCATCGCTGTATGGCTAGACCTCCGTTTATGATCCTTTATCAGTAGCTAAATCCCATGCTTTCAATCCATTCTATAATGAATTCATCCTATGATAAAACTAGTACATTACAGGTATGGTGGAAGGAGCACTGGCTTCTGAGTCCAACCAAACTGGTTATTTCCTGGCTCCCCCACTTTCTAATTGTGGAAACTGTGGATGATTTAACTCCCTTGAACTCTGATCTCCTTATCAGTAAAATGAACAAAACTATACATCAAGTTGGAAGGTTGGCCCAAATACCACAGTAAAGTTTTTCTCTTTGCTGTCTTCCGAAAGGATAAAACCATGTAATTTCTCTACTTACTGTCCTTTAACAACTTCTACTATACTGAAAGAAAGAAAAAGAAAGGAAGAAAGAAAAAAAGAAAGAAAGAAAGAAAAAGAGAGAGAAAGAAAAAGAGAAAGAAAGAAAGAAAGAAAGAAAGAAAGAAAGAAAGAAAGAAAGAAA